>NC_135616.1:57470000-58095000 GCF_053574225.1 Canis aureus
CATTCTGCCTGGGTCTGAGCCTCAGGAACAGGGCTCTCACCCTGGAGCTGACCTGCTCTGCAACGGCTATATATAGATGCCCTACCTTGGAAACTGGGCCACTAAAGGGCTGGCCATTTGTTTTGTTTGTCTCTTGTCCCCACTAGAGTCTCTGCCAAGAATAGTGATTGCAGCCACAGGCCAGGATGCAGGGCTGCTGCAGTGTGAGGAGGCAGGTAACACAGCAAAAATTTTGGGTGCCTGTGGGGTTCAGGTTGCCATTGGTGCTGCTGCTGCTCTGGGGAGGAACATGAGACTTCCTTGGACTGCAGAGACGGGGATGTGGTCAGCTGAACAAATAAGGGAAGAAACTTCTGCTCACCACTCACTTCTAAGTGACCTTGGGCAAAGCCAGTAACCTTGACTTGGTTAAGTTAGGAACCTCCTCCTCCTATCCAATGAGTCCCCACTGACCAAGTGGCCCCATAATGCTTTGCTCTTCTTATCCCCTGGCATTCAGTAAAACTCCCTTCCTGGGTATCATATACCCAGGAGAATACAAGCATCTCCTCCAAATCTTCTATCATGCCTGATGTCAGCTGGAGCTGTCAAGTCCACCTCGTGCTCCCCTCACCACATGCACACGCACACACATACACACACAAACACACACACTCACACATGCATGAACACACACTGTGTGGAACTTGACATATCTCCCAGCAGGGGGCAGAGTTTAAATTCAACGCATCTTAAAAAGAGCAACTGATGTCATTGCAGCTAAAACCTTTTGCCCTGTGACGAGTTGCCTTAACTGTTAAGGGCAATTCAATTCTAGCTCCTGCTCTTTCCTTTTGGAGGTACCAGCATAAAGAAGAGTACCATCTGGCTCCATGGATGGAGATGTTCTCTAATGGAAAATCTGTTGACATTGTGACGCCACCACAAACCAGCCAGAGGAGTGGGGCTTAGTGCAGCTTTTTAATGTTACTCTATGATTTTAAAAAATTGCTATTGTACCCGAAGAATATATACAGTTATTGTCTACAACCTTGTGAAGAGCTGACAAAAAGAAGAGGGATTAGGTCATTTATTAATCTCAAAGGAAAAGCTAGAACAGTAGGGAAGGTTAGTGGGAGGCAGATTCCAGCCCAGTGTAGCGTATCCTGCCTGAAGAAGTGGTGAGCTCCCTGTCAGTGAGTGTGTTCAAGAAATGTTGGACAGATTTCGAGATGAGAATTGGATTTCAGGAGACTCAACTGAGATATTTTTTATTTTATTTTTAATTTTTTATTTAAATTTAATTTAGTTAACATCTGCTATATTATTTCATTTCAGAGGTAGAATTTAATGATTTATCAGTTGCACATAACTCCCAGTGCTCATTACACCATATGTCCACCTTAATGCCCATTCCATCCACCTACTCTCCTTCCCTCCAGCAACCTTCAGTTTGTTCTCTAGAGTTAAGAGTCTCTTATGGTTTGGGAAACAAAAGCAAAGATGGACTATTGAGACTTCATCAGGATAAAAAGCTTTTGCACAGCAAAGGAAACAATCAACAAAACTAAGAGATTTTTCTAACGAAATTAAAGGCACAGATGAATGTTAAGAATAGGGGGAGACGTGAGCAACGGGATTTCTTGTTACCCTTTCAGAGTTTCCAGTCTCTACCTTCTGGTTGTTCCTGAACTTCAGAAAGCATGAGGCTCTGGGAAGGAATAAGACAGTGCAGCAGACAGGGAATCAAGGAAGATGGGCTGAGGGAAGATGGGCGTCTCCAACCCAGAGCATCTGTGATTGTCAGGAAAAAAAAACACCCAAGAGATAAAAGGAATATTCCAACTCATTCCCAGACTGAATATTTAACAAAATTGGGTTTTGATTTTTTTTAATAAGGCATCAGTGGCTTTTTTTTAAGCAACAAAGAGACTGTGTTATGCAAATTTCCCCTCAGGGCTTTTATTAAGATGTTAACATCTTTCTTGTCACAATATCTACCTTATTACAATGAATCATAATACTTCTCCATTCTCTCACTGAGACAACTTAGTAAGATAAACTCTCTAGGCTGAGAGTGAGAATGAACTGGTTTTCTTTTCTTTTCTTTTTTTTTAAGTGAAAATTCCTTCTTGAGAGTTCTAAGGATGGAGTTGGGAGATAGAAGATTCAAAAAAGAGAATGGCCCTCTCGTGCAGTGAGCCCCGTGGGTGGACCCAGTGCCATGGTGAAGGAAGTGGGCTTGCTGTGTTCTGATGCTTCTGACTCAGCTCTCATTGGACCAAGTTCATATCTCTAGTGCTGAGAATATGCTAGAATCTTTCTGCTTCTACCAGTGGGGACAACATCAGAGCCCTCTGAAGATAGCCTTCACCCTTCCATCATGCCCTCAGCCCCCACTCTGGGCCATGGATATTGGTCACATTGGTCACATTGGTCACAAATGTCATTTTTCCTCTGCAGAGACTCATTCCATCATCCTAGAATGAACAAGGAGGTCACATGGGAGGAGAGGTCTTTTGTGCAGATCTGAGAGAGCAGGAGTATTTCCATTGAGCCCTGCCCATGAGGGCTTAGAACAGGGGCACAGTAAATCCCCAGCAGCTCCGGCTCCTGCTGCCCTGCAAAGGTGGGCGCTCGAGCTGATAGGTCTGGCAGGGCAGCCTTCAAGGAGATGTTCCTTTAGACAAGGGGTAGACAAATCTGCAAAGGGCCAGAGAGTAGACATTCAAGGCTTTGAGGGCCTCTCTGTCATAACTTGTCACATGGATGAAAGGTGGATGTGGCCATGTTTCAATTAAGCTGTCTTTATAAATCCTTAAAATTTGGGGATTTCACATAATTTTCACATGTCACTAAAAAAATACTCTTTTTGCCTTATTTTCAATTCTTAGCTAGCAGATTGTATTACAACAGGTGGCAGGCCTTAGTTTTCCAGCCCCTGCTTCAGGCGGGGCTCAATGACCAAGTCTTTCAGGCACTTGCACAGTGCCCAGAACTGCTATTATGCACAACGGAGCTGTCCAAACACTGGGCTTGGCCAACTTGCCATTCCTGGGAGGGCTCCATCACAGCTCAGCCTTCTTTTGCCACCTAGTCTCAAATGGAATTTTTTTTTTTTTTTTAATGATAGTCACACAGAGAGAGAGAGAGAGAGAGAGGCAGAGACACAGGCAGAGGGAGAAGCAGGCTCCATGCACCGGGAGCCCGACGTGGGATTCGATCCCGGGTCTCCAGGATCGCGTCCTGGGCCAAAGGCAGGCGCTAAACCGCTGCGCCACCCAGGGATCCCTCAAATGGAATATTATTTCAAGGAAATCACGTGTAAGTGTTCAAAAATTCTTCTCTTCTGCCTGTTGGCATGTGATTAAAACATGGGGGAGGGGAGGGAGGGAGACAAAGGCCCTTCAAGGAGATGTTTGGCTCAGACACAGAGACTGATTATAAAACAATGCATTTAGAATCCATCAAAATCCTAAAGAACAGAGGCATCAACCTCTGTGACCTCAGCCGCAGCAACTTCTTGCTAGACGCATCTCCAAAGGCAAGGGAAACAAAGGCAAAAATGAACTATTGGGACTTCATCGAGATAAAAAGCTTTTGCACAGCAAAGGAAGCAATTGACAAAACCGAAAGACAATTGACAGAATGGGAGAGATATTTGCAAATGACAAATCAGATAAAGGACTAGTATGCAAAATATGTGAAGAACTTATCATACTCAGCACCCAAAAACAAATAATCCAATCAGAAAATGGGTGAAGATACATGAACAGAAATTTATCCAGAGAAGACACACAAATGCCCAACAGACACATGGAAAAATGCTCCACATCACTCAGCATCAGGGAAATACAAATCAAAACCACAGTGAGGGCCTTGCAGACACCACCACCCCGGAGCCTCCCTTGCCGTTCAGCCATGGTCAGTGTTCTTTGACATCACCGTGGATGGGGAGCCCTTGGGTCGCTTCTCCTTCGAGCTGTTTGCAAAGTTCCAAAGACAGCAGAGAACTTTCGTGCCCTGAGTGCTGGAGAGAAGGGATTTAGTTACAAAGTTCCTGCTTTCACAGGATTATTCCAGGATTTATGTGCCAGGGTGGGGACTTCACGCACCACAGTGGCACTGGCGGCAAGTCCATCTGTGGGGAGAAGTTTGATGATGAGAACTTTATCCTGAGGTACACGAGGCCTGGCATCTTGTCCATGGCCAATGTTGGACCCAACACAAATGGTTCCCAGTTTTTCATTTTTCATCTGCACCATCAAGACTGCATGGTTGGACGGCAAGCGTGTGGTCTTTGGCAAGGTCAAGGAGGGCATGAACATCGTGGAAGCCATGGAGCGCTCCGGGTCCAGGAACAGCAAGACCAGCAAGAAGATCCCCATTGCCGACTGCAGACAGATCTGATGAATCTAACTCGTGGTAGTTCAGATCTAACTCGTGTTTTATCTGAACTTCCAGACCTTCCTTTAGCTCAAGAGAGCACCCCTCCACCCCCACCTGCTTGAAATAGCCCAGTCTCTGCACTCTCACTGCGGTTCTGTGGGCTCCATGGTTCCTTCCCCCAGGTCTAGTTGGATTGCAGAGTTCAGTTTATGATGATGAAATAAAACCTAAACCACACACACACACCCCACAATGAGATACCACCTCACCCCAACCAGAATGGTTAAAATTAATAAGTCAGGAAAGGTGGGCACTTGAGCTGGAAATGACAGATGTTGGCAAGGATGTGGAGAAAGTAGAACCCTCTTACACTGTTGGTGGGAATGCAAGCTGGTGCAGCCACTCTGGAAAACAGTATGGTGATTCCTCAAAAAGTTGAAAATACAGCTACTTTTAACTACTATGACCCAGCAATTATTGCACTAATAGGTATTTACCCTAAGGATATAAATGTAGTGATCCCAAGAGACAGCTATATATACACACACACACACACACACACACACACACAATGGAATATTACTCAGCTATCAAAAATGAAATCTTGCCATTTACAACGACATAGATGGAACTAGAGGATATTATGCTAAGTGAAATAAGTCAATCAGAGAAAGACAATTATATGATCTCACGCATGTGGAATTTAAGAAATAAAACAGAGGATCATAGGAAAAGAGAGGAAAAAATAAAACAAGATGAAATCAGAGAGGAAAACAAACCACAAAAGACTCTTAATCATAAGAAACAAACTGAGGGTCGCTGGAAGGGAAGGCGGGGGACGGGGTAACTGGGTGATGGGCATTAAGGAGGGCACTTGATATAATAAGTACTGGGTATTATATAAGACTGATGAATCACTGAACTCTACCTCTGAAACCAATAATATACTTTAAGTTAATTGAATTTAAATAAAATTTTATAAAAATAAAAATAAAACCATGCTTTTGGAATTATTTTAAGGAAGGTTGGTGCTAAATCAGGAAAGAAGATGTATGAGAGAGAAGTGAGTTAGAAAGGCATGATGTGGAGCCCATCCCTTTCTAGAAGTCGCCTGGCGGGAAAAGGCGGTCACAGGCAAATGAACCCCACATGTAACTCCATGGTCATGGGGCAATCTGAAACAAGGGAGGGCAGAACAGTTAGTCCATGTGGACCTAGGCTATAAGTGCTGCAGGGGATTAAGAGAGTGGTTCCAGTGCCCCGCTAAGACTGTCCCACCCCCATCCAGGTGAGGCCCTGTTAGCACCTGGGGGAGCATACTCAAAGCTCACCACAAGTCAGCAGGGGGCTGCTCTATGAAAAAATTCAGAGAACATGTAGAATGTCGATCTCAAGAAATAATTGAGGTTGTATTACGTGGTGTATTACCTGAGACTCTGGAGCTCAAACCCCACCTTTGCAATTTGCTAGCTGTGTGTCCTGAGGCAAGTTACTTAACTTGGCATGCATCAGATTTCACTGGAGAAAATACCTCCTGTACATGCTGTTGAGAAGATTAAATGAGATAATGTTCATGATGGACGTAGCACAGAGCATGGTAAAAATAACTCATCAATGAGAGGTGGCTGGGTTTTTTTGTTTTGTTTTGTTTTTTGTTTTTAGTGAGGTCTACACCCAATGTGGGGCTTGAACTCAACTCTGAGACGCATGCTCTACTAACTGAGCCCACCACACACACTGAAAGCTGGCTTTTATTATCATCATAACCTTTACCAGTTCTTTGAGTCTCCTAAAATTTTCCACAAATATATTTAATTTGTAATTCATTATGTTGATCTTACATTTTGTGCTTTCGTCTTATAGTTTTTGTGTATACCCTTTCCATGTATGTGAATAACTTGTAATTTGTGATCAGTGGTTTTATAATATTCCTTTGTACTGATAAGGTGCCACTTAACCCCCTCCCCAGTTTGTATTTTGGCCTTCCCTGTTATAAACAATGCTCCCATGAACATTGGTATTAAAACAGATTTTAGGGGAATCCTGGGTGGCTCAGTGGTTGAGCGGTGTCCTAGGATCGACTCCTGCATTGGGCTCCCTGCAGGGAGCCTGCTTCTCCCTTTGCCTATCTTTCTGCTACTCTCTCTGTCTCTTGTGAATAAATACATAAAATCTTTAAAAAAAAAAAAACAGATTTTAATCTAACAGCAATATTTCCTTGACTCTCCAAGAAGGAGAAACACTGCCTCAAAGTATGTGCTCTTGTGTGGGTTACTTATTCATGGTCTGTCCTCCAGAATATTAATGCTGACACTGGTGATAGGAGAAAACTCCAGTCTGCAGAGAGTTGCACCAGCACTGGGTTTTATTATTTTAGCTTGGTTTGTTGGGGTTTTTTTGTTGTTTTTGTTTTTGTTTTGCCAATAAATGTGAAGTGGGAACTCACAGTTGCTTTATTTTTCTTTCTTCCTTTTTTTAAAAATTGCATATAAGTTGGGTTATCTTCCTCACCAACTTTATTATTGCATTTGCTACTTACCTACATTCTTCAGACACAAGTTCAATAGACACATGGTTTCATCCATTGATATGTGTAGGCTTTCTATATACTTTGAATTCAGACTTTTCTTTGTCATAGCTG
The DNA here is from genome assembly GCF_053574225.1 of Canis aureus. NCBI lineage: Eukaryota > Metazoa > Chordata > Mammalia > Carnivora > Canidae > Canis > Canis aureus. The sequence goes on from NC_135616.1 coordinate 57,477,010, forward strand.
GAATACGCATTTCCTATTCATTTCCTTTATATCGGGTTCTGTTGTTTCTCATCAAGTTTTAAATCTGTATGGATCTTGGATCTTAACCTGTCATCCTTATTACTGAAAATGTTACAATTCAAACAAGGAAGAAATTAGCTCCCCTCCGCATTTTAGTAAGGATAAGATTCCATTTTATTATATTTTTAATATTGTGTCTTGAATCCACCTAGATTTACAATGCTCTATGGTATAAATTATGCGTCTTGATTTTTTTCCATGTAGCTTCTAGCGATCACTAGGAAACATACAATTATATGTTTCTCCGTGGTTCCTTATAATTCATTTGTCACATATTTTTAAAATATTTCTTCTTTAGAGCCTCCATCTGGAATCTCTATTATCTCTCAATGACCTATATTCTGTTTTTAAGCCAATGCCATAGCATTTTAATAATTGTCACTATGAAACAAAAATTCCTGGAAGGGCAAATTTCTAGCAACCGACCCAGTACGTGACATACCTTAGAGGCTCTTTAAATGTTCGCAGAAGGAATAAACAAAGCTTTCCAAATTGTTTTTATTCCCATGTATCACAATTTGCAATAACGTCTGTTTAATTCTATAGAGTATTTTCACTATTTATTTAATAGGAGCAGATATGCAAGATAATTTGGGGAATCCTGGACAACACAGCCTTGTCATTCAGGGGGAGGTTATTCTTCTTTCTTATTGGAATATGAGAATGTAGGTACATGACACTGTAAGAATCTTACACACTCCCCCTAATCCCCTCTACTTCTATTGTTTGAGTTGCAAGATCCCAGCTCCTGTAAATTCTATTTCTCCTCTTTCTCTTTCCTTAATATATACTTTCTTTGTCTTTAAAGCTTTGTAGTGGCATTTTCTGATCATATTTCTCTGGTGATTAATTCTGAAAAGGACTCTATACAGATTAAATTCTATATTAAAAAGTTCTGGGAAACGTTCTCTTATTATGTCTTTATTTACTATTTCCAGGGTTATTAAGCTTTCCTGCTTTCTATTGGCCAGAGAGTGAGTCTTTCCATTTGTCGTTTATTTAATCTTGCTGTGTTCTTAATTCTCCAGCTCCACTTACATCTCACTCATTTGTTGTTCCAGTTGGTTCTTGTCTTTCTTTCATTTCTAATAATATTTAGTTTTTGACCTGATATGTATCAGGCAACTACAGCTTTGATCTACTTCTGCTTATTATTATTATTATTATTATTATTATTATTACTGTTAAGCCTTAAATTTTCTTTCATTTTTTCCGGGCATATTTCCTCTATTGCCTGGACTGTGTGGCTTGGGTGTATGTTTGTTTCACTTCTGTCACTAATCATGTTTTTCCTGGGATTTTACAGCTTTCTTTTCTGCTGCAAAAATTATATTAATAAATTTGGGGTACTTTAGGAGGGAGGGCATGGGGTCCTTTGACCAATGTTGTAATGTGTGATTGCCTGGCTGAGAAGAGGTCCAAAAAATCAAATTTGTAGGTGGTCAAAGGGAGAGGTGGGTTAATTGAACTAGAGATGCGTGAAAAAGAGGAAACCAGAGGATGGTTCCAACAGTAAGTGGCTGGGGCAAAGGCGAGACCCGGAGCATCTCCAGGCAGGGCAGGGGGCAGAGGGAAGAGCAGATTCACAAACCCTGTGTCTGTAGTTGAAGAAATCTCAGGCTTCAAGCAGATCCGCCAGACAAACAGGAAGATAATTGCCTTCACAGAAACAGGCGGAAATTGGGGAAATTTCTGGAGGACTGATGAGCCAAATTTATGGTGCTACGTAAACATGAGAGCTTAATGGGAAGAGTTTAGTAAGAGGTCACGGTGGTCCACTGCTTTACAGCCAATTAAAAGTTAGGCACGGAGCCTCATGGTCATTTGTATTGGAGCCGATAAATCAGATAATTAGGTTGCTTGCAGAGTATTAGGAAACAGGACAGGATTGCAGCTCTGAGATCTCGGGTGGGCGCACCCCTCATCTGCAGAGAAGAGAACGAGCGAGTGGTTCACAGTTCCCAGTGGATCGATACGTACATCACGGAGAGCAGGCGATGGGAGACACTAGGTGTGGCACCTAGTGATCCAGGGTTTGCAGAGAGAGATAGCATCCGTGCGTTTCCTGACCTGCCCAGATGACAAGTGTCCTCCCCTACTGCTAGAAGTGGCTCAGTCAGCTGACAGGTGCGAGAAGTGGGACTTACCCATGGTCCCCAACCCCAGATGTTTGATGCTTGACAAAGGCTGAGCTCACATGCTTCGCCCAGAGAGATTTTGCTTGTGGGGTGAGAATTCACTATCCATCGGGAGCTTTCCATTCTGCTGCATGTGGCGGGGCGGGGGGGGGGGGGGGGGTGTGTGAACAGACCTTATTGGATTATACCATTATAATGCTATAATCAGTACCATTATACTGATGGGGGTATAATTTGGGGAAGAAGCCCTCCAAGGATAAAGTGGGCAGCACGGGGGACACTGAGTTCCCTGAGTCCACGTGCCGGATTCATCTTTGGTGGGAAGACAATACATGGATTGCTAATTATATAAGCTGGTGGACAAAATCACTTTCAAGACCATCTTCCAAACCCGAAGTTCTGTGAGATTAGGTGACGTGAGGCAACTTTCAAGTCTCCATCTGGAGGGGGCAGTAGCTGCTCGCAAGGAGTGAACGGGAGCCTTAGGAAGCAGTCCGTATAGTGGACCAACCTCGGCCACGTGGCCTGGCATATAGCTCCTGTATCTTTCTCCAGGCTGTGAGATCATGATTTAAACCTGCTTTAGCCCGAATCCCTAAGTCCTACTACCTGTACCTCCAAAATTCCTCTTCCCTCCATACCCACTGTCTCAGCCTCTGTTGGACCCAACTCATACCTCAGCCAGACGATTACAAGTTTTCTAATGAGACACTTGGTGTCCTTCAGCATCCCACCCGATCCATCTTCCCCTCGGCCTCCAGAGTGATCTTTCTAAAATGCAAATTGGATCACATCACCACCCTGCTTCAGATGGTTCAGAGGCTCCCAGCATCTTCGTGATAAAGGTCAGCTTCCTTAGTATGGCCCACCAGCCTCCCAGTCAGCCCCTGTGGGCTCCTTGAGAGCTGGGACCATGCACAGCTCATTGAAGCACCCCCAGGACCTAGCACCCCGGCTGGCACATAAAAGACCTCCCTGCGTATCAGCCAAGTGAATGAATAAACACATTTTCGGCCAACCCTGGTAGCAGTCCCCGTGTCAGCCGCACTCAGCAATCTCAAGCACAAGGCCTAGCTCACCTCTGTATTCTGAAGTGTTCTCCGTAGCTTCCCCCAGCCCCCGACCTGGGCCATCCCGACACGCCGCTAACACTCACCCTGCCTTCTCCAGCGGTTTTGGAACACAGAAGTCTCCCAGCAAGGCTTTGGAGAGCGCGCCCACCTTGAGAGTACCTGCACAAAAGGCCTCCGATTGCCCCAAGGAGACAAAGGTCACGCCCTATAGGAAGCAGTTAATGGGCTTGCCCTGCTCCAGGGGGGCCCCCCAGGTCTCCGAGAGCAATGAGGCTTTTCTCAGCCAGGAGGGAAGCAGCCTACCCAAGCCCCCCATCCCTCCTCCCATGTCCACCAAAAAGGAAAAAATAAAATGCAGAAGGCTGATGGGGGGGGGGGGGTGCACAGTAGAGGCCGAGGTCAGCGTGGAGAGGGTCGGCTCTGCTCTTAATGAGAGAGGAAAGCCCACCAGGTAGGCCGCGGCCAGAGGACGGCAGCAAGCAGCCGGTAATTTATAGGGAGGCAGGAAAACTGCTGAATTTGACACTAGTAAAGGGAAGATGTCAGTTCAACATCTGCTCCCGACACCTCAGCAACTAATTATTTCTCTGTGCGCTGCGGTCGGCAGGAAGCACCCAGGGGCAGGCTGAGCCCTGTCAATAAACCCGAGTTTGACAGGCAAAATAAATCAGTAAACAAATAAACACAAAGCAGAGCAAGGCAAAACAATGATACCCGAGCAGCCCTCCTCACCCCGATAGACCGACTGACCCCTGTGCCAGGCAGGGTATGGGGGGAGGATGGGGACCCCCCCCAGAGTATCCATTGGTCTCTCCCCTTCGGTGGTCTCAAGGAGCTCTAGACCCCATTTCTGGGCCTCTTCTGCCAAAGTTATTGAAAACTGTCAGCCTCCCTGTCAGTTCACATCCTTCCTGTTAGCACAGTCTGTGAGGACCAGAAGGACCAAGAACGTTTTCACAGAGGCTTTTCCTACTCAGGATCTCCTCCTGGACTGAATGGCCAAGAAAGTTGCTAAGTTTCTCTGGGCAGCTCTTTCTGTCTCCTTGTTCCCATTTCACGGCCCAGGCCTTCCCTCCCTCCACACACCCTGACCTCCCCTGGGTCTCCAGCAAGGGGAAGCATCCATCTAGTCAACTTATCAGTTTAGCGTGTGATGGCTGGTTTGTGTATCTCTTTTTTCCAGATAGCCAAGGATTGTTCCTGTAAACCTGGAGCCTAGTGTGTCCGTAGAGCCCACCGCAAGTTTGAGGGAGAGAGGGAAAGAGAAGGAACGATGTGATGGAAATAAATGAATGTTAGTTGGCAATAAGTGACCCTTCCAAGACTCCGTGAGAAAGATAATGCTTAATTCCAAAGTGCTAACTGGGGCAGGGAAATGAAGACCACGAGTGCATCCTAGAAACTGTCCAACCCAGAGAAAGAAGTCACAACCCTGGAAAGATGGAAAGGGGGATACAGTGACCCTCAGTCTAAGAAGGAACAGGTGGAAACAACCACAGTTGTGTTGATCACTGGGGAGTGGCCTGGATGGGGGCAGAGGGCAGATTGCTGGGGAGGAGAGGGGCAGCGTAATAAAGGTAAACAGGTCCGAAGGGCTACGGCTCCAGACTCCAAGGTCAGTCATGGCCGTGTGCTTGGCTAAGCGCCACCAACTCTCTGAGATTCAGTTTCCTTATCTGGAGAATGGGGCTAGGGCTAGGAGAACCTTCCTCAGAAGGTGAAAATAGGAAAATGGAGCTTCCCCGACACTGCATTCAGAAACTCTCTCAAGACGCACACCTGATTAGGTTGCTTCTGCTGAAAACCTTTCCATGAGCCCCCCACAGCACTGAGAAAAAAGGCCAGTGTCCTCCACAGAGCTCACAAAGCCCCCCATGACCTATACTGCCCACCTTTCCAGCTTCACCTCACTCCTCATTTTTCCCCAAGGTCCACCAATCTCCTTTCAGAGTCTCCAGCCTGACTTGTTCCTCCACAGGGGCTGCTCATTAATGTGCTGGAATATTCTATCCTTCTATCTTCACCTAGTTACTCTACTCAGACTTCAGATCTTCATGCAAATGTTCCTTCCTCAGGAAAGTCTCTCCCGATCTCCCTGGCCAGGTCAAATCCTCTTATGATAGAGGAAACTCAAAAACACACACCATCTCACCCCCTCCATCCCCGACGACTGGTCCAAGTGCCCAGTGTCTCCCCTCTAAGATCCTGCAACAGCCTCCTGCTGACCTCATTCCCACCATTCTTGCCTCAAGACCTTTGCACGTGCTGTTCTCTTGGCCTGGAATGATCTTCCCACAGATCTCTGTGGGATCCTCTTCCAGTTCTCCTAGTTCCTTGCTCAAGACTCATCCCTCCAGAGGGGCCCTCCTGGGCCATCTGACCTAAAGAGGCCACCCAGTCACATTCTGACCAATTATCCTGCCTTATTTTTATCACAGCACATATAAATACCTGAGCTTACATTGTATGTTTATTTTGAAAGGACATGTTTACTTGTGTTTTGTCTCCTGTGCTAGGACACAAGTCTCATGAGGGTAGTATGTCACTGTGCTCACTGCTATGGCTTCAACCCTGAGAACACTGCCTGACACACAGAATGGATCTTCAGAATACAGAACTCAGGGCACCTGGCTGTCTCAGTTGGGACAGCACATGACTCTTGATCTCAAGGTCATGAGTTCAAGCCCCACATTGGGCATGAAGATTACTTATAAATAAAGTCTTTAAAAAAAAATAGAAAGAAGACAGTGACCTCTTCTTGGTAATAATATCACTGTGGCTTTTGACTGATTACACTCCACCTGTCCCACTGAACTACAAACTGTCAGAGTAGGGACCATATTAGTATATATTCATTATTGCATCCCAGGGCTCAATAATCTACTATGCCCAATGCATAGTAGACACTCAGTAAACACGTACTGAATAAATGCATTTACAAGACAATGGCTGTATGGAAGTGGAAAATTATGAACACAAACACAAGATTCCCTTACGCAAGCGATGATGAGGTTCAGTCGCATCTCCTGATCATGCTTGCTGACACTGAGAAGCAGTGGGGTGGATAATTTAGTCTGCACTCTGCCGGCCCATTCCTCCCTATCGCTTTTCTCAAGGCCTTTTGGAAGGAGGGGCAGGCTCAGGGGAACACATTCCCCCGCCTCCCCAATTTCTCCCAATCTTTCGGTTCAGGCACCCAGACTCACGGTTGCGTCTCCGAACTTGCTTTCCAGTGCCAGCCATGAACCATCTCCCCCGCTTCAGGGCTCAGAGTAATGCACATAAATCCTGTCACTTTCTGCACTGGCAGCACAGTGACGTTGCCCTCTTACTCACAGGCAGCTGCAAGCTCAACCCAACCCATGGCAGACACCCCCCAGTGCCATGGAAGAGGCGAGAAGATGCTACAGAAGAGCTGTGAGTGCGTGCAGGTTGATGGTGTGTGATGCCGTAAACTTCATTGCCACATATTTGAGAAGACAGAAATAAGTTACTGGCGTCTCTGCCACTCCGAGGAAACATAGCCGTCCCCGACTCGGGGATGTAAAACTTTATAGCATCCCGCTCTCTCAGCCCCATAACTCACCTGCCCCAGGAATTCATCAAAACCCAGCCACAGTTTATGTCATCGCGGCGTTTGGGGTGGTGACTCCCATCACTATAAGGCCTCCAGAATTCGTCCAGGGCTCAAAGAAGTCAGGGTATAGACATCGAAACAGACTAACAAAAACATCAATAGCCATAGTTCTGAACTCCTTTCCTGTTCTGCTACGACCTTGGTCAATATCTTTTGATCCAGCCGAGGTCTGTCTGCAGGAAAGTAGAGGAAAAACCGATGGAAAATGTGGCCAGGGAGTCCTTTTAGAACAAGATTGCTGCAGTGTTTTTCCAACTTTGCATTTTAAGGTTTTAAAATGTGACCATTATTATTTGACCTCATTTCCAACATTCCCCAGAGCTAAGTGGCACTGACCCACTGCTTTGGGCAAAGAGTGCGCGGATGGAAGACCTATTTATTAATCATGTGATGTAGGACAAGACAGTTCATCATACTGAGCCTCAATTTCCTCCTCTATAAAAGCAGGATGATTGGGTCAGCTGGGTGGCTCAGTGGTTAAGCATCTGCCTCTGGCTCAGGGCATGATCCCGGGGTCCTGGGATCGAGTCCTGCATTGGGCTCCCTGCAGGGAGCCTGCTTCTCCCTCTGCCTGTGTCTCTGCCTCTCTCTGTCTTATGAATAAATAAATAAAACTTTTTTAAAAATCAGGTTGATCAATTCTGCCTCATAAAACTGTACTGAGAATTAGTGAGATCATCTTGGGAGCTTATAATAAATGCTCAGCAAACATCTGCTTCCTTTTCTGGAACGGCATCTCCGGTCACAGAGTCCTCAGCTAGCAGCCATAGTCTCACCGGTTGGTACTGTCTATTGTTGCTTCTGCTTTGAAATTCTTTATCTTGTGCTTCTTCTTGTGTTTGCTCTGACTTCAAACTAGAATGTAAACTCTTGGGGGACAGGAACTGCTTTCTCTCTTTCTTTTGTAAATCATGATTTCACATCATCTAACTATTCTGACCTGTGTACGAGACACATCAATGCTCTGCTGATGGGGTGGACAATGGCACCAGAGAAAAAGTGCTCCCCTGAGGCTACTGGGAAAACTGAGGGAGGGCTGAGGGAGGGCTAGACCTCCAGCACTGGTCTTTCATATTTTGCAAGTGGAAAGGAAGCTCCTGTCCCAGAAGAGGAAATTCTCATCTCAGGTAGCATGATTTTTCTCTGTGATCCTAAAAAAGGCAGCTGCTTTGTTTTGTTTTAGTTGGTAACCTAAATATCATATGGAGTATCAATCCAAATTCCCGTAATAAGATCTGGATGGGAATACAGAAGGTCAGGGATAAGGTTGCCAGATTTAGCAAATAAAAATGCTAATTAAATTTAAATGAGAATACTCATTTAAATTTAGAATTCAGCTAAACAACAAATAATTTTATCGTATAGGCACATCTCATTCAATATTTGAGAGATGCACTAAGAAAAGTTATTTGGTGTTTAGCAGAAATTCAATTTTAACGGAGCATCCTATATTTTATCTGACAACTCTAGTCCGGTAAGGGCAACCACAAAACAGCTAGATAGAGAGAGGGGTAAGGATAAGGAAGAGGGAGAGAGAGAAAAGAACAAGAACCCCAAACTTTCCACTCAAAATAAGTCTTCAAACCAAAATCTCAAAATACGTAAAGAAATTAAAACTAACACAGAGGGCAGCCCAGGTGGCTCAGCGGTTTAGCACCACCTTCAGCCCAGGGGTGTGATCCTGAAGGCCCAGGATCCAGTCCCACATCGGGCTCCCTGCATGGAGCCTGCTTCTCCCTCTGTGTCTCTGCCTCTCTCTCTCTCTCTCTCTCTGTCTCGTATGAATAAATAAATAAAATCTTAAAAAAAAAAAAAAAAACTAACACAGAAAGCCAGCAAAGCATTTGCAACACAGATTCACCGTAGATGAAATTCTTTTTTTGGCAAATAGCGTTGAGACTAATATTTATTTGGGGGGATGTGCAATATCAGTTATGTTGTTTCTTACCAAACATGTCAAGCATGCTAAAGATTAAAATAATTTATTGGTTTTTTCCTTTTGGAAAATAATGTATATGGAGTAAAGATTTTAAAAATTCAAGCCAAAATATAAATAATAAATAAAGAAGAAGGAAATATAAGTAAATTCTATCAAGTTGTACCATATAGAGAAAGATAACCACTACTCTCTTTTTGGTACCTTTTATCTTAAGATATGAAAGACAGAACCAAAAAGAAAGTCAGTCTTATCAAGCACTCTCCAAAGAGCAATATAGAGAACAGTATGTGCAAAGGTCCTGTGGTAGGAAAGGTCTTGTTATGTTTAAGGAACTAAATACAGACCAGAATCGCTGGACTGAAGAGGATATCAGTGAGATATGAGGTAGTGCAGTTGTCAGTGGCCAACCAGTTCATGCAAGCCTTACTTAGGTTTGTAATTTTATTCTATGTGTAATAAAGAGCTGTAAATCGTTTAAAGCAAAAGTGGATGTATATATTTAGCAACTATCCATCTATTTGAATTTTTCCAACAGTATTTTAATGATTAGCTATGGCTTTCCTTTTTTGTGAATATTAATTAAAATTGAGATGTAATTGACATATAACATTATATTAGTTTCAGGTGCATGATATAATGACATGCTACGTGTATATATTGTGAAATGATCAGCACAGTAAGTCAAGCTAACATCCATCACTACATGTATTCACAAATTTTTTTATTTGATGAGAACTTTTTAAATAAAGTTAATTTTACACAACAGTTGGACAAAGATGTTTCAGTACAGTATCTTTATTATCTCCTTAGAGAAAAGTGAAACCATAACTTCCAAAGTGAAAAGAATAAGAAATGATTAAACTAAACTAGGCAGCAATAAAATAAGGATAGTAAAATTTTAAAAAAGAACCCACAGGGGCACCTGAGTAGCTCAGTGTTTGAGGATCTGCCTTTGGCTCAGGTTGCGTTCCCGGAGGCCTGAGATTGAGTCTTGTATCAGGCTCCCCGTGGGGAGCTTCTCCCTCTGCTTATGTCTCTGACTCTCTCTCTCTGTGTCTCTCATGAATAAGTAAATAAAATCTTTTTAAAAAAATTATTAAGAAACAGAACCCACTAGAAATCTGAGATATTAAAGAAAAATGTCACTGAAATTTTAGAAACTCAAGAGTTGATAAAAACTCAGCCAGGACACTGTTAAAGAAAGAATTTATAATCTGGAAGATGGAACCAGTGCTCGCTTCAGCAGCACATATACTAAAATTGGAAGATGGAACCAAGGAATTCACTCAGAAACAGAGATATACACAATTTACATACTGCAGTTAAGAGATAAGAAGGAACAATTGAGAGAGAGGTTTTTATATTCATCTAATTCCAGAAAAAGAGAAAATGAAAAGAATGGCAGAGAATCAGTATTTGAAGAGATAATTGCTGAACTCCTTCCAAATTTGGATGAAGACATGAGTCTTTAAATGAAAAATACATTCAAGGTATCTAGTAAGATAAATAAAAACAAATCCAGGGGCACCTGGGTGGCTCAGTCTGTCACATAGCTTCCTTTGGCTCAAGTCATGATCCCAGGGTCCTGGGATCAAGCCCCAAGTCAGGCTCCCTGTTCAACAGGGAGTCTGCTTCTCCCTCTGCCTCTGCCTGCTGGCTCCCCTACTTGTGCTCTCTCTCTGTCAAATAAGTAAATAAAATCTTTAAAAAAAAAATCCAGACACAGACACATTAAAAAAATAACAAGGATCAAGAGGAAATTTTAAAAATTACCAGAGAAGGGCAGCCTGGGTGGCTCAACGGTTTAGCACCTCCTTCAGCCCCGGGGCGTGATCCTGGAGACCTGGGATCGAGTCCCCCGTCAGGCTCCCTGCATGGAGCCTGCTTCTCCCTCTGCCTGTGTCTCTGCCCCTCACTCTCTCTCTCTGTGTCTCTCATGAATAAATAAATAATTTTTTTTAAAAAAATTACCAGAAAAGATAGAAAAGTTAGACTAATAGCAGTCTTGTCCTCCACAACAGCAGGTGCCAAGGACAGTAGAATATCACTCAAAGGACAAAAGGAAAATAAATATAAACCTAGGATTGAATTTTGCTGTTAGCATCAAAGACCTAAGAACAGAGACTTAAACAAATCAAATAAAGAGTTCACTGTCTGGGGCGCCTGGGTGGCTCAGACGGTTAAGCATAAGACTCCTGATTTCAGCTCAGGTCATGATCTCAGGGTCATGATCTCAAGCCCCATGGGCTCCACGCTCAGCGGGGTGTCTGTTCCTCCTCTCTGCCCCTCCCCCATTCTCTCCCTCTCTCTCTCTCTCTCTCTCTCTCAAATAAATAAATAAAATATTTTAAAAAATGCTCACTGTCTCAAATCAAAGGAGTGGAAGGGGCAGCCTAGGAGAGGGTTGGGCTGTCACAAAACCTAGAGCCCCACTCCCCTTGCTTCCTGCTCTGCTCTCCTTAGCTCATGGCTTCTCTCTTCCTTGTCCCATGGAGGCTTCTGTGTCCCACCAAAGGACAAGGGTGAGAGTGTGTCCCTCTAAGCTAAGTTGACCCCCATTAGTAAGATTTCCCTCACTCAGTGTTTCCTGCTTTACATCTCCTTGGCCACTCATGACTATGATTGTCTGGAAAATGTAGTCTTTCTGCTGAGCACACAGCTGCCCCAAATAAAATTAGTGTTCCAATTTTGTTTCTAAGGAAGAAGGAGGACAAGAATGTGGGCTGGGAAGCTAGCGGTCACTGCCAAAGCTATTATTTAAGAGTGTAAGCAAAATAAAGACATTTCTGGCCATAAAGAAAACCAAACAGGGGTGTTTGGGTGGCTCAGTCGTTTAAGCATCTGCCTTCAGCTCAGGTCAGGGTCTCAGGGTCCTGGGATGGAGCCGCCACATTGGGCTCCCCACTTAGCTGCAAGTCTGCTTCTCCCTCTGCCTCTCTCTTTGTGATCTCTCTGGCTCTCCCTCTCTCTCAAATAAATAAATAAAATCTTTTTTAAAAATACCAAACGAATTTTATAGCCTCTCACTAAAAGTATTATCAAGGATGTACTTCATTTAGAAATAAAGTAAACCCAGAGGGAAGATATGGACCACAAGGAGCAACTGGGACCACAGCAAGGTATAAAACATGCCTGTGAGTGCCACTGCAATGTACTGTAAAAAATAAATATTATTTTTTTGTTTCTAAAAAGGTAAAACTAAAACTACAAGTAAAAATTACAAGATGGTGAAAATATTCAAGTATGGCAAAATATTAAGGTTTTATGAAGCTGGTGGTGAGTGTATACATTATATATTCTTTATATTTGTCTCCAAGTTTGGAACAATTGGTAATTTGAAAAATTAAGAGAGGCAATACCTAGAAGTTTAAAACATCTATACATCAAAAGAATCACATAACAAAGTGAAAAGGCAAGAGATAAAGACCAGAGGGGAAATGCTTGTGATATAGTCAATGGGAAAAAAATCAATATCTAGTCTACGGAAAGTTTTTGGAAAGCCAAAACCAATGGAAAGAGAGGGAAAGGACATGAACGAAATTTTGATAAAGAAGAAATACAAATGGCTAATAAAGATTTTTAAAAGATGCTCATCCTGTAATCAGGAAAATTCAATATAAAACAACTATACAGGGGGATCCCTGGGTGGCTCAGTGGTTTAGCATCTGCCTTCGGACCAGGGCGTGATCCTGGAGTCCCGGGATCGAGCCCCACATTGGGCTCCCTGCATGGAGCCTGCTTCTCCCTCTGCCTATGTCTCTGCCTCTGTGTGTGTGTGTCTCTCATGAATAAATAAATAAAATCTTAAAAAAAAAAAAAAAAAAAAAAAAGAGGGAACCCTGGGTGGCGCAGCGGCTTGGCGCCTGCCTTTGGCCCAGGGCGCGATCCTGGAGACCCGGGATCGAATCCCACGTCGGGCTCCCGGTGCATGGAGCCTGCTTCTCCCTTTGCCTGTGTCTCTGCCTCTGTGTGTGTGTGTGTGTGTGTGTGTGTGTGTGTGTGTGTCTTGTGAATAAATAAATAAAATCTTTAAAAAGAAAACAACTATACAGTGTTCATTTTTCACCCACTAGAAAAATAAAAATTTAGAAAATTGAACATACCTAGTCTTGGCAAGAGAGGAGAGAAAGGTTACTCCTGGACTCTGTCAATAGACATGACATTTTTTAAAGATTATTTATTTGAGATAGAGAGAGAGAGAGTGAGCATGGCAGGGAGGGACAGAAGGAGAAGGAAAGAACCCCAAGCAGACTCCCTGCCCAGCATGGAGCCCAACACAGGGCTCAATCTCACAACCCTGAGATCAGGACCTGAGCTGAAACCAAGAGTTGGACATGCAACTGACTGTACCACCCAGGCGCCCCTTGGTTATGTCATTTGGCAAAACTTGTTTAGATTGCAATATGGTAGTATGTAAAATGTTTGAATATCTGTCCTATCAACTGTCACAGTAGTTACATGTCTAGAAATCTAAAAACCCACTGAACATGTGCACTAAAATAGATGAGTAAGAGTGATCATTGCAACATTTACTACAATCATAAAAAACTGGGCATGACCTAAATGTCCAACAATCAGAGAGCAGCTAAATAAATTAAGATATATCTATACTAGGGAATGTCATGGAGCCACAGAAAGAAAGAAAGAAAGAAAGAAAGAAAGAAAGAAAGAAAGAAAGAAAGAAAGAAAAAAAGAAAAGAAAAGAAAGAAAAGAAAAGAAAAGAAAAGAAAGAAAAGAAAAGAAAAGAAAGAAAAGAAAAGAAAAGAAAAGAAAAGAAAAGAAAAGAAAAGAAAAGAAAAGAAAAGAAAAGAAAAGAAAAGAAAAGAAAAGAAAAGAAAAGAAAAAAAGGAGTGGACCTCTAGAGAGGGACATGTTGTGAAGCATAGCAGGCAGCAATTAATAAGCATGAGCACACGCATGCTGCTTCAAAATTACCCATGAGTATGCTTTGTGCTTGGAACAGAGACTAAAAGGACACATACTAAAATACTAATAGGGAGAAATGCCAAGAAAACTTGGGAAAGCCTCCATATATTCTTCTGTACTGTTTGAATCATTTAGAAGACTTAATATTTAAAAGGCAAGAGAGACCTTAAATGTTCTGGAAGGAGTTTGGGAAGCATTGCTAGGCTTCATTTTCCTCATATATAAAGTGAGAATAACTGCACCTGACCTTGTTCTGGTCTGACCTGGAGGTAGGTGGTGAGGTTCCACTGAATACATTAAAGGAGTAATGAACACATATTTGGGGAAAAGAGAGAGGGAGAGGGAAGAGAGAGAGAGACAGCATATTCAAAAAGTAATGGATTATCATGGAGTAAGTGGGGCCAGGCATTTCCCATATATTCCTCATATGAAATAGATTTGAATGTCCTAATTCTCTTACCTAGGATATTTAGTTGTAAAACCAGTCTAGTGAGTGACAGAGCCGGGGGCTGAACCGAAGTGGCTCCGTCTCCACGCTTTCCAGGGACCCCCAAGTTCAGCACCTGTTGAGAAGCAGTAGCTGCAATGACTAAGAACACAGAGGGTCTCTTGGTCTCCACCACTCTCCAGCTCTGGGACCTTGGGCAGGTCACTAAACTGCTCTGTGCCTCCGTGTGCTCTTTTGCAAAGTGGGTATAATAGCAGCACCTACTACAGAGAGTTATTGTAAAAATCAAATGAGTTAATATATGTGAAACACAGCAGCACCCTGTGCGGTGGGTGGTGTGGAGGTGTCGCCTCTCACTATCGCTGGTTGGGCAGGGGGAGAGAGAAGCCTTTTTCCAGGCTCCCCTGCTTTGGGGTTGAGGAAGGAGTGAGAAACTTAATACGAATCTCTTTTCTCCCTTCCGAATACTTTGTAAACAAACAAAGAAATAAAAAATCTCTTGTTGTATCTTCTTGGTCCCCAGTTCTTGAGGACATCTCTGCTGATCCCTCCCTCTCTGCTCACTCGGAAATTAAAAACCCCCCAACAGCCCCAGAAATGGGAGCTTCCCCCTCATGTGGTGCCCACTGTCAGCTCCACTCTCGGGGGCTCTCTCCGGATACCCCCGTCTGACTTAGCACTTGTGAATCGATCCTGCCAAACTAAAGACCAACAATCAGGGTTCTCTGCACCAGCATACGGATTGGTGGATGGCAAAAGCCGAAAGTCCATTTTGTCCCAGCTTCACTTGGAGGGCACTGTGAAACTTGGTGTTTCCTTCTTAAATTGTGAATCCCCCCAGGACATGGAATCTCTGCTCCTCTGTCTGCCACTACACACCAGCGCCCCCAGTGAGCCAAGCTCCCCATCCTGTGACAGGCCACCTGTCATCCCCCTGCCAGCTTCTCACAGACCTCCCAGAAGTTCAAGCATCCCTGTCCACTCCTATTCATTCAGTGGGGAAAGAGGCTGGTCTAGGGCTAGAAGACATGTGCTCCTGCAGGCAAGCCTGGGGAGCGAGGCTGTGAAATCTGAGAGCTCCAAGAACAGAATGGCTCAGTCTGGGTTTTCGGGGACAGGGGGAAGCAGGGAAGCCCCTGTCCTAGGCCTCACTTGCTTTGTGCTTCGGGGCTCGGGGTTGCCAAACAGTATCCTCCCACTGGTAGGTAAAATGGCTTAGGGAAGGATGGAACAGCAGTGAGCCAAGGATAAAGAGGATAGAGAAATAAAAAAGAAAGCCGGAGAGATAAAAAAGAGCCCTCGGGAAATGGCAGCTCCAGAAGGCAGCAAGATGCTTTCATCTTCCAGCAAAAGAAGAGCATCTGATTCTTAGTGTTTGCAGATCTCTGCAAACTGAAGAACGTTTCGGAATGGGGAAAGGCAATGCTCTCTCTTTCAGGAATGTGACCGTCGCCCCTTTGATTTAAAAGGGTGGCGTTGGGCAAGTTGCTTAACTTCACTAGCTGCAGGATAACCATCTGCACCATACAAGGCGGGTTTGGACTTCAACAACATAGAGGTTTATTATCCTGTCATGTGTAGGTTGTCCCAAGAGACCATGGCAGCTCCACAGCCATGGGAGACTCCAGGCTCTTTCCATCTTACTATTTCACCATCTGGAACACGTGGCTTCCAACTTCAAGGTCACCCTATGATCCAAGAGGACTGTCAGAATGCCAGCCACAGTGTCTGGATCCCAGGTAGAAATTAGAACGAAGAAGGGATGGACAAAAGGACATCTGGCCAGCTGAGGCGGCCCCCTTCAAGGAGTTTCCTGGGTCTCCTTCCCATTCCCCCTCCCAAAAGCTTTTGCTTACATCTCATTGACTATCCCTGGCCGTCGGGGAAGCGAGGCTGGGAAATGTCTTCTAATCTTGCACACTGCCATAGAGTAAAAGGAGGAAGGAAGTAGATAAGAGCAGATATTGGGCAGGTAGTTTGGGCTGTAAAACCCCAGAGGGTCATTAAAGAATGACAGGAGATGATGCAGGTGAATAAGTACGGAGCTGTTCCCCATCACGCTCCCCTGTAGATCCTGTAGAGTGGAAACTGAGGTACGCCGAGGGATTCGAGGGCAGTAGTCAGTAAACCATAGAGCTGGGACTCTAACTTATGCCCACCTATTACGCTCCTGTCCCTCCCCTTCCGATGAGACAGAGAAAGAGCAGAAGGTTTTTTTAGGAGGTCTGCTGTGAATCTGTGCTGGGGAGGTCAGCAGGCAAGTGCACACGGCTCAACACCTACCCTGCTGAGTCTAGAGTTCAAGGGGCGGCGATGCCCCGGGAGCTGAGCGCCTAGGCGGCTGTCCACGGAGTGTGGACCACTGTCATCTTCAGCTGCAGTGAGCTCTGCTCACCATGTCCTCTTTGAGATTATGGATGCTTTTTAATTTTACCTTTTACCAAGGGCCTGGGGACCAGAGGCCTTCAGGCATGAGTGCCTATAAATTGCACTGTATTACATTATTAATTACGATGTTACTTGGAGTCAAATAACTGACTGATGCTTTGGCAAGCAAGGCTGCAAAAGTACAAATCTTTCCTTGGCCCTTCCTGCCTGCCTCTCCCCACCTCACAGGGAGAAGCTGTTTTGAACTCGTTGGAAGAGCCAGCTGTGACTGTGGGAGGCCACTGTCCTGTGGGTGTGAGAAGCGCTGCGTGTGCATAATGAGAAGAGCGGTTTGCTCACTGGAGGTAGAATGACAGGAGCAGACACCCTGGGGTGTCTGAAATCCAAGATAAGGTGTGGGTGGGACCAAGAGGACACGGACCAGCTGGAAGTTTGGATTTGGTTACTTTGTGAGGACAACATGCTAAAGAAGAGCTGTTGTGAAACTCAGATAGGCCGCGAGCATCCAGCAAGGGGACAGTCAGCCCTCTGACTATACAGGATCCACCTGGAGTGCAGGCAGAAAGGGCCTGGAATTGCTAGAAAAGCCTGAGAGGGAGCCCTACTGGTTAACTCCAGAGGGATGTCAGTTGAGCCAATGGGTCAATAGTTCCACATGCCTGTCCTTTGCTAGGCCCCCGTGGCTGTCCCCCCCCCCCCGCCCCCGCCCAGGACTCCCTGGACTCTGTAGACACTTCCTGCTTTCCAAGTAGCACCTCAGAGGTCAGCATTTGGGGTACCTCCACCCGGAAAAGGAGTGTGAGAATAAGGTGTCGGCCCAGGAACAGGCTCTGCAGAAGGGAACCCTTCTTTCTCCTTGGCTCTCCCCGTGCCAAGAACCTCTAACTACTGCAGAGATCCTCCGGATTAAGGGTATCTCCAAAGGTTTCTCACAGGCTCCGATGACATTCCAGGACATTCGAGGAAGGGCTGCTGGTGGGTGGTAGATTTTTGAGTTGCAGTTGACAGGTGGTAGAAGCACCCCGGGTCTGTCTCCCAGCATCTTATGAGCGGGTCAGGCAGGCTGAGTCAGGAAGTCTCTCCAAGTGGGAAGCAAACACTTGGCATCTTCCTGCTGCATCTCTACGGTGAGCAGAATCTCAACCTGCAGGATTGCTGTGAGGATTAAATCACCTACATGAAACTCTTCACGCTGTGCCGGATGCAGAATAACTGCTTAACAGGTGTTAGCAACCTATTACTGCACATGGTTCCTCCCTTAAGTATTCCAAATGGGAACACAGGTGGGAGGGCAGGTGGAAGCAGGTGATTACTCCAAGAATGAAGTGTTCTAATATCCCAAGGCGGTGGCTCCAGGGACACAGAGTGAACGTCCAGCTCCTCCGTCTTTCTAGTTTGGGAATGAGAGCCACCAGCACAGCTTCGGAGAGGGGCGAGATGTCATAAAGGTTCAGACTCAGATTTGGTCCAGTCCCTGCCATGTGCTAGCTAGATATCCTCAGGCAAGTTGCTTAACTTCAGTTAAGCCTGTCACCTCATCTAGGGAACAAGAGTCATCATGGCTCCTGAGGGAAGGCCAGCAGTCTCTGAAGAAAGCCCCCCAACCGGACCCGATGGTGCAGGCAGCCAGGGAGCCCGAGCCAGCATACACAGCACCACGGCCCCCTCCGGTTAGCTCCCCAGAGCCTCTGCCAGAGAAAAGCCAAAGCCCGACAGCTGGAAGGTTTCTCTTTCCTGGGGGTGGATGAGCATGCAGAAACCCAGCAAGATGAGACCATCTTCTGTGGGCCTCCACCCCGATTCCAAGAACACTGCTATCATCATCAGACACGACCTCGCCCAGCTTCACAGCCATTGGGGGCGGGATAAAGGAGGCAGGAAACTCAGGTCCAGAGAAAGATAAGCTGCTCGGGGTTCCTAGGCCCGGAGCAGATGAGGACTCGGGCTTCTCATAAACAACACCCAAGATGAATTCAGACTCAACCTACTTTCTCATACATGCGTGCACATGACAGCTGTATGGCACCTAAACAAGCTGGACACATACTTTTAAAACTTGCACTTAAGTCAATGAAAAACAGAGCACCTTTATGTGGGAAGTCAACACTTGGCATCTTACCTGGTACATCCGTAACAGGGGGCAAAATCCCCACTTGCCAAATTGTTGCGAAAATCAAATCACATACAGAAAACACTTCACACGGTGCCTGATGCAGGAGAGCACTTAACAGATGTTGGCGATGTATTGCTGCATGCACACTCGTCCCAGGTCCACTCACCTACAGCCATGCAGACTGTGCACTGCCCCAACCCAGGAAACACCAGGCCCATAGAGGATCATGTGCATGGCCCTCCCCGGGTTTGGGCAGTGTACATCCTGCACCACCATACATGACCACCAAACATGGTGGGCTGCCAAGGGCCTGCCCCTTACTCAGCGCAGAATGCAAACCACTCCAGGAATCCCTTCTGCCTTTGACTCTCAGCTGACCTTCCCATCCCTTCACCTGCTCTGCCCCCCAAACCCGCTCTAAATCACCCCACTGGTGGAGAGTCTCAGGGGTATAAGCTAGCCAGGAAGGAGTATGGGAAAAACTGATTGCCAGTCTCCTTTCTTTGCTCCCCCCACTCAAGCTTTACCTGAATCTTTAGTCTCTTGCCATTTTTTAGGGCCAGTGGCTGATTTTTGAGATATGGTGCAGCCTGGATGCTTGGGGGCCTGGGTGGGCTACAGTGGCCACCAGGCAGAAGAGGGATGTCGGGGGCCTATGGGGTGTTTTCTCCCCAGCACAAGCCAGAGGGAGAAACCATGGGGCCGCTGCTGCTATTTCAGCTTCAGTGGTCTCAACCCCCCAATCATTTATCTGACGAGCCTTCAAGGCAAGACCTGAGCCTGGCTCTCAAGGCCGGCCCAGCTCCCAATGCACTAATGACAATTGACAGACACCAAATCCTTGCAATTTCCAAACAAAACCTTGCCGCTGCGATCCCAGGGCTCCTGGGAAACACTCCATCGCTTCCCGGGCTTTGCTCAGCCGGTTCTCACTGATCGCCAGCGGTCCCCAGCCAGCAAGCTCCTGGCCCTGAGGCCGCTGCCTTCCTCCCTCTTAACCCCCTCCGCGCCTGGCCGCTGCCGCTGGGGAGCCTTCGGGGGAGCTGACCAGCGCCGCCCTGCCGGGCGCTGCTTGCAACAGCCTCACCTGGCTGGGCGGGGGGGGGGGGGGGGGGGGGGGGGGGGGCAGATCCACCGTTGCAACAGGACAGGGAGCCTGCGCTCCTCAAATATCACCTGCCAAACTGCGAAAGGTGGCAGCCCTCCACTCGGAAAGGCTTTGCACAGACACAAGGTGAAACAAACTCACAGCCAGATTTAAGTCCTCCATACTCCATACTCTTAAAACAGAGAGGGTGGGCTTTTTTGTATCATTATCTCAATTATGGAAGAATTCAGACTGACCAAAAGAAATGCCAAATAATGTCATAAGCAACTATGTATCCACCAGCTAACTTTAAAAAGGGAAATAAGTGAATGTGTGGGGGCAGCCCGGGTGGCTCAGCGGTTTAGCGCCTGGCTTCAGCCCAGGGCGTGATCCTGGAGACCCGGGATCGAGTCCCACGTCGGGCTCCCTGCATGGAGCCTGCTTCTCCCTCTGCCTGTGTCTCTGCCTCTCTCTGTGTCTCTCATGAATAAATAAATAAAATCTTAAAAAAAAAAAGTGAAATGTGTGGAAAACCACAGTATAAGCCAATCCCACTTTCTGTTCTCCTACCTCAGATGTAACCACCATCCTCAGTTGGGTCTTTCCCCTCCTCCTGTGTCTTTATACTTCACGCTATTTTGTCAACTTTTTATCTTGAGATACGTGTCACTTCATGCACAGAGGTAAACAATAATAGAGCCCATACAGCCCACACACCCTTCACCCGGTTTCCTCTAGTGCCAACATCTTGCAAAACTATAGTGCACCATCACCACCAGAGAGCTGACATTGATACAACCCACTAACCTTGTCCAGATCTCACCAGTTCTACATGCACTTGTGTGTGTTTCTCCATGCACGTGTGCCTGTGAGTGTGGGCATTTAGCTCCATGCAAGTTCTCCTCGTGCAAAGATCCATATGACCACCACCACAGTGAGATACAGGAGAGTTCTATCAGAAGGGCCTTCTTGGGGCACCTGGGTGGCTCAGCGGTAGAGCATCTGCCTTTGGCTCAGGTCGTGATCCTGGGGTCCTGGGATCGAGTCCCACCTTGGGCTCCCTGCAGGGAGCCTGCTTCTCCCTCTGCCTATGTCTCTGCCTCTCTCTGTGTGTCTGTCATGAATAAATAAAATCTTTAAAGAGAAAAACAGAAGAAGAAGGGCCTTCTCATGGACGAAGCTACCTTCTACTCTCTTCCCCTCCCACTCGGGCCCCTGACAATCATCAATCTATTCTTCATTTCTGTTATTTCGCCATTCTAAGTTATATTGATGGAATCATGTACATATGGAATACATAACTGTGTAATCATTTATAAATGGAATAATATACAAATGGAATACATAATTGTACAATCATTTTAGACTGGGCTTCTTTCAATAAACAGAATGCCCTTGAAATCCATTCAGTGTTGTATCTATACATAGTCTGTTCCTTGTTGCTGAATAGTATTCCACTATATGGATATACCACAGTGTGTTTAACCATTCATGCATTGAAGAATATTTTGGGTGTTTCCAGCTTGGGGTTAATACAAATAAAGCTTCTATGAACATTTGTGTAGAAGCTCTTTGGGGAACATAAGTTCTCATTCTTCTGAAGTGAATGGCTGAGATGGCAATGACTGAGTTTTATGAAAAGCACATGCTACTATTTTTGAAATATGGCACTGGTTCACTTCTTTAAATATATACTGGTACCACAGGCACCTGAGTGGCTCAGTCAGTTGAGCACCTGACTATTGGTTTCATCTCAGGTCATGATCTCAGGGTTGTGAGAAGGAGTCCCACATTAGGGCATCAGGCTCCTCTCTCTCTCTCTCTCTCTCTCTCTCTCTCTCTCTCTCTCATTCTCTCTCTGTCTCTCTGCCTCTCCACTCCCCACTCCTGTACTCCTTCTTAAATAAATAAATAAATAAATAAATAAATAAATAAATAAATAAATAAAACATATGCTACCACACTGTGTTTATTCAACTCCCCTCCCCCTGGACATATGTTCCTTCAATCTTATTCATGTGGATACATGTAGCTTTAGCTTACTTATTTGCACTGATACATAGTATTCTGTTGTATGTATATGCTACAATATATCCAGGATAATTCCTGTTCTGAAAGGCCTAAAATTGTGGCATAAGAATGGGTTCTGTAGGCAAGAAAATAATTTGCCTTCCTAGTTTTAGAATGGGGTAATATGGAATAAGCCTTAACTCATCTGGAAGACAAGACATAGTGATTTGATTGCGATTCTGTCTGCTAGATTACCTCCGTAAAATCACTTGCCTTCCCAAGCTTAGCTTTTTCATCTGTAGAAAGGGAACCTGGGACATCAAGTGGCTCAGCGGTTGAGCTCCTGCCTTGGGCTCAGGGCATCCTAGTCCTGGGATCAAGTCCCACATTGGGCTCCCTGCAGGGAGCCTGTTTCTCCCTCTGCCAATGTCTCTGCCTCTCTCTGTGTCTCTCAGGAATAAATAAATAAATAAATAAATAAATAAATAAATAAATAAATAAAGCCTTAATAATAATAATAATAATAATAATAATAATAATAAGTACTTGTCTTAATTCTTGTGGGAATTAAATGAAAACACAATATGTATACTAAAATAAACTAAAACATGCTGAATAAATGGCAATTACTTTTATTAGTTAATAATTATAATTAAATACATATTATCACAGATGGAAAGATGCATTCTGGATTTTTTTCATGGAAAATCCAAAGTGTATTTATTTCAGATTTTTCATGGAAAATCCAATTTCAGATCATTTCTCCCCTGATCCCCCTAAACTGGCTTGTCAGGCCTCTCCTGCTTTGGAGGTCCAAATGCCTTCAGCACACAGGTCAGGGTAATCCCAGAAGTCCTGGTCCTGACCTCCCCCTGGGGTGGTGATTGCTATCATCTTTTATAGATGAGACACTGGAGGCTCAGACGGTGAGTGACTGGCCCAGGATCACACAAGAGCTAGATCCCATCGCCTTTAGTCTGGATCCAGTGTCCATGCATCTCTCCAGCATCTCTGCTGCCACATATGGCCTCTGGGGAGCCCTGGACTGCCCTACTCAGCATGTGGGTAGAGGGTGTGGGGAGGTGGGCTCTAGGGCTCCAGAGCTTCCTCAGAGGGAGCAAGAGGCTGCCCATTGTGCCCAGCTCCCCCAAGCCCTCTCCAGAGGCCCAGCTGTCCTCCCAGGACCCCAGAGCAGAGCAGGAGGGCACTGCGACCAGCTAGATGACCATCGGATGCAAGGAGAGAAGGAGGCAGGCAGGGAAGATTGCATCAGACCCAATAAAAAAAAAAAAAAAAGAAGTATTTAAATATACATCGCTGGATTGTGCGGCGAAGCAACAACCACAGAGTGACGTGACAACAGTCTCCAAATATTTAAAATGTGTGAGTCCTCAGGAAGGAGATTTTTTTTTAGCCTGGAATGGAGGGGACAGGGTGCTAGGGGCTGAGGAGGAGCAACTGCTCGGGGTTCAGGATGGAGAAGGGACTCAGAAGTCAGATCCCACTATCCCCACCTTTGCCTCAGTTTCCTCACCTGTAAAGTGGGGCGAGTAAACTGAATATTCCCTATGATCAGCCCCAGAAAAGCTTTTACATCAGGCAGCAAGGCGCTGTCTGTCCTTCAGGGAGAAGCAGAGAAAAAAAAAAAGTCCTTTGAGGCATTCCTGTCACCTGTGAGGGCACCAGACCTTGGGGTCTCACCATCACATGATGCGGCTTCAGCTTCTCGGTGTCACAGTCCACTTTAGCATGGATGTTTCCCGGGACAGCAAGAAGGGGAAGGTTAAGGGGGACAGGTGGGGCTCTTGAGAAGGATCAATTTCTGCTTCTGGAAAGGCCATTGCCTGAGCTCTGTTTCCCAAAGTGGGATCCCTTGAGCCCCAGGCCCTGGGCCTTTCCCAGACATGTGTGCAGAGAATCCCTGAGCAGAGCCTGAGGGCTTTGCTGTCCTGACCTGCTCATCTGTCTTCCTCTGGGCTCCACACAGGCTGCAGCCCCATCACACCGGAAACCAGAGGCCAAGAGGCCTGCAGCCACCGGGCACCCCAGACGCAAACCCTGCTGGCCCGAACCATTCACGGTTCCATAACCTGGCCCAGCAGCTATTCCTGACACCTGACTTGAGCCTGTCTTCCCAGGGGAGACAGTGCATTCGGGCACCCCTTCTAAAGACAGGCTCTGATAGAAAGTGTCTGCCTTGAAACTCATCATCAGTGCTGGAAAACAGAAGTAGGGCCCCAACTCTCCAGCCATTCACCTGAGCCCCCCACCCCCACCCCGTACCCTTCATGCTCCACTCTCATCCTCTCCATCCTCTCCCTCATTGCCTGATCCTCTCAAACAGCCTGGCCCACCTGCCCTTCTGTGCCCAACGCCACCCACTCATACATGGAACATGCTCTCCCATATATCATAGTCCCCAACCCTTGCCCCAAACCCCTGGGGCCTGGTGTGTTCTGGAATTTGGAAGGTTTCTGATTTTAGGAAGGTGACAGGATGCTTATCCCCTCTGGTGTATATAACATCCCAGCCAGGTCTGGGCCAACTCCCAGCAATCACATTAATACTTCTGCAGGGAGAGCCATGAATATTCACGCCAAGTGGGGATAAATAAAAGACTATAAATAGCCTCAGTTCGGGGCAGGTTTTGCCTCCAAATGAGTTACATAAAGCCTCTCTGTTTTCTGGTTCCTGTGGATAAGGGAGTGAGGGCCTGACTAGTTAGTCCTGGCCTCACCATCCACCTGAGCCATGCCCCTCTCGGCTCCCAGCTGTCCCCTCCCCACTCCATCTGCAGACTTCACTGCTGCCCCACTTCTCTTGTCCGGCCCCCCTGAGAGTGCCAGCTCCGTGCCCCTCTCGGCTGCTCTGCTCCAGACCAGCACAGGGGCTTCTCATCGCACAGATGCTGCAGAGCATGGCACTGGGTGATCACTTGTCCTGTGACACAGAGACCTTTCTGGTGATGGTGCAGCAGCGTGTAGACAGGGGTCGAAGTGGAGGGATCCCCAAAGGAGACCAGGGAAGATGCTCGGCACACTGGAGCATCCCTGGCACCACCTGCTTGGTGGATCAGGCGTGCACCCAGTGAGGCCCGAGGGTGAGACTCCCACGGGGTGCCCTGAGTTGCTGGAGCAAGGGACAAGCCCGCTCTGGGGCCAGGACACAAAGCCTGTGCAAACCGAAATGGTGATGAGGACAGGGCCGCACCTGTCCATATGGTGCTTTCATACAGATTACAAAAACACTTCTCTTCCAGGCAAGAAGACCTGGCTCCTCATTAGGATGCAGGCCAGGAGACGAAGGATCACATGCTGTGACCCCAAGGAGGCGTCCTGACTGCCACGTGGGACACGTGGGGCTTTGAGGTGCGTGGCCGGGCGCTGGGGTCTGCACTCCTCTCAAATGCACAGTGGAGAAGGCACCTCTTAAATGGCTTTGAGGGCAGCCAATGCTGGAGACTCTCCCGGGAAGGACCAGCCTGTGTGTTTACCAGGGAGTTGTCCTTTGATGTCATGCAGACGAGGGGCAGCCCCCACACTGCTAAATGTTGCATTGTCACCCACAGACCAGGGAGACCCAGAGTTTATAGGCCCTCTGGACCTTAGGTCAGCGAAGCCTGGTTCTCTCTAGCTGGCTGCGCCTGGGGAGTCCGGAATCGGTGGCTGCAGCTGAGGAGGCCATCTGCCACCGCCCCCCCTCCCCAGGGTCCTGAGATGCCACTTCACACGCATCTGCATCCCAACCCCACGGCCACTAAGGGGAGTGCGGAGAGCAAGAGGAAGATCATTAAGCAAACACCACAAAACAAAACAAAAAAAAAAAAAAGATGACAAGCACAGACAAATGGAGAGGAGGAGCAAAGCCTGAGAAGGGCCCGCTTGGGCTCACCTACCCCTCCCCACCTTCCCTGGAAGATCAAATTATGACCTGAAATCACTGGATACATATTTTATTATGTGGATAATTTAAAGGATTAGAGTGAGACAAAGAATTCATAAGCTGTAGTCACATTAGAAGACAAATTGTTTCCATTAATCTCTGAAGAAGGGAGGGAGAGAGAGAAATGGGAATGGAGGCGGGTGGAGAAGGAGGAGTTGGGGGGGCAGGGGAGACAACGGTGCTTGCTTTCTTCCCCTCTCTGGCAGCGCCCCCCACCCCCAAACACGCTGAGCCTCCGCTCCAAATAAGGCTGATTTGCATTGCAGATTTATCTCAGCTGCTTTTTGCTTCTGTTGCCAACCAGAGATGGTTTAAATAACATGTATTGTTCTGCGTGATTCCTTATGCAAATGTTTCTGGCCTGTTTGTTATTCCTGAATAATTTCCAGTGCCTGCTGTCTGGGCAGAAGAAGCGGCTCACTCTCCCAGCTGTGCCAGGAGTCACCTGCCGGAGGCAGGAGGCACGGCCTGGGGACGGGGTTCTAAGGGCCCCAGCTGGGTCAGGAAGGCCAGCAGTGGGGCCCAGAGAGCCAGCTGGACAAGCCCCAGCCCAACCCATCTGATCATAGGTTGGAGAAGTCAGAGCCGGAGGGACTTCGAGAATCAAGTCTACTGTGGGATCTTACACAGACTGAATGATGCCCGGAGGCGGGAGGTGCCCTCCACACGAGGGCCGGAGTGTCTGTCTCTGAAGGGGAGGCTGGGAGTGTGGCCAGTGGAGAGCTCTGTGCAAGAGCTGGCCTGTGGAAGCAAGGACTGGCCTCCTGTGAATGAACCAATGAGTGAAAACAATGATCTAATGAATGAACTTTGTGTGCATGCACTAAGCATCCACTTCTTTCCGAGAGTGGGAAAGTGAGACTGCAGGGGTACCCGGCTGGCTCTGTCCATCCGTAGAGCATCCACCTCTTGATCTCGGGGTGGTGAGTTCAAGCTGCACCTTGGGCCTAGAGCTTACTGAAAGAAAAGAGAGAGAGAAGAAGAAGAAAGAAGAAAGAGAAAGAAAGGAAAGAAAGAAAGAAAGAAAGAAAGAAAGAAAGAAAGAAAGAAAGAAAGAAAGGAAGGAAGAAAAAGGAAGAAAGAAGAAAGAAAGAAAGAAAGAAAGAAAGAAAGAAAGAAAGAAAGAAAGAAAAAGAAAGAGAGAGAGAGAGAGAGAGAAAGAAAGAAAGAAAGAAAGAAAGAAAGAAAGAAAGAAAGAAAGAAAACACAAAATAGGCCGTGCTCTCCAGAAGGTCATTCTTCAGAGCCAAGGCTGGATGGAGCATGTGCTTGGAGCAGCTACACCCTCAGAGTTTACTTCCCTCTCACCTCCACTGACTCACAAACTCAGAGCAAACTCAGGGCCTTCGCACTCTGTCCTAAAACCAGAGCATGCTAGTCTCTGCCCCTAATATGTCCCTACAATCACCTCCCACCAACCGGTCAGGGCTGGCATGTGGCTGGTCATTCAGGTTGTACAGGTGCAATCCTCCTTCCCTCCCCCTCCCTCCCTTCCCCCTCCCTTCCCCACTGCCCTCCAGTGATCCCTGCCAAATGGGGTAGGGATTGGATGTATAGGTCCGGAAATCCCACAGACCTGGGTTTGAACCCCCGCCCTGTACTTTCTGTATGATGTTGGGCTACTTTCAACTGTTGACCTCCATCTACTCATCTGTAAAATGGCAATAGAAGTTGTTGCAAGGATTAAGTGACATAATCTATATAAACACCTTGGCACATGGCGACCATTTCCAAATTCTCATCTAAAAAACAAGTTGCTGGGTGGGCGGCCGCAGAGATGCCCACCTCCACCTCCCTGCCCGGTCCTGCTAATGGAACACAGAGATGAGCCAATGCTCTGTGGGCAAGATGAACAGATGAGCTCTGTCTGGGGGAACTGAGATGATGTGCCCAAGAGGCCACACAGAGCAAAATCTCCGGGGAAGAGAGGACGTTGTTCACAAATACTAGGGCAGAGGGGCTTAGAAATGTGTATTTTTATCAAGCAGCCCAATCTGCTTGGGCACCAGGGCTCCAGACTGGTAGGTTTGTCCAGCTGCTGCCCACCCCCCTGCAGTGCTAACCCACCCATACTGGGGCTCCAGCCATGGCAACCCCCTGCCCTGGCTTCACTGGGCTTATGGGGACACTTGGATGACAAGATCTTTTTTTTAAAAAAAAAAAAGATATTATTTATTTATTCATGAGAGACAGAGAGAGAGAGAGGCAGAGACACAGGCAGAGGGAGAAGCAGGCTCCATGCACCGGGAGCCCGACGTGGGACTCCATTCCTGGACCCGGGATCATGTCCTGAGCCAAAGGCAGATGCTCCACCACTGAGCCAGATCTTGTCCTGGCTCTGCTGGGGCAGGTGCAGAATCATCAGGCTCTGTGCCACCACTTGTTTTTCTCCAAGGTGGGCAGGGGTGGCATTTGAGGACAGAGACAAGTAAAGAAACTCGGCACGTAGGACAATGGAGCTGAGTGTTAAATCTGCTTCCTCGGGTGACATCTGATCACCCCCTGAGATGCTCTTGGGAGAGCTCCTGAACCATCTGACTCCTGTCCACAAGCAGAGGGCACAGGCAAGCCTTCTAGGTGGCAGGCTCCAGACCAGAGCCAGGGTGAGGGACTCCTTCTGTGAGACCACGGGGCCCCATTAAAATCAGTAGCTGCTGAGAT
The DNA here is from genome assembly GCF_053574225.1 of Canis aureus. NCBI lineage: Eukaryota > Metazoa > Chordata > Mammalia > Carnivora > Canidae > Canis > Canis aureus. The sequence goes on from NC_135616.1 coordinate 57,505,433, forward strand.
GATCATTATGACTCTCTGTAAGAAGAATGATGTCACTATACCTAGGACTTGTCTTCAAGGAGCCTCCTCTCAAGTCCCTGAGGAGTGGGTGGGGGCAGAGATCACTCTTTCTTTGTTAATTTTTTTAAAAAGATTTTATTTATTTACTCATGAGAGACACATAGAGAGAGGCAGAGACATAGGTAGAGGGAGAAGCAGGCTCCCTGTGAGGAGCCTGATGTGGGACTGGATCCCAGGACCCCGAGATCATGACCTGAGCTGAAGGCAGACACCCAACCACTCAGCCACCCAGGTGCCTTTCTTTGAAAATTGAAAGGATGCCTTCATCACCGGGAGGTCAGGGAGGTGCAGGGGACAGGGACATTTTCTGCCATCTCTGAAGGCCCCGTCCAGCTGGGCACAGGGACAGGCATCCACAGCCACAGGGCGGCAGGCGGGATAAGGAGTCCAATCCCTGCTTTCCCTCCCGTGCATCCCAGGGATCGTATAGCACTTTGCTTCAGCACACTCTCCTGGGTGCCCTGTTCACCTGCCCTGCCCATGGGTAGGCAGCCAGGGCGGGGAGGGCTTACAGGCCGTGTCTGAGCCTCAGACATCACATAACCCCCCGGGGACCCGAGATTTTCACACGTGAAACAGGAAGAGAATGAAGGAGCAGGTGCCATGGTGGAAGAAGGGAGCATGCGTCTGGAGTCAACAGATCTGCTGTACCCTGTGCTTTCATGCTACTGAGCCTCAGTCCTTCATTTCTAACAGGAGGACGATGATAACTGTTTCCCTGAGCAGGGCCAGGGGCTATGACAGGTGCAGCACCCACCATATAGAGGAGTGGACAGTCGGGCCCACAGTGCTCCCTCCCACTCCCATGATCCCCCCCCTCCCCGCCAGGTTACTCTCACACCAGCTTCTCCCTGGAAGGCCAAGATGCATGGCCCCCACCAACCCTGCCTGGCCTCTGAGGAGCTCTGCAGGGGTCTGCACATAGATGCCACCTGAGCCGCGGGACAGCCCCCTCCTCTGACAAGCCGATGTAATATGTTAGCAAGAAAGGAGATTTTAAACTCTGGTTGATAAAATTTGTATGTTCCTAGGTTGGCTTTTGCTTTTGATGAAACTTGGTAATTTTTTCAGTGCTAATGGGACTCTCCCTGTGTTCTGTGAGTTGCTGCTAAAATGATGTCATCTGAACCTCTTGAATAGATGTGCCCCGGTGCACCTGCAGGCCTCATGCGGCACTGTCCTCCAAAAGCACAGCCTCTAGGAAGCACCCTGTTTGGGTTTGGCAGAGGTTCTCCCAGTCTCGTTTGGGAAAGAAAAGACCTGGTGGGGCCCTCTGAGTTTTCTTTCAAGATCTGGAGGCTGCCAATAGACCAAATCCAGAGTGCAGGTCTCAGTGACGGGCCACCAGAGGCATATTTCTGTTTGAAGAGAGGAAATGCTCAAGGGCTGTCTCAGCAAGGAATGGGGTCTGAGAAGTAGGGAGGCAAGCAGAAAATGGGCGCCAGAGGGATGGCGGGGAAGGAGATCCAGAGCTGCTAGGAGATCGACAGTGTTCTCTGAAGTTCACTGTTTGTAGCTCCAGAAAGTGTAGAAGACAAAACAGGTGTTCCGGTAGGTAGAAAAATGATGAGTTTTCAGAAAGAAGGAACCTCAGACAGGCCCCTAAGGATGAGTAGAGTTTAAGTCATCGGAAGGGACAGATTGGAACATTCTCAGCCAGGAGGCAGCAGACCCCAAGTTCCCTCTCGTGAGGGAACCTGTGACCACCTGTGTGGTCTCCTGTGTGGTCTCGTGTGACCAGCTGTGAAGGTTGTCCTGCTGCCCTGGCCTCTCCCTCCTGACTTCCCAGGAGAAGAGTTGAGAAGGCACGTGGATGTTGGATGTCAAGGCCTCACGAGGGGCCCCCCAGGCCTCTAGCCACGTGCCCCGGCAGCCCTGGCCGCTGAGCTCCGTGTCCCAACACAGGAGTCGATGTTTGCCCCGACCCCCTTCCCAGGCTGAGCTGGAAGGCAGCTTACGCTCGGAACAGGGATGGATGGGCCGTGGCTTGGCTGAGCAGGGGTCACCTTGGCCGTCAAATCCCATTACCCACTGCACAGGCAATGCTGTCAGATGTGGAGCAGTCGATGGAGACCCGGCAAAAATACCAAACCAACCAGGCAGCTACTGAATCTGCTTTCCGTGCCAGATGCTGCTGGAGCCAGAAAGTCAATAGGTGCTAACTGGGGCAGACGTTCCCGAGGTCAGCGTCTAGGCTGGGATTCGTGCTGTCTGGGGGACACTGAGCCAGTGCTTAGCCTCTCGAAGCCCTCGCTTTGCCTGTGAACAAGAGAGAAAACGCTTGGGTCACGGACTTGCCAGGACGCTGGGAGCAGATAGAGCCCTGTGTCTTCTCACGAGACAGAGGTGGCATCTATCGCGTGGTAGGCACTCAACACTCGCTTCATATCCTCATTTTGTCAAGGGTGATGGGCAGGTCGTGGGATGGGGACAGTTCATAAGGTACCTGAGGGGGGGATCCCACACTGGGGCAAGAGGGGGCATCTGTCACCCCCTAGAAACTGTGCCCCACTGAGCCCGATGGGCAGAAAGCATTCGCATCCCAGGGCAAAAGATGAGAGGGAAGAGTAGTCACCAAGTACAGCCTTACAGCCGCCTGCTTTGGGGATCATGATTGTAAATGCACATCTGACGCTTGGAGACAAGTGCCACTAATTGCCTGCCTCCCAGTGTCCTCGGCTGAGTTGAGTGAGTAGCATCTCGACTTCACCAGTTTAGAGCAATTTAAGGCGAGTCCTCGAGCCTCAGTTTCTTCATCTGCAGAACGGATGTCCTAACACCAGCTTCACAGAGACCGGGCAAGGGTTAAACGTCACCTGGCACAGTGTTTGCAAATGACAAAAAAAACTGTGAGTCGCCATCCCCTTTCTTCCCCTGCTGCTGAGTTCAGCCCTTGGCTGGGCACCATCGCAGAGATGTCACTGTACCCTGAGCAAGTCGCCTCCTGCTGGCTCCGTCAGTTTCCCTGGCAGTGGACGGTCATCCACCCAAGACAGCCAAGAAGCAGGGTGGAGGAGGCGCCGAGGGAAAGGAAGAAGTCAGCACCGAGGAAACTGGTCAGCATTTATTAGGAGAATGTTCTTGGTGGATTTAAAAGGAATTAGTGTACCTTGTCTCATGCCAGATGCCACACAGCTCTATCTTTAGAAACTTCCTAAATGAGGGAAGGTTCCAGGGATGTGAGCATCCCTCTTCTCCAAGGTTGGCTCTATAAATACCCTCCCAGTCGGCCTTGGTAGCGCTCTCCTCCCACCCAGAAACAGCCCCTGTGTCAGCAGCCCTGGGAGCACACGGCTGGGGCCCTCAGGAGCGGGGCCGGGGGTCCCCTGCCCACCGGAGTCCCCAAGGCCACACAGGCCGCAGGAGCCAGGAGCAGGGAGGGAGGAAGCAAAGCAGAAAATTCAGTCACTGTCCCAGAGCAGGGGGGTGGGGGGTGGACAGAAGGGGGGGGCGGGGACAGAGGGCAATGCCAGGGCAGGAAGGGCCAGTGCTTGCTGGTCCCCTGTGTTCTGAGCTCCCGCCCCCTGCAGTGCGCCAGGCCAGGAGACGCCTCGGAAGGGAGGTAGGAGGCAATTCAATCCAACCTGAATACCGGAAGGCCTTGGTAAGTGGATCCTGGATAGGAAAGGGGAAAGGCCTCAGAAAAGCAAAGAAACCGCCGTGTATCTCCTCACTTCTGTCCCAGCTCCCTTTCCCTTTGTACGGCTCTGCACATGGGCGTGCGAACGGAATGTCTGCCATTTGAATGACACTCTAAATGCACCAGGCCAGCTCCCATGTTTGAGGTCACCTAGGTGAGCTCGTCTGTGAGGAAGCTGGTTGTGTCCTCTGTACACACACGTGCACACACGCTCACACACAGAGACGCAGGGACACATGCAGACAAGTGCATAAACACCGACTCTCACACACGCTCACAGACTCACACACACTTCCTGCACAGGCAGATGTACACACACACACACACACACACACCACAGCTTACCTGCCCCATCTGTGAGTTTCTAGAAGCCAGCCGTGCCAGGCTCGGGCCTCATCGGAGAAGAATCCCCTGCCCTTGGTACGTTCTGGTGGCCTCCACCACCCGTGAGCTGGGAAGGAGGCTGTGTCTCTGGGCCATTCCAGCTGCTGACAGGTGGTGCCAGAGAGGCCCTCACCCACCTATTCCCCGGCACCCCGGGGAGCTGGCCCTGGGCAGGGCAGCATCTGAGGGTTGGAGAGGCAGTAAGAGGAAGGGAAGGAGGAGCAGGAGACAAGGAGAAGCAAAGGGGCAAAGGAGTGGCCCTCACTTCTCTGCTCCTCCTCCCACCCTACAGAGCCCTCTCCCCTCAACTTGCTGCTCACCAGAGCCTGCGTGCTTACACACACACACCCTACCCCCCACACACCCTCTACCCTCAACCCCCATCTCCTGGACCTAGCTCCCCACTGCAGATGCGAACACCAGCACATGGCCAGGCTCTCAGTGGGCACGAGTGGGCCTCTGTTCCCCGGGACGAGCTCCTAGGACCACAGTCAAGCTGACCATGGGGCTGCATGGCCTTCAGATGCCTCCGTGTCCGCCTTGTGACTGGGGACTCCTCAGACCAGCTCCAAGCAGCTGTGAGTGTCAGAAGAGATGATGTTTCTAAATTGGCACAGAGCAGCTGTTCAATAAAGCTCTGCAGTTGCACAGCACCATCTTGAAGACATCATGGGTTTGTTGTTGTTGTTGTTGTTGTTTTAACATCATGGGTTTAATATGCACCTGGGAACTGGCCCACAGAGCAACCCTGTCACTAACTGGGTTTCCCTGGGGAAGGCCTTCCAAGCGCCCAGCTTGATTTTTTGGTTCATAAATGAGACTCATTCCCCAGGCTGCGCCATATACCTGACCACGGCCACATGCCTCTCTCGAGGCCCATCCTCCTGCCTCTTGGAACTTTGGGGTTCATTTCATGACTCGGACCAGCAAACCTGAGCTACTATTTGGAGAGGCGGATGGTCTGTTTTGAAACCCTGGAGTCGCATCACAAAAATCATAGGCTTGTTCTTGAGCGACTGCAAGTAGAATTAAACCGTTGGCAAGACAGCAGGGTTAAAAGTCAAGAAAGCAATTTTTAAAAAATCTGATCTCAACTCATTCTGTAATATTTCCTATTTACATTGAAGAAATGTCAATTCTTGGCTTTAGGCCTCACGAGAGACCAAGGACTGAGTGATGCTTACGAGACAGATATAAACCTTTGATAAGACAATCACTGCAGAGAGAGACATGCCTGGAAACATTAAGTGGGTGAGACTTGGTCACAGCTCTCTTGGACTGCCCTGACGTGACTCACAAATGGCCGGGTGCTCTACTCACCCATGGCTCCTGGATCTAGTGTGGACTCTGCGTGATGCAGGCACTTCCTGTCCCTGCCTTTTGATCCCAGGAGGAAAGAGAAATGGGTGCTATTTATTCTTGTATTTGAACTCTGGTCCTCAAAGCTTCAATGTTGAGCTTGCATTTGTCTTGGTGCCTGAGGCAGCTGTGGCTGGAACCCCAAGGCATCGAAGCTGGCTATGGCTTCCCTGCTGGGACAGCCAGGTGCATAACAGATTAGGCCACCTGTGGAGCATCCAGGTGGCATCTAGGAATCAGAACAAAAGCCCAGGGCAAGAACTGGACAGAAGGATGAACTGGGAAGCCTTGACCTGACTCTGGACCTCTTGGTGAGTTTCTCGAACCATACACCAGAGCTCAGGTTTGGGAACGAGATAGGTAGGGAGAAGTCCTACTCTGGAAAAGGGCATAACCTTTGTTCAACTTGGACAAGACCAGGAGATGGGGCAAGGGTTCTAATGATGGCAGTTTCAGACAAAGAACCACATGGTGGGGCACCTGGATGGCTCAGGCAGTTAAGAAACGGACACTTGATTTCAGCTCAAGTGTCATGATCATCATCTCAGGGCTGTGAGATCAAGCCTTGTGTTGGGCTCTGCACTCAGCGGGGTGTCTACTACAGAGTCTCTCTCTCTCCTCTCCCTCTGCCCCTCCCCATCACTTGCATGCTCTCCTTCTGTCTCTCAATCTCTTCAAAATCAATCAATCAATCAATCAATCAATCAATCATTAAATTCACACATGAAAGGACAAGGTAGGGGCAGGAGGACCTATGGGTCTAACTCACAAGAGTCTACAGATTTGAGCGTTGTCAAACTGCCCAAGTTGTGAAGTTCAACCTGGTACGAGAAGCCTGCTCACATTCTCCGGCTCTCCCTCCAGCAAGGATGCAGCCAGGCCGTGGAGGCTGCTGCCCTACACGGCGCTGCTCTCGGGGAGACATCCTTTGTCTTTGAGGATGCTTTTGCCCCTGCTCTCGGGGTCCTGGGGAAAACAGCAGCCTCTGTACCAGCTGCAGACTGCTGCCTACTGCCCTCCGTGCGGGCTGAGCCGGGGCAGCAGTTCTGAGGGGACACCACCTGGTCTTCTCCCTTCCCTCCTGCGAGGTCGTGTGAAAGCTCCTGGGCCTTTGCCAGCACCTCCACCCTCCACGGAAGACCAGGCCCTCGTGAGGCTGCTGCGTCAGGTTATCAGATGGGCTCGGGGACGTCCTCCTCTCAACACGGTGTTGAAGGCTGATTGTGTATCCTCCGTCTCCCCCCAACACCACATGCAGGCACCCTGGCAACTCACTTCTGGAGATTCTGGTGATTCCTTCCAGGAGACCTGAGCAGGGGCTAAGCCCTCCTCTGCATCCTCAGAGCCACTGGCATTGCCTCACCTGGGAACACTGCCTGCAGACCACATGGCCCACCTCGCAGAGGCCCCGCCTGTCCACAGCACGAGGAGGCTGGACACTCACAGGGGTCCCAGTGGGCCCTCAGGAGCTGCTCTTGCAGGGCCAGCTGTCTGCACGTGTGTGCTGTGGACTGGGAATGGGTGGAGCAGAGCTCCCCTCCCACCCCCAAGAGGGCCAGGAAGTCATGGCCTGGTGGGCCAGTGGAATGAGGGGGCCCTACAGGCTGCCGTGACTGAGCATGAGATCCCCCATGTTCGGACAACAAAGTGTGCAGCTGCTCCCTGGGCAGTAGGGGCAGAGAGAGGGTGGTGGCAGGGGAAACTTGGGGGTCTCCTCTCATGGCCATGCGGATAGGCACCGACAGGAGCTGCCACCCCAGTTAGCAAAGCGGAGGCATAGCCAGCGTCCCGGTACTTAGCTTGCATTGACCCCTTTGGAAATCTCATAAATGCAATGGGCCGCATGTACAAGATTTTATCCACAATTTTAGGGGTTGGCCAAAATTCCAGGGCTCCACGGACCTAGATCCTGCTGGCTGGCCTCCCTGGTTCCCTCTGTCTTTGTCATTCCATGCTCTGACTGCCAGGTGCACTTCGTCATCGCATGCTCTGGCCACCAGGTGCAGACCAGGGGTGGGCAGCTGTCTCTTTCCTTCTGCCCCCCTCCCAGGGAGAGGATACGCCTAGAAATCTGGGCTCAGCCAGCCAACAGGGAGCTTCCTTCAGGCGATTTGGCTCCAGCTACTAGAGCATAAGAAGGGGGGTGGCCTACATCTGGGGTCAGTGTTTTCTATCTTGATGAAGTTTGCTGTTTGCCCTGCTGTAGAAGAAAAATAGAACCGTGGCTTGTGTGTCCAGGATTTGTGGCTGAAGCCATGTATTCTTGATAGTTATCATGTTCCTCGGGTCATAAATATGTTCCTTCCCCTCAGAATTAGAGTGGACCAGCCTCAGCCCCCCCACCACCCAGCTAATGGCTGGGGAAACAGCCGGAGCCCTGCCTGGGAGAGAAAATAGAGCGGGGAGCCCCACAGGAAGGCCGGGAGGGGTTCCAATGATCGATAGCGCAGCCCTCATCAATCTCGGATCCTCATCGGTCTGTGGCCTAATAAGCTCTCCCTGTCTGTCAATAACCCGCTATTATTGCTCTCTTGCTGAGTGCTCTGAGACTAGCTTCCATTTGGCCAGAGAAAAATAATGATTGTTTGTTTATTAGTTTGGGAGGAAATGTCCAGCCACAAACGTGCATTGGGCCACAGCCAGGTTCCGCCAAGCTCTCCCGCCAGGACCCCGTACCGGTGGATCTATAGGCTGGGGTCTGTCCCGAGCAGGTGGCCCCAGGGGCTACAGGGATCTTACGATCTTCCCACACGGCCACGACGACGCCGACAACCTGACTCATTCCTTCGCAGCTGCTGCAAGGGAGGTGGGGCACCAGCACGCCACACAGGGTAACACGACAAAGGGACCCCAGGCTGGTCTGGCCATGGGCTTGAGCCCTTGCAGGCGAGCTCCAGGAGGCCGTGGCCGGCACCTGCTGGCTGGCTGAGAGTCTGACCGCTGTTCTGAGTCAGTGCTCGGGGGGGCCAGGGGGGCCTCCGCCCCCATCCTCTTTCCTCCCCCTCCCTCAGCAAGGTCCTACTGATGCGGTGCAAAGCCCAGCTCTGCCACTTACAAGCCGAGAGATCTTGGCAAATTGTTCAACTTCCCTAAGCCTCAAGGGACTCCTATAATAAACAGGAATCTTCCAATTGCATCTTAGGATCTGCATGAGATGAAATATGGTAAGTGGGTGATCTGAAGCCTGGGCATACTTGGCCCTCCACACGGGGGAGCTGAACCACCACTCAGGGGTCCTGCCCTTTCTCCTTCTAAATCCTCATGCTCACCTGCTGGAGGAACTGGCAGGGTGTCCTCTTGATCTGTCCTCTGTGACTTCGCTTTCCCGGTGGGCTGGGGGAACCCGGCACCTCCCACCTTCCTGGCCAGCCTTCAGAGTCAAATAACTGGCCCTATGCCGTGGGATAAGTTTTACTACTCATCACCAGAAGGAAACCAGAAGGTCCAACCCAGGATAGCACCCCTCCTGCCTGGGCCCAAGTCTCAGCCCCAACACTCGCTGGCAGCGTGACCCCATACCTGAACCTGAACTAAGAGAGAGTCCCTGAACCACCCAGATCCTCAGTTTCTTCACCTGTGAAGTAAGAGGGCGGCCCTAAGGCAGGGGCAACAGTCTCTGTTGCCCTGAAAGCATTGTTCCCTGTTCGAAACAGAACATCGTGCAACATCCTCCATAGTATGTATCTCCTTCTAGTTCTTTCCTCTTTTCTAACCTGAGTGGCGGCGGGGGCCAATGCTCTCACCAGGTTGCTCTGTTCTCCCTGGGACACCAGCACCCTCACCACCACCACCGACCCCCCACCGCCACCCCCACCAGCCCCTGCACTGATAGTCTGCAAAGTTCATGGGCCCTTTACCTCTCAGGGGAACCCCCAGGCACTTCCCATCCTTTGATGGGCTCAGGGAGGGGTAGGATCAATCCCCTCTCCTCCTCCTCCTCCTCCTTTCCTCATTGTATAGGTCAGTTAAAGCCAAGTCCGGCAGCAAATGACCCCGAATCTCAGGGACTTAGGACAGCTAGGATTCCCGTCCTGCTCACCCTCACGTTCACAGCGGGTCTGGCGCACACCCGCTTGGCTCCGGGGCCGAGCAGAGCAGCCCCACCTGGCCCAGGAAGAGGCTCCGCAGGCTTCTGGGTGGACCAGGCACCCAGTACCTCCTCTGTGGGTCACTGGCTTTATAAAGTGAGTCACAAGCCAGCCTGCCACAGCGGAGCCCAAGTCACAACCTTCCCTCAGGGAAGGACCATGGGTATCGTAATCTGCCCCATCATAAAGCCTTACACCTAGGGCCCTCCAGCCTCCACCCCCACCCCTCCCCTTGTTCCACAGCTGTGGGAAAGAAAGCCCAGAGATGGAAGGCGATGCTCCCGAGGTCACACAGCAATCAGTGGAGACAAGTGTGTCGATGACCTTCCAGCTCGGTGAAAGCAGGATCCAGAAAGGGCAGAACTGAACCCCAGCTCTGTCATGCTGGGCAAATTATTTCCAGTCTGAACCTTGGCTCCCCTTTCTGGAATGTGGGGTGAGAGTGTCCACTTCCCGGCAGGGAGGCTTCAGGGGGCTAAGATTTCGTAAAGGGTCATGTTCAGTGTCTGATGCAGAGGGACCTCTTAACACATGTTCGTCTTGGTCTATTTCCTCCCTGCCAACAGCCCCAAACTCCATTTCATCCCCCTATGCTTTTTTTTTTTCTAACCTGCCTCTATGCCCACCTCTTTTTAGTCAAGAAGTTGACTCTGAAACAGAAATCCCAGGGGACTATGGCCCAAGTACAGAAGGCTGGCTGGGAAGACTTCTGGGGTTTCCTCCATGCTCAGGAAGGAGAGTCCTCAGAGCCTTTCTCAAGGACCCAAGGATCCTTCACCATAGCTCCAGGCAGTAGGCACATCATTCCCATTATGTGGATGAGAAGACTGAGGCCCCATATGGTTGGGGGCCCAGCACAGCAGCCCTGCTGGAACCCGGTGCCCGACTACGGCCCTTGGGCTCCCCGCTTCTGTGTTCTCCTCCTGCTCCTGAGGTGGGGCCTGTCCTCACAGCCTCCCCCCTCCTCATGCTCCTGACCCCAAGCCATGAAAGGAAGGCCCTCGGAGCTTCCAGAAGCCATGGTGGCCTCTGGGGAATGAGGGAAATGTAGCTGGCGTGGGCATGAGGGTGCGGGTAGATGCAGAGGAGGAAAAAATGGGGAAGGCCCTCCAAGCACAATTGTCACCAGTTCTGTTTGGCTTTGTCTTATAAAAATTCTGTTTTCAACATTCATGAAATGAAGGTCCAGGAAAGTCTGTTCAAGCAGAGCCATTTCCTGAGAGATCTGACAGTTAGAATTTCAGGGATCTCTATCTATCTATATATGTATTTCAAACATCCCTCCCAAGGACAGCTCTGGAACCTGTTTGGAATATGTTTTTATGATTAGATGAGGGGTGTGTGTGTGTGAGCCGGCTGCTGGCCGCTGTGTTTGTGTTTTTCTCTCTCCCTCCCTCCCTGTCTCTTTGAAGAGCTGTTTTCTTTGTTCTGGGAGTCTGGCTCTCAACTTAGAATGTCTAACAACAGCACAGATGGCCCCAATTTATCACTGTCTTACCTGTGTGGGGGGACATCTCTGCATCTCCCTTCTCACCTCCTCACACCTGTCCCCGCCACCGCCCCGGCCTCCGGCGAGGCCCATTCTGCCGCTGGCCTCCGCTGACTTCCCAGGCCCCCCTCTCAGGACCCCTGCTCCTCCTAGCAGTTGAGGATGGGAGCAGACTGCTGCCCGCTCCTACCGGAGCAGGAAAGCTTCCCCTGGTCCCCCAAACCTCCAGCCTCAACCGAGGGAGCAGACCCTCCAGCCTGGGGGGACAGCCGGCCTCTCCCGCAGGAGTGAGGCTCTCACAGACAGAAAGAGCTCTATTTTACTGATTTTGAACTGATTATGCTGGAAGGGAAAAGATGTGTGTTTCTGATAAAGAATGAAACAGAAAGACCTCCGGGTTTTAGTAGCAGCAAACGGGGCTTTTAATGTAGCCAACCTGCCCTCCCTTCCCAGGCCTGCAGTGCCTTCACTTACCCCCCCCTCCCGCCCGCATGGTTGACATGGGAGCTAGTGGGAGGTCAGTCAATCACTCATCTTTCATTCATTCATTCATTCATTCATTCATTCATTCACTCATTCATTCATTCAAGCTTATCCCGAAAGCCTCCTACATGCCAGGCGCTGTTGTAAAAAACCAGGGTTATGGCATAGGGGGAAAACAACCAGACAAAATTCTTAAGCATTATGGATGGAGGATGTGGGGAGGGGGAATAGAGTAGTTATATAATCCATTGGAAGTGCTAAGCATTCTGAAGAAAACTGTAACAGAGAGGGTGGGGAACCCTGGGGTAGGGACAGTGGAAAAAGTTTAAATGTCACTTGGAGGTGAACACTCAAGCCTTGCAGGTGTCTGGCGCAGAGCCTTCCAAAAAAAGTGACGGGCATGTGAAAGGCGCGAGGTGAGGGTGCCTGCAGACCTGAGGCAGAGCAGGGAGGCCCACGTACCTGAAGCTGAGTAGCAGGAGATGAGGTGTCTGGGAGATAAGAGGCCAGAGCCTGCAGGCCTGCACACTGCTGGGATGACTGGCTGGCACCCCGAGTGCTGTGGGGCCAGTGGACTGTTCTAGAAGGCTCGCGATCTGGTGTATGTTTTCAACCTGCATCTGCTGCATGGAATATATGCAAGGAGCCAAGGGGGGCGGGGAGGCGGAGAGACCGCTGAGAAGTTAAGCCAGGAGCCTGGGGCAGAGCCAATGGCAGCTCAGGCCAAGGTGGCAGTGGCAGTGGCAGTTGGATTCTGGATGTATATTGAAGATAGGAGCCAATAGGATTTGCTGGTGGCTCAGATAGGGGTGCAAAAAAAAAAAAAAAAAAAGAATCAGTGACATTTCCATAGATTTGGCCTTTGCAACTAGAAGGTAGGGCAGGTTTGGAAGAGGATATTAAGGGGTTAATTTTGAGTCTGTCAAGATGCCTGTTGGAAGCTGAGTCAACCTATAAACACGGAGAACAAACTGGTAATTGCCAGAAAGGAGGGGGTGGGGGGATGAGCAAAATGGGTGAGGGGAGCAGGAGATACAGGCTTACAGTTCTGGAATGTATAAGTCACAGGATGAAAGGCAGAGCATCAGGGGTCCAGTGGTATTGTAACAGCGCCGTGAGGGGACAGACGGGCGCCACACGTGTGGCGAGCCCAGAGTGATGTATACACTTGTCAAGTCACCATGCTATACGGGCACCTGAAATTAATGTAACATTGTGTGTCAACTGTGGAGAAGAGAAAAAGGAAAGATGAAGGTTGGACATCCGAGTGGAGAAGGCGAGTAAGGAGAGGTCCAGGCTGGAGATGCTCATGGGGAAGGGGTACACGTGGCAGATGGTGGAGGATCTGCTAAGAGCCGCACGTGAGGGCGTTAAGGTTTCCCTTTATAAAGCACTCCCCATTCACCATCTCATACAGTCCTGGCCATAGCCTTTGAGTTAGGTGGAGACAGGCTCAGGAAAGTTCTGCACGTTTCCAGGGTCACCAGCCAGTCAGGAGAAGAGCCCCGAGAATAGCGCATCTTCAGGGAGGCAAGGGCCCTTGGGGGCGTGCGGGGGGCGCTGCTGCTGCTGAGGCTCACTCTGCCCCTCCGGAGCCTGGACCCCCCAGGGACTGCAGCAGGTGCTCTCTTGGAGATCATATGAGGCCAGAGGCTCTAAGCACATGGTCCGCCTCTCCTCCCTCCTGATTCCAACCTCCTGGCCCCTCCAATCCCGCCTACCTGGATCCCGCCTGCCTGTAAAAATGCTTCTCAACCACCAGGGGCCCCAAGCTGTGTGTTGTTTCTTCCAGAGGCTTGTTTCAGTTGCATGAGCTTCAACCCATCCCCCACCAGACTGTAAGCCCCCAGAAGACAAGGAGTTGTGTTTTCCTCGTCTCTTTAACTCCATAGCTCCCCTCCTTCACCCTCCTCCTCCCTCAAACCCTCTCCCTTCAGGACACCTTCCTATATCCTTTCCCTTCCCCTTCCCCTACCCTACCTCTCACCATCCCCTCTCCCCCCATCTCCCATCCCTTCCTCCCCTCTCTCCCAGACCCTCTCCTTCCCACCCTCTCCCCTCTCCACTTCCTCTCCCTCAGGCCCTCTCCTCCTTTTAATCCCTTCTCTTCCTCCTCTGAGAGCCTGTCTGCTCCTGTCTAGCACCTGGCAGGTGGTGGCAGTCCCTGTCTTCTTGGCTGGTTAGGTTACTCCATTTGGGGAGGGAAAATACAGCACTTCTAACCCTGAGGGTAGAGCAGAGATGGGGCTGCAGGTCCCAAACTGGTCTTGGCCTCAGGAGAACATCTAAAAGTAATAGGGTCTTTTGCAGGCAATGACCTTCTTGGGGTGCCTGGGTGGCTCAGTCGGTTAGGCAACCAACTCTTGACTTCAGCTCAGGTCATGATCTCAGGGCACAGAGCCTGCCTGAGATTCCCTCTCTCTCTCTCAAAAAAAAAAAAAAAAAAAAAAAGGATGACCTTCTTGCTTGTGCAGCTTCCACACCTCATGACGCTCAGAGTGATGGTTCCCATCCAGACCTGGGCTATATCACAGTGGCCCCTTTTAATCCTTGGCTTTGGGAGGATGTGGAGCCCAGAAAGCAATGAGCTCCAAAAAACCCTCTCCAGCCACATTTCCTTCATTTTCACTCTCCCCAGACCTTTGGTCCTCTTCTCCTGGTCAAGTTTATCTCGAGTAAATTTGTGGATCTTGGAGTTCGTTTAAGCCTGGAACCTTCCTTGCTACCACTCCTCACAATCCATGTCTGACCTGAAGCCTGGAAACTTCTGGGGAACATTCAGAGACCACCCCACCTGTCCCCCCACCTACCCACCCCTCCTTCCTCCACCGTGCTCCCTCATCCACACCCAGACACTCGCAGACCTGAACTCATGCCTTCACTGTGATTCCTAGGGGCCCCCCTGTGTTCTCAGAGCCCCCCTCCAGGCCTCTGCTCCTCAACCCCGCATCTCTGTAAAATGGAAATAATGAAAGCATCTACTTCAAAGGGTTTTTGTGAAGATAAAGGGGTCGGTGTTTGTGAGGCGCCCAGAATACAGTGAGAGCGCCTGTGTGTGCGCTTCGTGATTCCCATGTCACGTCTCAGGAGAGAGGCACCTGCACCCCTGTCCAGCGATGAGGGACAGAGGCCAAGGAGCCACGCGGCTTCCCCAGGCTGACAGCTAGGAGGCAGCAGAGCCAAGAGGCCGATCGGGAGCGGTTCTCTCTAATTGCAGTTTGCCACCTCATGTTAAGCAGTCTCGGTGAAAATAGAATGAATGGTCCCTGCCCACAGGAAATGTACTGCAGTCAAGGAGACGGCACAAATGCACGGAAAATCCCCGGGACCGGCTGTATGCAGAGCTGTTTCATAAGCGGGGAGCTGGGAGGGAAGGAGGCCGGGGAGTGTGATGGGCTAACTCTCCCAGAAAGCTGTGTCCGGGGGCCCCGGGCCTCGGCTCCCGTTGCCCCTCAGTGAGCACCCCTGCCCACCCCCAGCGTGGGCCTCCAGCCTCTCCTCCGGGGTTGATTGACTGCCAGGAAATAAACCACCAAAGCCCCGACTAGATTAGCGAGGCGGCATATGCTGCTCCTGGGAAGTTAAACAATTGCACTTCTAAATAACAGCTCGACGCGGAATAGGAGAGATGTCACAAGGCAGGGGATGATTAATTGCCAAATGAATTATTGAAATTATAATTGCAGAGGAGTTCGGGGGAGCACATGATCGCCTGGGGCGGGCATGGTCAGGAGAGGCCGGGAGGAGGGCCCCGTGAGCCAGGCCGCGGCGAGGACAGCGTGGGGCTGGGCAGGGCCTGGGCTCAGGCTATTCCCCAGCGAGCCGGGGGTGGGGTGGCTGCCCAGGTGCCAGGAGCTCTCGGGAGCTGAACTGCAAATGCACCTGGCTGTGGTGGGCCTTCTCTCTACGATGACCTCAGTGACCTCATTCTCCCAGGCCTTCCACCTGCTTCCTGCCCCTGTGCGGGGTGGGTCTGGTCCCCCATCCTTCCCTGGCCTGTGGCCTATATCTGGGCCTCAGTTGCTCAGTCTGCACAGTGGGTTGAGAAAGTCTGCATCTTTCACACATCATAGGAGAGAAAAAGCGTGTCTCTAAGCCTGGCATGGGGAAGTACAGAGCAAGGTCTGCTGCAACTCTATTATATCAAAGCTCATCTCCACCAGGGCTCAGATACCCAGTGAGCCGGATCATGTTTCCTGAAACGTAGGAGGTGGCCTAAGCAGAGGCCCAGAAGTTAAACAGATCTGAGTCCCAACTCTGCTCTGTCGTGTCGTGGCTGTGCAATCTTGGATAACTTGCTGAACCTCCCTGGCCCTCATTTTCTCATCTGTAATGTGGAGCTTTGTATGGCGCTCTCACGGGCTGCCCTGAGAATTGCCTGCATAACGTATGCCACATGCCCCGCCCCGGGCCGGCTCATGGTAGCCTGGCTCCACGAACGGTGGTTCTTGGCAAAGGGTGATCTAACAGGTAACATCTAAGATGACTGTCCCTGTGGGCCCCCGTGTATAGTATCATGAGCTGTGATACCCTACCACTGCCCCCAGGGGCAAGGATGTGTGGTTAAGAGCACAGGTGCTTGCTTGACGATAAAACAAGAGAATGGACAAAGGGCCAGGCACGTGGGAATGTGGCCAGCTGATGCTGAGGAGCAGTGCCAGGTGGGAGAGGGGGCGTGGGACACAGGCCACGGGGCACCATGTGTGTGGGTATGACACTGCTAAGTAAGAAGTCTGTGCAGGCATGTAAGAAGACAGTGCTGGGATCCCTGGGTGACACAGTGGTTTAGCGCCTGCCTTAGGCTCAGGGCATGATCCTGGAGACCCGGGATCGAGTCCCACATCAGGCTCCCTGCATGGAGCCTGCTTCTCCCTCTGCCTGTGTCTCTGCCTCTGTGTGTGTGTCTCTCTCATGAATAAATAAATAAAATCTTAAAAAAAAAAAAAAGAAGAAGATGGTGCTTTATGAACATGGCAGGAGTATAAAGCAATACACATACTCTGGTTGCCATTGAATAACAATGTTATAGTCATTTTTAAAAATAAGCTGAAGCAACTATGGAACTAGGCTGGTGTGGGAGCGAGGTTGGGACAGATTCTGTGCTTCACTTTCTCTTTCATTGTATTAGCTTTTCGGCCTAAATATGCCTCACCGAAAGGACGGTGTCTGCCCCTTCTTCTGGCCAGACCTCTTGGAGGTAAGGTTCGGACTTGGCTGGGTGTGTATTTTACAGGAACGTCAACAGACGTGTCCAGTGGACGGGGACCTGGCGGCCGTCTGGGAATCCTGTGCAGAAAGCGGTGACCCACCTGGACCCCGGCAGGTGAAGGGTTGGCAGGGGGCAGGTGCTGGGGGCCGGGGGCGCAGGGGGAAACACCTGACACAGGAGCCGGAGAAGCAGTGAGCTCCCTGATGTGGGAAGTGTTCAAGCTGAGGCTGGATGGCCAGCCTTCGTGGGGGGTCGGGAGGGGGGGGCGTGCTGGGAGGGGCAGAGCAAGCCTGAACTGCTGGAAAGGGGGCTTGATCCATTTTTCCCAAACTCATCAGAACCAACTGGAGCTGCTTTCCAGAATACAGGTGCCCGGAGCTGCGCCCTAGCCCCGCTGCATGAGCATCTCCAGCGTTTCACGTTTCGGACGGCTTCCGAGAGTCTCAGGCAGGAGCGGAGGCCGCCCGGCAACCGTAGGCTGACATTGCCCCTAGTGGCTTTGCAGACGCTGTGCCAGAGCCCTTGTGGGGTGCAGGGCTCCCAGCTGGCGCTGGAAAGAACGCAGCTGCCACCCTCTCCCGGGCCCAGGGGGGGTCGGACGGAGCCAAGCAGGACACCCCCCTCCCCAGCCCCTCCTGCGGGAGAGAGGGAGAAGCTGTTCTGCTGCCAGAGCGGTCTCCCTGCAGGTCAGGCAGGGGCAAAGCGGAGTCTAAAGCATCTGTGTCCCTAGTGTATGTGGAGTTTGAATTTCAGAATATCACTTTGGTTTTTTTTTTAAATTGACTCCAATCCAAGTTCAAGTCCTACTCTCCACCAGCTTGAATCAGTTCACCCTCAGTCATTAGAACAGCTTCTCCTCTCACCCAGGGTCTGACACAGGCCGAGGCTTCAGAGAAGACCTTCTGAGGGAAGAGCTCTCTGCTTTCTGGAGGGGAGACAGGGGCGCTGCCGCGAGGATGCAGTGATGATTAAGGCATGTAGAAGAGCGCCAAGCATAGGACACTCAACCAATGTTGCCAGTATTGTTGATTAGTCTGTACTGTTTACTACTGAGACACCACTTCCCTGCCCTTGTGATCTTTCCAGGCTCATGTCACTCTTTTATTTTTTTTTTAAGGTTTTATTTTCTTATTCATGAGAGACACACAGAGAGAGGCAGAGACATAGGCAGAGGGAAAAGCAGGCTCCCTGCAGAGAGCCTGATGTGGGACTCAATTCCTGGACCTGGGATCATGTCCTGAGCCAAAGGCAGATGCTTCATTACTGAGCCACCCCAGCGTCCCTCACATCACTCTTAAGATCCAGGAATCTTCAGGAAGAAGACAGAAAGCTCCTCTAAGCTCTGGCTATCTTTCCCCATTTGCTTTCACCAGCTAGCTCCCAGCTCCCCACTGTGGCCCAGTCCACTCTGGGGGCACTGCTTCTCCCAGCACCTCAATGGCACAGGCTCATCACATGTTTAATCATGCACCACAGCATGTAGAGCAGGTGCTTTGAGCAACTTCTGAGACCGCCAGGCTGAAATGGGAAATGGGAAAATACAAGGAGAATAAATGCCAGTTCTGTGAGTGGAGCTGGGACTTACAGGCAGGAGCCCAAAGGCCCAGATTAGAATCTCTGACCTGGAGTCTCCAGGGCTCCACCTCACCATACGAGACTCCTGGGGCCTGTCACTGTGTGATGGTCGGTGGTGGCTTCGGTGTATGCAGAAGGCCACTCTTCAGGGCCACTCCACTCTGAAGGAGGCTCCAGGGCCAGAGAGCTCAGAGTACTGGTGCCCTTGGGTAAAGTCTGCAGACCCCCAGGGAACCCTGAGCAGGAAATGCTGAGGACTGGCACCAAGGCCCCTCTGTTCACACCGCACAGGCCTCAGACCCACCCCAACTTCATTCACTCACTCAAAGTGTCTCCACGGTCTCTTCTGGTAGTTCTGGGTGCTGGGAGACACAGTGAAGGGTCCTGGCCAAGGCCAGAGGCCAAGAAGCTCCACTTAAGAAACTCTGGGGTGAGCATTAGGTTTATATCCTGCTCCTACCTGTTCCTCAGCTTTGGGCTGACTGCAGACAACCAGGCAGAGGACAATGCCCTGAGCAAATCTTGCAAGTGATGTGGCTTTTTTAGTGTAAATAGATCTCAAATACTGCATGGTGTTGTGTGTGTGTGTGTGTGTGTGTGCGCGCGCGCGCGCGCTAAAAAATTTACCTAGAATTAAAATTTAACTTGAGGTGTCTGGGTGGCTCAGTCAGCTAAGCCTCTGACTTCAGCTCAGGTCATGATCTCAGAGTCATGGGATCAAGCCTCACATAGAGTTCCCTGCTCAGTGGAGAGTCTGCTTGTCCCTCTTCTTTTGTGGCTCCCATGGTTGGTCACTCTGTCTGTCTGTCTCTCTCTCTCTCAAATAAATAAAATCTTTAAAAATTTTTAACTAAATGCCCTGTATTTTCATTTGCTACATCTGGCAACCTTACCTTCAAGAGGCACCCATTCCTAATCCATATTCCCCCAGGAAGCCACCAGCCTGCATTTTCCAAATGCTATAGAGAGTGTTTGCATAGGTACAGAGACAGGTGCTGCTCAGGAAATATAACAAATACCCTGAAAGATAAAAAAAAAGTAGGGATTCCAAGGGGCAACTGCACCCCAATGTTTATAGCAGCAATGTCCACAGTAGCCAAACTATGTAAAGAGCCCAGATGTCCATCGACAGATGAATGGATAAAGAACATATATATCACATATACCATAATATTCCATGTATATGGAATATTACTCAGCCATCAAAAAACAAAATCTTACCATTTGCAACAACATGGATGGAACTAGAGGATATTATGCTAAGCAAAATAAGTCAGAGAAAAACAATCATATGATTTTACTCATATGTAGAATTTAAGAAACAAAACAGAGGATCATAGGGAAAGAGGACTAAAGTGACTCCTAATCATAGGAAATGAACTGAGGGTTGCTGGAGGGGAGGTGGGTAGGGGAATGGGGTGACTGGGTAATGCGCATGTGATGTAATGAGCACATATATAAGACTGATGAATCACAGACCTTTACCTCTGAAACTAATAATCCACTATCTGTTAATTAATTGAATTTAAATAAAATTAAACTTAATTTTAAAAGGAAAAAATAATAAAGTAAAATGCATCTCCTAAAAGAAATATGCCTCAAATCTCAGAGATTTGAAATTGTAGAAGCACACTCACAGCTAACACTCGGTGCCTTCTAGATCTTTCTCTGGGCTGGGTACTATTCTAAGTGTGGATCTCTGTGACCCATATTAACGCATTGAATGCTTACAACCACACGGGGAACTGCTATTACCACCCCGGCTGATGAGGGACCCAAGCACACAGCAGTGAGATCACACAGCTGGGAGCAGCAGAGCCAGGCCGAGCCCAGGCAGGAAAGCAAGTCCCCAGCCTGGGACATGGGCTTTGTTTTCCTTAAAAATGGGTCCTGGACTACTTATATGGGGAAGAAGATGGCACAAGTGCATTTGTTGGTGCTGGCGCTGCCAGATGGGCCGTGCCAACGGGCCGTGTTCCCTCTCCAGTGTCCTATGTAACCGTTGAATTGTATATTTATTCATGCAAACACAGATACATTTACATTCAAAGTACTGACAGAGCATTAGCCAGCTGCCAGTGCCATGTGTCCTGGGGGACGTTTGGTGCACGGCCACCAACAGGCGGCCTCCTCTAGAAACAGGGCCGTCTCCCCGAGCAGGTCAGGCCCACTGCCGGGCTGCCTTCTCCGCACCCCGCAGGCGCCTGTGTAGGATCCGACCACTTCTGACCCCCTCCATACGTTTGCAACAACGGGTTTCCAGCTTGTCTCTTCCAGGCTAAGGCAAGTCCCTAAAGCAGAGAGCCTGGCTTCCATCACAATTCATTTCACAGGCATTTTTTGAGCGCTTACTATGTGCCAGGAGCAATGCTAGAGACTGGGATACGGGTCCCCATCCCAGGACTGACAAGCCCGTGGTGGCGGGGCTGGGTGGCAGAGACCAGGAGAGTACCGTAGGCCTCGGTGCGTTCCGGTAGCAGTGCTGCACACAGGGCAGAGGCAGGTGGGGGCGGTGGAGCCATGGTGAGGAGGAACATTCGAGAAGGTGACAGCCTGAGGAGGCAAGCCTGCAAGGCACCTGCCTGATGTAGCCATGCTGTCCACTGCTTGCTTCCTGGCCTGAGGGCCCCTGGAGGCCAAGGGCAGGGAACAGAGATCCAGGAGGCGGGTGACATTGTCAGGAAGTGTGGCCATCAGGGGAAGAGAAGTAGAGCAGGGGCCAAAGCGGAGCAATTTGGTTATTGTGTTTACTGTTCTGGGTGCAGGACATCTGGGGAGAATTCCATACAGAGGGAAGGACCTGTACAGAGGGAGAGGTTGAGGATGCAGGAGGGAGGCGGCGGGGGGCGGTCACAGTACAGAACCTGTCCCCGAAGGTACGCAGTCCCCTGGAAGCTGCCCTGCCCCGCTCAGGGGGAGGCTGTGCTCATTTAGCAGCCTACGGTCTCTGCCTCAGCCCCACAGGCTTATTCCTGCCTCTGGGCCTTGCTACCTGCCCTTCACTGAGCCCAGAAAGCTCTTCCTCCAGATTTCCCCAAGGATTTCCTCCCTCTTGTCTTCCACGTCTTGGTTCCTTGGGGGACACCTCTTCCAAAAGCCACCCCCTTTCTCCTCCACTGGGCTATTTTCAGTGGCTTGAGCTCCCCAGCCCTATTTACCCCTAGTATCACTGTATTATTCCCCTATAGCATTTGTTAACGGGGGTGTTAGCAACTGTCCCTTCCTGTCTGTTTCCACTCATGGGAATGTGAGCTCTGTAGGGTCAGACCCAGATGTGCCTTGGCCCCTGGCTGGCACCACGGAGCCACCTGGTACTGTAGTGTGAATGTGTGGGCCAACAGACCCCACCTTGCCCCGGCCACTGCTGACCTCAGGGGCCAGCCCGGGGTGTCCTCACCCCCAGTGTGGCACAGAATGAGCAGCAGGGGCTTCCTGGGACCCCCTCCGGTCCGCCTCCTGTCTATTATTTTCCTCCTGTCTTACAGAAATTTTGACAAGTTGGATTAGACAGGATAATCAAGATAAATCGGTTATTTAAACAAGGCCCCACGGATCACTTTATGGCTTTTCTAAAATGCTTCTTTACAGAACGTTTTCCCTTCTGGGGATAAGGGCCCGTGTGGAAGCCTTCAAAATGTGGCTGTCTTGTTTTTGCAAAAGAGATTTCCTACCTCTGGCCCCGCAGATGCTCAGCCCCTCTGCTCATGGGACCAGGGGTCTTCCTGCCCCTGCAGCCCCTGCAGCCCCTGCAGCCGGTCGAGGGTGGAGCTGGTGCTGCGTCTCCCCTTCCTCCCCCAGGAGCCTGCTGAGGGTGCAGCCCAGACCTTAGGGAAACGGGGAGAGCTCAAGCCTGCGGCTCGTCCATCAGTCGGAGCTTGCACCCACAGAGGCTTCCTGGGCTGCTCTCTGTGCTTTCCGTGGCCTGTCCCCCAAGAAGGCCACAAGATCCCTGTTTTACAGAGGAGGACCGAGGCACAGAGAAGTTCAGGAACTTGTCCGAAGTCACACAGCAAGTGGAGGAACCAGGACTTGGCTCCGTGCAGTCTGACGCCAAACCCAGCATCTTACCGTCCCTGTCTCTTCTCAACCTGCCCCGAGAGCTGTGGAGAGGATGAAAGAGTACAGGGCTCACGAGGGTCACTGGGAGAGCAGACCCCCTTCCTCCTTCGTCCCCTTCTCCTGCCTCTCCTTTCCTGCCTCCGACCCGGCCATCCCCTGCCCTCCAGGGAGAATCTGGCTCTGCCGTGGGGCACAGTCGTCCCCCCACCCCACTCATCCCCCCACCCCACTCCCCAAACACTGGCCTGCCTGGCTACAGGGGGTACAGAGAAAAAGGACCTGCGGGGACAGGGGTAACAGTCCCACTTGGGGCTAAATGTAGACTCTCCCTCCCCCCAACCCCAAGAGAGTTGGGCAAGAGAAAATGAACCTGAGAGTGAGGTGAGGAGAAGAAAAGTTACTTAAGAATTTTTGCTATGGTCTACATAACTCCCTTCAACAACTTCAAAAAAAGAAAGTGAGCGACACCGCTCAGAAACCCAACCGTAAGCGTCCCAGCGTTGCTTCATAGCAATACATCTTTAGGCACCAGCTATGTCCCAGGCACCCAGGATACTAAGCTGGGCTGGAAACCAGGTCCTGAAGGGGGAGATCTGAGTCACTCAGGACCTTGGCCTTTATCCAGCAAGTCTGAACCAAGAAACTACTTTGGGAATGGCTATTTTGGGATCCTATAGGGAAGCATCGCTATGGGAGTTCTTCTTCTCCTACATACTAGGTACCTACATAAGTTTGTCAGTAATGTTCAATTGAAAATAATGGAAAGCATATGATAGAGGCTTAAATAGGGATATATTTTTCTCAATAGGGATGTATTTTTCTCAATAGATCTAGAGAGCAGTTGCTGCTGGCACTGATTCAGTGGCACCATGCAGTCGGGACTTCAGAAGTCAGACCTCAAACCTCTGAGGTTCTCCTAATCATTCCCTCATAACTACAAAATGGATGCCGAAGTACCAGCCATCAAATTCTTATTCACAACAAGAAGAATAGAGAAAGAATCAAGAACCTCACAGCAGCCTTCCTTCCGTCTCATTAGCTAGAACTATGTTTCATGGTCTGCCCACCCCCTCACTCCTCCATGGGAAAGGGCACTGGTTGGAAATAGAGTTTGGGTCGGCCACCCTACATTATTTGTCATGCTATTTTGTGCCTTCTTCTAACCCTGGCTGGAGTTATTGTACCTAAAGTGCAAGTTAATAAGTTTAAGGCACTGCCTCCTTCAGAGGCTTGAATGTTTCAAAAGTTTTCAAGACTAAGATGAAGCCACAAAGAGTAGGAAAGCAGAGAGGGGGATAGAGATGTTGCATCTGGTCCTGCTTCAACTGAACTGTGGCAGTGGTCCACGGTGAACCCAGCCACATCATCCCTTGATAAGAGGTGCCCAGCAAATGTGCCAATGAGTTAAATACAAAGCCCCTCTGTAACTGCTTACTTCCTCACATCCAGAGATGAGAAAAAGATGGGTTTCTGATGGGAAGAGGGTTTCTCAGCCCATCTCCCCTCCAACATCAGCTCCAACCACTCAGGGGCAATCAGTTCAACTCTATTCCTCAAAGATGTAAAGAGCACAGGGACACATGGGTGGCTCAGTGGTTAAGTGCCTGTCACTGGCCCAGGTTGTGATCCTGGAGTCCCAGGGTCGAGTCCCACATCAGGCTCCCTGCATGGAGCCTGCTTCTCCCTCTGCCTGTCTCTGCCTCTCTCTCTCTGTGCCTCTCGTGAATAAATAAATACAATCTTTAAAAAAAGAAAAAAAAGATGTAGAAAGCACATGGCACATGCCAGGCCTTGGGGGAGGTGACCTGCTATGAGTCACAGGGCCTCGCAACCCCACTTCCTGGCCCCAACAAGCCCACAGTCTGGACCAGTGCTGAGTTACTGAAAAAAGATGCGCATCTAGCAAAGCCAGAGCTCCCCTCCAAGAAGCTGCTCCATTTGTAGCAGACTTACATTTTGTTATTTGTTATTTTATGGCATAGCGTCGCTTAACTGGAATTCTATATGGTTGGGAGCACGGGAAGACACCTCCCACCAAACTTCACACTTCAGGAGGGCGTTCCCCCAAGGGCAGGCACAGTCTTCATTCTCTTTTTCTCACCAACACCTCGTGAGCATGAGGCTCACAAGCATGAATGCAGCTCAACTGTATCCTCTCTGTCCTTGGGGCGAGAAATCCTTTCTAGCATCTTTCTCAACCAAACTGTGAGGCTTCAACTTTGTGAATTGTGTTCCAAATGAGCAGCTGCTAAAAATTGTCAAAGAAACGAAGTTAGGGGGCCTGGGTGGCTCAGTCGGTTAAGTGTCTGACCTGAGCTCAGATCATGATCTCTGAGGTCCTGGGATCGAGCCCTGCATCGGGCTCCCTACTCAGCAGGGAGTCTGCTTCTCCCTCTCCCTCTGCTCCTCCCCACCGCCCCCCACTCGTGTTCTCTCTCTCTCTCTCAAATAAATAAATAAAATCTTAAAAAAAAAAAGCCCAAGTTAGCAATGATGTTTTTAAAATTATGAAATATTTCAGACATACACAAAGTTTGCTTTAAAAGATATCGGAGCCTCTTCAGCCTGGTTGTGCAACGGGGTCGCTGTCACTACTCTGGTGCCTTTCCTCAGTGTGTCCCGGCTTGTCCAGGGAGAAGGCCGAGTGCCTGTCCATGTGATGCCGTGGGCAATATGGGGTGAGGGTGGGGATCACTGAGGAGGCGCTGGGACGATGATGAGGGTCTTCAAATAGCCTTCCGTGAGCCCATCTGGGGCTCTGGTGAGAGGGCAGGGCAGGCGGTGAGCCATGGGGCCCCTGCGGGGTCCAGAGAGAGGCAGGGCTCTGTCTTCCCGGCTCGGCTTCTGTGCTCCTGAGCAGACTCGGATGGCACTGCCGCTCCTCTAAGGCAGCCGAGTATTCCTGGATGTAATGGCCCTAATGATGGGTTTGCATGCAACGCTTGTAAACTGTGCTGTTCCTGGATCTGGGAGTTACAAATTGAGACAGCCCTCAATGAATATTAATCATCAGAGCCAGGAGTGCTTTGAGTTTGGGTTTACTTTTAGATGGCTCTTTCCATTTTAGAGCTCCTAAAACAGGCCTGGGAGACTGGGGACAAGTGCTCAGAACCTGTTTTCCTTAAGTCAAGGAGGGAGAGAGGGAGGCGGGAGTTGGGGGTGGTAGGGAGCCCATGTGCTCAGCACCCAGAGGGACAGGCCCACTCTTGCCTGAAGTCTCCAGACTCCACCCTCACCCTGATTCCCCTGCTGCAGGTGACTGAACCAGGCCACACAGCTGGCCCAACGGTCACCAAATCACAGCTGGGGTGGTGGTCCCACACGGACAGAGAGGGTGGTCTCTTCTGCCGGGTGGATCAGACTCGGTCAGAGAGATCCCATGAGGAGGTATGAGCCAAAATGGGTTCTGGGCCTGCTGACCTCACCTGCTTTCTCCTGGGCCCCAGGGGTCCCAGCCCTGGCCAGGGGCAGACCGACGTTCCCTCCTGACTCCTCCCAAGAAGTGCCCTGGCCTGAGGAGACCCGCCTCGCACCTCTCATCCCTGAAGCCTCCAGGGGCCAGTGTGCTGGTCTCGGGGTGTGGAGGAAGGAGGCCTCCCGACAGACACATCTTCTTGTTCCTCCTCTGTGAGTGACGCTGTCTCTGTGGCAAGTGGATGTTAACCTGCCTAGGTTCCATCTGTAAAGTGGGTGAGCCGATCTGGAAGGTCTTGTTTGCTAGTTCAGCCAACAGAAGGTGCTTGAAGGAAACCCTGGGAGGGGTGAGTGTGTGCATGTGTGCGCATGTGTGCATGTTGTGTGGGCACGTGTGTTGGGAGGCAAGGCGTTCCATGGCGGGATGGTGAGAGACTCCTCCTGAAGGCTCCATCCACTCTGAAGGAGGGGAGGAGCCAACAGTGTGGACCAGCAGGACATCGGTGTGGCCCTAGTGCTCCCAGAATCTGGCTGGAGCAGACCTCTTGGTGTGTGATAAGAAGGACCCGTAGGTTCTCATTCACAAAACGGTTGTGAGTGCTTGCTCTGTGCCAAGTCCGACAGTCAGCAGGCAGGGGGAAGAAAACAAGACAATAAATGGTGATGTATGTAGGGAGAGCTCCCCTCAAAGTGTGTATATAGGGAAAGCTCCCCTCAAAGTGTGAAGCTTAGTGGGCCATGAGTCTGCAGGACCGGGGTGCCTCAGCTCTGGTCCCTCCCAGGCTGTGGTGGAATCAGACACTGACACCCATGTGTCTCTTTATAGCAACTGGCAGCAACTCTGACTTCCCAAGGACGGCATGACATAAAGAACGGAGTGCTGGCAAACCAGATGGGGACAGGCTAACACTCAGTGGAAGCTCGCAGGGACCCATGAGAACACGACTCGTGGAGCTCCTGATAGGAAAAACCTACCTTGGCAGCAGCTATTGATTTAACACATTTTCTGGAACTCCTCCTGGAGACTTGGTCCTGTTCTGGATGCTGAGGGTACAGTGATGAGCAAAAGACACACAGTCTCTGGCCTCAGGAAGCTTACACTCCAGTATTGGGAGACATACACACTGACAAGAAAAAATGTGTGTATGTGTGTGTCTCTGTAGGTGTGCTCATGCGTGTACATGTGCTGGAGAGAGAGGATGTGTGAGGAGCTCTTAGGTTTTGCCGGGGAAGACCTCTCTGAGGAGCTGGAGTTTGGATAGAGCCTGAAGGCAGCGAGGGAGCACCTAGGCAGGTATGTGGCGGAAGAGTTTCTAAGCAGAAGCAGCAGCCAGTGCAAAGGCCCTGGGGGAGGAGTGGCCAATCCACCAACAAGGTTGATTCAACATTCTGTGTTGTGTCTGCTCCCTCATTTTGCACAAGAGGCAACCATCCTTCAAGGTTGTTACTCACACCGAATCACTGTTGAAAAAAAACCTTTCCCCAAGGACCTGCCCTGAAATTCCAGAGATGCTCTACCTTCTTTCTGCTCCATTTCCAAGGATCAGTGACTGCTACGTAAAGGTCAAGGTCAACTCCTCTCACCTCACCTCCTCGTCAGCTCTGAGAGGTAGATAGTTCTGTGCGAAGTTCCAGAGTATTCCTGGGAAAGCTTACAGTTTAGAGAAGCCAAAGGAATTCGTTCAAGCTTTACTGAGCCCTCCCACTATTTCCTTTGGTTTCTGACTCTCATACAACCCTGGAAGGTTGTATACCTTCTGTCTATACCTCCATGGTATAGATATAGAAAGTGAAGCTCAGGGAGGTTAGAGTGGTTTGCACTCAAGCAAAGACACCGGCACACATGGTGAAGCCAAGACTCAAAGTCAGGTTCCTCTGGAGCCCAGCGTAGCCTCTGAGCAGGGAGCCCAGGACTCCCGGTGGCCCACAGTCATATGCTCTAGAAATGTGCTGAACTGGACTGTCTGGAGACTGGCCAGTTTGCTCCAATTATCATCTATCATCTGACTGTTCTTTAAGCTGCAAAGCCCTGCTTCTACTAGGGAGCTCATGGGCAGAACAGTCCATTGCCATGGATGAAGCAGATGTAGAACATGATCATGGCTAGGACTTGGTGATCGTGACCTTCCAGGCAAGGTAACATGCACCCAGCCCCCACCTCCAGGTGAGCTTCTGGCTCAAGAGACAGCTGGCAGCCTCACAGCATTCCTCATGCCCAAGATTCAGGGCCCTGAATGGGCAGCATCACAGGTGGGGGCTAGCCGAGAGCTTCTGGATCCACTGGGAGCCAGAAGGTGGGAGGGCTAGCTTGGTGGCTAAATCAAAGGGACTGAAACAGAACTGTCACACTCCCCTGGTCTATAAATAAACACAGTCTGCAAATATGTCTGTGTCTTGGTGCCATGACACTGTCATCATCTCTCATCCTCACCTCCCTCCGCCCCCAAGAAGGGCAGCTCCTGCCCAGGCTGCTGTAGGGTTAGAGGAGAGGAGGGTGTGAGGCAGGAGACGGGCGAGGCTTGTAGGGTTGGGAGCTCCATATCTTGTATCCTCCCTCTTGCCCAAAGGGAAAGATTCAGTAACTTCAAACACTTACTGGCTAAGCACAGGCATGAAGGAATTTACAGATGAATCAGCTGCAGATGGAGCCTCCTGGTGTGGAAGGGTCCCATTTGCCCACGTGTGTCTCTGATGCAGCCAGACCAGTGGCACCTTGATGGTGGCATGCGTCACTGAGTGCTGTGGAAGTGCGTGTCAGAAGCTGACTATCATGGAGGAGGCGGTGGAGGCAGGGGGCAGGGGAGTGTGCCGTGAAGTCATGGAGGGTTTCCACAGTGAAAGAGCACTCCTGGCAGAGAGCTTAACTCGTGAGCTGGCTTAGCAATGGGAGATTCGAGGATGTTCTTGGGTGGTAAATACGGAAGCTAGAATCTACTTATGTATCCAACAACTATCTGGGGGCTGGGTGCTAGAAGCTCAGATGTCAGGGCAGGTGTAGAATCAGGCAAAAAGGCAGAATTTGCCCATTTGATGAGGCCTTTGAAAATCAAGCTGAGAAAGCAAGTATCTTTATTAGTTTTTTTTTTTAATTCCAGCATAGTTAACATACACTGTTATGTGAGTTCCAGGTGTACAATATAGTGATGCAACACTTCCGAACATCACTCAGTACTGGTCACAAGTGCATTCCTTAATCCCCATCACGTATTTCATCCATCCCTCCACCTTCTCCCTGGTGACCAGCAGTTTGTTCTCTATACTTAAGAGTGTCTCTTGGTTTGTCTCTCTCTTTTTTTTCTTTATTCATTTGTTTCTTAAATTCTATATATGAGTGAAATCATATGGTATTTGTCTTTCTCTGACTGACTTTCTGCACTTAGCATCATACCCTCTAGATCCGTGTTGTTACAAATGACAAGATTTCATTCTTATTTATAGCTGAATAATATTCCATTGTATGTATATACACCACCTTTTTTTTATCCATTCATTTATTGTGACACCATTTATTGCTGATGCTTTTGGAGAGTGTTGGGGGTATAAAATTATAATTAAGATAAATAATTTAACATAATTAAAAGTAAGATCTTCTCCCAAGCCAAAAATCCTCTTCACAAAGGTAGTAGAGAAAGAAAACACTTCTATTATTGAAGAAGTGTTAAACCAGAATATGATGACAACAGGCAGTCTGAGAAGGGATTGCCAACAGAGAAAGGAATCTCCCCCTTATCTAGCAAAGCAGACATGTGTTCCCAAGATAATCAATCACTGGTCCTCAAGGAAGAGGACTTGACACCTGTATCACACACTCACTTTCTCTTCGTAACTGGGGAGACCACATGTGTTGGCTTTAGAGGGAAGAGAACAGAACTTCTCATTTTTTAGGGCAGAAGGCAATTTTGCAAATTGGCGGGAGGCACCCACAGAAGTTACCCTCCCAAAGGAAGGTAAGTGGGGCACAGGGGTGCTAGCTCCCTGGATGTTCATATTTCAAAAATGTGGCTCCAAGGTCCTGGAGGAAATGTTCCTGAGTTGAAAGAATGACAAGAGGCTTATTTAGCCATTATAAAGTTGTCTATACATCTGGAGAGGACTGAAAAGAAATTTGGAAACAAAGGGGAGGTTTCTTTTCCCTTTCAACATGGAGAGTTAAGCCTCTTATTTTTAATTTGCACTGGTCATTACAATTTTCTCCCTGTGTTACCATAAAATAATAACATTCCAATCTTCTCTCTGGGCCACTTGCAGTTGCCTAAATATCCAGCAAGCCCATAGTAAAATGCAAACAAAGCACTTATTAGAATTAGAACTTAATGTAAGGATTAATTGTAAAATTCACTAGTGTTTGCCTTGGGGGAAATAACTTTTTTTTATTTCCATAAATAATCTCTATACCTAAAGTGGTGCTCAAACTCACAACCAAGATCAACAGTCACGTGCTCTACTGACTGAGCCAGGCAGGCACCCCAGGGACACTGCCTTTAAATAGAGCAGTTGGGCACCTGAATGACTTAGCGACTGAGTGTCTGCCTTCTGCTCAGGTCATGGTCTTAGGATCTCTGCAGGAAGCCTACTTCTCCCTCTGCCTATGTCTCTGCCTTTCTATCTGTGTCTCTCATGAATAAATAAATTAAATCTTTTTAAAAATTAAATAAATAAATAAATATAGTAGTCATTCTTCTTTGTTTATTCATCCATAGTGGGACTGGAGAGTATGTAAATCCCAATGTTAGCTTTGTGACAGTAGGCCAATCTTTTGCAATTTCTAACAGTGTGTCTATTAATTTTTTTTTCTTTTCGACATCATTCTTCCAATCAAACCAGTTAGTGTGTGTGTGTGTGTGTGTGTGTGTATGTGTGTGTATCAAACTAGAGCTTGGGCACCTGGGTGCATAGCGAGTACTTTTACTTGGTTATTATAAAAAATCAATTATCAAAAAAAAAAAAAAAGCGAAGATGCTCCACTTATGCTCTGCTAATAATTGGACTGCTAGCCTTAAGTGTAGATGGTGTCCATCCTGAGAGTGCAGTGTCAGCTGATCACAAATGTGTGGTGTGGGAGCCACTGCTGCAGGGCAGAGAGCAAGACTATTTAACACACAACATTGTATCCTACCTAGTCAATGGGATTGTCCAAAGTAACTAGAATAACCACAGCCTATGAGAACAGTAATAACTTTCTAGAATACTTCTTTTCCACTGAGGTCAATACCCATCAGTTACCCAGGAAAAGTTAAGTTTTAGGTCCTTGGAGGGAAGCACTGTCCAGTCCTGTGGTGCCTGTTTCACATGGGCAGCGTGATTCCAGCTGAGCTATCTTTCACTCTAGGAGCCTTCTGAGTGATCAGCAGCCCTTGCAAAGGTCCCCGTCAACGTGGTGACGGCCTGTCTCTCTTCTGGAACTACGTTCATGGAGACAAAGTCCTCCAGTTGAAGGACTTGCCAGGGGAAGTCCTTTCTGGTCTTCATGACTTTAAGCCTTGGGGTTTCTGAGCCAGAGATGAGTTCTTCTTAGTACTGAACGTGATCATGAGACAGTTCTGTTAAATTGAACACAGGACCCGGTCTCAAAACCCAAAGTCCTAGCCTGACAAACTGCAGTTCAAAAGGAGACGTTCCCTTCCATGATTGTTTGTGAGTATCCTTCTAATTCTTAGTAAGGCTGGTGGTAAAGCTCTAGAGCAATTTTAACCTAGTGGGTTGCTGAATCTTACTCAGTCTTAGAGTGTGCATTCACCTGTTTTCCTCAACCAGAGGACTGGGGCTTCAAGGAATCTCCAAACGTTTGCATCATTCTTGGACTACGGTAGAAACAAGGTGACTTCCTCTGATTCTACACAGTAAAAGAGCCTTTACCACTGCCTGGGCACTAGCATTTGAAGGGGGAAAGACCAGGTCACCTGGCCATCATACATGACATAGGAAGACAAAACCTCTTACCTTTCACAGACACTAAATCTGTGAAATCCAACTGCCTCCAGGATCCTGGGAGAACAGGTCAGGGAGAACTTTCTGTGCTGACCTAGGGAATGGCCTGTGAAGAATTATGTTGTTAGTATGTTTTGAATAATTTTAACTTTTGGGTAGGCAGGTGTCATAAGGGTTTAGTGTTGTTAAAATCCCTCTTTTATTCGGGTGATTTTGTTGATGACACAACACTAACCATGCAAGTAGGGACTGTGGTATAGAAGTTAGTTTGTTAGCTAATTCCCAAAGTCCAGCCAAATTTCTTTTAGCTCTTTTATAATCCTTTTGTCCACTTTCTTTTGCAAAGCATGATTTTGAAAACAAACATTTCTTGTTGTACTAACAGTGGAGCTTTCAAGTTGGGATTCCACCAGGTTTTAACAGCGCCTTCCCAGCTCTGGCAACAAAGTCAACTACAGATAAATCAGCAGGCAGCTGTAAAGCCCCTAACAAATCAGCTAGCAATTTGACGTTGGATTTTTTTGTTGTCATTCTCATTGATGTCGAAGCTCTCTATTTTAACAATTTTCTGATCTGTTGCATGACAGAAAACAAACACGTATTTACTATCACTGTATATGTTAACTTTAAGCCTAGAACCAAACACTATAGCTCTAGTACCTGCTATTGATTCAGCTGGTTGGGCCAATTTAATTACAGATAGAACATGAGCCTCTGAAATTTCATGAGAAGTCAAAAAAAGCATAGGAAACCTTAAGTTGGCCATTTTTTTCCCAGGTACGTGACCCATCAGCAAGCATGATCAAATCTGCATTTGGAATTAGGGTATCTGATAAGACAGGTCGAGGCTTGGTATCTTCTATTACTATTATGAAATCATCATCAATTTGATCAGAATCTTGCAGAGAGTAGCTAGGTTTAAGAGACTGTATCTCCAGACCACAATATCAGGACTGGGTAGTAATGCCTACTTATAGTTAGTCCGATGGCACACTTAGTGACAAATGCACTTGGAAGATTGCTATCATAGCATACATGACCCAAGGTAAGAGCTTGGGCCTTTCCATAAGAATGGGGGCTGCCATTGCTGCCATGACTCAAAGGCATCCAGGCATTCCCAGTACTACAGCATCTGGAATAAAGGAGTCTATGGTCTAGTCCAATTTTTGAGTTAATACTCCTGGAGCAGCATCTTTATTTTCATGACCAAATAAATGAAAAGGTTTCTCAAAACCTGGAATCCCCAAAGCTGAGGAGAGGCAAGAGCTAGTTTCAGTTGTTCAAAAGCTTCTTCAGATTCTAAGGACCCAGACAGAGGGTCTGGAGAGTTACCACACAATTGCTCTGTCAGAGATTGTGCATACTTGACAAAAGCTCAAGATCAGTTGTCTATAATACCCTACTAGTGCCCCAAATTGCCTAAGTTATTCTTCTGGCATAGGGTATTTTATATGCAAAATTTGCTGATTTCCAGATTGTAGTATTTAATGGCCTTCAGCTGATGATAGATGCCCTAAATATTTACTTCAGCTTGGCAAGTAATAAGGAAGGCAGCAAGAAACTTTAATAAAGCCAGAATATCAGTCTTGCTTTGCTCCATAGTTTCTGAGGCTAGCAGCAAGTCTACATACAGTATTATCACAGATCCCTCTGGTGAGAAAACTTTTTCCAAGTCTTCCTATAAGGGACCAGAGAAAATAGTAGGGGGAGCCTTGAAATCCTTGAGGAATTCTTTGAACTAATTTTGGGCTCCTTCATAAGGATAAAAAGCAAACAAAAAGTTAGACTTGTCCACTAGAGGGACATAAAAAAAAAGGAAGAACATAGATGGATCACAGAAGTACTTTCTAGATGATGGTATCAAAGTCAGGATAATTGCAGGGTTAGATATCACAGGGGTTAATGCAACAAATATAAAATGCATTTATTTCTAAAATCTTTCACAAATCTGTATAGTGGTTGACCATCTTTACCAAATTTACCTTCCTTCTCTACTGCATTCACAAGAGCTATTACAGGGTGAATGGTCCTTTTTAATTATCCCCCCCCCATCTTCTGATTAGTATATGACTGGCTTATTCCTTCTAAGTGAGCTCTGGACAAAGGATATCATGTACATATGGCCATACTTACCTTTCTTATACATTATTTTCACTAGTTCTAGATCCTAAATTAATGCAATCCCACTAATCCTTAGGGTGCAAATCAACACACCTGTTTGTTTCAGTTTTGGTGCTCTTCCGGCATGGTGTGAGTCTGCCACTCTGTCATCCCCCTTCCCTCCCAGAGGGCACATAGTAACCAATTCAAGTGCCTTTTTGTTCAGGGAGCCCCCCACACACTCCATCCAGAGCACGGAATACAGTGGCTTTTAACTGGCACAGCAGATCTCTTTCCAATAGGTTTATGGGAGAATTAGGAGAAAGGAAGCCCTCTTTACTTAAAAAAAGAAGGAGGAGGAGGAGAAAGAGGAGGTGGCGGCGGCACCTGGTTGACGCAGTTGGTAAAGCATGTGACACTTGATCTCAGGGTTGTGAGTTCAAGCCCCACGTTGGTGTTGGAGCTTACTTTAAAAGAAGGAGGAGGAGGGAATCCCTGTGTGGCGCAGCAGTTTGGCGCCTGCCTTTGGCCCAGGGCGCGATCCTGGAGACCCGGGATCGAATCCCATGTCGGGCTCCCGGTGCATGGAGCCTGCCTCTCCCTCTGCCTGCTTCTCCCTCTGCCTGCTTCTCCCTCTGCCTGTGTCTCTGCCTCTCTCTCTCTCTATCATAAATAAATAAAAATTAAAAAAAAAAAGAGGAGGAAGAAAAAGAAAGAATGGAAGCCCTCTTGCTCCTCAGCAAGAGCACCTATCTACATAGAGCACCTATCTGATACATGCACCTATCTGAGAGCACCTATCTACAGAGGCAAAGCGCCAACTCCATCTTCTTGGAATGCCAGGCATTGTGGGAAATACATGCGGTGTCTGCCCATGGTCTTGACCTGGAAGAGCAAAGCTGGTGTGTGGGGCTAGACTAGCAGTTCCAGGCCCCAAAAAGCACTTCACAGATGAGGTCCCCCTCTACTCCCTCTTCACTTCCAAGCACCCCATATGCAGACACTAAGGATTTCTGCAAACTTTTGTGGATCCTGCCAGGGTTCCAGGAAAAAAGAAACCCTTTAGATGAATTATATCAGGAGGGGAGAAGGGGCATGGCTCCATAAACATTCCCTTTGTACCTAAGGGGTCTGGGTAGCTTCTCAGCACCATCAGCATTGTGGGAGATCCAACTAGGAAGGGCTGATTTTCCTCATTCCTCATGTTGAGATGGGAAAAAGGGAGGATGATACAGCATCTTGGTTTCTTTTCCCATATTTGTACTTCTCAACCTAGGTCCTGTTGTATTTGTTTCCCAGTAACTAGTGCAACAACCGTCCATCTTGCTGCCCGCATATGAGGTTCTCAATCCCATGATCTCCATCATTGATCTTTACTGTTTCCGCCTTCCCAGCTGTGTTTCCTGTACATGAAAGGGGACTCTTCTAAGGAGGGATGTGGTCTGGGACATGAAGTGGACTCAACACGAGGCCAGAGGTCACAGAATTTTGCATCCTCAAACAGGGCAGGTAACACATTGCCAGCTAGGAAAGCTGTGTCCTTCTTGGGGAAACTCACCAGGGAAGAGAACCACTGTCACATCCAGCCCTGCTCAGGAGTCAGCTTGATGCAGGGAAGGACAAACAGAGGCAGGAGGAGCAGAGACAAAGGGATGGGAGAGGAAAGGAGGAAGTTTCTGGGAAAGGTCAAGTAACTTTAGTTCTCGAATTCCTGAGTTTTGAGACTAAAGAGGCCTATTTAGCTGTTATGAAAACTTGGATATATCTGAAAAGGACAGAGAAAGAAACTCTGAAAGAAAAAGAGGAAAATGTCTTTCTTCTTGTTTTTGACAGGAAGAATTAAACCTGGTATTTTTAACTTGTATTTGCCCTTACAGTGCAAATATTCCATCTGTTTTCCTCTCCCTTTGAGTCAAGGAGTTAGGATCCATTCTCAGATCGGAGAGGGATCTGAAAGCGTGATTCCATCCAGGCCCCTGCCTTCTGACGGTCCAGTGTACAAATCATTTCGGACCAGTAATTGTTTGATCATCTCTGATGATCTTCCAGGATGGAAATGTCACTTATCTCAGTTGGTGGCACATTTTAGTGTTGTAGCAACCTAATAGGTTCAGATCTCTTCCTTTTGCTTATTTGAAGTTCTTCTTGCTATAAATTGATGATTAGATAGTGTAATTAATTTATCATCAGACTGAAAAGATTCCTTACCATCTTCACAGGGTCAAGATTTACATGCATTGTCTCCCTTGAAGACAACTGTCACCGGTGTCGTTCAGTACCTCTTTGGTCACTGTGACTTACCCACACGATTCAGTCTTTTTAGAGTGCCACTTCCAACCTATGTCCTCTCTACAACCCATTTAACACTCTAACCTGTCCTTTAATGATGTTTTCACTATATGCAGCCATTAATTTAACCTTTCTAAATCTTTCATCATTTGTTTCAAAAATAATGCTTCCTTCCTAGGATTAGTATATTACATAAAAATTATTTTCATGTGTATATATATCTTACCTGACTAAATCAGGCTCTGTATGGTTTGATGGCTTCCATGATGCCACGTAGTAAGGATTAGGCCCACCGGCAGTGGGGAGAAGGTATTCTAGTGGTATTTCAGCTCCACCCAGGAAAATACGTCTTAATAAATGGAACCAGCCAGTCAAGAATGTCTCAGGAAACAGGGAGCTCTCTCAAAGGCTTGAAGTATTTAAGTGGAGACTAGCAAATGGCCTCACGGTGATGCTATATGAGGAAGTCTGACACTGAACAGGACATTTCATTCGCTGGTTGCTTTGCAGAGAGCCAGGGGCTAGTCTTTTGACTATGAGAGGGAAAGAGAAGCAATGTACTGAGATTGAGGTCATGAGGCCCAGAGTTCCATCCAAATTCCTGGCCCTATTTCCTCAGGCCCAAGGAGAGGGGAAACTAATGTCAAGGTTCCCTGGAGGGTCTCAGACAGTGGAGAAACAAGAATGCAGTTAAATAAACAGTTGGCTTCACCAGACTACTTATCCTCACATACCAAGGAGAAGTGGGGAAAGGGAGAAAGACACATTCTTCATCTGTCAGAAAGATTGGTTACAATGCACTGAGACAACCAGAGGTTGGGCAGATGCTGGAAAACAAGAACACTGGGGAACAGAACTGGAGAAATGTTTTGGCTTTAATTTGTAGCTCTGTGGATATGACTGTTTTCCTGAGAAGTAATCTCTTTGTCTTGTGTGTGGTCCCCATTCCCTCTCCCTTGTCCATGCTTGCTGCCTTTGCAGAGGAAGATGACTGGAAAGAACCCAGTAGAGGATATCATGTTTCCAGCCTAGCCATCTGAATCTTACTCTGACCTCTAGGGAGAGAACATATTGGGGATGTGGTAGGGAAAGAGACATTTCAGAAATTTCACTTTGGGTATTTTCCCAAGCTAACTTTTCATGGCAGTAGTGATGGTGGCCTTTGGCAGGTCAGCTCTCAGGCAAATGCCATGTTCAGAGGGCACAAAGAATAGTGCTATTTTATGGAGGTACTGACCTCACAAACAACTAATCTAACCTTTCAACCTTTCATCCTTTTGTTGCTTGCAATTTTTATACTTCATTATTCTTCATAATGGGAGAAAAATTGAAGAGGGCAGACTAAAATTTTAATATACATATGCTAATGCTACCCTGTATTCATGGAGTGCCTTTTAATTTCCAAGAGTGCCAGAGGCCTTTCCAGAAAAGATATTATTGAAACTGTACCGCAAAAAAAAAAAAAAAAAAGAAAAAAAGAAAAAAGAAACTGTACCACAAAACTTTGCAATTCAGTAGCACAGGAACACCATATGCCAGTTCTGTGAATAGAAGGCTGTCTTTCCCAAGGGAACCACAGGGCCCATGAGAAGTATCTCCTGGGATTAGCCAAACAGGATTTGGAAAGTGAGAGGGAGGACTCTCATGATATAAATATTGACCTGAGTCTGTCTTTAAACATGAAGAATATTGAAAAAATATAAAGTGCTTATTAACTAGGCTGGCTTTTAACAGGTGGCTAATTTGGTTCATTTAGGAAATGCAACTTTGCTGCATCCTTCAAAAATTCAACCCACCCAAATTAGCCAGAGTTCAAGCATTAGCCATAAAATATGTATGAATACTTAAGAGATTCAGTCATACGAAAAAAAAAAAACATCAGTTGGGTTCCAAGTCTTCATATAAATGCTATGAACTTGAGAAGCCTTCTTTTATATTCAGAAAGGAAATTTCAATAGCTCAGGATGAAAGAACCAGAAAGGAAAGAAAGGGGAAAAAGCCAGCTTTGCAAAATATCCTCTGCTTCCCCACACTCACTCAACAGGCTATCGTAAGCACAGACCGGTCAGAGTACTCAGTGAAAATCATCTCAATCCCAAGCCTCTCAGGCCTCTCTGTTCAAGTGTACAGCATTGTAGGGATCTTCATATTCCACTCAGACAAGAAAATGTCTCAAACATCTGTTTACCAAGCTTTAACAGAAAAGAGTCCCCTTGTTCTCTGAAAATGCCCTTATGCAGCAATGCTGCTTGTGTGCACTCCTGTGGAAATTGCTACACAACTCCACCAAAAATGCTTGCAGACATGAGTGTGCCCTCCAAAATGGCCTTCCAGGTTGCTGTGCTAGACACACCATCGTGGATAGAGAATGTCATTGTTGCAGAGAAACTTTTAGCCACTAGAATGCAAGCTCGAGAGACACTGCATTTTCTGTGGTTTTACTTTTTTTCCTGCCCCTGCTATGGGTGAAAACTGTCACCGGTGACAGAGAAAATAGTAGGCAGGTATATATGCCTACTATAGAGCAGCAAACTATAGAGCCTGTAAGCCAAATCCAGCAGGTAGACTTTTTTGTATGGCTCGTGAGCAATGAATAGTTTTTACATCTTCAAATGCTTGAAAAAACAATTTTTTAAAAAACATTATGATACGTGACAATTAAATGAAATTCACATTTCAATGCCCATTCATGAAGTTTCACTGGAACCTAGCCACACTCATTGGTTTACATTTTGTGAACATGTCTGGGAGAGCTCTTACATGCTACAGCACCAGAATTACATAGTTGTGTTAGAGACTATATGGCTCATAAAGCCTAAAATATTTGCTATCTGGCCCTTCACAGAAAAAGCCTGCTACCCCTTAGCCTAGAAGATAGTACTTCAAATTGGCACTCAAATTTTGAATGACTAGAGCCACCACAGGTGAGTGGCTATATGACCTTACTCATCCCTTCTGAGCAACAGCCCATACCCATCACAGACCACGAGTTGAGGATACTACCAGGGAAGTGACAGCGTTATTAGGCTGCTAGTCCACTGAAGCTCATGCAGAAAAGTTTCTAAGATAAAACATTCCTTTTGGTCTATAAAACCGAAAGATGAATCTTTAGAGTATTATTTGTATTTGTCTTGGTTCTTTCTCTTGAAATTGCTGAAGACTACTTTTTTATATGGTTCTTTCAATAGGCTCTTAAACCTCTGATCACAAATTAGCACTCACCATAGAACACAAGCAGTGCATAAAGGAAAATCTTTAAAATCATCTTCAGGGAAATGGCAAATATTTTGCACACTAACTGGTTAACCTCGGGGCACATGGCTGGCTCCAGTCAATAGAGCAAGTGACTCTTGATCTTGGGGCTGTGAGTTTGAGCCCTATGTTGGATGTAGAGATTACTTACATAAAATCTTAAAAAAAAACCAACAAAACCTGGTTAGCCTGGACTGTCCGCACTTTTGTGAACTTTAACTTAGAATTCATGAGAATCCCTACCCAGTTCCAACACAAGATCTCATTTGGAACTTGGGTACTATGAAGTTTGCTTTTCAAACTGATCAAGGACAAATGACTCACAGAAAACTGAGAACAAATTAAAACCATATACAAATGGAAAGATTTCTTCTCACATTGAGAAATTGTAAAGATCTCAGGTAAAAGAAATGAATAACTGCTGGCAGTTTGATATCTCAGTGACTACGGACAAGTGTAATAAAATCTATAAACA
This sequence comes from Canis aureus, assembly GCF_053574225.1. Classification (NCBI taxonomy): domain Eukaryota; kingdom Metazoa; phylum Chordata; class Mammalia; order Carnivora; family Canidae; genus Canis; species Canis aureus. Next base: position 57,545,237 of record NC_135616.1, read on the forward strand.
GTGATGAGTATGATTCTCAGTAAGTAGAATTTATTACTATTATTTTTTAATGTACATTCTATGTCCACTGTGGGGCTTGAACTCACCACCCCAAGATCAAGTCACATGCTGTACCAACTGAGCCATATGGGTATCCTCCCAGCACGTAGAATATAGAGATAGGGCAGCCTGGGTGGCTCGGCGGTTTAGCGCTGCCTTCATCCCAGGGCATGATTCTGGAGACCTGGGATCGAGTCCCACGTCGGGCTCCTTGCATGGCGCCTGCTTCTCCCTCTGCCTGTGTCTCTGCCTCTCTCTCTCTGTGTCTCTCATGAATAAATAAATAAAATATTTAAAAAAAGAATATAGAGATAAATATGGACTACAAAGGTGTTCTATCTTTTGCAAAACTATACAATTTGAGTCAACTTACACCCCCTCTAAACTGTTTGCCTATTTTTTCTTTTGTGACAGGTGGAACAGATCATTGCTTTTCTGTGTACTTCTCAGCTTCAACTGGTACTCTTATCTTGTACTGTTTTGAATATGCTGAATCTATCCTCATACCTTTTATTTTAGGTAAACCTTTTATTTTAGAAGTCTTTTTTTTTTTTTTTTTTAGATTTCCACAAAGCAAGAGTTCTCATATATCCTACACCCAGTTTCCTCTATTAACATCTTACATTAGTACAGAACATTTGTTACAATTAATGAATCAATATTCACACATTAATGCCAACTAAAGCCCATACTGTATTCATATTTCCTTATTTTTTATGTAATATCTTTTCTGTTTTGTCATCCCATTCAGGATGTCATAGCACATTTGGTGATGTCTTCTCAGCTCCCCATGGCAGTGACAGTTTCCCTGTTTTGAGGAGTCTGGTTATTTAGTAGGATGTCCCTCAACAGGCAATTTACCCAGTATTTTTCTCATTTTGGCTGGGGTTATGAATTTTTGGAAGGAAACCCACAGAAGTTAAGTGCCATTTTCATTACAACATATCAAGAGTATCTATTATCACCATGACATAACATTTGATGTTGACGCTGATCACCTGGGTAAGATAGTGTTTGCCAGGTTCTCCATGGTCAGGTTACTCTTTCAATACTGTACTTTTTTTTTTAAGATGTATTTATTTATTTTAGAGAGACTGAAGGAGTCGGGCGAGGAGGAGAGGAAGAGGGATACAGAATCTTCAAGCAGATTCTCTACTGAATGCAAAGCCTGAAACAGGGCTTGAGCTCACAACCTTGAGATCATGACCTGAACTGAAACCAAGAGTTGGCAGTTTACCTGACTGAGCCACCCAGACACCCACTATACTTTTAACTATAGAGAACAAACTGATGGTTACCAGAGGGCAGGTGAAGGGGTGTGTGTGTGTGAAACAGGTGAAGGGGATGGAGGAGTCCACGTAGCATGATAAACACTGAGTATAGATTGTTGAATCACTATATTGTACACCTGAAACTAATATTGCACTGTGTAACTACCTAGATTTTTTTTGTAAAGATTTTATTTATTCATGAGAGAGAGAGAGAGAGAGAGAGAGAGGCAGAGACACAGGCAGAGGGAGAAGCAGGCTCCATGTAGGGTGCCTGACGTGGGACTTGATCCCGGGTCTCCAGAATCACGCCCTGAATCAAAGGCATATGCTCAACCACTGAGCCACCCAGGCATCCCATTACCTAGAATTTAAATAAAAACTTAAAAAAGACCTAAGGTGTCCATATTGATTTGCTTTCAAAGAGTACAATAGGTCTTTTTTTTTCAAGGAGTAAGGCATTATATTCCATCCCCCTCTCCCCTTATATCTACACAATTTGGAGTTCTGCATGGGAAATTTCTCACCTCTCCCTTTGTTTATTCAATCATTTACATCAGTAAGTACCCATGAATACTTATTTTATACTTTGGGTCATAATCTATAATCCTAGTTCACTTTGTTGCTCAAATTGTCCCAGCTTTGACCACTAGTTGCACCAATATCTTTGCTTCTTTGGGTCTTGAGTGTTCCTTTAACACTTAGAGCTGAGCTCTTACCTGCTCTTCAGGATTCAGGTGTTATTTCCCCCAAGAAAATAATTCCTGATAATCCTGATAATGAATATATATATGAATATGAATATATATATTCATATATATGTTGTTCATATATACATGAACATATTCATATATATATTTATGTCTACTATGTTACTTATACACGGTCTACTATTTGTCTTTCCACTGGATAACAAGCTTTTTGAGAATAGGGATATTTTATTTCTTTTATATGCCTACTACATAATATACAGTGCCTCATTCACACAAAGCAGGATCTCAAGAAATACTTCTAGAACAATCACTGTGGTTTTTCTCTTCAGTCCAAAAATCCAGGAGTGCCCGACATAAACCAGAAGCTACAGAGAGGTTGGTATAACTATCCACTCTGGGAGGAACTACAAGGTGTTTCTATTGTATTTAATGTCAGTCATGTAACACAATAGGCTCAAGATTTAAGTTAACACTTCCTCATGTCTCATCTCTAAGTAAGCAGACTTTTCCTATAAATCCCTGTTGCATTTGAGTAATTCATTAAGGCCAATGGCCAATTAATTACTTTAATATTCAGAACCAAAGCTGGGCAGCTTCTAGTTTTAAAACTGGAAAAGTGGGGTTCCCATAACAGCACACATTTTAGCCATGAGGTTCCCAAGAGCCACACCTGTAATTGAGGACTGCATAACCACTGAAGAAATAAATTTGCTGAATTGTATTCTTTATTGTCACAAATTATTATGAGAAAAGGAATTTAATCAAGGATCTTCCAAGATACAGGAATTAAGACTATGGTAAACTCCATCAAGCTGAAATATGTTTTTAAGTTGGATCATGTTACCACCTTCGTTGAAGCCACCATTAAATCTCAACTGAGCACACTGGTTCCTGTCTGTCTATTCACCACAAAGGAAATCAAGTCATTCCACTTAACCCTTCCTATTAACTGCTTCTATAACAAAATTCAAATTCTGAACCATACCCTAGAAGGCTCTGCTATCTACTGGCTTCCTCTACCCACTCAAACTCATCCTGTGCTCATCTCTTGCTTAATGGTCCAGCCACACTCATCTTTCTGAAGCTGTGGCTTAGTACAATTTTTTTGATGTCTAAATTTTCTTACAAGAATTTTATAAAGTTCTTCAATCTTGAATGTTTCTTAAGTAAAAGTTGTGTGAGAATATAAGAAATCTCTGCAATCCCACAGTAATCAAGATTCGATTGAAACATGAAGACCCATACTCTTCTTGAGTTAGAAGTTCTTTTGGTGTTAAAACATACATTAATTTAACTATTTTGTTAATTTTCCAAGAAACAAGATATAGTTTGATGCTGACATCTTTCAAACACTAATTCAAACTTAAAAATGGTTTCTCACTATTTAAAACAAAAGGTTAAAACAAATTTAAGCACTGCCTTTTAAAAATAATAATTTCTTTGAAAATTGAGTCCCTTTGATAACTAATAAAGGTACCTTACTTCATCCTTCCACACATATGGAAATTAACATGACCTTATAATGTTGACAGCTTGAAATAAAACAAACAAAAAAAGACCAAATTAAAAATCTTAAGAATCCTTTATTTAAATGCATTCAAAGAGGCATTAATTCTTTGCTTCCCATTTGATGATTTTTCTGGACATATCCACTTAAATTCTTTAAGTGAAGAATCTACATTTGAATATTCTTTCTTCATCTTTGCAAAAGGTCATTCATCAATATTAGAAATAAAGGCTGCTTACCACTATTCTGGTTGACAGGTGTAACTTTTGAATGATAGTGACCTTTCCTCTCAAAATTGAGCCCAAAAGTTTACAGGTGTTTAACTCCCCCAAATTAGTAAGATATAACTGTCTCGAAGCTCTGAAACTGAAAACTTCACCTAAGTTTGAGGCAAACTCATTCAGTGGTAAAAACTATCTGAATTGGTACAAGACTATTTTTAACCTTTATTAATCTCATATAATGTTAACATTCATACATTTTGCTACAGAGATATTAATGTATTTGATAATAGAGTATTGCTCCAGACTCTGTTGAACGGTGTTATGTAATATATAGTATATGTACTCTATTACTTTTCTAAAATTCAAGAAGTTCTAATTTCCAGAATGCATTTGACCCAAAGGTTTCAGATGATGAAATGTGACCCCAATAATTTTGAGTGTAGAGGGATACAGTGGGATGTTCCAATTACCCTTACCATTCACATATTTTTTCATACCAAGCTTTTTCCAAATGTCTGTTTTTATAAAATATGCGTGGGGTATAATTCTGTTTTTATCTTTTTCAAAAAGCGTTCACACTTTTAAAGTAGCTCAAACAGAAAGCTTCAAACTACTTTTGATTGACCTGCTACTCAAACTACTAACTTCTCCCTTTTTACAAACTGAAAATAACATAAAATTGACTAGACAGTCTAAGATATTATATGGCTTGGTAATTTGGGAAATGAGGCTTCAAATTCTTTTCCTGCTAGGTCTACGGATGCTTTCCTGCTACACTGGCAGAGTTGTGTAATTATGGAAGAGACCACATGATCTCCAAAGCCTAAAATATTTTCTATCTGGCCTCCTTTCCGGCAAGTCTGCTAACCCCTGCTCACTGTTCAGCCGAGGTTGCTACTAATATCTATGACTATCTGATAGCTATGATTTTACAAAATGAAGGTGGTTTGTCTGCATTTAGGGCTTACATTATGTATAGATAACTTTTAAAAGGCAAAGATGATAGCTGCCACAGACTGACATTCCCCCCTTTTTAAAGTTAATTAATTATTAACATCATTTCTGCACCCAATGTGGGGCTTGAACTCGTGACCCTGAGATCAAGAGTCATGTGCTCTACTGACTAAGCCAGCCAGGTGCCCCATTCCCTTTCTGTTTGAATGTGGTCTCAACTGGTCAAAATTTTAGATTCTTGGCCAAGTCCAGATGGAATGAAGTATGGTACTTGCTGATGATATAAATCTGGTCAGAGAATGAAGAAAGGAATTCATAAGGTAAAGTTATTAACCTTCCCACCTACTATAAATATTAAATTCACTGGAATAAATCCATATAATTTACATTTTGTTGATATGAAGAATTCCAAAGAGGGTGGAAAATATGGACCTTACAAATTATTCAGAGTTTATGTGCATTACTTCTTGAAAAGATTACCCTCTTGCCATCTTTCACAAAGACTTTCCCGGCTCAACTGTGGCTCAATAAACTTTTATTTTTTGTTATTTATTTTTATTCAAAAGAATTTGTTTCCCTATCACAAAAATTAGATAACCACACCACCAACAGCAGCAAAGTCCATAGAGTTACATTGATGGTGGAGAGTTCACTGGGTATTCCCAATGTCCCAAAAGTCGTGAAGGAGAAAAGAAAAAGAAAAGAAAAAATACTCAAAACAAATCCAAAACTCATGGTGACTTTGGGGAGAGACATCACATGAGTTTCTATCTTCTCTCATTGTCAGCTGCAGATGTATTTCAGCAGGATCAAATACAATTTAACTTGAGTAAACCCTTCATACCAACTCCAGCACCTAAGTGGGGGAAAAAAATCAGTTTAATAAAATTTTTAAAAATGCAAACAGCTTAATGAATCTTTACTGTATTATAAATGAAGAACCAAATCAATAAAACTTTTCCATCTGCTAACATGCTAAAGAATTTGAAGGGATTAGACATTGATCCCTCAAGCTGCAATAGCTGCATGAACTCTTCCACATTAGTTATGTTCACAGTTAATTAGGGAGTCTTTAAACTACATAAAACATACAGATAAATGAACTGGGTGATGAATACCATGGATATAATTGTTTTGAAATTTATGTTGGTATCTCTCCATATTCTTAAGAAAATTTTAAGTATTGCTGCTCAGGATTTTAATCTATTTATTTCTTCCACTGATAAAGATTATAGTGATCAAGGTATACAGGACCTAAAATCTTGCCTTTTTCTAGTGCTTCATTCATTTTCTCTTCAATCATCTGATGTCAAGATATTTTGTTAGTTATTAGAGTTCAAGTCATATCTTGTCATACAAGAAAGTTGTGATACTGCTAAAAGTAAAAAATAAGAAGCAGCAGTAACAATCAGTTATAAAAACAGCTGAAGAGGGATCCCTGGGTGGCGCAGCGGTTTGGCGCCTGCCTTTGGCCCAGGGCACGATCCTGGAGACCCGGGATCGAATCCCACGTCGGGCTCTCGGTGCATGGGGCCTGCTTCTCTCTGCCTGTGTCTCTGCCTCTCTCTCTCCCTCTGTTACTATCATAAATAAATAAATTAAAAAAAAAAAAAAAACAGCTGAAGAAATGTCTAAGAAAGGACACAGGAGCTGAAGACAATTATAAGACACAGTCAAAAGGATTGTTAGATGGAGAATGCAATTCTAAGTAACAAAAAAAGGAGCAACGTTTCTCCTGTGCTAAGGCTTAACTTCTTAAACTTGTACCTGTGCTTCTGTGATGCTTTTTGTCTTTATTTCTGGCAAGTAGCCAATTTAACAAGAGGTCAATGCTGTTGAACAAAATCTTAGAGTTGTCACTGAGATTCTATAAATACATGAGTAGTTTTGAACTTTCTGCAGATACGTTAGCAATCTCAATTGCCTCAAAGGCCAAACTTGCTGAAGAATAAGGTGCAGCTTTTTCAATATATGCCTTGCCATGAGAATAAGATAAACAGACCACAGAGAGCCACAAAATAACAGAAATTCCAAGACCTTCTATCATCTTGCTTGAGATTCCAGAACATAACACAAATCACTTCCAAAGCCTGGATTTCATTTAAGTCCATGGCTCTCTAATGAGGCTTTTCAAATAGAGAAACTAGCTGTATGAAAAAGAGTTTAAGTGTAAATTAGCCTGACCAGCTAACAGTGCAGTTCTGCTTTGAGTTTGCTCAATTCTTCTCCATAGGACAATGTGATAGGCTTGGATGTGCTCCCTTGGTTGCTGGGTCATTCTCCACTCAGGGTGAGTGGAAGGAAGCCACGTCAAAATTAATGCTGAGTGGCAGAAGAAATAGATGCATATTAGCTTTAAAAGATCACTTCTTGATATTTCTATACCAGCAGAGAATATGTAGAAAGAACAGGCACCCACAGAATTAGTACTAACCAAACCCATGTACTAAAACCCTCCCCCTAACTAGTGTTTTATTTAAAAAGTTCACTGCTTAGCTCAAGATTATCTAATATGTCATGTACAAGTGCTAAATATCCAATAGTATAATCAGATAACATTATTACTTCCTTGAGCTCCTAACTACAAAGAAAAGTATTGGAAAGCTATGTATAAATTTGTGATTGAGGGCATCCCGGGTGGCTCAGCAGTTTAGCGCTGCCTTCAGCCCAGGGTGTGATCCTGGAGACCCGGAATCAAGTCCCCCATCGGGCTCCCTGCATGGAGCCTGCTTCTCCCTCTGTGTCTCTGCCTCTCTCTCTGCATCTCTCTGTGTCTCTCATGGATAAATAAATAAAATCTTAAAAAAAAAAATTTGTGATTGAGACTACGCGCCAAGAGGCATTAAAATTTCCAAATTAGGGATCCCTGGGTGGCGCAGCGGTTTGGCGCCTGCCTTTGGCCCAGGGCGCGATCCTGGAGACCTGGGATCGAATCCCACGTCGGGCTCCCGGTGCATGGAGCCTGCTTCTCCCTCTGCCTGTGTCTCTGCCTCTCTCCCTCTCTCTCTGTGACTATCATAAATAAATAAATTTAAAAAAAATTTCCAAATTACACTAATAGAATGATCATATGGTCAATTTTCAGTGAAACACTAAAATACCTTTTCTTCCCTTGGCAACTGAGAAAAACTCTATCAGGGAAGAAAAGGAAGACAAATATGATGAAGAGACGAGTAAAATAAGACCAGATTTTTTTTTAAGACCCGATATTCTTAAATCTGGTGAATGTGTAAGCATCCCCTGCTCTATATTGGCCTTTATCCACTGAATACACCTACATAAGAGAAGCAACAGTGCTTGGCCCACAGTGAATACTGAATAGTCTTCATCTATTTTTCATTCTGACCAGCTATCAATCCATTTGACATTCATATAACCTCTAATCAGTACCAGTATTTTTTCCATAATTGCAAGCTACCTATTCCTCTCCGTTTCAATCAAAGCCATTTCAACATAGACAGAGACCCATGACTTGGAATGATCTCTAAGACTTAGTATAACTCTGTATTTCCATGTTATAGTTATAGTCTGTTACAGTCTAAAAATGGATCTGAGATTAAAATGAAGATGTATAACATAGCTTACCTTAATTGTACCCTGACTGTTAGCAGCAATCAGCACATTGGACTCCTAGAAAAGAATAAGAACTTTTAAAGTATAGAGAAGGATTTCCTGGAGGGCAGTCCAAGAGAATAACTTCTTCTTCATCCTTCTTTCTTCATTTCACCCTAAGACACCAATAGAATCTAAAGTGGAGAATCAACTTTAACATGTTTTAACTGTGAATTTTAAACACCAAATCTCATATTTTGAGGATTGTGTTTGAGTAAGAAAAATAAAATTATAAGCAGAGTAGGAAAATTTCAAATGTGAAGAAAAATAAAAGAAAAACAAATTACCACCAGAAGAAAAACCAAACAAACACTGAAATAAAACAAAAAATGAATATAATGAGAAAAACAAAGCACATAATCCTCTCCACAGAAAACTCTCCATTCCTTTTCTCTTATAAAACAATTGATGTAAATGCTGTCAACACCTTTGGCATAAATCTCTATGGACAGCTATTTGGTATCAGGAAACCAGCAAAAAAAAAAAAAAAGTGACTATTCATCTGATAGCAGAAGAAAAGCTATCTTTTCTTATAATTATTCAATCACTCAGTATATGCACTTTTAATAACTTTGGTGATTACTTCAACAGAATTTATGTGGTAACATATCTATTATATCCTAAGCCTTAGGAAAAAATATTTCTCTAAAGAGTAGGAAGGGTAGGAAAAAGAATGGACAAGACTGAGTTTACCAGAGAGAATCTCATTAAGAAGAGTTGGGGCATGCTTCCTATTGGAAATAGTTTAGTAGGGCTCTGGAGCTTGGAAGTGTATAGAAGTCTTTTTACTTTTTAGAGTAGGCTGCTAAAAGAAGGTAAAGAGATTCAAAACTGACATAGAGGCCACATGGCTGATGAAAGACTGAGTAAACTAATATCTATGAGAAACGGATAAAGTGGTCAAACCTCAAGCAAAGACAGGATCTGCCTGAATGTCCTAAAGGCTTCATGACAAAGTGAGAAAGAGAAGAAAGAAACGGATTTGCACACCAAGAAAGTTACTTTAGCCATTATGAGTTAAATTTTAGTTTCTTCAATAAAAGAAATCTGTGCTCTACAAACTTACACATTTCTATTTTTTAACTTTTCCTTTGATTCCTAGTAAAGTTACTCTTGAAAAATGCTCATCTGGTTGCTAAATAATAATAAATAATTTCTTCCACGATCGCCAAAATTTGGGGGATCAGAATATTCTTTGGATGTAGTCGGTGGTAACAGCATCAATAGTCACACTGTATGAAGTAGTAATAAAGACATGTTTTTTCTAGGGATGAGTATGGACATCACTGATGATGGGGTTTAGGACACAGCCCCAAAATATGTCACCTTGCCAAATGTGAATATTTTAAGCTGAAGGAGTTTGAGAAAAAAGCAGAAGCAGTAAAGTCAATCTGATCTCCCACTCACTCCACCCTTCTCCCCTGAAATAGGCCATAAAATCCTCATGTGAGAGGTGCCCTGCCTACACCCAAGGTTAAGAAGCATTCTTATCTGCAAAGACAAACGGACACTAAAAAGACTGAACAAGCAGGACTTGTTGAGTTCCTCCCAATATTCAACAGTTACCTCATACTCCTTTAACGTACCCACATTTCTATACTAGCCACTCTTCACCACACCTAGCACAAAATACAAAAGTATGTTTCTTTGGGTCTTCATTTCCTTCCTATGTCATGTAAAACTGCTATTAGATAAATTTGTATGGCCTTCTTCCTGTTAGTCTGTCTTGTCTAGTTTTTAGACCCCGCTGGGGACCCTAAGAGAGTTAAGGAATACATTTTCCTCCCCTACACTGATATGGTCCTGGCTGAGGTTTTCCCTTAAGTCAGCTCATTTATTTTTGAAAACAGTAACACAAGTAATATATAGTACTATTAGAATTAGTTTCAGTATTTACTTTGGGGAATAATAGGCTACATCTAGGACCAAATAAGCACAGAATAATTCCATATGGGAGTGGGGGTAGAGTGAGGGGGCAGGAAGATAAGTTTGGTATTTATTTACTCTTTTAGCCACCTGAATTAAGAAACTGGTTGGTTGGAGTGAGGTTAGGATATCATTAGGCAATATAATATAACTCACTCTGAGCTGGTCAAAAGGCAGAATTTCTATGCCTCCCTCACAAAACAAAACAAAACAAAAGCACTGTGTCACATCATATGGATTTCTTTCTAGCACGAATTTTAAACAAGCTAAGTGATATCACAAGCTAAGTGGACCAAAAATGATTCTTCTGTGAACAACTTCCAAATAGGAATAATCAACCTAATTTCTGCTTGGGGAAAGACTCCAGTCTCTAAAAAAGCAACTGCCACCCATCATATGATGCTGCAGTCACCAAGAATTGCTCTCTCTGCTACACAGAAAGGAATGCCAGGAAGATGAGAAATTTATAGCCTAAAGCACTCTTTCTTACCGCCATTTTGGTTCTAAGTCACCTTTAATACAAGAAGGTGACTAGAAGAAGGCAGAGAAAGCTAGTGGAGATAAGGACTCACTCTGGGGAAACAAGGAGGGGATCTACCTCTACCAGTTACAGACATTATGAATTATGTAATTCAAACCTCTAATTCTTGGTGGAAGTTTGGAAAACCATGGTATATTATCAAACAGTATGAAAAATTGGGCTTAATATAAATAAGAGAATCCAATCTAGTTATATTATCACATAACAGGAGTCTGAAGTCTATATAATTACTAAGCTAAACCCAAGAAGGAAGATATCTGATAACTCCCTGAAATGAATAAACAATGTGCATAACCTCAGGACTGTTACGGTACTATATTACATGCTACCAGAGGATTAACAATAACATCTTTTTCTTGTGGAAATAAACATCTCATTTATAAATGAGCCAACACAGCTGCACAGCTGGAACTGCTTTCTGGGGACTAATACATAGGTGAAAGGGTGTCCTAAGAATTCTTAGAAATACTCAAAACAATTCAAAATTAACAAATAATGAAAGAAAAATAACAGCTTTACATCTCAGCATGCCCTTTCCTCTAAAGACCATGAACTTTTATTTTTTTTTAATAAAGATTTATTAATTTATGTTAGAGAGAGAGAGACAGAGAGTGCATTTGGGAGTGGGGGGACAGGGGAAGAGGGAGAGAATCCTCAAGTGTACTCCCTGCTGAGCAGGGAGCCCAAAGGAGCACCTGATCCTACAACCCCAAGATCATGACCTGAGCCTAAATTAAGAGTCAGTGACTCTACTGAGCCACCCAGGTGCCCCCAAGACCATGAACTTTTTAAAAGGGATTTAGGATTACCTGACTTTTAGCCAGGTATTAAATTAACTCTTGCATGCAACAGAAAAATAAAACCAGGTATTTTATTTCAGCACAGAGGTATGGAGGTGATAAGTACAAGATTATTACTATAGGTTTTGAGTGATTCTTGTTTGCATTTTGAATCCTGGCAATTCTTAGCTGTAGCTGAAGTCTGCCACAGCCCAAATGTATGTAAGTTCGGGCTCAATGGGTTGCTTTATTTGCTAAATAAAATTAAAGTGCCAGCCAGTAATTCTCATTTTTTTCTCTTTCTTAAAAACTGGCAGTTTAGACAAAAACAAAAAAACTGGCAGTTTTGCTGCAAAACTCTCTTCGGGGCTAAGCTAATAATATATCTATTTTCTTCTTAATATAGAGAGATTTAAAAAGATAATGGAAAAATTAGCAGTAAATCTTTTATAAAAATAGAAGACACATACACAAACACCAACTTGCTTAAAGTCAGTGATACTGTACTTATACTAAAACAAAACTAGCATCCACTGGAACAGTTTTCCCACTGATGGCTTGCTTATAAAAGTGCCATTATAGCTAATACATTAAGATCCTAAGCAAGCTCACTTGATTTGCTATTGGAGGATTTACTCTTAGAAATTCACATAACTGATTTTGAATGTAAAATAATTTTACTATAGAAATAAGTATGTTTAAAAAATAACTTCCATCCTAGTTGTAAACAAAGTAAATGGTACAGATATGCTGTTATACTATAAGCAACTAGAAAACTTAACAAAATATATAAAACTACACTGGATAACAGCCCATATAGAATAATGATCTTTATAAGAAGAGAAACAAATGAGGGGAGTCCTATAGTCACCCTGGCTTTCTGCTTGGAGGCAATTTCTGAACCACAAAGCAAGGAAGAGAATCCAAAGAGAGGAATCTAAGCAGACTATACCAGATTCGCTAAGCTGAGGAGGCAGATACAAGTTCAGAGTATCTGTAGGGCAGGTGAAGTTTGTAGTGCAAAGTATCAAAGAGAAGAAAGTCAGACAAAGTAGAGCTCCAGGAATCTGCATGGGAGTGCCCTTGACTGTGCATTGTTATAATAAATTACACATGAATAGTGTTAAACTACACAAGGCCTAGAAAATAGAGATTGCCATTGGCAATCTCTAATAACATTATCAAATGCCAGACTTCACACAGTTAGGAGATGTTTGAGTTTTGAGTAGCCTGAGTAAAGAAACCTCACTGAAAATTTAGGACATTCAGCAGAGTCCCCAGAAGGGTCATGCCTTGTTAGAAGGGCTATATTAGCCTTAAAGTAAATGTTTCTCTGGACCAGGGATCAGCAAACTATAGTTTAGCCCACTGCCCCCAAATTTAGCCCACTGCCTATATTATATGCCTATATTTCCATTAAAACTAAAACATAACTGTGATAATTTGAATATATATATATATATATATATATATATATATATATAGAGAGAGAGAGAGAGAGAGAGAGAGAGAGAGTGTCTATGGTTGCTTTTGCACTAGAGTAGAGGAACTGAGGAACTGAAATAGAGACCGTATGGCCTGCAAAGCCTAAAATATTTGCAATGCGGTTCTTTAAGAAAAAGTTTGCTGACTGCTACTTTAGAGTCATCCTAATAAAATTTAAAAACAAGTGTAAAAAAAAAATCAAATTTATTTCCAAGACCAACTTTCTATCAAAACAAACTCAGAAGCACCTGGGTGGCTAAGTCGGTTAAGTGTCTACCTTAGGCTCAGATCATGATCTCAAGGTCCTGGGATGGAGCCCCACATCAGGCTCCCTGCCCAGTGGGGAGTCTGCTTCTCCCTCTGCCTCTGCTCCTCTTCACCACCCAGCTTGTATTCTCTAATAAATAAATTAAAAAAAAACAACAAAAAAGAAAAAAACCTCAAACTTTAATACTTAAAAAAAAAATAACTGATTAAAAAATTTTTTTAATGTAATCTCTATCCCCAACATGGGGATTGAACTCACAAACCCAAGATCAAGAGTCACATGTTCTACTGACTGAGACAGCCAGGCACCTCCAAACGTTAATACTCTTAAAAACATTCAACAAAATCCAAACACTCAACAATTAAGCATTCACAATGTACAGCATTCAAGAGGCAAAAAGCATGATCCAGGGTGGAGGGGGGAAAAAAAAATCGATGAATAGAAACAGATCCAGAAATGATAAAGATAATGGAAGCAGCAAAATGAGGATTTATAAAGCAGAAAGAACTATACTCACATATTTAAAGGAAACAATAACTTTATAAGAGAAATGGAACACATAATTATTGAGACCAAATGGAATTCTTTAAAAATTTTATTTATTTATTCATGAGAGACACAGAGAGAGAGAGAGAGAGAGAGAGGCAGAGACAGAGGCTGAGGGAGAGGCAGGCTCCTCGCAGGGAGCCCGATGTGGGACTCAATCCCAGGATCCTAGGATCACACCCTGAGCCAAGGGCAGATGCTCAACCACTGAGCCACCCAGGCATCCTGACCAAATGGAATTTCTCCGTGTGAAAAGTACAGTTATCTCAAATTAAAAATTAATTGGATGAACCTAACAATGAATGAAACAGTGGAGAGACTAAAACATCAATAAAGTTGACATGGGAAAAAGAAAATCCAAATTGAAGCTTAAGAGTAAAAGACTGGAAAGGTTAAAAAAGAGATTAGCATTTGTGTGACCAACAGGACAATATGCAACCTAATAAATGTGTAATTGGAATCTCAAATAGCAAAAAACGTATATGAAGATAGAAGGTTAAAGACTTTCCAAATCTGAAAACCATAAAATACCCACAAATACCACCACATCAAGACACATCATAAATTACTAAAAATGTGTAAAGAAAGAAAGAAAATTTTTGAAAACTGCCAGAGGAGAAACAGACATTACCTATGGGAACAACATCACCAATCTGTCATCAGAAGCAATAATGCAAGCCAATAAAACAGTATCTTTAAGGTAATCAAAGAAGAAAACTGTCAATCTAGAAATATTATTCAAAAGTGAAATATTATTTTCAAAAAAAAACTAAAGCTGAGATAGCAGTAGATCTGCACTGTAAGAAACTGTTAAAGTTCTTCTACCATATGAAAACTCTGATCTAAACAAAAAGATGGAAGTGCTGTAAATGGTCAATATGTAGGTAAATATAAAAGATATTTGCTCTTGTTTTTTCTTTTAATAGACAATTACCTGTTTAAAGCAAAATTAATTAACAAGGCATTATGGTTATTATAACATAAACAGAAGTAACATATAGGACAGCAAAAGTACACAGGATAAAATAGGGAAATAGAAGTATATCGTTGTAAGGCTTTCCTGTAATGCATAAAGTGGTATAATCTGAACACAGACTATGATAAGTTAAATACAAATATTATAAACCTTAGAGAAACCACTAGAAAAGTAAAGAATTGGTATAGCTAATAAGCTAGTAAAGGAGATAAGATGAATTATAAAAATACTCAATAATGAAAGAAAGGAAAGGAGGAACAAGGGAAATAGAACACACAGAATAAACAGAAAACCAATAGCAAGATGGTAGACAAATATCCAACCTTACTAATAAGTAAATGGTCTAAATAATACCATGAAAAGGTAGAGATCATAAGACTTGATAAAACAGCAGGACCAACTCTATGCTATCCATAAAACACACTTTATTAAAAACAACAACAACAACAACAAAGATACAAAGTAAAAAGAGGGGAAAGTAAACCATTCAAATATTAATCATAAGAAATCTGGAATGCTTGGAGCACGTGGGTGGTACAGTCAATTAGCATCCAACTGTTGGTTTCAGCTCAAGTCATGATCTCAGGGTTGTGAGATGAAGTCCTGTGTTGAGTTCTGTGCTCAGCCCAGAATCTGCTTAAAAAAAGACACTCTCTCCTCCTCTGTCAGTCCCTTCCCCTACTTGCACAGGCACTCTCCCTCCTCTTCAAATAAATAAACCTTAAAAAAAAAAAAAGAAAAAGAAAGAAAGAAAAGAAAGAAAGAAAGAAAGACCGACCAACCTGGAATGGCTCTATTAATTTCAGAAAAAGTAGATTTCAGGACAAGGAACAGACCAGGATATGAAGGGGACATTTTATGATTAAGTAAGGATTAATTAATTTAAATAAATTCTAAATGTATATATATCTAAAACTGAGCTTCAAAATACACAGAGTAAAACTAATGGAAATGAATGGAACAGTAAGTCCACACTTGTGTTTGGAGACTCTGGTATCTTCTGTCAATAATTCAAAGAATAAGCAGATAGAAAATCAAAGATATAAAAGACCTGAATAATACTACCAAAAACATGTAATATTTAATTTGCTCAATTCTCACTTAAATGGCAAAAAGTATACCATCTTTTCAAGTACATGTGAAACTATTCACCAGAACAATGTGCAAGACCATTAAACAAATTCAATAAACTTAAAAGACTGAAATTTTGCAAGTATATTCTCTAACCAAACAGACTCAAAGTAGAAAACAATAACAAAACGACATCTGAAAAAATTCCCTAAATATTTAGAAATTTTAAATAACCCAGGACTCAAATAAGAACTCACAAGGAAATGAAGAATTATATTGAACTAAAAGGTACTGTAAAGACAACATATCAAAATTTGCATAACATACAAACATAATGAAAAGTATGAAACATACGTTTCAGATAGAAAAGTCTCTCTATATATGCTTGTAATAATAAAGCAAAAAGGTTTAAAATAATATTAATGTATTAATGTGCAGCCTAGGCTAGAAAAAAGCAAATTAGATATAACATAAATATAATAAGCAGAAATCAATAAATGAGGTAAAAATAGATTAAAAATATTAAAAATAAAAGCTAGTTCTTGAAATAAACTGGCAAATCTCTATAAAGAAAAGATAGATGGAAAAAAAAAAGATAGATGTAAGTTAACAATGTCAGAAATGAATGAGAGGATCTTCACTAGCACCCAACAGTTATTTAGGAAGATAGAGAATAAACAATTTTATGCCAAGAAAACTGAGGCAATGAAATGTATAAATTCTATGAGAGATGCAAATTCCCAAATATGACAGAAGAAAGATAAAGAATACAGAGGACAAAAGAACACTTCCAAACTTAGCTTATAAGTCAAAGTCAGAGAAAGACATTATATATAAAAAAAAAATGCAGACCAACTGCCTTCACAAACAGATATAAAAACTCTTAAAAAATAAAGAGAACTTTGCCACATACAAAAAGAATAATGTATCATGTTCAAGTGAGATTTATCCAGATATTCTAGTTGGCTTCTCTCTCTCTCTCTCTCTCTCTCTCTCTCTCACACACACACACACACACACACAATGAATGTAAGTCACCGTTTTAAACAGAACAGGAAAATCACATCATCATAATTGACACAGAAAATTCATTTGACAAATTTAATACCCCTTCATAATAAAAACTCCTAGCAAACTAAGAACAGAAAGAATTCCCTCAAGGTGGTAAGGGTTTCCTATGAAAAACTTAGCTGGGGGTCACTTGAGTGGCTCAGTGGCTAAGCATCTGCCTTTGGCTCAGGTCGAGATCCCAGGGTCCTGGGATGTAGTCCCACATCAAGATCCCTGCAGGAAGCCTGCCTCTCCCTCTGCCTATGTCTCTGCCTCTCTCTCCGTGTGTCTCTCATGAATAAATAAAATCTTAAAAAAAAATTAGTTAACATCATACATAATGGTGAAATATTGAACTTTCTTTCCCAGACTAGAAGGGAAGGACGTTTGCTTTCACCGTATCTATTTGGCACTATATTAGAGGTCCTCAGTGTAATAATCAAAAAGAGAAAGAAAAAGCACACAGATGAGAAATGAAGAAGTAAAATTGTCTTTATTTATAAATGACATGACTACCTATGTAGAATAGCTTAACAAATCTTCAAAAAAGCTGCTAAAACTAATAAACCGATCTAGCAGGGTTGTCAGATATGATGTCATTACTTAAAAGTCAATACAGCTCTATAAATTAGAAATGAATAATTAGCAAACAGATACTAAAAAGACACCATTTATAATGGCATCAAAAACATGATTTAGAGACAAGTCTAGAATATGTGTAAGACCTACACACTGAAAATTATAAAACAACGTTGAAAGATATCAAAGAACATTCAAAGGAAGGGACAGATTACCATCTTCACATACTCCCATAAAACAAGAATGGTTTTATGTGTAAGCCTTGGTACTCACAATGATAAACATTTTTTTAACCAGAAGAAAGAGAACTATTAAACAAAAATCAGAATATAGCCCTTTTCTTATTTTTTTCTCAAATGTTAAGCATTATGTTAAATGGTTTTCTCCTCAATAAGTAATTCTGTTGGGAAAAAAATGGGAAAAAATTTTATGTTAACAAATCTGAATATTTAAACCAAGTAGAAAAATTCTTACAAAAAACAAAACAAAACAAAACAAAACAAAAAACAACCAAAACTGAGCAAAACATGAATCATCTGACAGGTATTTAAAAAAAAAGTCAACTGTCAAAAACTTTTTATACCTCAGACTTGTATGACTCTATCTACAAATTCAGTCAAATATTCAAGAACAGAGTACTTCCAATATCACACATATTGCCCACAGAAAAGAGGACTCCTTAATTTGTTTCATGAGATTTAATATAATTATGAAATCAAAATGTGATGAGAACAATCCAAGAAAGGAAGGTTATAGGTCAATGTTATTTATGAAAACAGATGGAAAAATCCCTAATGAAATATCAGCAGGTCAATTTTAACAATATATATGAATAATACATCTTGACCAAGTTGATTTTATTCCAATGATGTAAGATTGATTTAACATTAGAAAAAAATTATCCCATCAATATTTAAAAGATAATTATTACATCATCTTCAATAGGTACAAAATAAAGCAATAATATACTCCAGCTTCATTTATGATGAAAACTCTCTGCAAGCTGAAAATTCAAAGAAACTTCTTGTAAGTTTCCTATGAAAATCTTACAGCAGAAATTATACATAATCATGACATATTCACAAGTTTTCCCTTTTGTGAATAACAAGATGAAGATGCCACGGATTATCACTTCCATTCAGCATTATACTATAGGTCCTGGCCATTAAAATAAAGTGAAATGAATAAAATTAGGTACAAAATTGGGAAAGTAGAGATTAAACTTTCATTACTTGTGGATCACATTATTATGCACATAAAATATTCCAAGAATGTAGAAATAGATAATTAAAATTAATAAGAGTTAATATGCTGCTGGATTAAAAAATGGGGAGAGTAACATACCATTCCTAAGAGGTCATAGTGACATCTTTCCTTCTCTCTCTAATATTTACTGGTTTACTTGAACTGGTAATATATAAGGTGGTAAAAATTCAAATAGTACAAAGAATAGGAGAAAAGTATCTCTCATTCCCTTTTTTTCTGAGTCTCTGAAGCAACTACTGTGATCAGAAGTGAAATCTTTCCAGATAGGGCAGCTATCTGGAAATATTTCCAGTGGCTCAGCAGTTTGGTGCCTCCTTCAGCCTGGGGTGTAATCCTGGAAACCCGGGATTGAGTCCCACGTCAGGCTCCCTGCATGGAGCCTGCTTCTGCCTCTGCCTGTGTCTCTGCCTCTCTCTCTGTGTGTGTGTGTCTCATGAATAAATAAAATAAAATCATTAAAAAAAAAAAAAAAAAAAAAAGAAGAAAAGAAATCTTTCCAGGTAAACTTAGCATCGTTACTGTGAACTTCAACACTATAGTAGGATCAAGCATACCTTCAGGGCTTTCTCAACATATAAAAGAATCATAAGTTTTCTATCTGGTGATTCTACTCTCTCCTTACCTTGTCTAACTTTCAGGTAACAACCTTACTTTCAACTTGGGATTTCATCCTTTAAAGTGACAAGCCAAAAAAAAAGCCAAAAAAAAATAAAAAATAAAAAATAAAGTGACAAGCCACATTTTATAAGCCCCTTGATTACCTAAGAGAAGTCTGTCTCTAGGTTTCTCTTACAGGAGTAACTCCACAGAGCTCACTTCTACATTTCTGTACATATTATTAATTGGTCCTCAGGATGAAATGGACCTGACTATATAAGACAAGCTGTATCCTTAAAAATCAAATTAGCAAAACATATGGACGAAAATACACTATATAGTTAGAGTGACAAAGTGGAATTGGGGTCACAAACACTTTTCAGTTCACTAGTCTAAGATTTCCAAACTAGGTTATCATGAACAAGTTATTAAACCTCTCTAAATCTCTGTCTTCTCGACTGTAACATAAAACTGAGTTAATAGAGCTAATGAAAGGAAGGGAACAGAGAGCTGTTATTAAATAAAACACATCTATAAATATCTGGAACAGAACACGTATCTTTGTAAGTGAGCACTGTTAGGAGAAAGTCGATTCTTTTTTTTTTTTTTTTTTAAAGAGACAGTGTGGGGAGGACAGAGGGAGAGGGAGAGAAAAAATCTTAAGCAGGCTCCACACCCAGGTCAGAGTCTGACTCAGGGCTTAATTTCGCCATCATGAGATCATGACCTGAGCCAAAATCAAGAGTCATTTGTCTGGGCCACCCAGGCACTCCAAATGAAAGTTCTTCTAATTCCAGGTAAGAGTTTAGAAAAAGAAGGTAGCCAAACTGTCAAAAATCCTGAGAGTATGAAAAAATTGTAATAATGGGTTCTTGGATTTGGCATTAGATGACCTGGTAACCTCAAAGGCAACTCTATCTGAGGTTCAGTCTGTAGCAATAGGGGCCTTTGCATAAGTTCCTACAGCTAGCTCAGTCTTTAGAACTTGGCTTTTACACAAGTTTCTGGAAAAAGTTTTCCCTAATCTCCAAGGTGATAAGGTAGTTACCTTCCTCTCTCCAAATTGCTTCCATAGGAAGAATAAATGTCGATTATGCAGTTTCATATCATGATAGTGGCGGCTTCAGTATAAAGTTTATTAATTTCATGCCATTTTATTCATGTATCATTATCCATCCATTTATCATTAGGGTAGATATTATGTCAGGTATTCTGCTATGTACTAAAGTTCTGAAGATGAGTAAAAAATGAAGTCTGATCTTGAAATGAAAGAGTAGGAGGGCAAATGGACTTTGTTTTTTCTGTTATTGTTGTCAAAGATTTTATTTATTTATTCATGAGAGACACACACAGAGAGAGAGGGAGAGACACAGGCAGAGGTAGAAGCAGGCTCCATGTAGGGAGCCCGACGCGGTACTCGATCCCGGGTCTCCAGGATCATGCCCTGGGCTGAAGGTGGTGCTAAACTGCTGAGCCACCCGGGCTGCCCCAAAGGGACTTTGAAATAGAAAACTACTCTATTATTGTAAGAAATATATTTCACAGGGACAACTGAGGAAGCAAGAAGGAAGTGTCCTTTCTGGGAGAGAGAAGAACAGTTTCATATATAAAACCACAAATGGAACATGAAAAAGTAACAGCTGCAACTACTCAAAATAAAAGGGTATTTTAGACAAAGAGACATAATCCTACAAATGCCATGAGTTTGGGGGGAAATGGTGTTTACAGATGATGACAAATTATGAGTCAATTTGTGTATTAGTTGATTAGATGAAAACCAACAGGTTGGAATAAACATGTAAACTAACTCTCTCACACCAGAGTAAGGATTTTACTTATGGACAACAAGTAATCAATGGCAAGGAAAGGACAGAATTACTTTTTTTCTAATACTGTTCTATTCCCTCAGTGATGTCCCACTCCCCTTCTGTGCCTCCCCCAGTCACCTAGAGTCACTGTCTTTAGTTCTATCCCTTAATAAAACTCTTAAATCCACATCTATTAAGTTAAATAAGGGAAATTCTTACAAAAAGCAGAGAAAAAAAGGATGCAGGTGGGAGACACTACCTATCCTCAAACATATTTCAAAAGTTGTTTTTTTTTAAAAGTAGGCTCCAAGTCCAACATAAGGCTTGAACCCATGGCCCCAAGATCAAAAGCTGCATGCTCTACTGACTGAGCCAGGTAAGCATCCTTTAAACTTTTTTTTTTTTTAAGTGAATATACTGAAACACTTTTATAATGATGAGGAGGATTTTCTTTGATAGAGAGAGAGAAAGAGAGAGAGAGAGAGGGTGATAGGGGGTACATGGAGATGGAGAGAGAGAATCTCAAGCAGACTCCTGGATGAGCATGGAGCCATATCAATATGGGGCTCTATTTCATGACCCTGACTGCGAGCATGACCTGAGCTGAAACCAAGAATTGGACACTTAACTGTGCCACCCAGGCACCCCAATATAGTGAAAGACTTCTAAATAAACAGGTTTGTAATTTGTGAGTCTAACTTTAACATTTTTTTTTAAAGATTTTATTTATTTATTCATGATAGACATAGAGAGAGAAAGGGGCAGAGATACAGGCAGAGGGAGAAGCAGGTTCCATCCCGGAAGCCAGACTCGGGACTCGATCCTGGGACCCCAGGATCACGTCCTAGGCCAAAGGCAGGTGCTAAACCGCTGAACCACCCAAGGTTCCCCTAACTTTAACACTTTCAAAAGGAAACTGAATACAGAAAAAAAGTACTGATTATTTAATAACCTACCTAACTAGACCATATCCAATCTTCTCTCAGTATAATGCACTCCACACATTGCTATGAAAATATTCTCATGTGATAGTTTCATCTTCCTGAACAGTGGGCTTTCGGAGCTTACTGATGCCTACATAAGAAAGCTCATACTTGGGATCCCTGGGTGGCACAGCGGTTTGGCGCCTGCCTTTGGCCCAGGGCGTGATCCTGGAGACCCGGGATCGAATCCCACGTCGGGCTCCCGGTGCATGGAGCCTGCTTCTCCCTCTGCCTGTGTCTCTGCCCCTCTCTCTCTCTCTCTCTGACTATTATAAATAAATAAAAATTAAAAAAATAAAATCTTTAAAAAAAAAAAAAAAAAGAAAGCTCATACTTCTTTTTTCAGTATGGCATTCAAAACTATGTAATCTGGAACTTCTCTCATTTCCCAACAGGATTCTACCTCACCTTTTTCCTTTAGACTAT
The DNA here is from genome assembly GCF_053574225.1 of Canis aureus. NCBI lineage: Eukaryota > Metazoa > Chordata > Mammalia > Carnivora > Canidae > Canis > Canis aureus. Next base: position 57,567,855 of record NC_135616.1, read on the forward strand.
TCTACTAGAAGTTTCTTAAACACTGATTGCAGTTTCTCTCATCTATAGCTTTATTCACACTGTTCTCCAGGCTGAAGACAGTGCAGCAAGAAAAGTGTCGGTTTTGGAGCCAGGCAGAGCTGGATTCAAATGCTAACTCTACTACTCCTTATTTAGTTGTGTTATCTTTAGTAATTCAGTTAAATTCTCTGAGCCTTAATTTCACTTGTAAACAAAGCTCAAAAGTATATACCTTAAAAGATTTGTGGTGATGACTTTGAATTAAGATAGCACTTAGTATGTAATGCCTGGCTGATACTAAAAAGATGCTGGTCTATAATCTTCTGACCAGGCATGTGCTTTATCTCTGTCTTAGACCTTCTGAAACCCTGTATGCCTTTATGAAGTCCAGCACAAGAGCCAATATCTACATAAAGTCCTCCATAATTCTACCAATTAAAAGTAATCTCTCCTCATCTAGGGTCAATACTTCCAGTGGTAATTCTCTTATAAGGATTTCTTTCCTTCAGGCTTATACCACAGTTGTTTATAAATAATTCTATTGGGTTGTAAATCATCTAAACATGTTTTATATATTTAGAAATGTACTTTATATATTGCAAAATTAAAACCTAATGAATTAGAACAGGTACAAGTTGTCCAGTTATATGGGTTAATGTAGAAAGTGTTGAAAATGATGACAGCAACATTTATTATTTATTGGTCATTAACCTGGAGTTTTTCACTATCTCAATACTTTCCATATATTTTCTGTATCTCAATAGTTCCCATATATTTTCTAGTTTTGTTCCACAATATTAAGTAGAAGATCCTATTATTCTGATTTCATAGAAAACAGAGGTATACAAAGGTTATTAACTTGCCCAAAGCCTCAGAGCTAGTATTAAGTGGCAATAGGAAGCCAATCTGGCAACCTGACTCCAGGACTCTTAATCAGAACACCACCCTAAGACAAAAGTTATAAACAGTGCATGCCTCCCCCTACCCCATGGATGTTTAAAAGCACGACCTTGCCTAATAAGGATCTCAAAAAATTCTGAAACATTTTCTCCCCCAAAGCAACTTTACAGTCTGTGTTGTAAAACTAAGGAAGGCAAGTACTTTGAAGATTTTACTGGGAGAAAAACAAAGCTAAGACATACCATCTTTGAGACAGTCCTCCTTTCAGGTGATAGAACGCTATTACCTGAAATCCAAGAGCCGCAGTGGGGACAGCTAGTAAGACTTAATGTAAGTGGTCTGTCCTCAACAGTTTGTCCTACAAGCACTGCATTTTCTTCTTAAAGTGTCTGCTAAGTTAAAACTGTACATCCATTTAAATCCTTCAGACAAATACTCAATATGATGAAACAGGTAAAACACTATGTACAACAGAGTATCTGTTGTACTCTCCTCTCCCTAGAGGACACAGAACATGAGGAAGATGCCTGAATTTAAGATCTTCCTTAAATAAACATAAACAAAGAAGTATATAAAATTTTGAGGTTAACCAACCAGGTTTCAGTCTATATTGAATCTGTTAAATTCCTTAATTTTCTCTCCATAGAATTTTTTGCCTAATTTGGCATTCTCTTTTTTTAATGAACAGATAGCTTTTCTTCTCATTGCCAGAAAAGAGTGTTAATTTGGAGTGAGGACTGCAGTGTCACTTCAAATAAAAGATCATATATACTTTAAGCTCTTTTCATACCAAAATTATAAACATATAATAGGGGCTTTTGCCTCATTTTTTCTCTTTGGTGTGGGATGGAAGAGTAGTGATATATTAAAAAGTATCTGGAAAACTGAAATGGCTTCTCTTCATATATGAGTTCATGGACTCTGTACACTGTCAAATCTGATTTTCACTCAGGATCCTGTAGCAACCAAACACTTTAAATTGAATTTGCCCTTTCAGTTTTTCTGTTCATGCATGATCTAGAGTTGCTTTATGAACATCCTCTTCCTCTCCCTTGAGTTGACATGCAAATACAACATGCAGAGATTTTTAAGTTTTTCTTCTATCAATGCTCTTGTTAAGTGATGGTGTTCAGTTATCCAGTTTCTTCAATCCTTTTTATTTTCTTCAAATCATCCCAAAACCTTCATAAACTTTCCCATGGTACCCTCTAACTTAAATACAAAAAAGACAAAATACACAAAGTGCTAGCATTTGTGCTAGCACAAATGCTTCATTTTCTTGCGCTAGAGTGGCTTTCCTGACATACAGAATCATTATTTTATTAAAACCACTCTTTAATAAAACCACCTTCTCTTTTATCAAGTTCATAATTGTTTTTGCATCTCAGAGTTACATGCATTTCACTTTTATCTGAATATGAGTAATCAGGAGAATCCTCCACTAGTGTGTGTTCATTTACACACACATTTATACAGCCATAAATCTATGCTGTACATGGACAGCATGTGAGACCCAAAGATAATCAAATCAAAGATAATCAAACATTACAAAAGGATCTTCAAAGATTTTTAAATAAATGCCATTTGTAAGCCTGACAGTTTCTTTTTTGTTTCTGACCTTCCTTTTAGCATGTGGTTTTTCTGAACTGACTTCATAAATATATATGTAAATAAGTCTAGGAAAAAAAATGAGCACAAACCTATAATCTATTAATCTATCAATAAGAGGTCCTGCTCTTTAAACTGAAATGTTACAGTTACCCCTCCCTGCCTTCTATTATAGAGGATCTAAGGCTGAATTACTTGTTTCAATTGAGTTTGTAAGACAGACAATAAATGAATTCTGTGATCTTACAAACTAAGATTCTCTTTTTATTGTCTCATTTTACTACCTTAAAAAACCAACTTTTTATCATTATTACATAACCAATTGTTAAACACTACAGGCCACTTACTGTGCTAAGTTTATATGAATTATTTCACTTAGTCTCCACATAGCAGTCTTATTGAGGAAAATATTATTTTCATCCTCAATTTACAAAGAAGAAACATATACATATACACAGTTATAGAATAGCAAAGCTGTGAATCAATGTATGAAGACTGATATGATACACCAATTGCTGGTTTGTAGCATACTGATTTAATAAGCTTATCACACGCATGGCCTCAACCCAAATTTATACAATCAGTATGAAAGGAGAAAGGGGTCTTAGGTGAACATTCGGTATCTAAGGGAAAGCCTCAGCTGTTATATATTATAATGGATGTTACATTTCAAACTTCATATACGCAGAGTTCTTTCTCTTCATGGAATTTGGTCTTTTATGGATCTCCCTAGAAGTATGATTTCAAGTAATATCACTGGAGAAAAGGGCTTGCCCCAGAACTAAAGTGGAAGCGAGTGTTCTATAATCAGTATATAAGGCCGTGCCAGTACTATACTCTTCCATGCCAATCCCAATTCAAGATCTGGGAGATTCTGGAGTTTCCTTATCACAAGGAAATCCTCTCAAGATCATCCAGTTAAATCCAAATCCTCTCTTTCCTCTGCACTGTTGTCCTTGCTGAAGATGGTACTGGGCTCCTATCTAAGCCTAAAGTATAAAGATTATTAAGAACAGAATGATATAATCCACGATTAATAAAATAGGTAATTATTTTAATAAAGTATATTATCTTTATCACATCATACTGCATTTTTTTTCATTCAAATACATGTTCTTATAACTAACTTATCTAATAAGAGGAAAATATTACTCTGCCAATTAAAAGGACTTCTAGATTTGGTGGCTTATATTTTCATATTCAAAATTTTTAAGCTTTTTAAAATAAAATTTTTCTTAATGAACTATGGAAACATCCTATAATGAAGATATTTCTATAATCAATCTAAGACAAAGTGGACCAGATTTTTTTTTAATGGTAAACTTATGATGCTCTCAGTGCTGGATATTTCCTGTATCTATAACTAGATTTAAGAAAAAACAGTACTAATCAGATAGAAGACATAAATGCATATAAAATTCAAATTTTATCTAAAGGTAAAAGCACTTAATGTGATCATGACTATAAACATCAAATATTAGGGACGCCTGGGTGGCTTGGCGATTAAATGTTTGCCTTCAGTTCAGGGCATGATCCTCAGGGTACTGGGATTGAGTCCACTATTGGGCTCCCTGCATGGAGCCTGCTTCTCCCTCTGCTTATGTCACTGCCTCTCTGTGTGTCTCTAATGAATAAATAAAATCTTTAAAGACAAAAAAATAAACACCAAATACCAGCCCACTAAATTTTACTACTGGATCAGTCTCTACATGAAAAAAAATTTTTTTCCTACATGAAAATTTACATTGATTAAAAATGATACGGTTATAAACTGCTCCTCTCTTTGGGAAAATGACCCTATACATGTATACAGATTGATCTACGATTTCTTTGTAGGAATTGTTCTAAGATGTTTTACCATTTTGAAAGGCTAACAATACAGCAACAACTTAAGACTTCAAAGTAGTCAAAAATCATGTGTAAGTGTCAATTTAGAAATGTATGTGTGTAGACAGAAACACATACACATATACATACCCAGGAAGACACTGGAGACTCACCTCCACCAGAATCACCAGACTGTCATCCCTCCTCCCTGTCTCAAACTTATTTTTTTCCTGTTAAGACCTTCTTATATTTGGTATCCAAAGGAAGTTGTGTTTACATTTAGAGTAAACATAACAGAAACTGTTCTCAGGGGTGGATATTAAAACTATTTAATGACACTGACCTATCAGAAAAAAACTAATATAGCTATACCATTACTTACCTGATTGTCCCTGATTTTAGCACATCCCTGGCTATAAATGTAGGTTATAATTCTATTTAATCTTTAAGTATAAAGTAAAGACACAAATATTACATCTTACAATAGGATTTAAAATTCATATTGTGAGGATCAAATTCTGAGCTTCCTCAAGACCTCAAATAGCAAAGAAGATGTATAATTGATGGTGTGGGGTGCAATGTACAAAATACTTGTCTTCACATTCAACTAAAACCATCTCTAATTATTATGTCAGCTTTGATTTGTTATATATATATGAGGATCACTCAATTCCTCTATCATATATCTGATTTGAGTAGAAGCCAGCTGTCACCTACAGATTTACTGGAGTCGGTAGAAGGAGATAGTTTAAGGGGCATATATGATCTGGCAGCAAAAGGGTGAGGGCACATACGTAACAACATAACATAACATCTTCATGGAAGATGAAATGGAAGAACACGGTAGTAAGCAGATTAAAAACAATGGACACATTGCAAAGGATTTAAGAACACAAGGTTAAGTACTCCAATTCTTGGCCTTGGTTAAAACATCGTAAGAATGATAGAGTTGGTGGGGACACCTCTCAAATATATTTGTAAACATATCTTGAGATAGATTCAAGACTATCAAGATTCAGTCATAAGACATTCTCTTCCCTTTTGAATTAGACCTCACTAATATTTATGTTCATGATTTTTAGTCAGAGGTCATTTTATTTATTTATTTTTAAAGATTTTATTTATTTATTCATAAGACAGAGAGAGAGAGAGAGGCAGAGACCGAGGCAGAGGGAGAAGCAGGCTCCATGCAGGGAGCCAATGTGGGACTCGATGCCAGGATCATGCCTTGGGCCGAAGTCAGGCGCCAAACCACTGAGCCACCCAGGGGATCCCGTCAGAGGTCATTTTAGTGAAGGGTCTTGAATCTAGATTTGGATTTCTTAAAAATATTTTATTTATTTATTTATTTATTTATTTATTTATTTATTTATTTATTTATTTATGAGAGAGCTAGCACAGGCTAGGGGAGGGGCAGAAAAGCAGACTCCCCACTGAGCAAGGGAGCCTGACACAGGACTAGATCCAAGCATTCCAGGATCACAACCCAAGTCAAAGGCAGACAGATGCCTGACTGAAGCCACCCAGATGCCCAAGATTTTAATTTCTTGTGTAAAGAAGTAGAGCACAAATAATATAAGTGAGAGGCACCTGGGTGGCCTTTGGCTCAGGTCATGACCTCAGGGTCCTGGGATGGAACCCTACATCAGGCTCCCCACTCAGGAAGTCTGTTTGTCCTTCTCTCTGCCCCTCTCCCTACTTGTACACACACACTCATTCTCTCAATAAAATCTTTTTTAAAAAATAATACGAGTACAAACTCTTAAAATGATTCATCAAAACGAAGATAAGAGTAGACTAATGACTTCTAAACAGTTTAGAAAAATAAGGCTACTTATTCAATATCTGTCTGATCCAGTAACTGCCCAGAGTAAGAAGTATATGGGGATTTGAGAATCACAAACAAGGATAGATCCCCACTCAATGAGTTATAAATAAACCCCTTGTGGTTTGCTTACAAGCACCCTGGTGCTATGCATTAGCAAATGCTACTACAGCTCCTTCCCCTGCTGACAGCTCCCCCCTCACCTGGACCCTCAGCCCCCTCTCCCCTGCTCACAGAACACACACACTAAGAAAACCTAAGATTGCAAGTTTAGTACTAATAAGTTAATACTTAGTAGCTAGCTTTGCCCTGGTAATAAGCATTCCTAAAATTTGTTACAGACTTAAAAGTTTACATAAACTGTGTTTGGAAAAATTGCTTTCTTAATGACAAATCAATTCCTAATGAGAAAAACTTCATGGAAGCTACCTCTGATTAGCTTCCTCATATCTACAGACCTCTACTGATAGCCCTGATGAGTTAGTCAATGTGATCTCTCAGGAAAAATAGTATTTCTAAATTCATTCCACTTCCTGGCTGTAGGTTCCTGAATTCAACAAACAATATCTAATCTTAAAACCATAAAATATTTAAAAACCAGTTAAGATGGATGCAGAAGTAACCTTACTTGGTTGTCTATTAAAAACCCAGTACACTTAATTGGCTGAAAGAGTAAACAAAACAGCACAGAAAGCTGCACTTGGAATGTTGGTTTTAAGGTTGTATGGAGGGGAACGATCAGACTTAGCCAGCTGTCCTAAGCCAGACAGAGACCTCCAGTTTATGTAGGATCACTGCAATTTGTAGACAAAAGGCAGTTTTTCCATTTGTCCACATGGTTGGTTACAGGTTCCATTATTTTTGTGTTTCATTATTACGAAACCTTTAGTTATCCAGTCTTTTCTATACCAACGTCCCACCTGTAAGAGGTTCTCATTTAAATACATATTAATGCATTCAAATAAACTATAAGGGAAAAAAAACAGGATTCAGAGAGATATTATAAAACAAACCATTAAAAAAACAAACAGCATATAAAATCAAAGTGAGGGATCCCTGGGTGGCGCAGCGGTTTGGCGCCTGCCTTTGGCCCAGGGCGCGATCCTGGAGACCCGGGATCGAATCCCACATCGGGCTCCCGGTGCATGGAGCCTGCTTCTCCCTCTGCCTGTGTCTCTGCCTCTCTCTCTGTGTGTGTGTGACTATCATAAATAAATAAATATTTAAAATAAAATAAAATAAAATAAAATCAAAGTGATCTTTAGGAATAAAGGTTGTCAAGAACATATACAAGAGAAGGAAGACTGAGATACATATACAAAAAAATCACATACATCCACCACCTTTCCTTCATTTTCAGTGCTTTCCAAACTCTTCTCCTTACCCAGCCCTAATCAACTTAATTTTCCTTGCCACATAACAACTCAAATATTATCTTTCAACAGCCACAACTTCCCTCACATACCAATACCTATGAACTCTGGATGCTCTCCTGAATAAAGTGTGAAAACAATGTGCTTGCAATCATGTATATCTGACAGAAAACAATTACTCCATACTGCTGATCAATACTGTGGAGGGCCTCTGACCACAGAACTGTGCATTTCTAAGGGTTCTATTTGCACAATTCCTCCAGAAAACTCTGGCAAAAACTGTTTCAAAAGATTTGTACTACTTAAGGATACCATCTAACACAGGAGAAAGAGCAATGCATTTAAGACATGGGGACCTGGACTGCATTTTGGTTTTGTCATAGTATTGGCTTCATCTTCTTGGAGACTCAATTTTTTCAACTATAAGGCCAGTAATTTTAGGTACTTCACAGAATTTTTATGAAGACTCAAAGAAAACATAGTAAAGTATTTAACCAAAAAGGAACTGGCATATAATAAGCACCAAATAAGTGGCAATTCTTTCTTTAAAAAAAGGATTTCATTTATTTATTCATAAGAGACGCAGAGAAAGTGGCAGAGCCATAGACAGAGGGAGAAGCAGGCTCCTTGCAAGGAGCCTGATGCAAGACTGGACACCCCAGGACCACGCCCTGAGCTGAAGGCAGATGTTCAACCACTGAGTCACCCAGGTGTCCCAGTGGCAATTATTCTTAATAAAATACTATAACCTAAATTAAAAAAAATAAGATTTATTAATTTGAGAGAGAGAGAGAGAGAGCAGGGAGGAGGGGCAGAGGGAAAGGGAGAGAAAAACATACATAGACGCCATGCAGGCCTTGGAGCTTGATGTAGGGCTCAACCTCATGACCTGAAATCAGGACCTGAACCAAAACCAAGAGTCAGACACTTAACCAAATGTGCCACTCAGGTGCTCCAACCTAAATTTCTTTACAGGGCAGCTGGGGGCACCAGGATGGGACAGTTGGTTAAGCATCTGCCTTTGGTTCAGGTCATGATCTCAGGGTTCTGGGGTTGAGTCCCACCTTGGGCTCCTTGCTCAGTGGGGAGTCTGCTTCTACCTCTCACTCGGCTCCTCCCCCCAACTGGTGTGCTTGCTCACACTCTCCCAAATAAACAAATAAATAAAATATTAAAAAAATAAAAAGGCAGTTGTCTGAAGTATGACTATCCTAGTATATCAGAGTCACCATATTCATGATCTTATAAAATTGATTAAAAACATAAAGTAGAGGGTGCCTGACTGGCTCAGGTCATGATCCCAGGGTCCTGGAATTGAGTCCTGCATCAGGCTCCCTGCAGAGCCTGCTTCTCCCTCTTCCTCAGCCTGCCATACCTCCCTGCTTGTGCATTTTCTCTCTCGCTGTCAAATAAATAAAAATCTTTAAAAATAAATAAAATAAACAACAAAATAACATAAAGTAGGCTACCTAGAGGTTAAGTATTTTTAAATTTTATCTTAACTCTTTCCTAGAAAACTAAGATCTTATTATGACAGCTACTGGTTTTTTTGTTTTTTTTTTTTTTTTAGTTTTTTTTAGTTTTTGTTTTTTTTTTTGCTTTCAAAGTAGAAACAAGGAATAACACAGGGCCAACACTAAATGAAGTACAACAATTAGAGAAGAATATACTTGAATGGCAGCTCGTAAAGTACATTCTATAGGTGCATCAGTAGCTGTTAAACACCAGAAAACAAGGAGAGGAGATGGTTAACAGAGCAACAAAAAAGTAGAGATTGAGCTGGGCAAGGATGAGAGGATAATTTATATAAGTGGGAAAGGAAGAACAAGGCAATACAGAAATTTTTAGAATAAAATGACTTGGGAGAAGATATAGCCAGGAGGAAATAAGGATGTTAATAGGTCAAAGTTGGAAGGAAAAATCAAAGGAATAGCATTTCATAATAAATTTCTTTTGGTTTTATAGAATAAATTCCTGAGCTCAATGAGTGATTTAAAATGACCTCATAGCAGGGCGTCTGGGTGGCTCAGTCAGTTAAGCATCAGATTCTTGATTTAGGCTCAGGTCATGATCTCAGGGTCTTGAGATTGAAACCAGTGTCTGGCTCTGCACTAGTCACAGAGTCTGCTGGAGATTCTTTCTCTCTCTCTATGCCCCTCCCCCACAACTCACTCTTTCCCTCTGAAATAGATAGATAGATATCTTTAAGTTGACCTCACTTATTTTTGTGGCCATTTAGAGTTTCTGAAAATTTAAATGAAATTTGTTAATTCAGTAAATACTTTTAAAGCAAATATATAAAGAGAAAAAAGCTCAACAATTGATACTTTATAGTATTTTGTCACTTATGAATCCATGAGCAGTGTGTTAAAAATAAAGATTCTGTAGCTTCCAAGTTGGTGAACACATCCAAGTGATAGGAAGATAGCTTGTCCAGAATAGGCATGAAAGTTCTATTCTCCGCTGCTGCCACCACGACCACCGCCAGTAGCTTTTCCTATGCATCTTTTCCATTTGGCATTCCCTGAGTTGTATCTTTTATAGTAAATTGGAAAATGTTTAGTCAAATTTGGCTGATTAAAAACCAGGACATGCTACTCTTTGGGAGACAGATCTTTGACTCCAGGTTTAAGACCCTGACTTACTACAAGCACTACAAGAATGCTCTACCTCTTATTTGTGCTACTGAGGAGATCAGAAAAAATCCCAGGCTATTATTCAACGTTCCCCCTGGAGTTGGGTCTTTCCAACATCTTCTAAAGTGACCAACTTCCTAATGTGGCTCTTGGAAGGGGTTTGAGATGATAATATCTAATTACTCCTGTGAAACAGATCTGTGTGGACACTGCTAGAAACACTGGTTTTCCCCCTTAGCAGATGGATACATTATTGGATCTCTACAGATTTCCACGGTGGGATCAACACTGGATGTGTTGGGAATGGAATCTTTGTTTTCCCATGTAATTTTAGGATATTTAATAAAAAGAAAGAGAATTATGCATTCCATAAAGAAACAACAACAACAACATGGAAGTTCCTGGGTCTCACACTCTTTGAAACTTTAACTTAATAAGTCTGAGGTTTAGAAACTTGCATTTTTAATACAAAACCCAGGAAATCAATCATTCTGAAGTAGATAATCAGTAAGACCATACTTTGAAAAAAGACCAGTACAGATACTGGAGACTATCTATAAATGTTGAGTTCAAAGAAAGGAGAAGTCTGCATTTTTCTGCTATTGGTCAAGGGGTAGGTGAGAGTAAAGTGGAAAGATTTCCTTGTTAATTAAAAAAAAATATATTACTGGATGCCTATTTACCTGATCCAATGCAAGGCCAAGATCAAGATGAACAGGATAAGAGTGTTTAACCTAATGGGGCTTTTAAATTAAATGAAAATGATTATATATGTAAAGCTAATTTTAATACTTTTACATAGTCTATATAAGTTTATTTACTTAAAAAAGATATTACATTCTGTACTGGAATTTGAAATACAGAAGTGGTTCACAAAAATTTAGTAGAAAATTTAACCTCACAAATGGAAATCTATGAGAATTTAAAATAATTAAAATAAAATGGGAAATTGAGAAGTAGGCTGTTACCTATGCTAGTGTGGTTTTACATGTACTAGCAAGTAAATGTCCTATTCTCTTTCACTCTATTTCCGTATTTTAAATTAGTCCATAACAAAGGAAAATACATGATATTAGCACAACTTCACAGAATGAAGTTCTGACCTCTTCACCTCTATTTTCAAGTGGTATTATAGTTGCAAAGGATTCGAGTAAGACTGAGGTAAAGAGTGGGATAACACAATGAAAAATCAGATGTTGACTTTTACTGCATGCAGAGTTACAAGTTCTTAAACGTTACACATTTTTCAGTATTTATTGTTTATGAAGTAATGGGAATAACGAAGAGCTATTCTGATAGAACAATTTCTAAGACTTAGAGTTACAGAAAAATATAGTGGACTTCCTTGTGAAGCAGGAGCTCCTTGTCACCAGAAGTATTCAAAAAATTTGAAGGATATCCTATTAGAAATGTGATAGAATTCATTTCTACATTGGGCAAAAGATAAGGATCTAATGGTAGTAGTCATCTATCCAATGAACACTCTGCTTCTTCTGTGGCTGCAAAACTCAGCAATGAACTTCCTGTCTAATGATATAATACGTAACAAACAGAAGAACAGAAAAGAGCATCTGGGCACAGTGAGCAGCAAGAAAAAATACACAGGGTAAACAAACAAATTATTAATAAGGTATCTGAGGGTATTTAATCAGTTCAATGTTGCTGGAGAGAAAAATGTGCCTATGCAAGTGGCAGGTGATTGTGCTGAAGAAGTAAGTGTTAAATGTCATGTAAAAAGCCTAGATTTTATTCTGTAACCACCAGGCATTTTAAACAGCACAGGTAAATTAGCCTGAGACTACTAGGTGATGGCAGGGGATGATGAAAGCCTGAATTAGTAGGGGTAAGTGGCAGAGTGAAAGGGGACAAAATAGAGGATGGATTCAAGATTTTTTTTTTTTTAAAGATTTTATTTATTTATTCATAGAGACACAGAGAGAGAGAGGCAGAGACACAGCAGAGGGAGAAGCAGGCTCCATGCAGAGAGCCCGATGCGGGACTTGATCCAGGGTCTCCAGGATCACGCCCTAGGCTGCAGGCGGCGCCAAACCACTGCGCCACCGGGGCGGCACTGGATTCAAGATTAATAGGATAATGAGATCATATCTGTGCTTAGACACACACCAAACTTGTTTTTACATTTCTAAGATTTTCCATAATGGTCAAAACTTTGCATTTGTATAGATTTGATTTTAAATTTATAGAATGACAAAGAATAGGGGTGCCTGGGTAGCTCAGTTGGTTAAGCATCTGCCTTTGGCTCAGGTCATGATCCTGGAGTCCCAGATTAAGCCCCACATCAGGCTCCCTGCTCAGCAGGGAGTCTGCTTCTCCTTCTGCCTCTCCCCTCTCTTGTGCACGTGTGCACACACGTTCCTTCTTTCTTTCTCTCAAATAAATAAAATCTTAAAAAAAAAAAACAAAAACAAAGATGGGGGCACCTGGGTGGCTCAATGGTTGAGCATCTGCCTCCAGCTCAGGTAGTGATCCCAGGGTCCTGGGATTAAGTCCCGCATCAGGTTCCCTTTAGGGAGCCTGCTTCTCCCTCTGCCTATGTCTCTGCCTTTCTCTACATCACTAATGAATAATAATAAAAAAAAAATACTGAAGGATTGTATTTAATAAAATTTTAAAAATTAATCCAGTATTTTCCATGTTGTAGTAAATTGTAGCAATAGTCTACATTGTCTGAATTTCTATAGAAATCTCCTTGGTTCATAATAGAATACCAAATTGGCATAAATACATCTTCACACCTATCATTTACATACAAAAATTCTGGCAAACTTTATAGACTTTCCTTATTTGAGACTAAATAATTAAAAATCCTAATGGGTTAAGATGTTATATCTATTTTCCTCACACTTCAAAAATTCTTGTCACTGGCTAAACAGGTCTTGAGACTTATTAGCAAACATATTTAAAATAGAGAATTTAATTGCTACTACCAATTCAATGCCAAATTGTCTTTTGTAATTGAGATTGCTTTTGTCACTAAACTAAATGATTACATGTCATACAGCAGGGGAGGGTTAGGTTACAAATGAACATATGTTATAAACCATATTTCACAAAAGGTAATTATCTCTAAAATGTTTTAAGAAGGGCAGCCCTGGTGGCTCAGCAGTTTAGCGCCGCCTTCAGCCCAGGGCCTGATCCTGGAGACCCGGGATTGAGTCCCACATCAGGCTCACTGCATGGAGCCTGCTTCTCTCTCTACCTGTGTCTCTGCCTCTCTCTCTCAGTAATGAATAAAAATATATTAAAAAAAAATGTTTTAAGAAATAAAAACTCTATTACTATTAATACAGTTATGAAATATGCTGACAATACACAAATTTAAATAGCAGGAAGTGAGTCTAAGATAATTAAAAGTGACTGTTTAAAAATCTCTGATATCAGGCAGCCTGGGTGGCTCTGTGGTTTAGTGCCGCCTTTGGCCCAGGGCATGATCCTGGAGACCTAGGATAGAGTCCCACGTAGGGCTCCCTGTGTGGAACCTGCTTCTCCCTCTCTGCCTGTGTCTCTGCCTCTCTCTCTCTCTCTCTCTCTGTGTGTCTCTCATGAATAAATAAGTAAAATCTTAAAAAAAAAAAAAAGTTCTGAAATAAAAAAAAAATCTCTGATATCTGTAAAAGTAATACAAGTACTAAAAACTAGAGAGCTCAGCTTAGAGATGGAGAAAGCTGGAAAGAGCAATACCCCTCTGATTACAAGACAAAAAGCTGAACTGTTAATTAATGACATTTCTTGAACCTGTTAAACAACTGAGTCCACAGGCCAAAACAATCTAAAACCAGAAAAAACTGGTATGTGCAGGAGAGAGAATGCCAGAGTATTTGCTTACCTGAAATGGAAATAGCTGGGTAAATCAGTAGGAATTTTAAGTTAATGTTTAATGAAATGATACAAGGTAGACAGCATGGAATGAATGTGAGGCTCCCACAACTATAAACACTAGGGATGGAGGAGAAGCATAGTCTTTCAAACTTTTCTTCCATGATCCCCACCAGGGAAGACTGAAGAGAATCTTCATAAAACTTCTCATATGGTATCAGCTGGAGAAGAGAACAGCAACCATTTTCTAAAACCATGTAGATGCACACCTACTCCATCCTCTAAAGAACAAAAGGATTAGTCTGTAGAGAAAAGGGCTGGGGGTGGGAGGTGGAGGAGGTTATAGTCTGAGAGCAGTGGCAGAACTGACTGTAGTTGAGGGAAAGGAACAGGAAACAAAATGTTTACTCTGCGGTTGGGGCCAGAACATATGCTAGGCCCAGCATTTCATTTGGAAGATGGGCAGAAATAACTGAAGTTCACATCCCCAGGACCTAGGTTCACAGGACCAGACTTGGGCAGACAATTAATCAAAACTCTCTTCTCATAACCACCCCTACACATAAACAAGCACTAAGGAAAAATAATATATAAAGGAATATAGCAAGGATTGCTACAAGAGACAGATTTGCTCTAAGAAAGAAACAGTGTAAAGGGCAGACCAAAAACCCAGCAGAAAACACATTTAGAAAAATCCTCTGGCAAAGTAGCCAAGACTCTAAACACAAAATATTACTAGAATATGGTGCAATGAGGTTACGTAATCATAGCAAGAACAAGGTGTTTTTAAACACCTTAAATCATGACTACATTATTAACACAACCCCCACAATGAAAGTTGGCAGAATCAAAACATGCTCATCCACAGAAAAACAAAAACAAAAAATACCCTCAGTATCTATTGTCCCGTACAATACACATGGCTTTTTACCAAAAATTATAAGGCATTCAGGGAAAAAAAAAATCTGAGGAAATATTAATCATTAAACTAGATTCAGGTATGACACAGATGTTGTAACTATCTGAAATGAAATAACCATGATCAATATATTAAAGAGCCTGATAAAAAAGGTAGAGAATGCATAAACTCAGATACTTAATTTCAGCAAAGAAATTTAAACTATGCGAAGGAATAAAAAAGAAATGATAGAAACCAAAAATACAGTACAGAATGAACATTGCCTTTAATGGCATGATCACTAGACTTGACAACTTTGAAGGAAAGATAAGTGAACCTGAAGATAGGACAACAGAAATTACCCAAACTAAAACACAAGGGACAATGAAAGTGGGAAGAAAAAAAAAAAAGTAAATAAAACAGGATAAAATAGATAGTCCAAGGGCTGTGGGACAGTATCAAATGCACGAACATATATACATAATAAGCAGAATATCAGAGGTGAGAGAGAATGGGGCAGAAAAAAACATTGAAAAAATAATGACCTAAAACTTTCTAAAGTTAATGACAGAAACCAAGCCTAGATACAAAAAGTCCAGAGAACACCAAGCAAGACAAGTACCTTAAAACCCGTATTTCAGCATATCATTAAGAAATTGCTGAAAATCACAGACAAAGAGTAAATCTGGAAAGGAATCAGAGGAAAAACCAGGACACATTATCTACAAAGGAGCAAAGATAGGGATTACAGCAGACTTATTATGAGAAACCATGGAAGCAGGAAGAAAATGGAGCAAACATCTTTAAAGAGCTTAAAGGGGGGGGGGGGGCTCAAAGGGAGAAAAAAAAACCAAACCCTGTCAATGCAGAGTTCAATATTTAACAAAAACAGCTTTCAAAACTAAAGGATAGGTAAAGATTCTCTTAGACAAAAACAGGGCAATTCACTATCAGAAGACTTCGTCAACAACAAATATTAAAGGAACTTCTTTATACGGAAGGAACAGGACGCAGGTAAGAAACTTGTATTTATACAAATAAATTATGAGCATTGCAAATAGAATAAATGAAGGTAAAATGACTTTTCTTATTTTTAATTGCTCTAAAAGATAACTACCTAAAAAAAAGTAGTCACATTAAAAAAAGTAGTAACACTGTATTGTGTTGATAGCATATATGAAAGTAAAATACATGACAAAAGTAGTACAAATGATAATATAAAGGAATTGGAAATACAGTGGAAAAGGTTCTTACTCTACCTTTGAAGTAATATTAATACTATTTGAAAACACAGATTACTTTTAAAGATATTATAAACTTCATGACACTCACTAAAACAAATTTTTAAGTATCAACAGAGGTGATAAAAAGGAGTCATTAGGAGGTAGGAAAATGGTAGATTTTAATCCAAACATTATCAATAATCATACACCAGTTAAAAGGCAGAGACTGAATAAGTAAAAAAAGAGCAAGACCCAACTATATGTCAACTGAATCAAATCCACTTTAAAGATAAATACATAAGTAGATTCAAAGTAAAAGGAAAGAGAAAGACATATCATGCAAATACTAATGAAAAGAAAGTTGATAGCTACATTAATTTCACAGAAAGCAAACTTCAAGAAAAGGAATATTTTCAAGGATAAAGAGAGACATTACCTTATGGGTTATTTCCCCAGAAAGACATAACAATCCTAAATGTATGCACCTAACAATGCTACATTGACATACTTTTGCAGCACTGATAGATCTAAAAGGAGAAAACAAAATTCACAATCACATTTAAGACCTCAATACTCCTCTCTCAATAAGTGATTGAGGAAGGGAGAAAATCAATAATGGTTTTCAATAGATGTCATATATAGGACACTCAGCACAAAAGCAGGAGGGAAGGTATCTTTATTGGATGAGAGTTTTTATATTTTATTGGGATTATATTAATTATCATTAATCTATGATAAACTGAGATGCATACTGTAATTCCTAGAGCAACTAAGGAAAGAAAATAAAAAATAGTAAAAATTACAACTTCAACACTGAAATGAAAAAGGCACATTGAAAAGCATACCACATAGCACTAAAATATGAACAGAGAAAAAAAAGCACAGATAGAAAGCAAATAGCAAAATGGCATATATAAGCCAAGCCAGTTTAATATTTGCTTTAAAAATAATTTAAACAATCAAAAGGCAGAGGTTGTAAGACTGAATAACAAAAGAACATTCAACTATATGCCACCTATGAAATACACCTTACATTCAAAGATACAAATACATTGAAATTGAAAAGACTAAGATAATACACCAAAAAAGCTGTTAACCAATAGAAAGCTAGAATGGCTATATTAATATCAGACAAAATATATCTCATGACCAAAAATATGACAACAGGCAAAAAGGAACATTTCATAATGACAAAAGAGCCAATACACATCAGGGAACTATAATAATTATATATGAAACATCACACAAAATTACATAAATCAAAATCTGACAGAATTGAAAAGAGAAATGGAAAACTGAACAACTTATACCTGGAGATTTCAAAAATCCCCACTCTGTATAACTGACAGAACAACTAGACAGGAAATTAGTAAGATTATACAAAAACTGCAAAACACCATCAACTAAGTTGACCTAATTAACATTTATAGAAGAGTCTACCTAACAAAACAGAATACAGATTCTTGTCAAATGCACATGGAACATATTTGAAACCAAGAAACTAATTTTAATCCTCCCCCTCGCAAAGTATAAGTCAGGCACTCTTCAGACCACAACAAAATTAAACTAGAAACCAGTAAGAGGGACACCTGGGTGGCTCAGTGATTGAGCATCTGCCTTACACCCAAGGTGTGATCCCAAGTTCATGGGATTAAGTCTCACATAGGGTTCCCTGTCGAGAGCCTGATTTTCCCTGTGTCTCTCATAAAATCTTAAAAAAAAAAAAAAAAAAGAAACCAATAAAGGTAACCGAAAAATACTCAAATTTGGATATTAAACAATACATTCCACATAACTTGAGGCCAAATAGAAAATATCAAGGGAAATTTTAAAATATTGTGACCTGAATAAAAATTAAAGGAATTTAAGTATTAAGTACAGGTTCCTTTTGGATGTACTTTTTCAGAAATAGTGGAAATAGGTGGCAAAGTGCTAAGAAAGGTTTGTTATATACCCTTTGTTCATTAACATTTTATTTCAAATGCTAGGCTAATGACCATTAAAACTTCCTTCTGTACTGCTGCTGACCATTGATTTTTCTCTGGAAGTCACAATAAAGCTAGTGTATAGCAATTACCTGTTACTCTTTTAACCGACATGCTGATGCTCCAGAATATTTCAAAATACTTTCAAAGAGAGAATGAAAGAGGAAATAAAGTTAGGTGATAAGATATTATGTGCTTTGGCATTGGTGAATACTACTCCTTTCAACAAATGGATATGTTTTTTGAAAAAATTATGAATATGTACCTATATGTATATATAAATACATGCATGTTTAGAGGGGAAAAAACAAAACAGTTCTACTTCCCTAAAAATACGAGTTTAAATTTATACTGGTGAGTCATTTATTTTACAAAGTAGATTGTTGTTTGAGATAAAACTTCAACCAAAATATCACATATATTTTGAACAGTGATAAAGTGGGGAAAAAGAACTAGTAGGCAAATTAATATAATAACCACTTACTTCCAGGACCTCAAATTCAAATTATAATCAATTCACTCAATTAAATTTGCCACCCACAATACTTAAAAAGAATACAAACACAAAACTTAATGCCTTGAATTCCCCATCAGGTGGAATAATCTTTTCAAGACATACCTCTTTGATGGGAAAAATCTATAGGTCTCAGTTCAGAACTGAAGTAAACTTACACAAATGAGAAAAAAAATCATGTTCTTATTATCTGAGATACTACACTTGACTCACTTTACAATAAATGAGGAAGAAATACTAGATCTAATAGAATATACTGGTCATTAACTTACAGTGTACATAATAAACATGTCTTCCAAATTTTAAAAGGGTAATTTTTTATACATAGGCTTTCACTAGGAGGTAAAAACACCCAATTAACAAACAGTAAAATGAAATTATATTTTCCTACTGTTTGGAGAGGAATGGAAACTGAACCTTGCACACTGAAACAAAAAACAACTGAACTGAAATTAACATGTAACTGCTCATGCAAAATGTAGAGTTAGTGTATTTTGTTAACAACTGACTTTTACTAAGTTCCCCAATTAAAATCTTCTGTTTAAACACCTAGGTGATAATGCAGAAAAGACAATTGTTTACACTATAATAAAATTTTCATTTATAAAAACAGAAATATAGAAAATTATAATTAAATTTATAAGAAAATTTACAACTAAATAATTCAACAACCTTTTTTGTTATTTTCAACCTACATATAACATGAAAATTCTATTTCTCATTCTTCTTTGATATTCCCTATAAATACTTTCAGGACCGACCACCAGGCATACTAATTATCAACAAACTATGAGAAAGAATACACAAATTATGGATGCAGTCCTTTTATTTCAAAGTAGGAATATTTTACTCTAAACAATTCTTCCTATAAAGCTTATATTAAAACATGTTTTATATTTATTCAAAGTTATATTAATAACTTTTGGCATACCCCATAAAATAATAAGCTGGCTGAGATACAGAAGCCCAATTGAAACTTCTTTTCATAAACAGATTTAATATTCTTGATGGCAAAAAGGTGCTTTTTTAATCTTATTGACCTGTCCTTGATCTTTACATGTGAGATTATGTGCAGATTATTTTTTATGGAATTATTTCTATATGTATTTTGTTAAAATAGAAAATCATGAGATTTTTAAATTTTTTTAATGTTTAAACTGAAGTATAGTTAATATACTGTGCTATATTAGTTTCAGATATATGATACAATGATTCAACAATTCTATACATTACTTAGTACTTATTACAGTATGTGTACTCTTTAATCCCTTTATTAATTTCACCTACCTGCCCACCCACTTCACCTCTAGTAATTACCAGGCTGTTCTCTGTATTTAAGAGTCTGTTTGTTTCTTTTGTTCTTTGCTTGTTTTATATTTCTTAAATTCCACAAGTAGAGTCATAGTATTTGTCTCTCTGACTTATTCTACTTACCCTCTAGGTCCATCCATGTTGCTGCAAATGGCAAGATCTCATTCTTTCTTATGGCTGAATAATATTTCATTGTGTATAAATACTACATTTTCTTTACCCATTCATCTATTGATGGATACTTGCGTTGTTTCCATATCTTGCCTATTATAAATAATGCTGCAGTAGAAACATGAGTGCATGAATCTTTCTGAATTAATGTTGTTTTCTTTGGGTAAATACTCTAGTATTTACTGGAATTGTATGGTAATTCTATTTTCAATTTTTTGAGAAACCTCCATACTCTTTTGCACAGTGGCTGCACCAATTTGCAATCCTACCAACAGTGTACAAAGGTTCCTTTTTCTCCACATCCTCACCAACACTTATTATTTCTTGTCTTTGATTCTAGCTATTCTTTCTGACAGGTGTTAAGGTGATAATTCATTGTAGTTTTGTTTTGGAATTCCGTGATGAGTGATGTTGAGCATCTCTTCATGTGTCTATTGACTATTTGTATCTCTTCTTTGTAAAAATGTCTATTAAGGTCCGTTGTCCATTTTAAAATCAGATTATTTATTTTTGGGGTGTTGAGTTGTAGAAGTTCTTTACATATTTTGGCTATTAACCCCTTATCAGATATATCATTTGCAAAAGCCTTCCCCCATTCAGTAGGTTGCGCTGCCGCTTTGTTGATGGTTTCCTTTGCTGTACAAAAGCTTTTTAGTCCTGATAGTTGTTTTCTTTTTTTTCTTTTATAAGATTTATTTATTTACTCATGAGAGACAGAGAAAGGCAGAGACATAACCAGAGGGAGAAGCAGGCTCCCTGCAGGAAACCTGATGCAGGACTCAATCCCGGACTTCGGGATCACACTGAGTGAAAGGCAGACACTCAAATGCTGAGCTACCCAGGCATCCCTTATTTTGGCTTCTGTTTCCCTTGCCATAGAGAAATGTTTCTGTGGCTGATGTCAAAGAAATTATTCCTTGTGTTTTCTTCTAGCAGTTTTATGGTTTCAGGTCTCACATTTAGGTCTTTAATCCATTTACATTTTATATGGTGTCAGAAAGTGGTCCGGTTTCATTCTTTTGCATGCAGCTGTCCAGTTTTCCCAATACCATTTGTCGAAGAAACCTACTGTATATTTTTTTCCTCCTTTGTCATAGATTATATTGGCCATACAATTGTGGGTTTATTTCTTGGCCTTCTATTCTGTTTCACTGATCCATGTGTCTATTTTTGTGCTAGTACCACACTGTTTTGATTACTATTTTATATATTTTACATTGAAATGTGGGATGGTGATACCTCCAGGTTCATTCTTCCTTCTCAAGATTGCTTTGGCTATTTGGGGTCTTTTGTGGCTTTATACAAATTTTAACATTATTTGTTCTAGTTCTGTGAAGCTTTTTTTTTTTCTTAACTATATATTAATAAATCAATGTAGAATTCTACATACAATTGGTCTATTCTTTTTTTTTTTTTTTAAGATTTTATTTATTTATTAGAAACAGAAAGAGAGAGGCAGAGACACAGGCAGAGGGAGAAGTAGGCCCCATGCAGGGAGCCTGACACGGGACTCGATCCCGGGCCTCCAGGATCAGGATCACACCCTGGGCTGAAGGCAGCACTAAACCGCTAAGCCATTAGGCTGCCCCTGGTCTGTTCTTTGTATGACAGATGTACTTTATATGAATGTCCTATGATGTGGGTTAAAATTCTTATGCACAGACAAAAAATCTCATTTGAATTTTACAACAGCCCTCTGAGGCAGTAAATCTGCTGTTGCTTCCTTTCTTAAAAGACGAGAAAGCAAAGAGGTTTGTTCCAGGTTTCTCATTCTTAAAATAATAGAGAACATGAATCTAGACTGGAAGAAGTAGAGGAAAAAAATGAAGGGATTAAAATAAAGAACTTCTATATTCTATAGGACCACAGTCATATTCTATGACCTTTTCTTTTAAATCTGCCAAGCTTATAAAAATTAACATAAAATTCAAAGTGAGAGCAGAAAATTAACATTTATAATTTTTAGTAACTGATATTGCTAGTACAATTTAATTCATAATTCTATTAAGTCAACTTGCCAGACTATATTTTGTAGCACCAATTTTTCATGAATATTTTGATACCCTTTAGGAATCTAATAAAAGCAATAAACTCTTTAGTAAAATAATCACATGTACATGACAAACTTTTTCATATGCTTTTAGTGTGTCAAAGAATGTCCTAAAAGACCTTGTGGGATAGGTTCCATAAATTCCAAGTTAAGAATTTTGTAGTACACAAAGAGCTCCAAAGGACCCTTAAGAGTAAGCAACTTATAGTAATTGCTAATCTAACTAATACACATATTTGATTTAACAAGAAGGTTTTAAAAAAAGGATTCAGTCCTGGAAAACTAGTTAATCACATCAACTAAGTACTAGTCTGAAATGTTAGAATTACTATCCATTCTATTTTGGTTAGAATTTTAATGTTAATAGAGCTAACTCATGCAAATTTACAAGACTACAGTGGGATCCTGCAAATTTAACTTCAAATGTATCTCCCAAATTCTTGGACCAAAGTAAAATCCTACCCCTACTGCTTTTGTTTTCTTTCCTACCACATCTTTTGTTGTTAATTAAACCAAAACCACAAATCAAAAGTTGAAGTCAATCACTCTTCTTAAAGCCCTTTATATAGTTGCACTGATAAGGTTCAAGGTTCTTAACATAGTCTAGAATGATCCTTAAAAAATATATCACTCTTCTTAATCTACCATTTCCCATTTCATCTCACACTAGTCCTGTTACATTCTAGCATGCTCCAAATATACAGGGTTCTTTCATATTCTTAAGCTTTTTTTATACATGCTGTTCCTTCTACCTAGAAAAATATCTGGAATAGATTTGCAGAACTTACATAAAATACTGAGCAAGACAGAAGGACAGGATAGATGCGGACATGTTCATTTTACAACTTTTACACATAAATTTATTACTAGTAGCAGTTACCATTTCTTGAAAACTTAGCATGCATAAGTGTTTCCCATGCATAATGTCATTTGCTTCCTAACAACATTTTGAGGTATTATTCATATTAACTCACTTCAAAAATGAGGAAGTAGACTCAAAAAGGATAAGCCATTTTCCAAAGTTTGTCATAGCTAGCAAAAGAACCAAGGTTTATACCTAAAAATCAGATTTCAAAGAATGTGCTACATGAAAATATAACTCATCTATTTCCCTCTTCTCACCTCATGGCCTCTTACCTTCACCTTTCCATCCCATCCCTGACAATCAGTGCTGGTATGCTTAAGAGAAATCATAGTGTAAAAACTGGTCTGTCTTTGGAAATCAAAATAATAACAGATATCCAAGCTAAAAAATAATCTGAACTTTCTGATCCAGTTTCTCCATTTACAGAATTTTGTATTACAAGTATAATATTGCAAGACAAAAGGAGAAAAACAGTAGGCCCCAAAACATTATTACTTAGGACTATGAAAAACTTAGAGGCAGCCTAAATGTTTAATAATAACAAACGGTAATTCATAATAAATATAAATGACTTTCACTAGCACTATGATATAAGGAGAGGAAATGCTTGGATGTAGTTAGTGAAAAAGCTAAATACAAAATGTACCTATAACATACAACTATTTAAGAAATGCAGGCTGAAGACTGGAAGGACATCCAAACATTAACTGCGGTTCTGTTTGGGTGCTACACTTACAGGGCAATTTTTCCTATTAACTGTTTTCTAAAAGTTCTTTTATTAATGGAGAAAAAGAGAACACACGAAAACAGAGATGAAGAAGGGACAAAAATAAGTCACTGGTCTGAATAAAATAAAACTGGATTTAGAGGGTCCAAATGCTGAAGTTAAGTTTCGGATCAGTCAGGTATTAGTTTATGTATTACAACAGACTAAGAAGGAAGCTTGAGGTTACTTTGATTTGTTTCAAATCTTTTGATATACAACTTGTACATTATAGCAAGCACAAGAGAAAATTGCATAATAATTCAAATGCAAATGTTCTGCAAAGAACCAAAACCTCATGTTTACTTTAAAAAGTAATTGCCACTTATCACAAAATAAGAAACAGCACCTAAACTGGCCAGGAAATCTCCTCCTAAGGGTTTATTCACTTCTATTGAGAGCCAAGAGTTTCACTCTTAATAACACAGGTTAATGCAAGTCCTTATACCTAAAAGACATATACAAGCTTAAAAGTAATTTATGTTTTTGATTAATCTCAGTCAACAGAAAAACTACACCTTTAAACAAAATTACCAAAAACCAAAACCCTTTCACTCCATTAGTTATATCAAATGGAGGAGTTTAAAGTTAATATGAGATTTAAACAAATACCAACAAAAAATCAAAAGCCCAAAACCAAAGAAATCCTGTTATTATCCTTGAGAAGTGATTTCCCCCCGCCGCTTCATATCCCCAAAATGATAATTTGGAATGCAGAGAATAAAAAGGAAAAGGAAAAGGAAAAGGAAAAATAAGTAAAAGATGCCCCTAATGTATAAAACACAACTTCAACTCTGGTCAAAATTAGGTGGCTTTCTTCATTTCTACCTCTTCAATATAGAAAGACTGAAGCCTATTCTTAAAGATGGCAAGGACTCTGATGGAGTGTGTAAAATCTACAGGGTTATCAGGCTTTCCCTTATCAATAAAGACCCTTATAGGGATCCTACATTTATTTTGCTATCAGTAATTCATGCTTTCCATTAATTTAAAAAAAAGGCTATTGTCAGATCTTAAAAATCCAGAGAAATGTAAAAAGTTAAGTCTTAAACCTTTACAAAATAGAAAACGGAGGAAATGTAAATATCCCTCATAAACAGAGTCCTAATTGAATTTTGAAGCTGCAAGGCTAACTTATTCATCGGGAGAGGCATAAACCCTCCTTTTAAATATAAATACACAGGGGCGCTTGGGTTAGCTCAGTGGTTGAGTGTCTGCCTTTGGCTCAGGTTGTGATCCTAGGGTCCTGGGATGAGTCCAGCATCAGGCTCTCCACAGAGAGCCTGCTTCTCCCTCTGCCTATGTCTTTGCCTCTCTCTCTGTGTATCTCATGAATAAATAAAATCTTAAAAAAAAGAGATAAATATAAATACCCATAGTAAGCCTCTACAACAATTATCCACTCTTATTAGTTGACTTTTGGATTTTGGAATCACTAGAAGGAAGCCTGGGTGGCTCAATTAAGTGCCCAACTCTTGGTTTCAGCTCAGGTCTTGATCTCATGGGTCATGGTATCTAAGTCCTGCGTGGGGCTCTGTGTTCAGCAGGGAGTTTGATTCCCCCTACCCCCCTCTACCTCTACCCCTCTCCCCACTTGTGCTGTTTCTCTAAAATAAATAAATAAATCTTTAAAAAAAGAACCATTATAGTCTACCATTAGTACAAACATCAAGGATTATCATGTGAATCAGAGATCTGACTGGTTAGTGAAAAACAATAAGAAAGGGCATAGGACTATGACTTGTGAAACTTAATTATTCTTGGCTACTAAAAATAAGAATTATATATATTAAGCCATATATTTCAAAAGTATTTAGTCTGGCATGAAATAAAATGCTTCACTTCATATTTATCAGGTGATAATACTACAGGAGGATCCATAAGGAATATAATAAATCTTAGCAATTTTTTTTTAAATAAAAAGCTAAACTCTTGGGTCTCCTAAAATTAACCCTTGTGAGAAATAAAAAAAAATTAAAATTACAATTAAAAAATAAAACCACTAAAAGTAAAGGCAACTATTACTGTTTTGCTCTCCTAACTTCTAGAAAGCAACTGACAAAGATATATTTGGTGTGTCACAAAGCCACAGCTCTGGATACTTAGGATTTAAAACAGAAAATTAAAAAAAAAAAAAAGAACTGATCTTGAAGCCAGATTTACTTTCTATATAATCTATCCCTAAACTTACTTCCATCAGATTCGAAGACCCTGAAGACAAACATAAGCAATATCAATTGTCTATTTAATTCTCAATTACACATAAACACTTTGGTCATTTAAACCAAATGATTCAGATTTATTTTCTGCCTTTCTCTTTACCTTTCAGTTGGCTATCACAGTTCAAATAAAGAATCTATATTTTCATCCAAGTTAGTCTGCTTATCTAGAGTAAAAAAAGACTAATAAAAACAAGCCCAAAATTAAAAGCTTCTTTAGAGCAAATATAACATAGCGACTTTTCTTTAATCTACATAATCAGATTATTTCTAAATTCAGCAGTAATGACTTTTCATCCTAGAAATACCAATGCCACATTTTGTAGCTTTATTTGGAAAAATGCTACATAAAATAGTATTTAAGAAATGATGGAGTAGAAGATCTGAAAAGCTATAAGGATCACATCAGTAGAGAGATGCCATGAAAACAACAGGGATTAATAGGAGACTAGAGAAGTAAAATGCAAACATGTTTCTTTTCCCAAGATAGGATGCAAGTTTGAATTAGCAGGAAACATTTTTCTCTTAAACAGTTGCTGTCCTTAGTTAATTCTGATTTAAATAATTGCTGACTGTATTTTTATTCAATTAGAAAATGATCATAATTTTTCATACATATACTTCAGCATACAAAACCAACTCAAGTAGCATTCATTAAAAACTTTTAAGTCAAGGAAATGATATTCAATATTCACTCTGTGGCCTTCTACTACTTCTAATAGAAATTTGGTAGAAACTATCAAAAGATAAACATTTAGAAACCAAAGTTAAATCTCTTCCCATCCTAAAATATTTTGGACAGTTTTAAGTATGGTGGGATAATTATAAAAAAATTAATAATAGGTTAATGACATAATTCAGAATTCACTCTCAAATTAATATATTTCTTTTTTCCCTTATTACACAAGCTAAAAAAAAAAACAAGTAGCTTAAAGAGTTTTGTCAATTCTATGCTTCAAAATTGGCATATTTCAGGACAAACACTTTCAAAAAATTTAATGAGAAAAATTATAAGGACTATCCTAATGTAGGGCAAATTCCATTACAGTACATATAAAAATGACAATAATGATATATTTAAAATGTTGAGTGGCAGACCCACTATATCTAATTTTGTTGATTTCATTACAATATTCACCATAAAATATCTAAAGCAACAAATGTTTTCACAGAGGCTGTCCATACAGTAGTGGACATTAAGGTCAAGGAATATTTACACTTAATCCAATTAACTTAGAGAAAAAATAAATTACAGTGTTGCTTCAATATTTCACCACCTTCTTGTCTCCTCTCTTTTCTACTTCCCCACCCAATTCTAGTCTGGACACTAAGGGAAGAGTGGGGCACTTAGGAGATGGGAGCCATAGTCTTCCTGGAAGTCAGGGTCCATGCTCACAATCTTCTTTCCTTCCACGCCCAAGACAAGAGTTCATTCAGATTGGCCCTCTTCCAGTCAGGAAAATTTTCTAAAGTGTTATAAACCATCCAGCTAGAGGAAAGAAGAGAGGAAAGGAAAGATAAAAGGAAAAAGAGAAACAGAAATGAAGAAAGGAGAGAAGAAAGAAAAAGAAGCTCCTATGTTGTCTTCTTGGTGTTGACTGAAGAACTCAGGATAAGAAACAGCTTAAAATTGTGGGAAATTAATATAAATTAAAGGTTGAGTTTTTTTTTAACTTAAAAAAAAAAAAAAAAAGGGAAAAAGACCACATCTTGTTATTTTTATTTATGTCTCTTCCCAAGGGGATAAGGGAGTAGCTAAATCTCTAACAGATATTAGATATCTGTAATTAAAATCATTATGTTGTTAGCAGATGCTGGCAAACCATTTATGCCTCTTGGTTACTACGTCTAACAAATCTCTTTGCAATGGTAACATAAATCATCTATTTCCAAACTTGAATATTCACATAATTTTCCAAGAAGGCCTACAGAACTTTTTAATACAAGTCTCTACCCTCCTTCCTCTCTCCCCCTAAATAGGGCTTCATGGATCTAAGAACAGATGTTTTGTTTTAGATATATATATTTTTTGAAAGATCCCAAGATGATTCTGATAATCAGTCAGATTTGAGAATCACTAGTATATATAAATTTTATTATAGATACATTCTGCACTTCAATGAAAGCAGACTGGCTTTTTACATGTGCTTTGGTTTCCCTTGTTACTGCAATCTGCTGTTTTATACACAGTGTTTACTAAGTCAGAGAGGAATGCCTATCTCATAGATAAAAGCATAAAAATTGGAAAAACAGATATGATAAGTCTTTTTGAGAGACTAATTTTTAAAATACTAGCAATGTTGAAAGGGAAAGAAGAACAGGCTATTAATCTCACAAAAATATTAAGCTAATAATAAATAACAACTTCCCTATAATTATAGCTTCATGCACTTTAAAATTTTCAGTGCTTTTGAAAATAAGTAAAAGCCAGGAGGTTCTCCCAAGGGGCAAATTGGTAATTATAAAATAATTATATAGGTACCCATGAATGCTGATGTCAGGAAAACTAGTTTTCTTAAATTGATGTAATCTTGATATTACCACTGAGTTTCAAGTGAGTCTATTAGATGTTAGAAGTATCTGACACCTCTACTCCAGCACTTCTTTAGTGTCAAAGTTAGTATTTAATTAATTATTTAATTAATTATGTACCAAACAAGATAAAGGGCAAGCCTGAAAGACTGTATCACTCACTACAAAAATTATATACTAATTACACATTAGGTGCAAAGAATTTGCTTTGTGCTAAGGATAATCTAAAAATGAACGACATTAACAGCAAACATTGATATAGCTCTTACTATATGCTAAAAGCTATTCTAAACTCTTTATGTACATTAACTTATTTTAATCTTATAATAATCCTAAGAGGTAAATTACCATTATCACCAGGACTTTATAGATGAGGAGGGGGCACCATGGCTGGCTCATTGGTAGAGCACACAACTCTTAATCTCAGGGTCATAAACTCAAGCCCCAGGCTAGGAATGGAGCCTACTTCATAAAAAATTTTTTTAAAAACATAGATGAGGACACTGAACCATGGCATAGTTGAGGAACTTGTACAAAGTCACAGAGCTACTAAGTGGAAAATCTAATTGAACCTAGGTGACCTGGTTCCATAGTCTGTGCTCTTATTCAATACAGCAGGATACTTTTCTTTAAGGAGTTTGCAGATTAGCAAGAGTTAAGAGACATGAACACAAATAATAGCACAAGGCAGTATATTAATTCATTCAGCAAATATTTTTAATGAATAGGAATCATGAGAGATTTAGGTATAGAAAGAAAGATATCCTTAATACAAGGCTTTAGTTTAAAACACTTAAAAACGTGTTTCATTATATAAAGTTAGAAATTTCTTAAATTAAATTTATTCATTAGAAATAAGAATATATTGGGGAGCCCAGGTGGCTCAGCAGTTTAGTGCCACCTTCAGCCCAGGATGTGATCCTGGAGACCCGGGTACGAGTCCCACATCAGGCTCCTTACATGGAGCCTGCTTCTCCCTCTGCTGGGTCTCTGTCTCTGCCTCTGTGTGTGTGTGTGTGTGTCTCTCATGAATAAATAAATAAAATCTTTAAAAATAAATAAATAAATAAAATATAGAAATGTATTTTACAATGACTAAAAAAGATGCTCCCCCTTAGTATGGTTATAACTATGTATAGTAGGAGTGATTTAACCTAGCTGACAGATTCCCAAGCCAAGGTTTGCTGGACTTGGTTTCAAGGGAGGAAAATTCCTGTCCCGACATCCTTCATTTTAGATTTATGGAAACTTTCAATGAATCCTGGTGCTTTAAACCACAAGAGAAAATAACCACCCTTAATAACAAATGGTTTTTCTGAGGATAGAGTATACATTTTCTTTATCACTTTTGAAGAGCTAAGGAAATGTTAAGTGTCCTTTATGAACATTGCCTTTTCCCATTAGATATCCACTTAGAATTGGTGACCCAAGATCAGGTAAGTATGTACGATGTGATTCAGAACTGATAAAAGAATAATGGGGGCACCCTGTGCAGTCTGAGTGGGAGTTACATGGACTCAAGATCTGCTTCCAACAGAAATATAGTGTCCCTTTAAATAGAAATGATGACTTAACAACAGAAATAGTCATTTGCATTCTTGAGTCAATTTATATTTCATTCCAACAGTTCTAAGTAAGGGACATGCCAACAGAAGGATCCACAGATACAGAACATACATAATCTCCTCTACCTAACTCCAGTCTCTGAATAAAGCAGTGATGATTAAAAAAAAAAAAAATCAAGAATAACCAGTATTTACCCTAGCTTTAAAGCTTTACTTTCAAGACTATAGGGTGTGGGAGATAGTGGAATAGATTTTAATTACAAACACCAAATTGCCAAAAGACTATGATTATAAAGCAGTATTTCAATTGCATGGTATTTCTTTTTCAAGCAAGAATTTATCTTTTAAAAAAATAATTCTCAGCATGTACGTACACAGTTTGTAAAAAATCAGAAGTTAATGTTTTAGAAAATACTTAGGGTAACAATTAATTAAAAATAATTACGTATTTACTAACAGAGTATTTTCAACCTGTTAAGATACTGGCATTATATCCCACATTTGATGCACATGGTGAAAATGAACCCCCTGGACTTTCTTGTTTCTTGGTGTGAGAGAAAATATAAATAAACTTTTCTGGAAGGCAAGTTAATTTCAATCAAAAGTCTTAAAAGTATTCATTCTCTTTAAATGGATATATCTTAAAGGTTCTCTTCTAAAGAATTAATTAGAAATTTAAAGATTTATTGCAAAAATATTCATGTAATCAAATTAGTAGTTACATACTAATAAAAAGTAAACATTAATATTCTCAACAAAATGGTATACAAATTATAGTAAATTTTTAGAATAGAATAATATGTAGCCACTAAAAATAGTTTTTAAAAGTTAATAAAGGCAAAATATAAAGAATACCTGAAAAAAATAAGAGAATACATGATAACACGTAAAATACTCAAGTTTATTAAAAAGACAAACAATGGGACGCCTAGGTGACTCAGCAGTTGAGCATGTGCCTTTGGTTCAGGGCATGATCCTGGAGTCCCAGATCAAGTTCCACATCAGGTGTCCTGCATGGAGCCTGCTTCTCCCTCTGCCTATGTCTCTGTCTCCCGGTCTCTATGTCTCCCATGGATAAATAAAATCTTTAAACACACACACACACACACACACACACACACACACACACTACCCATGAATGGAAAATAACATTAATTATATTCAACTTTACTATTGATTATTTCTGGAAAAAGTGCTAATAGATATTTTTTCTACTTTTTGCTTTTATAAATACTTTTAAATATACATGTACTCATTTCTAATTGTTTGAGTAATAAATTACAATAATGATCATCTAGTAAAAAATCCTAAGAGATAATGTTCCAAGATGATGACTTTATACTCCATCATAGTGATTTTTGCCAAGGATTGACCCCTACACCCTCTTTAAATTGCAAAAATTTTTCTCTGAATCAACTCTTAATTAGTTAAGAATAATTATTTAGTTAATGAATTATCCTGAGCATATCACTACTGCCTTTTAGGTATACCTAAAAGGATTTGAGGATTTAGGGATGTCATAGAAAGGAAGGAAAAAGGATGGAAGGGAGGGAGGAATAAAACAAAACTATGTTAGACCATATTAATATCTACTGAAAATTGTGAATATATAGTATATTTTAGAAAGAAAGGTTGAAACTACAACTGGCATAGACTGTCAATTACCCATAGGCTTTATTAATACAGATAATGGCTGCTTCTAAGAAGTATCAGCAAATTTTACTACATCTGGACACAAGAAGCCAACTAAATTATATGGTACTTTTCAAAGTAGAGTCAAAATATGAATTGAAACTGCCCACCATTTTGTATATTCAAAAGTATAAATTTGATTGCTATCTATGGAAATACAGCAAACCACATTTACTTCAAAGATTGTATAATCATCATTCAAATGGAATGTATCTGGATGTGTAATATGGATACAATACATTCAAATACACAGTTTTAGAATTTACAGTTCTTCTTCAAGTAAGCGGATAGCAAAGTTCCTTTATTACAGCAAGTTAAACATATGATGAAGTTCTCCTCATTTATAATTAAAAAATAACCAATGAGGAAATAAATTCAAAATCCTAAACAAAGGTAAAATAACCTTATTCTTAGTAGTTATTTCTCACAAATCTATTATTTTAAAAATCATGAAAATTAATACTGATGTAGGCAATATAAACAGTAAGATTTGGTCTTGGAAAGAAAAACCCTAATAATTTGGCAATAATAGAACATCTTATATCAGTAACTCTAAACTACTAAGGTTTCTTTAGTTAAAACGTCTTCAAAGTGAATTAAAATAATAAACTAAAACCAAAATATAAACGAATCAATTCTTTATTCATCATTCATATAATCACTGTCATTTCTACTGTAGAGACCTTTCTTTCTAGGTTGCAATTAAAATTCTTCTAAAAAACGAAAAGAATTTTCAGCAGAGTTCAAATGAAACATCTCAAAATTCCTTTGAAAATTAAATATGGTTGAAGAGATTTTGGCATTTAAATGGTAGAAATGCTAGAGCAACTACAACTGCAAGACAAAGCTAAGGAACAAAGGACAGAAGAATCTGTCATCAACCCCAAAAGTGACTGAACGAAGGTGCTTTTAGATACAGGGGAACATAGGAAGGAAAAAAAACAGACAAAGGGCAAAGTATCATTTCTCAGATTAAAAGAAGTAACTCTAGGGGCACCTGGGTGGCCAGTCAGGTCCTGATCTCAGAGTCCTGGGATCAGCCCCTTCTTAGGCTCCCTGCTGAGCAGGGAGTTTGCTTCTTCCTCTCTCCTGCCCCTCCCCCTGCTTGTGCACACACGCCCCCTACCTTCCTCTCTCTCTCTCTCTAAAGAATAAATAAAATCTTAAAAAGGAACATTAGAAATATTCTGTCTTTAAGTGAGAGTAATTAAAAGTAAAAATTGTAATTCTAAAGCAAAATAGACCATATAGCAAACATGAAGGTATGAGAGAAGTATGCTATTAATTTCCCTGAATAAAGGAGAGGAGATACAATAAATACTACTACAATAAAGCTGACCAACAGCTTAAAAAGGGCAGCGTGCAACGTAACACTCTTTCCAGTTTACTTGAAGGTCGGTAGAAATAAAAAGAATGGGAATTATATATGATCTTGGCTGATGGTTCAAAACAGGGTTTGAAATTACTGGTTGGTTCATTTTTACACAGAAGTGGCTAAAAAAAGAAACATATAGATATAACCTAGATTATATATCTAGATTTTCTATAACCTAGATACCTAATCTAGGTTATAGAAAAAAAGGTTAAACAGAAATTTAATCTGTAGGAATATCCTAAATTTTGATAAGACTGAGATACTGTCCTAAAAGAATGTATCTATTCGTCTTCATGCCTTTCCCTCTACGACTCATTCTTAATTTCTCATTCCCTCCCTATGACTAAATCACTGCCATAAATAACATAAAAGCATACGCAATTTTTATACTATCATTAATTGAAGAGTTTTAGGTCATTTTCCTTTATACAGTAAATTGATACATCACTGATATTTGTCCAAAAACTAAAAACTTCCAAAGTTAAGCTATTTTGTAAGTATCCTTAAATTGATCTCTTTTTTTGCAGTCAAAATTAGGATAGAAATAAAGGACAGAAAGACAATGAAATGTTTGAGAGGCAGCTACTGATTTCATATTTTAACAAAGTAACCTAGGTGATATTAAACATGGTATTATTTTACTACTCCCCAAAACAGCTCTCTGTATTTCACTATCTCCAACTTTTCCTTTCCTTTTCTTTCTTAAAAATACTCCAATCAAGCTTTTCTCATACCATTCCTTTCATTTTTTTAATCATCCTACTTGTTATTAGTAGCATTTGACAAAGCCAATCAATCCCTCCTCCTCCTTGAAAAACTTTAACTTGGCTTCCCAGGCACCAGCTTTCTTACTATAAAGAGATCTACTCTTTCTCAACCTTTGTTGGTTCCTCCTTGTTGCTTCAATCACTAAACATTAAGGTCCCTCCAAAGTATGGTATTCACACTACTTCTAATATCTAATTAGACTCCCTTGCAGAGATACCATGCAATTTCTTGGCTTAAACATCAGGGCTACCATCTATCTCTGATCCCACAATCTGCTGTGAACTCCAAACTTGGTATATTCACTAAGAAGGCAAGTATATCTCAAACTTAACATCGCCACTTGGTATTTTTAGTAATTCTCAAACTTAACCAGTACAAAAGTCACCTCCTGTTCTTCTCCAAGACACTTCTGGTAGTCTTTTCCTCAATTACTGGGAACTCCACTCCTTAAGTTATGGGGGGATAAATCTCAGCGTCACCCTAACTTTTCTCTTTCATTCTCCACATGCATTTATTGGTTCCATGATCAAAATATGAACGGGATCCAACTACTTCTCACTGGTATACCACTTTGTTCTCTTACCTGGATTATTGTAATAGTCTTCCTGCTTCCGCTCTTGACACCTAGTCTATTCTCTACAACATAGTCAAACTGATTTTTAAAAAATTTAAGTCAGATTGTATCATTCGTTTGCTCAAAATCTTAAAATGGCTTCAACTCACATCTGGTAAAAGCCAAAGTCCAGACTTTTGGTATACAATACTCTGCTGAAATGGTTCTTCTTCACCACTTTAAAATTAACTACCTTCCACCTAGTTCACTGTCATGCAGCAATACCGGCCTTCTTTCTATTCCCCAAACACCAATTACTTTCTTACTCCAAGGCCTCTGCACTGTTTGCTCCACCTTAAATACCCTTCCACATTTAAACATGGATTACATCTTCATGTCCTTGTCTTTGCTCTAATTCAGAATCACGTAGTTGAGTCTGTCACCACCACTGAAAACTACAAACCCCTATTTTAGCCCTCCCTGTCCCACTCTCCTGCTTTGTTTTTCTCCAAGTCACCATCACCTTCAATATAATAACTTACTTATTTTGTTTTTCGTCTCCTCTGGCACATAAAATTTTAAGTCTCCTAAGAGGGCCAGAATTTTTCTTACAGTTTTGTTCAAGTTTATCTTCCATATCTAGAACTATGACTGTGCATAATAATATCTGTTGAATAAATGAGTCTCTTACACTTTCTGCCTCATCTAAAATAGAGAAATGAAGTCATTTTTCATGCCTAATCAAAGTGACTGCTATATAAAAATCAAACTTAAAATAAATCTGGACTGATAATGAAGCAAGTTAGAGAACTTTTCTCTTAATCTTTTTATTGGGAAATAAAAGCAAGTTCCTAGGTGACGCTGATGCTGCTGATCAAGGTAGCAAACTTTAAGAATCTACTTTATAGGTTATTCTATAAACTACAATATGCAGGCTTTTCAGTCTAATAATAGTTTTTTTTTTTACTTCTTCCCTGACAAGGTAAATTCTTGAGAACATTTTAAACACATTTATCTTTCTGGCTTATGTTATTACTGTTAAATACTTAATTCTATGTGCTTATTAAATACAACAATGCACCACTGCTTTCTATAGTCAATATGCATTTAGATTTACTGCATATTACCACTTCTATTACTTTCCAGCATTTCTATTCCTTCATCTTTCTCCATCTTCTGCATCTCTTTCATCTTCATCTTCTGCATCTTTTTCTTCTGCATTAAGAATATCTTTTCAGGTTTTCATTAGTGTAGGTCCACTGGTGGCAAATTCTTCATGTTTATTTATCTAAAAGTGTCTTCATTTTACTCTTGTCTTGAGAGATTTTCACTGCATAGAGAAATTTAGATTGGCAGGTATTTCCCTTTACACAGTGAGGCTCTAGTTCCACCAATTCTGGCTTCTATTGCTTCATGAGAAGTTGGCTGTCAGTCTAATTGCTGGTCTTCTGAAGACAGTAACTTTTCCCCTTATTTTAACAATGTCCCTTTGCATTTACTTTCAATAGTTTTATTATGATGTGTCAAAGAGTGGCTGCCCCACCACCAGCAGGGGTCACAGGACCAGATACAACTAGCTTTAGTCTTGAACTAGGTTAGTTAGCTTTATG
Organism: Canis aureus; assembly: GCF_053574225.1. Lineage (NCBI taxonomy): Eukaryota > Metazoa > Chordata > Mammalia > Carnivora > Canidae > Canis > Canis aureus. The sequence goes on from NC_135616.1 coordinate 57,603,955, forward strand.
GAGAGGTGTGGAATATAGGCTAGGAAATTCAGCATGCACATCTTCCAACTCATTAGGAGGGCAAGCAACTATACACATGCAAAGCTTCTTCCATCTCTCCCGAGCCCACATAAGGGGACATATAGTTGCCAAGGACAGTTAGAGTGCATGTAGTTCTAGACACAGAGATGTGCCTTGGTTTCCTGTCAGTCTTATATTGTTTACTTTGGATAGATGTAAGGCCAATATGCCAACTCACAGTTTTCTAAGTCCACATGCAATAGTATAGATGGGGTTTCATAGTAAATTTAAGAGATAACTAGCTGCTAGCAATAACATTTCATGTTTGTCCTAATTCAGCACATTTCCACAAAGTGGTACTATAAGATGGCAGATCCAAGGTCAGATTTTCAGGCAAGTCTAAATTTCTTCATGGTCCAAGTATAATATTAAATCTTTACTCACATTGTAGATTTATTCTTTGGGGTACAAGGGCTAATTGAATCTCTGCCTTGATGTCTTTCATCAATTTTGTAAAGTTCTCAAGAATAATCCCTTCTAATATTTGCTTCAGTTGCACTATTTCTTTTCTCTCCTTTTAGGTCTTCTATTGAATAAACTTTCTTACTTCATCCTTTATCTATTTTCTGTAGTTTTTTCACCTATTTGTCTCTCTATGCTTCCTTCTGTATATTTTCTTCTAACTTACTACAGGTCCATAGATTCTCTTTCCAACTCTGTCTTATCTTCCATACAATCCATCCACTGAGTTCTTAATTTTGGCAATTATAATTTTTCACTTCTAGGATTTTCATTTTTAAAATAGGTTTTTAGTTACCAGTTGAAATTTTCAATTGTGTCTTTTATCTTGTCAGCATGGTTATTTTTAAGCTACATCTGCTAACTCCAATATCCAGAAGTGCTGTGATTTTGTTACCATTGTCCACTGCTTATGCTGAATTAACTTATAACGTCTTGCCTTTTCCTATGTCTGTCAATTTTTTATTGTGACCTACTGTATTTGTAGTTAAAAAAAAAAAAAAAAACTAAATCCCTAGATGATTTTTTCTGAATCTTCTTTCAAAGAGGATTTAATTTTAACTAGCAATCTAGGAACACTTCAATTTAATTTCAAGATTGATACAATCCAGAATTGTAATCACTGTGAGAGTTTATCTCCTACAAACTAGTTCACCCTAGACCCTAGCCCTTTTGGGGACCTAAACCAAAGTGAGTTCACCCACACAGTGGTGAGCACTAGACTCCAATCCCTGTGCCCCTATGAAGCTGCCATAAGTGCTCTCAGCCATTCTACCACGACTGGCAAAGGATCCCAGAGGAAAAGCATACCAAGGTCACATTCCTGTACTGATAATTCTTTTCTATCTTTTTACATTCCAATGTTTTCAAACAGGTTTCTGTTGTTGTTTTTAAAATAAATATACTTTAAAAAATAAATAAATAAAAATAAAATAAAATAAATATACTTGGTCCAACTTTTCTAGTTCTACTTACAAGGAATATTAGTACAAATCATCTAGTCTCCCATTGCCAAAACTGGGAGACTAGTAAATAAGACAGTAATGGAATATATCTAATTAAAGTTAAATAGTACCTATAAATCAAATTCTTAAAGTACACCTCAAAGAAGAATTTTTGTATCAAAAATAAAAACAACCAAATAAGCACCTAAAGAGCTATTTTTCCAAAAGATTAGTGAGTGACTATTGTTTATAATAAATACAGTTATTTCTCCATATAACTATGGGAAAGCTTATACTTTAAAATGTAGGAATAAGTGACAACATAAATGACAAGTCTGAGGAAACTTTCTGCAATCTAGAAGTGCAAATTTCTTATTAACAAATTAAATGTTTTTAAATATTCTTGTATAAGTTTGTTTTGTACAGAGTAAATCTGCCCTGAAATAGTATTTAATTAGGTGTACACACAGGGCACTCTCCTTTACCTACATCAAATGTTTTTCTTGCAAAAACAATACCAGGTTCAGTTAAATGTTTATTGAGTATATACGGCATATGATCATTAAGGAAAATGAGAAACAGTGTGTACTCCTTGCATTTTCCAGTCTTACAGAAGAGATGTAAATAGACAATGTGATAATGCTAAAACAGAATATGGACAAGATACTATGAGTACGTAGGAGAGACATTCTATCAGTGTGACATTATTCCATTAGTGACATTTCAATAACTACCTAAAATGTCTATTTCCTTTAGTGATGCAATAGTGGGCAAAACAGAAAATGTGTATCACATATCAATTTTTATATTAAACTTAAAAAAAATTCACATGTGAATACATGAAGTGTTATATGAGACACCCAGGTGAAAAAATTGATATGAAAACTTACCCCATCTGGCAATGCCCTCCAGCACACGGCACTAACAAATTCATTTGTATCATCTTCTTTTCGGTCTTTATCCAGAACACTTTTGACCGTATCAAACTTAAAAGTTAGCAAAGTCTTAGAAAGTCCTTTATAGTATAAGTAAAGAGAGTTGTTCTCACTTCCTGAAAAAAAAATTTTTTTTAATGATTTTTTAGAATGGGAGAACTCACAATTAAGATATCACATTCATAAGGTAATTATTATTCAATGTTTAAGCTAAAAGACAACTCTGTATAGGTTGAATATAAAAGAACAAAGCACAGGATTTCTTAGGAATCATGTGAGAAGAAGATTCATAGAAAAAAGCTACACTTTACCAAAGAAATAATAATTGTTAAATGATAAAACAACATTTCAGAAGGCTGAAATTCTGCAAAATAGTGTCATTTATAGCAGATGTTTAAAGACCAGAAATTTTTTTTAAAGATTTATTTATTTATTTATGATAGACATAGAGAGAGAGAGAGAGAGGGAGAGAGAGAGAGGCAGAGACACAGGAGGAGGGAGAAGCAGACTCCATGCCGGGAGCCCGACGTGGGACTCTATCCCGAGACCCCAGGATCACACCCTGGGCCAAAGGCAGGCGCTAAACCGCTGAGCCACCCAGGGATCCCCAAAAGACCAGAAATTTGTTATTAGAGCATGAATCTTACATGACATTTAGAAAGATTTCTAAGAGGGGAAAAAAAAAAGTTATATCACTTACAAAGTCAGATTTTAATAACCAATAAAATGTACATCCCATTCCCCAATAAAGACATTTTTCTATTAGATAAGTGGTCCAAAAAAAAGCCCTTTATTTTTGAGCAGTCCATCAAAGTATAACAATTGCAAGAGATTTGCTTTGGTGGGGTTTACATTATAAACAACTTTACTGAATAAAGGTCAAGTTATTAGGAAAAACTGATGAAAGTTCATATATTTAGGCATTAGGTGGATTTAGCCTTTGAACATTACCTAATTTAATTTTTCTGCTTCTGATTTAAATTTGCATAGATTACCAACAACAAAAGCCCTAGAATAACAAATCAAGACTATCTAAACAAACTGCTTAACGAAGAGAAAACTCTTTAGGGGAAAATGAACATCAAGCTTAAGAAGACAAATAATGTCTCTGAAATTAGGACATAAGCAAAAATTAATATTTTCTTTTATATAATATTGACAGAACTTATGTGATGATGGAGAACAATTACAAAACATATTTAACAATCTTGTTATTTCATGAGGTTATGGTTTGTGTTCAGCAAAGGAGGGAAGGACTAATGTTTATTCCAGTACCATCCAAGAAGAATTCAATATGCTGAATGCACAAATTACTTCCTGACTTGGTATGTACTCTGTATTCACTGAATGCAATTTCAGTGACAAATTCCTATTAGTTTCAGGAAAAGACGATTTTACTTACCACAAGCTATATAATCGCCATTGGAAGCGAGGCCTACAAAGTTTTTTTCATTGATGTGACCCTTGAAGGAACGTAGACAGTATGGTTTCCCTACATTCCACAGCTTTAGCTGGCTGTCTGTTGAGCTGAGGTAAACACAAAAAAATGAGAATGCATTTAAGATTTCAAGGTCTGAAACTACTCATTAGAGGCAATCCAGTTTGGTGGTTTAGAATGCAAACTATGGAAGAAGTTTTTCTGAGTTACAATGCTCAATATGCCATTAACCAAACAGTGATATAACTTCTTTGGCATCGTTAGTTATGTGAAATACAGCAATTCCTGTATTATTGAATTAGATAAAATTCTGTAAGATGTGAACACTAAATTAATTCATTTAAAATGCTTTCAATAGTCCTTGCAGATGTAGGAAATGCTTACTAATAAACATTACTCCTCAATACCATCATACCACCATCATCAAATAACAAGAGGTCCATTGGGAATTGTGTTTAATTTCAGGGATATACTCTATGCCACTGGGATTAATTTACTTTTCAAATATTGAATTATATTGGTATACTAAATTTAAACTATTTTCACAGCTTAGTTGTATCTACAGGGGTGGAATATTATGAGTGACTGGAATGGTCTATATAAAGTAATTTATTTACTGAAATAATGTTCAAATGCAATTATTTACCAAAAATTACCAAATATAAAGATCGTTGGTAATCCTATTATAGAGACAGTCATAAAACTTCAATAAAACACCATGTCTTTGTTTTTCCTTTTGTTACAAAAATCTTATAATACCATATATCTTATGTTGTAAATTGTCTACCATTTACTCAATAATTTGGTTTATAATTTTTCTCTAAACACATTCAGATATCTTCATTAATAACTACATAATAAATCACCTTTCTCTTACATAACATTCACAGAATAGGGCACTATGCTGAATCTTTACACTGCTTACTTCATTTAAAGATTCACAACATAATAACTATTATTAACTCCATTTTAGAGATGAGGCAACTGAGAATGTGAAGGTTATGGATATTTTCAAGATACCACAGCTAGTCCAAAGCAGAGCCAAGACTGAAACTGTCTCATCTTAGACGCCAAACTCCAAACTCTAATCCTTGTTATCATTTTTTCAAAAGACATTTATGTTGTTTTCAATTTCTTTTTCTTAACAATGTGGCACTGAATATTTCTTTGTGTATATATTTTTATTGGTCAAGAATTCAGAGGTTGTGGCAATATATGTATATTTTAATATTACTTTGTAACACTTCCAAATATACTTGTGGGTAAATTTATTCTAAAAACTTCTAAACCTCAAACATATTTTTAAAAAGCATGATTTATAAAACCTAAGAAGGACAAGAGATTGGTGAAAATATAAACAACGTATAAACATTAATAAGGTTGACTAAAATTTCTCAATTTATACAATTAGGTATATATGTATTACAACTACTAAAAATCAAAATAATTTAACATTTATAAATCTGAAACTGAAGAAAAATATTTTTGCCATATAATCTAACATCTACAATTGAATCTGAATAAAATTTTATTTACTAACCATTATTATTCCTAAAGATGGGATACATTTGGACTAGTTAATAATAATTTAGGTTTGTGAACTAATTGCCTATATTATCTTGCCTTAGAAAACTCAGTTTTTTTTTCCCTTGTTTGTAACTCAGGTTCAAAATACCTTGCCAAATAAATTCAAATTACCAATTTCTAATCTAGAGTAACCAGTATAGAGAGGTAGATATGGTGGGGGATAGCAAATATTAATGCCAAAGCACTGGTATTAATAATCTCCTAAGAGTAGAGATCAGAAATTAAGGTGGGGTGGGGAGCTAAGTGAAAAGAAAAAAAAAGGATCATTAAGCGTGAAAAGAAATAAAATACGGAGAAATTAAGATGGATATATGCTAGGGTAATATAAAGAGAACTATGAACTGGGTTAACAGAAAAAAGGGACTGCCTGTTAGAAGTGCTTTGTCAACGATATTTTGGTAATTGAGATTTATTTATCTGGATGACATCTTGTTAAGCTTCAAACAAAATAAAAGACAATTAAACCTTACATTATAATTCTCTAGTGCAGAAGGTTTCTCAAAGGATATGTATCAAGCCACATTTAGTTCTTTTCAAAACATATTTAAAACACACCATGAAATCATAGGGAAATCAAGTAACACAGAATCAACCAAATATTCCCTAAAGCCATAAATAATACTACTGTACTACAAAGTGTGTAAATATACAATAACATATTAATTGACTTTAACAGATAAAATGCTTCTTATTCTATTCCATCAACTTTGTTGATTTTCTCTTAAGGAGAAGCAGTGGTTGAAATCCCATCTAAAGTTTAAATGTTGAAGGAGGGGTGCATTAAAAACTTTCTTTATATAATAAAATAAGGATTTTATTCATAAAGAGAATACAAAAGTGAACAATACAAACCAGAATATACATGTATTTTAGTTAGACAAATTATTTTTTAAACTCTACTATTTATGAAAAAGTGCTATACCACAGTGTTACTCTTTACAGATACCCACAGTGACGTTATAAAATCGGTCAATGACGACAGAGTTCTCGGTTAAGCTCAATCTCAGGAGAGTAATACTCACGCAGAGACGATTTCCTCACCACTCACAAACTTTGCATAAGAGACTGCTTTTCGGTGTCCCTTGAATACCATGATTGGCTGTTTAGTGTTACGAAGATCATAGTAGTGGACACAGTGATCTAAAACAAATAAAACAAGAAAAATGTAGTAAATGAAGAAATGTAAAGCAAAGCTCATTTTAAATGGTTTGGTGAGTTTTCAAAGGTTTCAGGGACAATATCAAACGTGTAATAACAAAACTAAGTGCTATGATTGATTTTCAAAGACAAGGAAGATATAATGTGTCTTCTGTTTTTAATCTAGGAAATATAGTAGCATAAAAAAGTACATACACATGCCAATGTCAGTCTGAAAGGGAGTTCCGCTGATATATCCAGTGATCCTGGCTCTAATTCCAGAGTAGTAAAGGTTCAAAGTAACCGAAAATCTTAAAATGTATCCTTACATTTTAGACGACCTTATAAAAAAAGGTAATATAAATATTTTACAGGACTCCTGGGTGGCTCAGTGGTTGGGCATCTGCCTTCAGCTCAGGTCCTGATCCTGGGGTCCTGGGATTGAGCGCCCCATCAGGCTCCCCACAGAGACCGCTTCTCCCTCTGCCTATATCTCTGCCTTTCTGTGTCTCATGAATAAATAAATAAAATCTTTAAAATATACAGATTAACATTTTAGGCTTCTGGTTAAAAATAATACTATATAATTTCCCACATTTGCCTTTGAAAAAAGTGTGTCTTGAGACACATTTTACATATAATAAAACCAACTTACTGTAATTACACAATTCAACGATTTTTAGTAACTTTATCCAGTGGTACACCATCTCCATAATAAATCAGTTTTAAAACAGTTTCCTCAGGGTGCCTGGGTGGCTCAGTGGTTGAGCATCCACCTTTGGATCAGGTCAAGATCTCAGGGCTACCACAGGGAACCTACTTCTCCCTCTGCCTATGTCTCTGCCACTCTCTTTGTCTCCCTCATTAAAAAAATAAATAAAATCTTAAAAATAAATAAATAAAACGTTTTTCTCATTCCAGTAACATGCCTCATGCTCATTTACCACCCACTGCCTTAGGCAATCACTATATCTAACTTTTTCTAATAAATTTACCTTTTCTGGACATTCATTGTAGATGAAGCCATACAATACATGACTTCTATGTATGGTTTCTTACACTTCAAATAATGTTTTTGAAGTTCATCTATGTCGTAACAAATCAATAGTTCAGTCCTTTTTTTTTTAAGATTTTATTTATTTATTCATGAGAGAAACAGAAAGAGAGAGAGAGAAGCAGAGACACAGGCAGAGGGAGAAGTAGGCTCCATTCAGCAAGCCCAATGAGGGACTCGATCCTGGGACGCCGGGATCATGCCCTGAGCCGAAGGCAGGTGCTCAACCGCTGAGCCACCCAGGCGTCCCTAGTTCATTTCATCTTATTGCTAAGTAGTACCCATTGTATAGATAGACTACATTTTGTCGACTCACTCACCAGGTGAAGTATTGTTTCATAACCAAACCATTTTTTGGTTATGAAAAATAATGCTGTTATGAACAATCACATTCAAGGCTTTGTGAAAAATGTATTCAAGTCTCACTAAGACATCTAAGAAGTGTTAATTACTGCATTAGGTGATAATTTTTTAAAGAAATTGACAAACTGCTGACTGTACCATTTTAAATTCTTACAAGCGATACAAGATGGTTCCAGTTCCTTTACATGAGTACTCTGAAAATTTTGGATACGATCAAAAAATTTTTTAACAAATATTACCAACCATTCTGTTGCTTGTCTTTATTTTCTTAACAATATATTTTATCTTATTTTATTTTATTAAAGATTTTATTTATTTTTTCATGAGAGACAGAAACACAGGCAGAGGGAGAAGCAGGCTCCATACTAGGAGCCCGATGTGGGACTCGATCCCAGGTCTCCAGGATCAGGCCCTGGACTGAAGGCAGCACTAAACCACTGAACCACAGGGGCTGCCCTTAGCAGTATATTTTAAGGCACAGAAGCTTTGGATTTGATGGGGTCCAATTTATTTATTTTTTTCTATTTTAACCTCATAAAAAACTTTGACTAAGATAAAATCTTAAAGATTTTTCTTCTTCTAGCATTGATTGTTTTAGTTCTTACATTTATGTCTATGATCAATTCTAAGTTAATTTTTCTATATGGTAGGAGTAGAGGTCAAAGTTCATCTTCCTGCATATGAAAGGATATGCATCCAGCTGTCCTACCATGGGGTGGAAACAAACTTTTTCTCTAATGAACTGCTTCAGCATCCTTGATGAAAATGAACTGACTTTTGGATTAATCCTAATCAAGAGATTTGCGTATGTCTACCTCCTCCCAGTGCAACAGTGTCTTGTACAACTATAGCTTTGTTTTTTAAAAAAGATTTTATTTTTTAAAGATTTATTTATTGGAGGGGGCGGTGGACCAAGGGAGACAGAGAATCTCAAGGAGACTCTTTGCTTGCTGAGCATGCAGTTTGATGTGGGGCTCACAACCCTGAGATCATAACGTGAGCTAAAATTAGGCTTAGTCAGATGCTTAACCAACTGAGCCACCCAGACACCCCTAAGATTTTAAGTAATTCCTACACACGCTGTGGGACTCAAACTTATAACCTCAAGATCAAGAATCACATGCTCTACTGACTAAGACAGTCTGAGTGCCCCTATAACGAACTAGAGCTTTATAATTTTGATATTCAGTAGAAAAAGTTCTTCAACTTTGTTCTTTTATAAAAAATTTTTTTGGCAATTCCTGTCCATTAGCATTTCCACATAAATTTTAGGATAAGGTTATCATTTCCTGGATAAAAGCCTCCTCAAATTTTTCCAGAGATTGAGTAGTATCTACAAATTACTCTTAGGAAAATTATCGTCTTAACAATATTAAGTCATCCAATTTATGAACAGAATATCTCTGTATTTATTTACATCTTATTTTCCTTAACATATTTTTGTAATGTTCAATGTACAAGTCTTGCAATTACCTTATTCAATTTATTCATTAAGAATTTTATTCTTTTTGATGTTATTCTGAACAGAATCATACTATTTTTTGGACTGTACATTGTTTGTGTTTTAAAAGACTTTTTTAATACTGATACTTTATTCTGTGGCCCAGCTGAACAATTATTAGTTCTAATTTTTTTAAAGATTACCTAAAATTTTCTACATATGGGTTAGTGTCATCTGCAAAAGGATAGTTTAATATTTTTTTATGAATTTATTGATTATTTCTTTGAGAGTGAGAGAGCACAAGCATGTGGTGTGGCAGAGGGAGGAGAAGCAGACTCCTGCTGACTAGGAAGTCCAATGTAGGAGTCAATCCCAGGACACTGGGATCATGACCTGAGCTGAAGGCAGACCCTTTAACCAACAGAGCCACCCAAAAGCCCTTAATGTTTTTTTTCAATGGGCACCTTCATGGCTCAGTTCCTATTTGTAGGGGAAAAGCATTCAGTCTTCTACTTGTAACAGATATTCACTGCAGTTTTTCAATGAAACCTTCTGTCAAGTTGAAGACGTTTACTGCTATTTGTTACATGTTTTAATCATTAATGGGTATGAGATTTTGTCAAATGCCCTTTCTATGTTTGTTAGGATGATTATATGGTTTTAACTCTTTATTCTATTAATACAGTATATTATATTAATTGATTTTTGGATGTTAAACAAATTTGGTACTCCTGGAATTAATTTCACACTATCAGAGTGATAATCTTTTAAATATGCCATTGAATTTGCTTTGCTAATATTCTGTACAAGGAATCTGCATCTCTATTCTTGAAGAATACTGGTCTGTTTTTCTATTTGTGTGGTATATTGGGCTTCTGGTTTTGAAAATTCTTCAGGGAAGATTTTGTGAAGTAGTAGTAGTATTTTTTATCATTTAATAAAATTTACCAGGGAACCCATTTGGGTCTCTGCCTTTCTTTGTAGGAATGTTATTACTCAATTTTTTTTTTCCCTTCCATAGGTCTATTTGATTTAATGCTTCTGAGTCCATTCTAATAATGTGAATTATAAAATTTGTTCACTTCATTTACATTATTAAGCTGGCATACAGCTGTTCATGGTATTCTGCTGTAACCCTTTTAATATCTGAAAGGTCAGCAGTAAACCCCCTTCTTTCATTCTTTTTTTAAGATTTTATTTCTTTATTTAGAGAGAGAGGGAGCAAATGAGTGGGGGAAGGGGCACACTGGGAGAAAGAGAATCTCAAGCAGACTTCCCACTGAGCAAGGAACCCAAGACCCTGAGGCAAAATCAGGAATTGGCCACTTGACATACTAAGCCACTTAGGAGCCAGCCCCCGGTTTCTTTTATTCTTAATTTTAGTGATTTGTGTCTTCCTTTTTTCTTAGTCTACCTAAAAGTGTGCCAAATGGGTTGATCTTTTCAAAGAACCAACTTTTTTTTTAAGAGAGTGCAAGTAGGAAGGGAGGAGGGGGAGGAGAGAAGGAGGGGACAGGGAGAAGAAGGCGTGGGGAGAATCATAAGCAGGCTCCCCCATTCAGCATGGAGCCCATGTGGGGCTTGAGCTCATGATCGGAGATGATGACCTATGCCAATATCAAGAGTTGGATGCTTAACCAACTGAAACACCCAACTGCCACTCAACCAGTTTTTAGTTTTGCTGATTTTTCTCTATCATTTTTCTATTCGTTATTTCACTAATTCCCATCCTATTATTTCCTTCCTTCCATAGCTTCATTTATTATTTTTTTCTAGATGTTTAAGGTAAGAGCTTAGATTATTAAGATCTTTCTCTTTTTTAATGTAAACACTTGAAGATAGACATTTTTATTTAAGATTTTATTTTTAAGTAATCTCTCAATTCCGCACGGGGATCGAATTTACAATCCCAAAATCAAGAGTCCCATGCTCTACTCAGTGAACCAGGACATTTCTTCTAAGCACTGCTTCAGCTGCTAACACAGATTTTAGGTTTTTTAAAGATTTTATTAATTCGTGAGAGACAGAGAGAGGCAGAGACTTAGGCAGAGGGAGAAGCAGGCTCTCTGCTTCTTGATCCTGGGTCTCCAGGATGACACCTGGCCTTAAGGCGGCACTAAACCCCTGAGCCACCTGGACTGCCCAGAAGTTGCTAATCTTATGGAGGAGTGCTTTTATGTGCTGAGTTGCTTTTCTCTTGGTGTTTTCCAAGATTCTTTCCCCTTCTTTGCTTTCAGGAGTTTGAATTTGATGTGTTTAGGTGCCAGTCTCATGGAGTTTATTCTACTTTGAGCTCACAGAGGTTCATGAGCTCACAGAGGTTCATGAGTGTCTAAACTGATGTTTTTCATACAATTTGGGGAAGTTCTGGCCCCTTTACCTTAAATATTTTCCATCCCTTTCTCTATTCCCTTATTTCCTGAGTCTGTTTATGCTGGCATTTTTAATGGTGTCTGACAGGTTTCCAAAGCTTTATTCATTTTTCTCCATTCTTAGACTGAATAATCACTATTGACTTAACTCCAAGTTCACTGCCAGTTCAAATCTGCTTAAGTGTTCCTCTAGTGAATTTTTATTTCAGTTATAATTTTCAACTACAGAATTTCTATTTGTTTTTTATTTTTGAACAGTCTCATATTTTTATATTTCTTTCATTCCCTAATCATGTTTTAATTCACTGAATACATTTAAATTAGCTGCTTTAAAGTCTGAAATAAGCCTAACTCTGTTATACTTTTAGCTAATTTTTTCCTGCTTTTTTGCATAATCCCATAGTTTTGATTTTGGGGTGGTTTGTTTGTTGTTGTTTTCTATAAAAGGTAGACATTATAGATAATATAATGTGGTAACTATGAAATCAGTTCCTACCACCCTCTCCTGGGACTTTTGTGACTTGGCTTTTTGTTGTTGGTTTTGTTGACACCTTAATTGTCTAGAGACTTTTCCAGAAAGGACTCTCTAGTCTGTAAATCCATGATGCATGAAACCACTTAAGTTTCGATTTGTTTTCTTGTAAAAAAAGAATTTTTTTTTTACCTTGATTAATAAAGTTTGCTCCTGGGTCAGCATTGCTTAGTAGCCACAAAATGTTCTTAAATGTTTTGAGCCAGTATGTCTTCTATCCTTTGCCCAGGGCACCTGTGGTGTGTGTTAGGGCATCCTATTCAAAGCTCAGCAACTTTTAAATCTCACTTCTTACCTATACAGAGTCAATGAGAGGCAAGCAACTAGAGTCCTTTCATTTTTTTCCTGGATAAGCACACTGGCCTGAATATGCACAAAGCATTCTACATCCGAGGAGTTTTTTCAAAGACCCTGTGGCTATTCTGCTGCCCATATCCTTTTAAATTTTGACTGGACTCCTGTTTGCCCCATCTCTTATCACAGCCTTAGATAACTGTGATCTGATGGTTTTCAACAAAACCCTGGGTCCAGGTCTTTCCCCATGTGGACTTTGAGTCAGGTCAAACAATGACAATGATCTAGAAATAGGGCTTTCTGAGAAGTTCCCACACCTATTTTTCTTTTCCTAGTGGTGGCTAGAAGGCTGGTGGTTTTCAAGGCTTATATACCACAAGTTAGCTCAGTTTTTATAAATTTGCTTGTATTTTTGTTGCTTTTATGGAAAAGTATTCTCAGATTTTTTAAATTATTATAATTGCATTAAGTAATCACCTCAAATGACAGCAATTAGCTTATACTGGAGAGGTATAAATGTATAGCTGCAAATTGTTTCACATGTGCTAAAGTAAAAATGGAAAAAAAAAATTCTGCTTCAAATGCTGTGCCCATGTTAAATTTACCAGTTACAAAGATAAACTTCTCTTTTGCATTAATAATTTAAAATTGAAAAATATTTTTGTAAAATAATTATTTCATAAAAGCTGAAAATAATTTGATATAATCAAAACAGCACAGTACAGTATAATAATATATTAACGTATTCTCAGGCTAATAAGAACACAAGAAGGAATATATACAAAAATGTAGGGATATAAGTAAAGGTTAAATTATTTCACTGTGCCCTATAAGATTTTACAGTAGCTAGGATGAGAAAAGTAGTAGAGAGACTTAAGTATAAAACGGGAAATGATCTTTTTATAGACATAGCAATCTTGAAGGAAACTGCACTATAATACTCAGAACCAGCTCTGTGCAGTGGTGATTTATTTTCAGCAAAACAAATACTACTCCATCATATTACTGTTACTAAACCATCATCTTGCTATTCTTTTTTCTATTTTTTATTTTTATTTTTACTGTATTTAATTAGAATTTGATTCAACTTCAAGTTACTTAAGAACTAGGAACATACAAAACTGGGTTATAATTTGTATTTGCCCATGTAACTTAATTAACATTATGACAAAAATAGTTTAGTTCAGGGGGAGGAGTCCTCAGTAACTGGCTTTCCTTTATAAAGGGGAAGCCTTTCTGAAGTGTTACCACAATTTTTAAAAATACTCTTAATAATTAGAAAATTTAATATATGATCACATTTCTATTCCTTTTCTTTCTCCCTAAGTTCTTACTGTGAAAAATTTCAAACCTGCAGAAAAGTTGAGACAACAATGAACTGAACAACTTTGTATTTTTTCAATTAGACTCTCCAAATGTAAATATGGTTACCATATTTCTTTTAGCCTTCTTTCTATAAATAAACAAATACACTCTTTTTTTTGCCCCATGAACCATTTGTAAGTTTCAAACATCAGGATATTTTACCCATAAAAACATCAGAAATTACTGTCTAAAAACAAGACGACTCTCCACAATACCACTGTTAATACTTATGAAACACTGACATAAGAATATAATTTAATATGCATTCTACACTCAAATAACCCAATTGTAAAAAATATCCTGAATAGAGGGACGCCTGGGTGGCTCTGAGGTTAAGTGTCTGCCTACAGCTCAGGGCATGATCCCAGAATCCAGCATTGAGTCCCACATCAGGCTTCCTGCATGGAGCCTGCTTCTCCCTCTGCCTATGTCTCTGGCTCCCTCTCTCACGAATAAATAAATAAGTCTTTAAAAAAAATCCTGAATAGCTATTTATTTATTTAATTTTTCTCAAGGGTCACTCACTATATTCAGTTTCTATGTTTTTTGTTGTTGTTTTACATACAACAACTTAACAGTTTTTTGGAAGCATCTCAGGTAGCTGTTTTGTAGAATGTTCCACATTCAAATTTGAATGTTTTCTCATCATTATGTTCATGTTAAATATTTTTGACAAGAATACTATAAAGATTATGTTCCTTCCTACTGCATCACATTAGGAGGCATATCATGTCTGTCCCAATGGTGATGCCAAATTTGATTTCTCAGTTAATTAATTGCCCCCATGGCCTTGTCAATGTAAACAAAATTTGTTTCTATTTTAACCAAACATACACAATCTTAAGAGGAATATCAATACAGAATTATTTCTGGTATAATTAATAATTTTCCTATAGTGATACCACAAAGTATTTCATAAGGTAATCACTGTTGATATGCTAAAGTGAGAGGATGAAAATAATTTGCCTAGAATAGATGCAGAAATATCTGACTGAACTTAATGTTAAATAAGAGTTCATTACCTTTACTAAGGTAACAATAAGGTAAGTACAACTGAGTAGTTTTTAAATGCAATTTATGACAAAGCCATTCTAAACTGTGTTCTAAAAAGCAAGTATACAAAGGAAATAGGTTCAATCCAATATACAATAGCCAGTAGGAAAGAGATCAAGCCAAATTTCAAAAACCCCAAATTCTGTTTTCAGGCTTCCCAGATACTTATGAGCTTCAAAAGATCTGTGTCCTAGCTTTTGGGTTATTACCATGATAGGACTAGAATAAGAAAGCAAGCTGGAGAAATCCTTAAAAAAGTTTTCCCAGTGACAATAAATGAGCGTCTTTAAAAAAAAAAAAAAAAAAAAAGTTTTCCTTAGGCAGGGAAAATAACTTCTGAGTATTTAAAAATACACAGGTCCAGGGGCTCCTGTTTGGCTCAGTCAGTGGGCCATGCGACTCTTCATCTCAGAGTCATGAGTATGAGTCCCATGTTGGGGGCGAAGTTTACTATTTAAAAATATATTTTAAAATAAATTAAAAATAAATATACTGGTGCATCTACTAGTTACTGATATTGACCTTATACAGCTAACATTTTTTACTTTAAAAACAATTACATGATTTTTTTTTTTTTACTGCCTTTAAGCCTTTGATGATATCTTATTAGAGTCATCTTAGAGATCTGAAAGACAGCTAAACTTTGGAAACAGAAAGAGCAAACAAGTATAAGTTACATAATACAAATGGATATGCACTACTTTGCAACACTTCTTTATAACACTTGCTCTGAATTTGTTGTTAGATTTTTGTTCATCATTTGAGAAAGAATCAGAAATTGTCACTGCTTATTTTTTTTACAAATATAATAACCTCTGGGTTCCAACCTATATAGAACCTTAGAAAGACAGACTATTTTAGCTCACTATTATGCAGCCTTATTTTACGAATCATCCCTCTAATCCTTACCAATCCACAAAAGATACACAAGCAATTATAAGCTACAGTGTGACAAAAGTAGCAACTACCTATTTGTGTATTAGATAAGCCACAATCATCAAATCATTTAAAAACAAACAAAAATGACTTCCAATTTCATATATAAAGCACTTGGAAGCTGACACTTTATCCTAATAACAAATAAAAGATGAATAGATTAAGAAATCAACAACTCTTTAGAATTCACAAGAAAGATGACAGCCCAGGTCTAACTGCTACCCTAAAGATCAAAGAGACAGGTGAATGAATAATTAGTGATTCATACAGAGAATCTGCCATTAAAAAAGTACATGGATATAAAAATCTGAACTGCAACTGATAAACTGTGGGAGGCTCAGTGTGAACAAGTTTGAGAATTAAAAACTCCAGAGGGAGCCAGTCATAGGGATCCTCCACAATTTTGTCAGATTTTTTTCTGAGAGCTTGATCAAGTTCTCAAAGGTGGAAGACAATATTCTTAAGAGTTGTGAAAATACTCTATATGATGCTACAATTATGAATACATGTCATTACACATTTATCCAAATCCATACAATATATAACAGCAAGAATGCAGTGTAAAGAATGGACTTTGGGTGATTATGATGTGTGAACATAGGTTAAATAATTGAATGTACCACTCTGGAAAGGGATGTTGATAATGAGAGTATGTGTGTATGTTTGGGAGTAGGAGGTATATGGGAAATCTCTGCATCTTCCTATCAATTTGCTGTGAACCTAAAACTTGTCTTAAAAAAAAAAAATTCAAAAAAATAAAAATAAATTAAAAAAAATAAAAAATAAAAAATTCTATTATATATGTTTTCCCAAAACTTTTTTTTAGTAGTTCCTGGGTGGCTCAATCAGCTAAGCATCTGCCTTGGGCTCAGGTCATGATCTCAGGGTCCGGGCCCCATGTGGGGATCTCTGCTCACCTGGGAACCTGCTTTTTTGCCCTCTCCCCCTCCCCCTGTTTGTGTGCACTCTCTCTCAAATAAATACATAAAAAATATTTTTTAAAAAACTTAAAAAAAAAAAAAGACTCAGTTTAGAAAAAGTTTACATGTATAATAAGGAAGTCTTCTTTTGCCTAATTTATTTAAAATCCTAGGACACCAAACAGATTAAAGTAGAGCTGTTCCGGTTATAGCCCAAATAGGAACAGAGGCATTTTTACTAATAAGCCTCTGTTCTCCCTACCTACCCAGCATTCCTTTCCACCTGCCAACTCTTAAAGAATCTTAAGAAATATTGAAATGAATTAATTGTACTGAGCAATATGAAAAAATGTTTTCATTTAGTTTTTCGTATTTATCCTTTTTTGCAGGGATAAAGCATATTAATTAATGAATTTTTAATACTAAATTCTAAAGCCCCTGGGGCAAATAAAAACTTACAAATCACCACTTCCCTACAAAATCCAACTCAAAATATCAATAATATCTGTTTGTTTCCAAAAACATCTATTTGGATGGATATGTTTGTGATTTGTTAGTTTTAATTATCTCTGATGGAAGAAATGGGTTGCCCTGTAAGGTTTCTCTTGTGTTGTCCTAAACTAGACAGACAACAGGAAAAATGTTTAAATTTTCACATTCATTTAAGGATTCAGTACAATGTTCTACGCATAGACATTAGTGGCCAGATGATATCGTTGTAATCCTTATCATTTGGAAATAGAGAAAAAAATGTTATCAAATATAGAAAAAAGTTTTAAATAATTTGTGTTTATTTGAATTTATCTGAAAGTATATACAACAATTATATGGAATACATAGTTTTATTATCAACTTAATGTAATAAAGATTAGAGCTAAACCACACATTCTAAAATATTCAGAGTTTTTTAGATATTAAATAAACACAAACTATGGGCAAAAATTCCTGTGCTCAGTTTTGCCTGCTTAGGAATCAAGTTTCTATATAATAAAATGTGAATTACCAGGGAAATTTAAGGATTTTCTTGATGGTACTTTTTTTTTTTTAAGATTTTACTTATTTATTCATGAGAGACACACAGAGAGACAGAGACATAGGCGGGGGAGAAACAGGTGGGGAGCCTGATGCGGGACTCCTTCCCAGGGTCCCACGATCATACCCCTGAGCCACTCAGGTGCCCCTCCTCTTAGTGATACTTTTAAAAATTAGAATTTTATAAAATTGTTCTAACATCATAAATCTAAATCTAGAGGCAATGGCATCCAAACCTTGATGTCTAAATTTTAGAAATATAAAATCTGTCATGCCCACACTAGAAATAAGAGCACTGAAATACATACTCAAAATGCAATACAAAATTATTTGCTCAACTTGGCCTAGCTTGCTAGTAAGTTCACACAGCCAAACTAAGCATTGGAACAAGTATCTGAACACACTCAACATTTTTTGAGAATTAATTTGCTTCAATCTTCACTGATCTGCTTTACTTCAAACTCTTTTCACACTTTTGCTTTAGAGTCAAAAAGCAAATAATGCTAAATAATGACTAATGAACATCAGAGATAAATATTTTCTCATCACTAGAAAGGCATTAAAACAAATTTTAACATCTCGTGTCAGCATGTAAAGATCATAAAAAAATCTGTTTTATTACAAAAACCTTGGAAAATGGTTATCTAAAATTAATGGTGGCAGGAAAAAACTGAAAAGGCCAAAATGGGAATAATAATGGCTTTCTTTGAATATCTTGAAAGAGAAATTCATTTTGGGAAACTGACAAAACACCAAGAATCAAGTCTCATAAACAGCTAAGAACTGATGCTTTTTGCTTTTTTCTTTCTTTTTTCCTTTCTCTTTCTTTTTCTTTCTTTCTTTCTTTCTCTCTCTCTCTCTCTCTTTCTTTCGTTTTTATGCTTAACTTTCTTGAAAAGAAGATCATTAGGGCATGTGGTGGTTCAGTTGGTTAAGTGTTACCTTCAGTTCAGGTCATGATCCCAGGGTCCTGGGATTGAGCCCTACATCCTGCTCAGTGGGGAGCCTGCATCTCCCTCTCCCCTTCCCCCTACTTGCACTTTCCCTCTTTCTGTCAATAAATAAAACCTTAAAAAAAAAAAAGAAATATCATTTAAAAAAATCTAAGTGAAGTCAGAGAAAGACAAATACTGTATAATTTCACTCATGTGGAATTTAAGAAACAAAATAGATGTACATGTGGGGGTGGGGGAGAGAGAGGAGGAAGCAAATCCTAAGAGACTCTTAATGACAGAACAAACTGAGGGTGATGGAGGGAGGTGGGCAGGAGACTGCCTAGATGGGTGAGAAGTATTAAGAAGGGTTATTTGTTAGGAGTGATGAATCACTGACTTCTACTACTGAAAACAGTATTACACTGTTTGTTAGCTGGAATCTAAGTGTTTTTAAAAATCATTTTATGTAAATAATCTATGTGTGATAATATGGATTCCCATAGTTGACAGATTTGATCTTCTAAGTACTTGTTAACTATGTTGTTCAAATTTCCAGTACCTTGTAATTTCTTTCTCCTTAAAGATTTTAGTTTCTCTTACAATTTGTCATATTTACTTGATATATTTTGGGGCTATCTTATTACATACATGAGGCTTACAATGTATGTCCTCATTTTAAGTAACTCCTTTTATCATTTCATTGGGATCTTCTTAACCCTATTTTAACCTGGAAAGTCTAATTGTTCTCACTAAATATAGTTTCACCAATTCTTACTTCATAACATATTTTCTCTCTTTATTTCAATCTTCCTGTGCCTTTCAAATTTAAGTGTCTCTTTTGCATAACATTTAGTGTAGAAGTCTTAATTTTTAAATAAAATAACCCAATCAGAGTGACTTGGTCTTTGAACTGGTAAATTTAATGTCTCAATTTACTGTTTTCAGTGAGACATGTGGAGTAAGCCCAAATTTATTTATTCTCATCATGTTTCATTTAGTTATTTACTCTATTTTTTTATTTGTTTATTCGTCCATTCATGGGAGGGTGGGGGGCAGAAATACAGAGGGAGAAGCAGACTCCCTACAAGGTGCCCAATGTGGGATTCAATCATGGAACTCCAAAATCACAAACAAAGCCATGAGCCAGAGCCGAAGGCAGATGCCCAACCGCTGAGCCACCAAGGCATCTCTACTCCGGTTTTTCTTTTTTTTTCTTTTCCTACTCTGACTTTTCTACGGCTCTTCATTTCCTCCTTACTTACTGTCTATAGACTGAGTTTTCTTTAATATAGATGGAGTTTTCTTTACTACTGTAGATTTGAAATTAGAAATCCTATTTCTATTCTTTAATGATAATGATTAAAATTTTATTTATTTTTTTGATTAAAATTTTAGAATGCATATATGACATAAAGGACAAAGCTAATTAATACTGTTACACAGGTAATGTAAAACCTTACACTGCTTTATATTTTATCAATATTCCTCCAAAACCTGGGTTATTATTGTACAGATTTTAGTTTCCATCTTTTTAAGACTTCCAAATGTTTCCATTATTGTTGTTGCTTTATATAGTCAAGGATAGCTAAGATTTACTTATATATATATAAATTTCTCTGCTCACAAGACTTTTTTATAATACTGTATTCAATTATTTATTTAATTCTCTTCTTTATTTCTCTGTGGAAGGAGCAAGTAGAAGAAACATCCTATACCATGGACAGAATTCTCAGAGGCAACAATGCCTGTCCACTACTCAGAGCCCAGGCCAAGACAAAGTTTCTACTGAAACTTCGGGCAGAGACAGATAATTACAATACTCTAAGCAGGTCCACACCATATTTCTCCTCCCCCACTAACTCTCCAACAACTAGATCCCTGAAGCTAGCAACTTTCTATTACTACCACTAACCAGTGATAGAACTTCAGCTAACAGGTTTAGTTCTCTGGTTTTTTGTATTCTGCTCTCTTTCTGACCCTTTATGATTTCAATACTTTGTACGCTATGCATCTAAAGTAATATTTTTATACATTTTATCTAAAATAATATTGATCTAAAATGAATAAAATGTTGACAGAGGATTTTCAATTTATTTAGTCCATCAAATTGTTAGAACTAGAACTGTATTCTGAGTTATAGTACTTTCTTTGATGTAACCATTCGACACAAGTTTCAAAATAAAGAACTGATTAACCCTCAACTCATGCCTAGTAACTAATCTTCTTAGGTGTTTCAAAACTGCCCCTCCATTTCCAGAGGCACTTTCATCAGACACAAGGTACAGATCCATATTTTAACCAGTGTTTTCAATTTTTAGTCTTTGTATAGTGATAATATATTAGGTAAGCTCTATGCAAGAATATGATTGAAAAACTAATCTAAAATGGAGAATGTAAGTATAAAAAAATAATGGCGATTTGGGGCTTCGTCTACTTAATGACTTCTTTATGCTCTTTTACAAAATCAAAATGAATCCTACTATTATCACAGTAGTAACAGTTCATGAGAAAAAAACAGTATTTTTTCTTTTACTGGATAGATCTGATCTTTATGTTTTGATAAATGCTATTAAAACAGACTTAATATTTTAGTACAATTATGTTCATTAGACAACAAAGCATTCTTACTATGATATATAAAAGTCTTTTATTATTTATTAGATCTACATTTCCAAATTATTGTTCCAACCAATTCAGGAACTTGTAAATATCTTTAGTATAGTTACCGTACTTTCAGGGTAAGGGAAAGGAATAGGTAGACATAAAATGGCTAAGGAGTAATTTCAAAACATAAATCCTTGGTCTCCTCTCTAAAGATTATAATTTGGTAAGATCTGTGATAGCATCTTGGCACAAATAACTTTTCAGTTTCTCAGACTTCAAAAATCACTGTTCTAATCCTATTTTTCACAACGTATTATAATTTATTTGCTTGTCTATCTTCTCTAACAGTGACATCCTGGAAAGGTAGGATTTTTATTTTTGTATGCACAGTAATAAATAGATTTTTAAAGTAAGTGTTTGTAAAGTTAGTAAATGAATGCTAGAATTCTAATGGAAATAATTCTAGGTACCCTGATAAGTGTGATACAAAAAAAAAAAATTTTTTTTTTTTTTAAGAATAATTACAAGCTCCAGCTCCTCTAATCAGTAGTTATTTTCCTTCCAGGGACTGTGAGAAACCACTAGATACATATTTCACATTGTATATGTAGATTGATATAGATATAGATATAGATATAGATATAGATATAGATATAGATATAGATATAGATATGAGTACAAGGTCCACTGAATATATGTGCTTATGTTGATCAGTATCACAGCATTCTAGGCATTGTGAGTGTACTAAGTTACCACTTAACTGCTGGTCTCACAGATGTTTCAAACCACCAGCTTCCAAGTGCTGATGCTCCCTTTACAAGTGTCTTCTAACAAGCTGTTATTCAGAATCCAATGTTCCAGAGTTATACAAAATTAAGTGGCTGTCTTGTTTTTATTTTCTGCAACTTAAATTTGGTGCAGATCTTTCTGTACACATTCATCCATCAACCACCTAATCATCTGTCCATCTATCTGCCCATGCAAGTAGGGTTACTATTTTATATCCATTACAGTTTCTGTGTTAAACACAGCTTTTGGTTCTTTGAAAAAAAATCATTGTCTTCCGGCGGCCCCGGTGGCGCAGCGGTTTAGCGCCGCCTGCAGCCCAGGGCGTGATCCTGGAGACCCTGGATTGAGTCCCACGTCGGGCTCTCTGTCTCTGCATGGAGCCTGCTTGTCCCTCTGCCTGTGTCTCTGCCTCTCATTCTCTCTCTCTGTGTCTCTATGAATAAATAAAATTTAAAAAAAAAATCATTGTCTTCATTTGCAAAATATTTTTTGGCTGGATATACAACTTTGGGTTACATTTCTTTTAGCTTTACATGTGTCAGTGCCTCCACTGATTTTTGGCCAGTATAGTTTATGAGAACTCTGTTATAATTTTTATCTTCCAGTTTCCATAATTTCTTTCACTCTGCCTTCAAGATTTCACTTTGTTTTTAGTATTTGACCTATGATATAAGTAGTATTTTTGGTCTACTTTTGATTTCGTCCTGTTTGAGGTTCTGTGAGCTTCTGGTATCTGTGATTTGTTATTTTTTATCAGTCTTGGAAATTCTGTGTCTTTATCTCTTCAAATATGTCTTCTGTCCTTTTCTCTTAATGCCAATTACAAGTGTGTTTGTATAATATTATCCAACAAATCTTGGCTACCGTGTTCAATTTTTCCCTCCCATTCTCTCCTTGATGTTTCATTCTGGATAATTTTTACTGACCTACCCTCAAGTTCATTTTGCTTTTTCTTAGATTATATCCAATTTGCTTATGAGCACATAAAAATTCATTTTTTATATCAAGATTTATATTTTTAGTATTTCCATTTCGGGTAGCCCAGGTGGCTCAGTGGTTTAGCGCCGCCTTCCTCCCAGGGCCTGATCCTGGAGACCCAGGATCGAGTCCCACATCGGGCTCCCTGCATGGAGCCTGCTTCTGCCTGTGTCTCTACCTCTCTCTCTCTCTCTCTCTCTCTGTGTCTCTCATGAATAAATAAAATCCTTAAAAAAAAAAAAAATAACTTTCCATCTCTCAACTGAGACTCTTCATCTTTTCACAAGCATCTTGTCTACCTTTCACACTATATCCTTTAACATAATAATCAGTTACTTAAAAACCTGTCTCATACCCTAACATCTGTGTGACTTATAAATCTATTGATTTCTTTTGAGTCTTGGTAATGGAATTCTTACTCATACTATTTGTAGTCACATACTTTTTTACTAAACATAAGTGATCATGTACAGAACAGTAAATACTCAAGTAAACGGTATTTCTGCTTGGAAATAAGTACAGCTGTTTTTCTTTCAGGCCATTAATGTAAGTGGATCAATCAATTTAGTCAGTGTTTAAACTGCATTTCAGTTTTAGGTGTTAAATTCACCATTAAGTATACCACAGGCTTCAAATCTTTCCAGCCATGAGCTGTTATCACCTTGTGCTTTGTGTGATTCTGAGTCAAAAGAAAATTTTCTCTGTATTCCTGTTCTACTCTTGCCTTTTTACCAGTTTTTGCATATGAGCCAGAGAGGGTCCTTCTTCATGCTACTGTCCCTCCCTCAGTGGTAGATAGCTCTTACTTGTTCTGTTTTTTGTTTTGTTTTGTTTTGTTTTTTGGTGGTGGCTACTTTTCTGGATGATTTTTGGGTTTTCAGTAGCAGGATTGTTTGGAGCAGAGGATCTCAGTTCATCTGGTCCATCATACGTCTTAGGAAGGGTTCATATGCCTGAGCTTCCCGTGCGGGGGTCTTCTTAGGATTCCAACCCCTCACCATTACAGCAGCCAAATTCTACATCATATCTGACACACATTTTAGGCAAGACAGAGTTTCATGCCACTTTATCAGTGGAAGTAGATCTCTCCTGTGTACTGATGCGGGATTCCGGGCTCAAGAAGTTTTCTTGCTCCTTTTCCAATAACTTAAAGTTTCTGCTCCATATGAGAAGACGATCCAGAGAAATGATGAAGTTTTGTGTTGGTTTTTCAGTAGGGACTGATTATTTGTGAACTCCTGCGTGCCTGATGTAGACTACTGTCCTGACCCATTCATTCTTGTTAGCAGCCAGTAGTAGAAGATGGAGAAGAGCATATGAGTTAAGTGTGCAATCCCCTTGTATTTCGGGCATACATATTTGCCAACCCATACTTGGCTTTTAAGAATGCATTAAAATTTTAGCTCATTTCTTCTTACCAGCTTCTATGGTGGCTACTTCTTCCTCTTGTGGTCTGCAAATGGTGAATAGTTCATGTGTCCCATCTTTCCTTGGAAGGGCTTGTCATTCCTTGGAATTCAGTTCCCATGCCTTGTGACCTCAGCTCTCTGACAGGGGTCAAGAAAAGTTATAATTTTGTAGCTCATACAGCCTTTTCTGTTTTTAAGATGAGAGTAACATTTTCTGGTGGTTTTCTACATACAAAGCAAAAGCAGAACTCCCAATGTGCCTATCTTTTGACAATATTTTCTTATCACATCTATGAAATACACATTCTAAATTCTTGCACTCTTACCAAAAAACTACACTGATTCTGCCTGGTGCAGTGTTCCTTTTCGTTCATATCAGTCTATAATAGTAATAGCTCCATCTTTCCTTGTTCACATCGCAGTACCATTTTTTAACTATCCTGACTGGAATTTTTTAGTATATAAAAAATATATATGGCATATATAGTATAGTATAGTATATGGCAAACTTGGTCTCATAATCAGTTGGCTGTCACAACGGCATCAGTATCACTATATAGCCAGTTAGAAATCAAATCTGATAAAATGACTAGGGGAAAGAATATATACAAGGCAATCAATTTCAAGTTGATAGAAGGCAAAGAATATTTGGTCAGCAAAATCTCAGATATCTTTATTGGATTAGTAACCTGAAAAAGGCATTTACTTAGTTTTCTAGAATGGTAAAAAACTGACAGAGAGACTTAACAACAACTAAAGAGTGATCCTGCGGTAAGGAAAAGAAATCAGGAAACAGATGTGTAAACTGTGGGGAACAGACCCAAACATGGGTTTGAACGTGACTGGTATGGACTGAGTGGCAGATAGGACTAGAGAAAAACAGAAAGGAAAGGAAAAGGAAGAGGAGGACACAGAGAAAAATGGAGACTGACAGAGGGAAGGAAGGAAATGAGAAATACAAGAGGGAGAAAGAGAAGGGGGAAGGAGGATGGAGGGAAGAGAAACAAAAGGAAGGGAAAGGAGTTGACAGAGAAAAAGAGAGCACTAGAGAGAGAGCATGAGCAAGCATGTACACGCAAATAAGTTTTTGAGATGCTCAACTTCTTTCTATACCCTACCCACAGATAGTTTTATAACAGTAGAGGGTCTAGGTTTTCAGATTCATGTATGAATTTATGAAAAAAAAAATCCCACATCTTACCAAAACTCCTTTGTGTCATAAAATATATTATTTCTTTACAAACAAAAATATTTTTATGGAACACTGTACAATAATTTATTTAAAAACTAATCCATCAATTCAAGCGTTTAGTTAGAACCTAATTTGTGACCAGTAATAGCCAATCATTGACTCTCTAACATCTGTAACTATCCACTTACATCTTTACTCAATTAGATTAAAAGCTTCTACTTTTTTGCTTAAAAGAATACTGAAAAACTACTGCCTCATAAATATCTAAGTCATTGTCTAAAAATTTTCATCATATAAATATTTTGCAAGCTGTCATTTGTAATGTATTTATGTAGTAACATTTTAAAATATGAATTCAGTGTATCTAATGACATCTAAATATCAGAGAAATTTGATGATCAACATCTTTAAAAAATACATGAATAAGCTATTATTTAATAATGGAAACTTTTACATATCTTTTCCTTGAATTTATATTCATATTCTCCTTGGAAAATAAAATTCATCCAACTGATTTAATTTCATTTCCTATGACCAAAATGCTCTAACTGTAAGAAATTCTTCCCATATGAATTATCATTATTATTATTAGTTGTACACAACTGATAAAAAAACTACAATACATTGATAATTATGTTATTAAACAAAAGTAGTAATTTGTTGGAAATATATGTCTTCCCAAGATGTTATGGCATCCCCTTTCTCTGTGCCCTCTGTCCCCATTTTGTTCTGGTAACTGTAAATAAATATTATATACTCTTAGAATTCTATTCTTATTGTTCAGCCTTATTTTGATTATTGACTTACTTCTATAATTATATAGTCACAGAAATGGAAAGTTTTCTCAATGTGTTAAATCCCAAGGTTATGTCAAAATTCATATAGCAATCTACCATCATAAAACAATTTTAATGATATGTCATTCTGATTAGGCTATCCTTCAATTTTATTGAATGCATATTTGGAACTATGCACCTGTTACTTAACAATTAAGAGTAATTTAAAGTCACAATTTTTGCAAAGTACTAAAATGGTTTTACCAAAAATCAAATCAAATATACAGGGCCACAAATCTTTATCACAAGCACTTAGGGCAGATAATAATTCTGAATTTTCCCTATTTTGACAGGAAATATGCTTCATATTATGTAACACTCTCATTTAGGTTTATGTCAGCATCCTGTAATCAAATATATTGATATTTCTGCTGAAAAACTTACGAAGAATTACACTAAGTAGGATATATGTATCTTTATATATGTGCTTTAGACCTGATGTCATCAAATGAGCAATAAATTTTTGGTATTCAAAGCCTTCTGGATTTTCACACTGCAGATACCAGCATATGGAACAGCATTAATATGCCAATTATTAACATCTTCTCAAAAAGGGTGCAAAAACCACAGAAACTGTCATTTTAATATAATTTAGCCAAAAAAAAAAAAAGGGTTTCAGGTGCACTACTTTACTTTTCAGCTATTTTATGTTTTAAATATGTATTTTTTGTCAAAACCTGACCATGTAGATTTAATTCATCAACTTATATATTAAAAACAACCAGATTTATTCTGTCAGATTATGTTTTTGAATTCAAATTAAAGTGTTAATATGCATCCCTATAAATACACTTTTGAATTCTGATTCTGTAACAAATAAATGGATAAATAGGGTACAAAGTTTGTTGCTCAACTGAAATAAAAAGATCCACATTCAATACTTAGTGTTAATGGGCTCTTTGCTTTGCTTCCACCAGTAGGACTTAAGAATAAGGAACATGCACAGATTTTTTTTTTAAGACAATATTCAGAAGGAAGAAGTCCTTTAAAGAAAAAACTTCACCACTTTATTTCACTTAACCAATATTTAAAGTAAAAGTACTATAACATGGTATAAAACATACTTTCTCTAATTGCGAGGTTTCACTCTTAATACAAATATCTGTAAGACAAAGAATGATATTTAGTTACTTTACTAACCACATTTAGAATTGTCTCCTGGTTTGATGATAATCCTGAGGTTTATACAGCCTGTATAAACAATTTTCTAACATGGGTTTTTCAAAATATTTAAAGTATTTCACACTTAATTCAATGTACCATATTAAGATCCACAATAACGTGAGATATGCTTTTCGTTTGGAAAACAGGACAATAGCTATTGTAAAAGTCGAAATGAGAACAGGCATGACACCTCAAGTTTCAGTGTCAGGCATACCAACAGACATGAAACTCTGGGATATAAAACTAGATGTAAGTTTCTGTACACAGTCGAGTACTTTTAGTGTCCCATAAGAATGTTCTTATTCCAGTTTGAAGACTTTTGTTTTACATTACATGCCAAGCATTCAGTGTGTCTTTCTATACATGAAAAAATTTTAAAGCATGTGTATAAACGTACTAATTTTATGCACATTTTTTTTCTGTGCTTTCAGACAAGCAGAAGCCAGTGAAGGTGATAATAACTGGCTGTATATCACTGTTATTCTATATATGTAATGATTTTTTATAGGCAGAAGTTTAGTTAGAGCTTTGATATTATGTAAGGAAATGGCTTTTATTCATTCAATACCATACAACTTCATAGAACAGTGTATTAATCAGCCATTGCCATAAAATTGTTGTATAATAAACTATTCCGAAATTTAGTACCATACAATCTTCATTTATTCTCATGGAATGAGGGATAGCTTAGTGTTGGCTGATTTCAGTTCAGCTTGTTTATGTGTCTGGAGTTTGAATTATCTGGCTGGGACAAGTAGGTACTGCTCTGAGTGTCTTTCTTCCTTCCCCCTGGGACCAACAGCTAGCTCGAGCATGTTCTCCTCATGATGATGGCACAGGGGCAAGAGCAAGAAAGCCCAATTGTGCCAGCAAATTTCAAACTCCCGGTCAATGTCAACCTAACGTCACTTAGGCCAAAGCAAGTCACCAGTCAAACACAGAGTCAAGAGTAGGGTTGTTCCCCACCATGCCAAAGCACTGTTTCATGGCAAAGCACATAGATATGTGGAGGGGTAAAGAATTCAGACCATTAATGTAATTTATGTCTAATGTAATGTTAAAATCTAAAACAAATCTTTCAGCATCTTACAATAGCTTAATACTGATTAAAAGAGACTAATGAAATTGGCTCTTTGTTAAAGTAAAATTAGTAGAATCTAAAATGTGGTTTATATACCTTATGATTATTTCAGAACCACTAACAGAGGAAGAGTGATTCTTAAAATGTTAACGGTTTAAGCACTGTATTTATGCATTAGAAGATAACAAAATTTGAGATAGTAATTACTAAATACAAAGAAAGTAGCTTAAATAGCCTTTTAAAGTTCTTGGTTTGAACTACTGACATGGTAATCTATATATTCTATCTTAACCCAGGATTACAGGAGGTGGAGGGAGATTGTTCACACTTAGTTCAATTAAGTTCTTCAGGAAAATATTTTCAGTTTCTAAGGAGTATCTGTAACTCAGATACCAGTGGCTAAATTTTATATTTTCTGCAGTAGTCCTTTATAATACACAGCATCTTCTTCCATCTTCATTCTAATTGTCTCACTAAAGAAATAATCTGTAACATATAATTCATCACTCTACTGTGTTCAGTGTATAAAAAGAAACCTAACCTTATAAACAGAATGTGAAAATACCAAATAAATGTTTAAATTCAGAAAAATGATTTCAATTTTCTAACATGGGTTTTTCAAAATATTTAAAGTATTTCATATGACCAATTTTCAATAATCTACAACTCTAAGCCACGTGTAGAAGTCAATTTTTTAAAACCTCAATAAGGAAAAACACATTTTCTGGAACCCTTTAAGTAAATCACATATCAGGGCATAAAAACCTTCTCCTATTAAGTGAATATTTGTATAAACAATGCTAGCCTTGCTTTGGCATTGGACTGATTCTAAACATTTCCTTAAACATAACTCATCCTAACTGTAGGTGCTTACAAAAAAAACATAATGATATAGCTCAACCTGAAACCTTAATAAACCACTGGAAATGGAAACAACAATGATTGTATAGTTTTGAATAAATGTCAATCTTTCACAAACAAAAACTTGAGAGAGACTACCATATCTGTTCACTTATAACTGCCAAGATATCATTGAACTTTAAGAAATTTCCATGGAAATATCTTAAAAGACATCAAGAAAAATAAACTACTTAATGGTATTTTGTATAAATGTCTATATACTAAATTTTTAGCATTTTGTTTAAATTAGTTTACATTTTTCCATCTTTTTAAAAAAACTTTCTTTCTGACTTGGAAAATAGCCTGCATACAGTATGTGAAGTTTTAATCCCCATGTAACTAGTACACTAGTTATAAATACATTATTCCTGAAACTAAAAAGCTGATATAGATCACATTGTTTCTCCATTAGACAGGTAAATATCATACTTGTATAATAATTATTCACCTTTCTTATCATTGTGGCTGAATTATATATTCCTGAGGTAATGAATATATTCCTAAACAATAGTTTGTTTTGCATGTCTGCAAATAGAATTATACCTTCTTCTGTGACTACCTTTCTTTTTTTTTTTTTTTTTTTTTTTTTTTTTATTTTTTTTTATTTATTTACTTATGATAGTCACAGAGAGAGAGAGAGAGGCAGAGACACAGGCAGAGGGAGAAGCAGGCTCCATGCATCGGGAGCCCGATATGGGATTCGACCCCGGGTCTCCAGGATCGCGCCCTGGGCCAAAGGCAGGCGCCAAACCGCTGCGCCACCCAGGGATCCCTGTGACTACCTTTCATTCAACATTTATGCTTATTATTCATCTGGATTCATGGAGCTACAGTTCATTTATTCTCACTGCTGAGTGTTTCACAGTATGAATGTACAAACAATGCTATTACATACATTATTTAAATACGTATTTTTCTAAGGCAGGGATCTCAAACTTTAGAGCGCATAAAGAATTACCTGGGGAGCTTGCTAAAAACCAAAACAAACAAAACAAAAAACACAAAACACACCAGGTATCTGGAGTCCACCTTCAGAAATTCTGATTCAGTAGATTTCTTATCAGTTCCTAAGTAATGCTGATGCTAACTGTTATGCAGACTATACTTTGAGAATCAAGGCTATAGGGCATAATTATCATTTTCTTATTTAATTGAAAGAGTTCTTCATGAAATCTGAATACTAATACTTTGTCATTTATAGGTATTCTAAAGATTTTTCCCCCAATGAATGACTTTTGAAAAATTATTTTTTCAGGTATTATCTGATGAACAAAAGTTTTTAATTTTATTATAGACAAATTTAAGTTTATTCACCTTTCATTTATGGTTTATACTTTTGTGACTTAAAGCCTTCCTAACATAAGATTATGAAGATATTCTCTCTCATATTATCTTCTAGATACTTTTGGAATCTTGCTATTCACATTTAGGTCATTTGATCAACTGACTTTGTGTACTGCATGTGATAAAGTTAAAATTTCCAAAACAATTGTGAGAGTATGGAAATTCTGTATTTTCCAAATAATCACCTTTGCCAGGTATCAAATGTCCATACATCTCTAAGCCTCTTGCTGGTTCTGTTCCACCAATCTATCAATCCTGTGCCCAAATAAAACTGTTTTTATTTACCATTCCTTAACTTTGTTTCAAATGTGTCCATTGTAAAGAATAGATTATTACGCTTTAAACATTTTAACTAGTCTCTTAATCCCAGGCTTTTAAATTTGGAGGGGAAAAAAATAAAGAAATAAATTTGGAGGGAATAAGCCATTTCCACTTACTATAATTAGCTATATTTGAATTTCTATCAGTTTTTTTTCTGTTTTTTAATTACTCCAAACATTTTATGTTCTTTTATTTACTCTTTCCTCTCCTGTTCTTTTGGATTAATCAAATATTCTACTCCTCCCACACATACAATACATTTCGATTTTGTACTTTGGTTCTATTATTTTATTGGCCTCTTGAAAAATCATATCATTTATTTCATATATCCCAAGTGTGTGTGGTGCTCATACAACACATTTCGATTTTGTACTTTGGTTCTATTATTTTATTGGCCTCTTGAAAAATCATATCATTTATTTCATATATCCCAAGTGTGTGTGGTGCTTACTCAATGAGTTCCATAAACTGAATGATGATCACATCTATTAAATTAGTTACAGACAAAAAGATAACTAACTTTAAATATCTCTGCATTTAGAGGTGCCTGGCTAGCTCAGTCAGAAGAGCATGCAACTCCTGATCTCAGGGTTGTAAGTTTGAGCCCCATGTTGGGTGCAGAGATTACCTAAAAGTAAAATCTTAAAAAACAACAACAACAACAAAAAAAAACCTTAATAAATAAATACGTCTTCATTTAATGTAAATACAAAATTTCCTGTAAAGTCAGTTTCTAAAAATACTTTGCAGCTACGGTGCTATTTATAGGCTGGAAAGCAAAAACACATAAATAGGTGAAAGATCCACTAGGTACTTCAAATTTGGTTTTAGATTTTAGCACTACCAAAAGTAGATTGCATGACAAAGTAATAGAACACTTCATTTCTCGAATACTGGCTTTATGCCTGTCACTTCCATTTGAGTTCACTTAGAAACTTGAAAATAAAATGTTGTTAATATTCATTTTCCCCTATTATCTATGCAATAGGTAATATTCATGAATGCTATGACATTAATCCAAATTTATTAAATATTCAGAAATGTAATGTATTCAAATGTGAAAGAAAAGACATCATTCCCACTGGCAGGTGTTGCATAAAATAAAAGTACAGTTTTATAAAACTAGAAAGCCTAAAACTTTTCTTATTACTTAAGAGAGAAAATATAGTAAAAGACCTCTCAAGCACTTACATATTTATCTTAAGTTTCTCCGTATTAAATATTAAAAAAATAATTAAATTAGGTTTCACAGCCCCTTAAACTAAACAACAGCTTCTTAAGTTGAAAGGAAATAATTATATTTTGGCGTATGGAGATAGAGATCTAAAGATATTCTAAGCTTGTATGTGTTTTATATAGCATAGATGTCCATCTTTTAGAATCAAACTCTAATTTTATAAAGAAAAAAAAACATATTCTAAATAAGGAAAAATGCTTATTGGCCTCATCAAGAAAGCTGTATCTAACTATCTGTGAAAAGACACCTGCAAAACTATTAACCATACTGCCTCTAAAGAGGAAGTGTAATGATGCCTGGTGAGTAAGAACTTAAGCTTAATGTGTTATATATGAAAGCTGAGAGTGAGGATATAATCTTATACTGTTTACACAATTAAATTTACACAAATTTAAATGATTACATCAATTTTAAAAAGTTGAAGATGCGTATATATCAGATATATTAGGTACCTACACTCAGAATCAAGAAATCTTTATGGGAGAAGCTTTATAAAATTCTTCTGAGTTGGGGTACCTGGGCGACTCAGTTAAGCATCCAACTCTTGACTGTGGCTCAAGTCATGATCTCAGAATCATGGGACTGAGCCCTGCATCAGAAGGACAAGTAAAGCTTATCTTCCTCTCTTTCCACTCCTCCCCATGTTCGCCTGCCCATTCTCTCCCTCTCTTTCTCAAAAAAATTCTTCTGAGTAAAAATTTTCAAAGTAAACATGACTCAAGTGTAAGGAATATTGAAGAAAATCATGGAGGGCTTAGAACAAAAGCAAAGGAATCTACATTCTCTAAGTAATAAGCAACTGGAAGTTTTTGAGTAAGGGAAGTAATATAGATATTTAAAAATAAATTTAACATCAATAACAAAATACAAAAAGATTATCTTTTCCTTTTGAAGACTAAGATATTATACCAATCACAAAAACTACAAATACTAAAAATGAGAAAATAAATGATTTTTTTATGCATATGAACTATTTTTTGGCTTACTGAAAGTAAAAAAGAATTCATAATAGCTGAAACTAAACGTGTTTATTGGTAATAGTTAAATAAGATATTTCAGAATTCCTGTTTGTTCTAGAAACAGTATTCTTTCCCAGTGAATATGTTATTAGCATAAATGCCACTCTAAAATCAGAATAGTAATAACCTTACCTTTGATTTGTATCACTAACTTCTGGGGGGGAATAAACTATTATTACCTTAAAAAGAATGCCTTTAGGAGTACCCATATTTGTTATACTAATTATAGCTTTAAAAATTGCAGGATGAGGGTAGCCCAGGTGACTCCGTGATCAGCCCAGGGCCTGATCCTGGAGACATGGGATCAAGTTCCACGTCAGGCTCCCAGCACAGAGCCTGCTTCTCCCTCTGCCTGCATCTCTGACACTCTCTCTCTTTGTGTCTCTCATGAATAAATAAATAAAATATTTTTTTAAAAAAAAGCAAGATGAGTCAAACCACAGATTGTTTGATGTTCTCAAACTACAGATTGCTAGGAGTTCTAATTTAGTCTTGCAATGCGCTCCCAAACTGGGTTTAAAGAAGAAAATCAGAGAAAAACTGTTTTTCTACCTTTTTTTACTCAATAAGAAAATATCGTTTAGTAACCAAGTAATAGACAATTAATAAACACTTTCACCATTATGTTAAAAATATTATCCTGTCCTCTGGTAAAAACATGCTTCAGATAATCTCTGTGCTTAAGAACAGATATTTAAATGGTTTAAAATAAAATTCAAGACTTTTTTCTCAATATTAACCACAAAAAAATAGTTTAAAATCCTTAGTCTTCTATTTTCAAGGAGATCATAATTTATGACTTGATATTTTAAAAGAAGTGCTTAAAAAATGCTTAAGAATTTTTAGTACACTGGAAGCAATTTTTCACATTATACTCTCCAATTAAAAAACAAAAACAAGACATCTTTTTATATTATGGTAAAAGGTAAATGAATAAAGTGATGAAGTAAGAAAGAGGAATGAATTAACTGTACCAAATAGAAATATATTCTTAAAATGAAGATAGGCAAGGAAACTCAGAATAGCACAATGCATCACTACCCGGTAGGTGGGATCCACAGTACCCTCATACCTTATAGTAGGGAGTCAAAATGTAATTGGTGGGTAGCTTACTTAGTCATTCATTCTCTATTTCTTTTAACTACAAAGCAATGTTTAAAAATGTACAGCCCACTCCTAATGTCAAATTTATCATCACAAATGATATTTAGTAAGCAATCCAATGAATGTGACTGTACTTCTCTAAGTGGAAAAATAAATGGCACAGTTAAAGACTGAGGTTTTCCAGTTTAAAGAAAAACATTTAGACAGTAGTCTAAATTCTAAGAAAACTGCAATTCTAAATGAAAATGATGCAATAAAAGTCACGGTTTTCCAAGTGATACAAGTTTTTATGATTAAATGCATGTTTTGAATCAGTAAAGGACACAATTAAAGGCAGTGAATAAAGTAAGGACTACTGGCTTCATTAATGCCTTGCTACAATACTAAAAACCTATTTCAAAGACAGAAAATATAAGTCCTTAACTCATATGAAATTGCATTGTGCTGGATAGGGCTGATGACCTCAGCATCCATTCCTACCATCTTATTTTTTTTTTTTTTCCCTACCATCTTATTTAAGCCTAGGGAGGTTGGAAAGTCAAAAACTATATTGCCCAGATCCTCTTGAAGTTATGCTTCCAGATGTGAATGACTTTCTAGCATGGCGATGCACTTATGTAAGATCTGAAAAATAGAAATACGGTGGTCATTTGGATATTTCTGCTTGCAAGCATCATTGTAAAGATGTGGAGAGTTTCTAATGTAATATTCTAATGTCCAGTTTCTAGTTCTATATCAGTTATAGTGAATGATTTCTGATCTCTGGATGATTGCAATGGCATAAGGTTCTTGAACTCAACATATCTTGATCTGGTTTGGATGAAAAAGAAGAAAAGGTTTTCTTGGTCAAATGATGCTCATGGTAAGTTAAGAATCATTCTAAGAGGCTCAGCCTACAGATATCTAATGCTTCCAACAAGTAAATTCGAGTAACAATGTTAAAGAACACTGGAAATACAGGGTTTTCTGGTCAGAAGTACCACACACACACACACCTTGAAGGAAAGGACAAACATTTAACCAGACCCAAATTAAAAAAAAAAAAAAAAGGAGAGAGAGGGAGAGAGAGAACACAAATGATCAGTTAGGAATGAAAGGACAGAACACTACTACTAAACCTACAGAAATTAAAAGGATTATAAGAGAACTTAAACTAGTTTAGAACTTGTTAAATACATGAACTAGTGTATTACAACAAATTAGAAAAATTAAACATACAAATTCCTAGAAAGTCAGTAACTACCAAAACTAATCTCAGGATGAAACAGAAAATCTGAATAAATGTATAAGAAGAAATTTAATTGGGAATTTTAAATAGTCTCATGAAGTCCAAGTCCAGATGGTTTCACTGATAAATTCCATCAAATATTTAAAGAAGAAAATAATACCAACTCTTTACAAACCTGCTCATTCTATAAGGCCAATAGTACTTTGCTATCAAAGCCAGAAAACACCATAAGAAAGTTAAATACACCAAAAATACTTAAAATATTAGGAAACTCACTCCGGCAACATATAAAAAGGATTTTATGCCATGGCCAAGAGAGATTTTTCCCAAGAATGGAAGGTTGGTTTAACATTCAAAACAACAATATCCCATATTATTACAATAAAGAACATAAACTACAAGATTATCTCACTAGACATAGAAAAAGCATTTGACAAAATCTAATACCCATTGATAATAAATGCTCTTAGCAAACTAGGAATAGAAAACTTACTCAACCTGATAAAGGGTATCTACAAAAATCTCACAGCTAATATCATACTTTATTCTGAAGAACAGACTGTTTTCCCCATAAGGTAAGAAAGTCCCCTCTGCCACTTCCATCCAATATTGTACATGGGCTTTTAGTTTAAAAAAGCAAAAAGACATTCACATGGTAAAGGAAGAAATAAAATTATTTTAATTCACAGATAATATGATCCTAAATGTAGAAACTCTCAAGAAATCTACAATAAAACTAAGAGGAGTCCCAGGATTGAGGCCCACATCGGGCTCCTGCATGGAGCCTGCTTCTACTCTGTCTGTGTCTCTGCCTCTCTCTGTGCATGTGTGTGTCTCTCATGAGTAAATAAATAAATTCTGAAAGAAAGAAAGAAAGAAAGAAAGAAAGAAAGAAAGAAAGAAAGAAAGAAAGAAAGAAAGAAAGAAAGAAAGAAAGAAAAAGAAAGAAGAAAGGTTTCTCTTTACTAAAGGAAAAATTTTGAAGATGTTCATATCATAGCTGGTATTTGTACAGAGTACATATTGATAATAACTTCTAATCATAAATGATGGCCAATGGTTAGTGAGTTTGTTTATAAAATAGAAAATAACAATAAAACTCAATAGCTATTTTATTTAAATGCATGATAAAGTATTAATAATGAAATTAACTAAACAATTATTAAGTACCATATTATAAAAGTTTTACAGAAAACATTTTCTTTTCACAATCCTCATGAAGTTCCAACAGGCTATCTCTACTTTAATAAGGAATTTGGAAGGTTAAGTTAATCATGTACTTAGTGATACAAAAGGGATTTGATAAGGAAGTTGTAGGTTCAAATGGGAAAGAATATCGTATATCATGAAAAAAAATTTCTTTATGCTAATAGAGAATTCTACTTACAGATACATGTTAGACCATATAGTATTTGAATCTGACTATGAAATCATGTCAGGATATAAGGGAATAAATAAGTTGAAATAAGGAAAGAGTATAATAACAAATAAGATCTAAATTGTGCTTCTTTTTTTAAAGGGCGATTCTGTTTTCATTATACAGTACTAAACTTATCTTTAAAAAATGAGATTATCAATTAAAAAAGCTATCAAAGAGATTTCCTAATGCAGAAGGTAAATTAAAGGTCTTTGCTATTCTAGTAAATATTTAGGGAGAGTGGACACATACAGAAGACAAAGGACTAGGTCAACCATATAATTTTAATTTATCTTCCAACCCATAACACTTTTCCGAATGAAAGAAGACACTAATAATACTTATGACAGTGTAAGTATAAACCATGACTGGCAAAGGCAGACATTTGGTCAATCTAGTTAAGAAAAATATTAGCAAAAAATTCTTTGCTATGATAATAACAGCTAACATGTTTTTGAATACTTCCTGTGTTACTCTATATTCCATGTTGCAAAATTTTATCTGTCTTATTCTCTGCCTATACATGGGTGCTCTGTGCAAAGGAATATATATATATATACACCACACACACACACACACACACACACACACACACAAACATACATTTGTCCTTCATTTGTTGAAGATTGAATAGATTTCCTTTAATTAAAAAAATGGAGTTCCATGTCTATATAGCTTAATCACTTAAACATCATTACGACCTAAGTTTATGAATAAGCATAAGTTCATGCGTGCAAAGACTTAGAGGAACAAAAATAATCAACAAACCATCTCTATGTATTAAACATGGGTGACAGAACACTGAACTTAAGGCACAGCAATAAATGAGTGACGATGGCACACTGCACACTTCTAACTTAGAGTCTAATAACAAAAGTAAAATTAAAGCCTACAAGGAAAGTTATTCATTTTAAAATACGGTGTTTTATCCTACCCACAATACTCCTCTAACATCAAAAGAAGACAAAGATGTGTTAATTTCTTACCTGCACAGCCAAAAGCCAAATGGTATCTAGAAGAAGGGCTGAATTTAACACAGCATACATTAGCCTTCGCCTCAATGCTTGCCACTGAGTTGTCTAGGTTGGTAGACCATAGCTTCACTAAGACAATAAAAATGAAAATAATTAAAAAATACATTAGTAAATGCTTCTGTAAACTAGAAAGTCTGTTTATTGCTATAGTTGCCTTTTATACTAATCCAAAGCATTTTGGTTTACTAGGACCAAAAATCTTTAAATTGAATGAGTAAAAAGACAATGTATTGAAACCAAGACCAATGACCAATGTATTGAGACCAATAGAGGGGAGTGACGGTTTCAATTTTTTGCCGGAGGAGGGGAGGGCTCTTACTTAGGGAAACCCAGCTCTATCCTGGACTCTGTAGCTGAGATTTCTTTCCGTAACTAGACTTAGAAGGAGGAGGCCTGGGGCTTTCTGCCCTGAACTCTCCCATTATCTCAGTGTTATAGACTCCTTGCTCTTACCTGGGGAGAGGGCAGTTGCCCCTGTGAGCCCGAGGAAGGGGCGAGTAGGCACCCACCTTTCTGTTTTTATCTAATAAACTGCTACCCTGCCTGGATCTCTCCTTAACTGCGGGAAGGGGTCCCCTGGGCCAGGTGGTGGCGTGTCTCCCTCTACGTGTTCCCTCCCACCACAACCACAAGGACCCCCCCCCCCGGGTGGGGCGGGGCGCACAGCCTCCTTTCTCTGTGTCTGATCAGAGCCGACACCAGACGTGATTAGCAGGCGCAGCAAATTCAATTTGTTAAATGAAATTGTATTTTGCCCACGAAAAAAAAAAAAAAAGAAACCAAGAGAACAGAGTTTCAAAGTCAGAAAATACCACAGACAAAAACTATGCCGAGAGGTAACATGATCCCATAACTAAAGCATAAAAAAGGGGTTAAAAAAAAAAAAGCAATATGGAGACACATGTATTTGTTCCAGTATTTTTTAAATGGTACCGCGGGGTGGGGAGACATCTGGCTGGCTCACTTGGTAGAGCATGTGACTCTTGATCTCAGGGTGATGAGTTCAAGCCCCGTGCTGGGTATGGAGTCTACTTTTTAAAAAATGGTGTGTATTTTTCAAGTGTCATGGGCTAGAAGAGGACTCATATAGTCATTCCACTCCAACACATATGCACACACACATACACACACACTTTCACATGCATTATCTATATCAGAAAGAAATACCATTTTTAAAGTACCTGGAAGCAGTTCTTGTTTTATCTTTCAATTAAGAATTCCATGATTTTAAAATTTTATGTAGTAACTCAGGTATATGATTTAAGTATGTATAAAATAATGTTACAGCATTATTTATCTAAATGTTAAATGTTTAATATTTGACTTTTAGGGGGCATCTGGGTGGTTTGATGGTTGAGCATCTCCCTTAGGCTCAGATTGTGATCCCGGGGTCCTGGGATAGAGTCCCATATCAGACTCTCTGCAGGGGAGCCTGCTTCTCCCTCTGCCTATGTCTCTGCCTTTCTCTCTATGTCTCTCATAAATAAATAAAATCTTTTTTAAAAATTTGAGAGTCTATTCCAACAGTATACACTGAGAGTTGTAAAGATTAGGAACAAAAAACTGATCAGAGTAGGTCAGATGTGAGAGCAGAAACAGAAAGGTGAGCTGCTTTTTTGTAAGGTACCACCAAAGCAATCATTGTATCAGACATCAAAAAGGTCTTTGAAGACAATAGAATACACATAAAAAACAGACTTTTAAGATACTGGTTACAATCCTGGTTACATAGTACAATTAATAATGAACATTAACAGTAAAAATAACAAAATCTTCCTATGCCTCTTTTCAGTGGGCCCCAATATCCTGTGCATCCTGGAGAATACCAGCTTGGGCTTCAAGTACTGGCATTTGTTTAAAAGATGTTTGGGTGGGGACACCTGAGTGGCTCAGTGGTTGGGCGACTGCCTTTGACTCAGGTTGTGATCCCAGGTTCCTGGCATCCAGTCCCACATCGGGCATCCTGCAGAGAGCCTGTTTCTCCCTCTGCTTATGTCTCTGCCTTTCTCTCACTGTGTGTGTGTCTGTCTCATGAATAAATAAATAAAGTCTTAAAAAAAAATAAACGAAAGCACTTTGGGTGATTTCAATGTACAGTTGCGTTGAAAACCAGTATAAAGGGGGATCCCTGGGAGGCTCAGCGGTTTGGCGCCTGCCTTTGGCCCAAGGTATGATCTTGGAGTCCCGGGATTGAGTCCCGCGACGGGCTCCAGGCATGGAGCCTGCTTCTCCCTCCTCCTGTGTCTCTGCCTCTCTCTCTCTCTCTGTCTATCATAAAATAAATAAATAAATCTTTAAAAAAAGAAAGAAAGAAAGAAAACCAGTATAAAGATGGAGGCATAGTAAATTTTAGAATCTTTTTAGTAATAATAGTATGTTGCTCTGTAAATAGA
Organism: Canis aureus; assembly: GCF_053574225.1. NCBI lineage: Eukaryota > Metazoa > Chordata > Mammalia > Carnivora > Canidae > Canis > Canis aureus. Next base: position 57,644,862 of record NC_135616.1, read on the forward strand.
AATAAAAAAAAGTAAAAATGGTTCCAACTATCACTTCTATAAGATGGTATTTCCTGGAAACAGAGATTTTCTCTGTGTAAATGGGATAATTTATCTTTTACAAGTGTAATTCCATAGAGAGTGTCTTTAAATATGTGGACGCTGAATAAAAGTTAACCATTAAAAAAGTTATTTACAACCTAATCAACCTATTAGACTCCTAAGAGAAAAATAAGACAATATTAAAATAAAAGAATAAGAGTATTAAATAGCAATATTTGGTTTGTTTCACATTATTTTCTAATAGGACTCATGTGCTATTTTAATCAATATACAACTGTCCAAGCAATTAAGGAATACAGTTCTGAGATGAAATGGCTAGTGGTAATTAAAAGTCTGCATGTCGGGATCCCTGGGTGGCGCAGCGGTTTAGTGCCTGCCTTTGGCCCAGGGCGCGATCCTGGAGACCCAGGATCGAATCCCACGTCGGGCTCCCGTTGCATGGAGCCTGCTTCTCCCTCTGCCTGTGTCTCTGCCTCTCTCTCTCTCTCTCTCTCTCTCTTTCTGTGTGACTATCATAAATAAATTTTAAAAAAAAATTAAAAAGTCTGCATGTCAAATACAGCATTTATAGATTAGAATATGAAGTGATAAAACTGTTATCTCAAAACATAGCAAGCCAAAGTTAATTCACAGCAAATATTTATGAAGCACCTACTATTTCCATAACCCCACTACTAATCGCTAAGAACCTTTATAAATAAGGTCTATACACCAGTATTTTAAGACAATTAAATATGAGTAAGCATAGGAATGAACTAGAACTAACAAAATGACAGTTAAATTACAAGTCTTTTTAATTTCATGGTAAGTTTCTCAATGGAGTAATCATTAACATTTTAAAAATAAGTCATTATGATAAGCATAATAATTATAATTTTCAATTTAAAAGATACAAGACTAGAATTCGATATAACTAGCTGAGTTTTAATGATAACTAAGGGTTAAAAAATTATACTAAATATATACAGTATAAAAAAGGAAAATACACAAAGAATACCCTATTAAGTTATTGTTTATTAAGCAAAATAAGTGTTGTAAATTAAACTGCGCTCCCCAAAAAGTATGTTGTAATCCTAACCTCAGGTACATTTGAGAACCACCTAATTTGTAAATATGGTCTTTGCAGATGTAGTCAAGTTAAAATGAAGTCATATTGGATTAGGATAGACCCTAAATCCAATGAATACTGCCTTTATAAGAAGAGGGAGGCTTGTATAAAGAGGTACAAAGTAAAAGAAAGCCACGTATTGAAAAAGGCAAAAATTAGATGCAACTACAAGTCAAGAAATGCCCAGGATTGCTACTAATCACCAGAAGCTAGGAAGGCAGCAAGAAAGGATTCTTCCGTAGAGCCCTCAAAGGGAGCATATGGCCTTGCCAACACATTGATTCTAGGCTTCTAGCCTCCAACAAAATGGTGAGAAAATAAATTTCTATTGTGGAAGCCAGCCAGTTTACGATAACACTGTTATGGGAACCCTAGGAAACTACTAGAACAGGTATGATGAAATAACATTAAAATCAACCTAATATTCCTAAAATGGCATCATGGATTAAAAGGTAAAATAGTAAAGTGTGTAAGAAATCAACAAAAAGTTTGGAAGAAACTGTCTAAAACAAATATAAATGAGATCATTCTCAAAATAAGGAGATGGTATGTAAAACAATAATACACCTGTTACTTTCTTCTTCAAAGAATGACAATAAAAATTTCAGTAACATCAAAAAACTTGTGATATCAACATTTAATGTGAAAACTATCCATTGTAAGAAAAAGTAAAAGTGAATTTAAACTAAAATACTATCCTCAAGGTAAAGAGTTAATTAAGGCACTTAAACACATTGCACTTGTTTATATATAATCTCCTTTGAATTTCAGTTAAAAAAAATCAAACTAGTAATGCTAGGAAAACCACGTTGCAATGTAAGAAGCTAAAAAAAAAAAGAAACTTGTTCTGAATACCATCAAGCTGGCTGTAGAAAATGAACTTCTTACTTAAAACTATATATTTTATTACAACTTTGATTAAAGTTAATAAGCAAAGGTCTTTTTTTCTTTTTAAAGTATCATCTGAATCTTAAGTCCCATTTAAAAATACTAAATTTGGGCGTCTCCAGGGTGGCTGACTTAGTTAATTATCTGTGTTCACCTCAGGTCATGATCCCGGGGTCCTGGTATCCAGTCCCATGTCGGGATCCCTGCACAGTGGGAAAACTGCTTCTCTTTCTCCCTTTGCCTTCCACTCTGCTCACTTTCTCTCTCTGTCTCTCTCAAATAAATAAAATCTTTTTAAAAATCCAACTACCCTACAACTACCCAACACTAACAGATGATAGTTTATCATCTATTAATTTGTAAAATCTGAGTTAAAAAGTCTCTAAGTTTCTTGTTCAAAATTATTTTTTCAAAAAATAGAACACGTTGACTATCTTTAATAACATCAGCATTAATTACAATATGCAGCATTTAGGGGATCCCTAGGTGGCTCAGCGGTTTAGCGCCTGCCTTCTGCCTAGGGCGTGATCCTGAAGTCCCGGGATCAAGTCCCACATCGGGCTCCCTGCCTATGGCCTGCTTCTCCCTCTGCCTGTGTCTCTGCCGATCTCTCTCTCTCTCTCTCTCTGCCTCTCTCTCTCTCTCTCTCTCTCTCTGCCTCTCATGAATGAATAAATAAAATATTTTAAAAAAACAATACGCAGCATTTATAGGTTTCGGGACTTCTCAGACAGGGCCCACTGCGTGTCTATCTGCACCGAAACTTCCTAAAAAGGAATTTATTATAAAAGGAAAAATGAAATAGGCACAGGCGTCTGACACAGTAAAAAAGCCTGTCTTTAGTGCAAGTGTTAAGTACATTTGATATCCAGTGCTCCTGGACCCACTTCTGATGGCCTAGATGCCACAGAATGAGCAAAAAGGGATAGTGCTGTTTCACCAAAAACTATAGAAAATTTGAGGGACATACACACTAGTTTATAAATCCATTTTAAAAAATGAAAGATTCGAGACGCTTGGCTGGCTCAGCGGTTGAGCCTTTGGCCCAGAGCGTGATCCTGGAGTCCTACATGGAGCCTGCCTTTCCCTCTTCCTATGTCTCTTTCTCTCTGTGTCTCTCATGAATAAATAAAATGTTAAAAATAAATAAATAAAAAATGAAAGATTAGGCAAAAAGATGTTCACTGTGACAACACTGATTTATCAAACACAAGTTTTTCTTTTAAAATTAATCAAATAGAAAAGAGACCTTGTTATATTAGTTAGCTATTGTTGCATAGCAAACTGCCACATAAAAGTTGCTAAATTTACTGTCACAGTTTCTGAGGGTCAGGAATCTCTGAGCAGCTTAGCTGGGTAGTCTTGGCTCAGAGTCTCAAGGCCCAAAGGCCACCATTCAGCTGAGCTCACTCAACATGGCTCTTGGCATGCGGATTCAGTTCCCTTCCATTTGGGCTCATAACAATATTGCTAGCTTCTCTACACTGAACCAAATACTAAAGAGAGAATAATGAAGATAGAGGCTACAGAGTTTTACACAAACTAATTTCACAAGTGACAGGCCTTTACTTCCATAGTATTTTACCAATTACACAGACTGCAGCAATGGGGAGGCAAGGAACAACTCAAGCATGATAATACTAGGAGACAGAGATCACTGGGGCCATCTGGGAGGCTGTCCAACATAAGCCTTTTAATTTCATTTGGACACAGGAGATATTACACTTAGTAAAGTTATAACTTATAGGAAAGATAATTGCCTAAAGTTACAAATTACAGGAAAGATAACAGTTATCCTAATGTTTCTTATTATGTTGAAATTCGTTTTTTAGCCCTTTGATAAAACAGGATTTCATTCAATATGAGTTACCTAAATTAACTTTTAAACTTGTAAAGATTTCATATTTATCACTTTGACATTAATATATGCAGCTATGAAAATTTGGAATGAATAAGAACCTATACAGGCTCCCTGCTCAGTGGGGAGTCGGCTTCTCCCTCTGCCCCTCTTACCACTTGTGCTCTCTTTCAAAAATAAATAAATAAATAATCTTAAAAAAAAAAAGAATAAGAACCTATAACTACTGCTGTTCTAAAGCCTAAATGCTCTTCAAATTCATATTTGGAGATTTTTAAAAAAATCTTTAAAAATGTGCTTATTCTAATTCAAAAGCAAGATTTATTGCAAATGACTCTTAGTTTATATATTCAAAAAGGAAATATATTTTTAGCAAAGAACTTATAAATTGGTCATAAAATTCTTTCCAGATTAACTTGCTCTATGGCAATACTACATCTATTAGCCTGCTACATTCATGTTTAACACACATGTATGTGCACATATATTCTTGAAAGTAAATCATTTTTAAAATACACAGCCTTAGGGATCCCTGGGTGGCGCAGCGGTTTAGCACCTGCCTTTGGCCCAGGGCGCGATCCTGGAGACCTGGGATCGAATCCCATGTCGGGCTCCCAGTGTATGGAGCCTGCTTCTCCCTCTGCCTATATCTCTGCCTCTGTGTGTGTGTGTGTGTGTGTGTGTGTGTGTGTGTGTGTGTGTGACTATCATAAATAAATAAAAAATTTTTTAAAAATTAAAAATAAAAAATAAATAAAATACACAGCATTAAATAAATAAATGACAGGATAATACAAAAACTGTCATTTATGACCCAGTATTATGCACTGAAAAAATATCCATTAATATTAAAAATTTAATGAATACAAAATATGTAAAATGTTAAAATATAAGACATAAAATACTAAATATATGTGTAAAACACATTAAAAGCAATTTTTTTAAAAGATTTTATTTATTTATTCATGAGAGACATAGAGAGGCAGAGACATAGAAGAGGGAGACTGATTCAGGACTTGATCCCAGGACCCCAGGATCGATCTCTCTTTCTCTCTCTCTCTCTCACACACACACACACACACACACACACACACACACTGGAATATTACTCAGCCATCAAAAATAATGAAAACTTGCATTTGCAATGACAAGGATGGAACTAGAGGCTATTATGCTAAGCAAAGTAAGTCAATCAGAGAAAGAAAATTACATGATTTCACTCATATGTGGAATTTAAGAAACAAAACAGGATCATAGGGAAAGAGAAGAAAGAGGAAAAGATGAAATCAGAGAGGGAGACAAACCACAAGAGACTCTTAATCACAGGAAACAAATTGAGGGTTGCTGGATGGGACAGGCGTGAGGGTATGGGGGAACTGGGTGATGGACATTAAGGAGGTCACGGTATGCAATGAGCACTGGCTATTATATAAGACTGTTCAATCACTGACCTCTACCTGTGAAACTAATACTACACTACATGTTAATTAATTGAATTTAAATTTTTAAAAAGTAATTTAAAATAACCTCTTACTATAAATTATCACAAAGGCAGTATTCTATAAGCAATACTTCATAAGTAAAAATCACCAAAGAGTGATAAATACATTTATATTATCACTTTTGGGCCTTTTGGCTAAGATCAAGTGAAATACATTTATATTATACTAAATATTTTAAGATGAGCTTAAAAGCATTTGGGACTTTTTGTACCAATCAAGACAGAGTAAAAGAACAAACACTACAAGGAATCTCTCTTACTATGGGTTTACTTAGAAGACAATAGTAAAAACAAAAAACAAAAAGTAAATGTCTGAGGAATCTGAAAAGTAAGGAAAAATAGGCATTACGGAAAGGACATTCAAAACTTAAAAGAAGTAATCAGTACAGAAGTGAGAGGACCATTTCTTTTCTCCTATGGCAAGCCAAAATCAGCACCTCAAATAGTAAAACTGAGGAAAATCCCTGTGTTTCTGACCCTAAGACTGGTAAAAGGCATTACTGAAGCCAGAGGACTGAGGGTCATGTTTTTCATTTGTTTTATTCTTCTCTCTCAACTCTCCCTCTGGGTGGGCTTCCATCACAGAGCTGTAGCAGTAAGGTAAGCAAATATTCCCACAGAAAATCCATCTCCGTGGTCATAAAACGGAGTAATTCATCTGTAGAGAACCCCAACTTTCTTGACAAAGCATCAGTAAAAAAAATGGGAGACAAAGATGCCTGGGTGGCTCAGGTCATGATCCTGGGGTCCTGGGATTAAATTCCAAATCAGGCTCTCCACAGGAGGTGGCTTCTCCCTCACCTATCTCTCTGGTCTCTGGTGAATAAATAAATAAAATCTTTATTTAAAAAAGAGGGAGAGGAAGACAAAGAATATGGGAGAAACCTGGAAAAGAAGGCAATCCCATACTCTGTGTATGAACAAGCCTTACTCTTGTAGTCATATATAAGCTCTGTATGTGTATAATGGACACACAGGAGCAACACAAAGGCTTTGTGCATTAAATTACAATTGAAAAGACGACTCAATTTCCACAGATTAACTCCTGACTGGCATATGTATGAGACAAACAATGCAGCACAGCAAAGGCTTTGAAAACCACACTGGCAATGGAACTATCATTCCCACTACTACAGAAAGCAAGACAGGACATAGAGTCACCATCTAACCTGCTGATAACCTGCGTACAAAAGAATATAAAAAAAAAACATTCTCCAGAAAATTTGAACAGGACCCAGAGTCTTACAAAATATTCAAAATGCCTAAGTTACAACTCACCAATTACAGAACATACAGAAAGCCAAGAAAATTTTCAAATGAAGATACTATCAACAAAAACCAATCCTAAAATCTGATGTTGGGATTATGAAACAGATTTTAAAGCAACTATTATAACTGTGCTCCATGGGATTCCTGGGTGGCGCAGCGGTTTGGCGCCTGCCTTGGGCCCAGGATGCGATCCTGGAGACCCGGGATTGAATCCCACGTCAGGCTCCTGGTGCATGGAGCCTGCTTCTCCCTCTGTCTGTGTCTCTGCCTCTCTCTCTCTCTCTCTCTCTGTGTGACTATCATAAATAAATTTTAAAAAATAAAATAAAATAAAATGAAGAGATAAAAATACTCCGTAGAAATATATGAACTATAAAATAAGAAATGAAATTTTTAGAAAAAAATACAGTAAATTACATAAAAGATTCACTGGACTGAATCAATATCAAAATGGAAATAGAAAAAAAAAAAGAGAAAAAAAAATGGAAATAGATAAAGGAGCCAGTGAACTAAAAGAACGACAGAAATTACAATTAAAAAAAAAAAGAAATTACAACAATTCTAAATGATTGAGACCCTAACAATATAACTTCAAAAAACCAAAACACACACACAAAAGGAGGCAAAACATCCCCCGACTGAAAGGAGAAATAAAATCAGATTTCAACACTTCTGTTTCATAATCAATAGAACAAAGAGACAAGACAACAAAAACAGCAAAGATATAGAAAACCAAAAATATACCATCAATAAGCTTGATCTAATTGACACTCCACTGGAGAATACAGATTCTTTACAACACACTGGGAATATTTACCAAGGCAGACCATATTGTGGGCCATAAAACAAATCAAATTACTTTTTTGTTTCCATGCTATTGTGGGGCAACCTGATTGGGTGGAGGACAGCAGTACAGTAAGAAAGAATTCACCCAAAGCAAAACAAAAGAGATAAAAATTTATTAAATACACTGCAAGGAAGCAGTGGGCAAGACAGCAAAAGAGAGACTGTCTGCCATAAGGCAGTAGTGGGGTCTATAATAAGGTGTAAGTGAAGACGTACGGGAACACATGGAATTTTCCTCTTTGGTGATTGTCCCTGGTTGTAAGTTGCCCACTGGTCAGCTAAGGTCTCTGGCTATTTTGAGGTGGGTCACCTAATGAGTCTGTCTGCATCAGCCTGGTGGTCACTGTGGGCCCTTTTACCTTACTCAGGTTCCACTGCTCAAGCCTAAAAGTGGCTTCTACAGCTCTGTTTGCTGACATGACTGACCCAAGTAAGCTCCAAACATAATCTACTAAAAGTAAAGAGTTTGTTGAAACAATTTATATTTAAAAACCAAATATTTTAGGGGTTCCTGGGTGGCTCAGTTGGTTAGGCATCCAACTCTTGACTTTAGCTCAATTCATAATCTCAGGCTTGTGAGATACAGCACTGTGCTGGGCTTCATGCTCTGTAGAGAGTCAGCTTGGAATTCTCTCTCTCCATCCCCCTCTGCCCCTCCTCCCCACTCTCTCTCAAATAAGTAAATCTTTAAACAATAGTTTTTCCATAAACTAGTAAAAAAATGAATGAAAACCAACGTATTTTAAACATAATTTTCTTTTTCTTTTTCTTTTTTTTTTTTTTAGAATTTATTTACTTCAGAGAGAGAACATTAGCAGAAGGAATAGTAGAAGAAGCAGATTCCCCACTAAGCAGGGACCCTGATGCGGGGCTCAATCCCAGGACCCAGGACCCAGGACCCCAGGATCATGAACTGAGCTAAAGGCAGACACCTTACCAACTGAGCCACCTGGGTGACCCTAAACATTATTTTCAGCACCATAAACTATTTAGTTTTAATAATATGCAGGATCTGGGGCAGCCCGGGTAGTTCAGTGGTTTAGAGCTGCCTTCAGCCCAGGGCATGATCCTGGAGGCCCAAGATCAAGTCCCACATTGGGCTCCCTACATGGAGCCTGCTTCTCCCTCTGCCTCTGCCTCTACCTATGCCTCTCTCTTTCTCTCTCTGTGTCTCTCATGATTAAATAAAAATCTTCAAATAAATAAAAAATATAAATAAATAAATAAATAATATGCAGGATCTGTATGCTGAAAACTATAAAATATTAAAAAAAATTTTTTTTAGTCCTGAATTTGGTAGAGATAAACCATGTTCATGAAGGGGCACCTGGGTGGCTCATTTAAGCATCTGACTTTTGCTTAGGTCATGATTCCAAGGTCCTGGAATCACACCCTGCATCAAGCTCCCAGCTCAGTGAGAAGCCTGCTTCTCCCTCTCCCTCTCCCTCTCCCTCTGCAGCAACCCCTGCTTGTGTTCTCTTTCTCTGTGAAATAAATAAATAAAATCTTAAAAAAAAATGTTCATGAAATAGAAATCTCAATATATTAAGGCATCAATTTTCCCCAAAATGATCTACAGATACAATATTATCTTAATCAAAATCTCAGCAGGATTCTCCATAGGAACTGGCAACTTGATTCTAGAATGTACATGGAAGGGTAGAGGAAGTAAAAAGCTAAAATTATTTTCAAGAACATAGAAGACTCATACTACTAGATATCAAGAATTACTGTAAAGCTACAAATGAAGACAATGGGTTATAGAAAAGGAAGAAAAACATAGGTCAATGTAGATAGAATATAAAAAATATATACCCCTCCATCAAAAAACAGACAGAACCAGAAGGAGGCAGAAACTAGTAAGGACATAGTTGAACTCAAAACACCATCAATCAAATGAATATAAATGATATACAGACTACTTTATCTAACTAGAATATACATTCTTCTCAAACTCATGAAGATATACACCAAGACAGAGGACATTCTGGGCTATAGACACATCTTAACAAATTAAAAGTAGCAGATTTTTTAAAATGTATCTCTTAGGCCACAATGGAATTACACTAGAACTCAATATCAGAAAGACAGAAAATTCCAAAATGCCTAGGGATTAAACAACACACTTCTAAGTAATACATAAGTCAAGTAAGAAATCTCAAAACAATTTTTAATACTTTGAAATAAATAAAAAGTAAAATAAAACTTAACAAAACTTATGGAGTGCAACACTTAAAGGAACATTTATAACATTAAATGCATATATTATATTACCAAAGAGCAAAGATCTACAATCAATAATCCAAGCTTTTAATTTAGGAAACTAGAAGAAGAGCAAATCAAACACAAAGTAAGCAGAAGAAAACAAGTGATAAAATAAAATCCACCCTAAAATTCATATGGGTTCTTAGTAGACCCTAAATAGCCAAAACAATCTTGAAAAAGAAGAAAAAATATGGAGGACTCACATTTCCTGATTTCAAAACAAAGCTACAAAACAATGCAATAGTGGCGTAAAGACACAGATCAACCAAGAGAAAAGACTAGAAATAAACCCTCGAAGATACAATCAAATCATTTTTGAAAAGGGCTCAAGACCTTTCAATGAGGAAAGGACAATGTTTTAAAAAAGTGGTACCAAGAAAAATGGATATCCACATGTAAAAGAAAGAAGTCAAAGTCAGAATCTTACTTTACACTATATACAAAAGTTAAAACAGATCAAAGACATGTGAGAGCTCAAACTATAAAACTCTTGGGGGCCTTGAGGGGCTCAGTCAGTTAAGCATCCAATTCTCAATTTGAACTCGGGTCATGATCTCAGGGTCGGGGATCTAATCTAGCCCTGCATCGGACTCTGTTCTCAGCGGAGAGTCTGCTTGTGCCCTCTCCCTCTGCTCCTCCCACTACTTGCACAGTATCTCTCTAAATTAAGTACATAAATCCTTTAAAAAAAATCAAACTATGTAACTAACTCTTGGAAGAAAACAAAGAGTAAAGTCTTCATAACATTGGATTTGTACAGGACACCAAAGACACAGGCAACAAAATAAAATTAGACAATTTGGACCTCATCAATATGAAAACACTTTGTGCATCAAAGCACACTATCAATAAATCACATATCTGATAAGGGATTAATATCCAGAGACTATCCAGAGAATCCTAAAATTCAATAACAGCAGCAAACAAACAAACAAAAAACCTTTAAAAAAATGGGCATAGGACTTAAATAAACATTTCTCCAAAGAAGATAAATAACCAATAAGCACATGAAAAGACACTCAACATCACTATCATTAGGAAAATTCAAAGAGAAACCACAATAAAATATCACATCATATCATTAAAGTCATTAGTATTAAGGAAGGAAGGAAGGAAGGAAGGAAGGAAGGAAGGAAGGAAGGAAGGAAGGAAGGAAGGAAGGAAGGAAGATGTGTTGGTGAAGATACAGAGAAAGTGAAATAGTTAGGCACTGGTGGAAATGTAAAATGTACAGTCGCTATGGAAAAGAGAAGATGGTTCCTCAAAAATTTAAACATGTAAGTAACATATGATCCAGCAATTCCATTTCTGAGTCTATTCCCAGAAGAACTAAAACCAGGACATAAAAATATATCTTATCACTCATGTTCAGAGCAGCATTATTCACAAGAGCTCAAAACATAACCCAAAGGTCTGTCCTTTGATGAATGAATGGATAAACAAAATGTGATACACTCATAAAATAGATTATAATTCAGCCTTGTAAAAGAAATTCTGACACATGCTACAACATGGATGAACCTTGTGACTTTATGCTAAGTGAAATAAGCCAGATACAAACAGACAAATACTACACGATTCCACTCATATGAGGTAGATAGGAGTTGTAAATTTCATAGAAGCAGAAAGTAGAAAGGTGACTGCAAAGCGTTGGCAAAATGGTTAAATGAATGGTTCATTTTATGCTATGCATATTCTAATTCAATTTAACATGAATAAATAACTTTAAAAATCCCTTCCTACCTAAATTGTTTCAAATGGCTTCTATTTTTCAGAGAAAGACTGACCAGTCACCACTTTTGAATAAATATTAATCTTCAGTACAAAAATATGAGTATTCAACTCAATAAAAGCTATCCCACATATATTATGAAAAAGAACATTTAACATTAATTAGTAAAACTTTGTATTCAAACATACAAATATCAACTATCATATGATACTCTAAATAATTTATAAATTCAAGGATAATTTCCTAAAACAACCAAGAAGAAACGTATTCCAATCTATACATACTATGGGTAAACAACTTGCTACTTTTTGTTTGGCGTAAAGTCCTGTCATGTTCCTGTCTCTTTTACAGACTAGGGCATGCACTACCATTACAAAATAAACTTTTCAACACTAGAGCTATCTCTGCCTATCTAACCACTAGTCTGGAGGTTACATGTAGAAAAAAATGGCAGGGACACCTGGGTGGCTCAGTGGTTTAGCGTCTGCCTTTGGCTTCAGGGCGTGATCCTGGAGTCCAGGGATCAAGTCCCACATCGGGCTCCTTGCATAGAGCCTGCTTCTCCCTCTGCCTCTATCTCTGCTTCTCTGTGTCTCTCATGAATGAATAAATAAAATCTTTAAAAAAAAAAAAAAAAAGAATGGCAAAAAATTAAAACCATTAACTATAAGGTAAAAGAAATCTGTTAACAGGGCTTTATAAATCTAATGGTGAGCATAACCAGGCCAAAAAACCATTAAGGATAACTGAAAAAAAATGAATAGTAATGATGGATACACAGAGATGTATTGGGGACACCTGGGTGGCTCAGTGGTTGAGCATCTGCCTTTGGCTCAGGTCATGATCCTGGAGTCCTGGGGTCATGGGATCTAGTCCTCTGCACTGGACTCCCTGCGGGGAAGCCTGCTTCTCCCTCTGCCTATGTCTCTGCTTGTCTCACTGTGTCTCTCATGAATAAATAATAAAAATTTTTTTAGAAAAGAGATATCTGTCTAAATATTTCAGAAAAAAAGTTTACTTGATGGTATATATAAAGGAATTGGTTATAAAAATATCACCATATGACATGAATCCAGAGAAAATTATTATAATGAAGATGTAGTATATACATTTTTCTTTCACTCCAAAAGAGATAGATTGTGGTGCTTAGATTATTTTTAGAATGATAATCACAAAGGATTGCTATGATTTCTAATAAATATCTGCACCTCTGCCACTAAAAGGAATTAAGTTGGGAGTAAGGAATTAGAGAAAGTAGAAGAGATTCAAATAGTACCTTTTGCATCATCAGAACCCGATGCCAAGAGTTTAGGATCCATTAAGTTAAAGTCAACACTCCAACACCTTTTCTCATGTTCCTAGACATAGAAGGAAGACAAAAAGTAGTATCAGACAGACATAGATCTTATAAGAAATTAAGCAAAAAGCTTGATACCAATTTATTGCTCTGGTGGGAGAGAGAAAGAACAGGCTACAAAAACAAATGAGATGCAAAGTAATTTCCAAGCTTTTTATATATACATATTTTATTGCTTTTGGAAATGCATTTGACACATTCTTCAAATGCAAAACAAGTCTGAAGAAATGTTTTAGAAAAGCATTATCTGCTATTACATAGGTATAAAAAATGCTAAATAGTGACTTTAAATTTGTAATTAAAAGCATTATTTGCTATACATAGGTATAAAATTGCTAAATAGTGGCTACATTTGTAATTACAATTAAGTAAAAATGTGAACCTTAAAAAAAAATAATATCCTATTTACCTGATAGACCTTTGACCTCTGTCCTGTGAATCCATCCCATAGGATGACAGTGCCTTCATAATCACTGCTGGCTAACAGATTCTTATGGTAACTACTCCAACTGATACAGCTGAAAGAAAGAAAGAGAGTTAAGCTTTACTTTATGTAGAAATAAGTAACAATGAATACAAAGAATTTTGATGTGTGCAGAAAGATTAGAACCCTTAAGAAATGGTCAACATGGCTTCATAATCATTAATCTGCCCACAACACAGCTGGGAAGAAATATATCAATTAACTCCTAAGTTTTTCTACTGAACTACCTAATAATGACCCTTACACCACTACTCACTCTGATCACTAACCAAAAGATGCACATAAGCCTAAAGCCACCACTGGCCAAATGTCAGAAATGAAAGCATGTCTATGAGTGTAAACAGAGGCTAATGGGACACAAAGCATGCCATAGCACAATGACAGAGACGTATTCAAATTGTGTAGGCCCCTGGATCAAGTTGTGCCAAAACGTATAAGTTAATAAACTAATCTGAACTGGGGGGGCACCTGGGTGGCTCAGTGGTTGAGCATCTCCCTTCACCTCAGGGTATGATCCTCGGGTCCTGGGACTGAGTCCCGCATTGGGTTCCCTGCAGGGCGCTTGCTTCTCCCTCTACGTCTCGGCCTCAGTCTGTGTGTCTCTCAGGAATAAATAAGATCTTTTTTTAAAATAAATAAATAAATAAATAAATAAATAAATAAATAAACAAGCAAGCAAGCAAGCAAGCAAGCAAGCTAATCTGAATTGGGTTTCTGTGTTTACATTAAAAAAATCTCATCTAAAAAAAAATCTCATCTACTATAACCTTAGGATTGATTTTAAGAGTCAGAATTAAGCTTTTACCATTTATGGTTTCAGCTATTAAGTGCTCCAAAACTGAGAATACAACATCTAAAAATGTATGCTTTTGGTGAGACACATATGTGAATCATGTATATATAGTAAAGCTTAGGTATATTAAGGAAGAAGCCACTTAGAAAGCAATTAACCTAGATGACTTTTGACTTCAGGTCATAATCTCAGGGTATGAAATTAAGCCTCACGTTGGGCTCTGTGCTGGATGTGGAACCTACTTGAGATTCTCTCTCCCTCTGTCCTTCCCTGCTCATTCTCCTTAAAAAAAAAGTGTAATCCCATAAAATAAGGATTGCTACTATGCCCTCTGTTTCATAATGGTTAAAAGCAGAGACTCTGCAATCAAACTGTTTGAATCCTGGCTCCTCCAGAGACTAGCTATGTGATTTCAATCAAGTTAATTAACCTTTCTGTGCTTCAGCTTCCTCGTGTCTAAGATTGGGCAATAACAGTATCTAATAGGTCTACTTAAGATAAAGATAATGTCTGTCACATAGGAATTCAATAAAGTTATGTCTTACTCGTGCTGTTTTCTTTCCACTTAGGATAAACTAACTATAACAGATTCTCAGTTGTGAGCACCACTGATGAATGAGCAGCCTCACAAATTATCAGCCTACCATTGTTATGAATTAATTAGGAAAGAAAAAGGAAAGCTATAACAAATACATTATATAAATACTGTAATACTTGCTAAATTATTAACATTATTAAAATGACTACACACATATATGTATGTTAATTCAGTTAAAAAAAGATACAAGGACAGTTGGAAAATGTTCACAGATATAAATAAATTATTAAATGATTTCCATGCATCATTCCAATTTAAGCCAGCACCCATGAGAATAGCTTAGGAAACTTGTTTTTAAAAATGTAGATTATAAAATTCCCCTGAGATTTTGGGATTGGCAGATCTAAAGTAATTTCTAGTTCCTGCACTTTTAACAGTACTCTAGATTTGAAAAGCATTCATTATGAGCTCTAACCCTAACCTATGAAAGTTAAATATTAGGCCCTCAATGAAAAGCAGCAAAATGTTCTTATAAAAACAATTCTTTTCTTTCTTAAAACAATTCTTAAAACTATAAACAATTATAATATGTGAAGATATGACATGCTAGGGGAAAAATTCCTGACTTTCAGACAGTATACATAGGCTAAAGTAATCCCTTATTCAACACCCCCTGGATGATCATTTACAACACATAATTTTATTTAAGTGAAGCAAAGAGGACTTTCATTTGTCAAAGAGAAAAACAATGACTACTAACCCCCACAGGGAAAAAGCAACCATAATCTGTAAGATAGATTCTGAAGTATTCTCTGTATACAATTACTGTTCACTATGAATGAGTAAGGAATCTCACAGAAAGGTAAAATAACAAACTCATGCTAACTATAGATATTAAATATTTTATACACACATTATGTCTAAAAAAAATAACCTAAGTACCTGATTTTGGAATTGCAGGTCATTTCATTTTCAGGGTAATGAATATCCACCGCATCCTGAATGACTGTGCCATATTCATAGACTTTAATCTTCTTTGTAACCCCAGCAATTGCAAAATAGTCACAATCTCGGTCAAATTCAATACTATGGAAGAAAATGTGTATTTAGTTAGTAAGACTATTTCCCTATCCCTGTGACATTACAATGACAACATTTCAGGGTTTTTTTTTTCTATTTCTAAAGTCAAAATGTCTATAAGAATAAGAGATTGACTTGAAATGCCCCCAAATTGTACTAGACTTTATGTTCAGATAAAGTCATGATCAAGACATACCACATTACAAGTGGTAGAGAACTGTGCATAGCTACACAATTCTTATAGCTACCCCCAGTTCCTAGAAACATCACATGTTTTTCAATTCATCTTTAGTAAACCATATTAAAACCTACCCAACTATAAAGATTAACAAGTTGAATTATAAAAGTAGCAAGGAAAGATGAAAAGGTTTGGTATATTAAAAAATATGTTAGAAGAGAATTACCAAATAATCTCTTCATAAATCTATTTCCCTGCTACCATTTTGTGAGGATGACAGAACTTCCCAGTATGCAATGTTATTTTAATAAATTAGTACACAAACTGAATTACTGAAGCAATTAAAGAAAAGATGATGACAAAGGTATGAAATATACACAAAAATGGAATCATTAACTTATCACTATGTTTTCCCAAACTCATTTCTCACCTCCCAAAGATGATCTAACTTATGTAACTCCCAATAGTTTCTTACACCACAAAAAAGGGAAAAACTAAAAATCTCCTTTTTTAGGGTTACTTGGGGAATTCATCCTTCTCTTACTGACTTTTTACACAAGTTCCAAAATAAGATACTTCAAAGCAAAGCACACCTTATTCACCTTTATTGAACTTAACTTGGAGTCTCAACAAAGTTGTTATATAACCAGCAAGAAATATAAGTAACCTAATGGAAATAAGAGTGAAATGAATCATCACGTATTTCTCAAGAAGTTAAGAATCTGTTCTAGAAGCTTAGCTGTAAGGCTAGATAAGAATTCTCACTGATCTATAATTAATTACACAATAGTAACAGCTAACATTCACTGACCACTAAGCATAACCACTGGTATTAATTTATTTAATTCTCATAATAGCCCTACGAGACAGGTATTACCTTTATCTACATTTTACACACAAGAAAACTGAGAATTAGAGGTGAAGCAATTTGCCTAAAGTTAGTAAGCCTTTAAGTGGCTAGGATGATATGGTAGTACTCTGCATATATCAAGCATTCACTCAATGTGTATAAATACCTACACTTTTCTTTCTGGGTTACTTGTGATATCCTTTTGCAGAACAGTTAATGATTAGTTAATAATTTAGTTAAAAGCTTACCAAGCTAATGATGATGATGAATAAAAGGTACATAATATGAATATTTTGTATAAAAACACATTGAGATGTGCACTTTTCTTATAGCTTTAAATCCTTTCTTAATGTTATAACAATTTCATTAAATGTTATGGGCTATAGCACAAATCAGCAAATATTCCCTCCAATAAAATAGAACTACATGGCAAAGCAATGAATTTCTCTTTACAACAACCATAACTGAACTGCTGGTTCAGCTGTTATCTGCCCTATGGATTCTAATGTAGCACAGTTATATTGATGGCAACTACTTATCTATCCTGATTCAATTTATACCCATAGTGTAATGCCACGGAAGGAGAAATATTACTGTGTCTGGCAAAGAAGAGTTCTCAGAACTGAAATCCTATCCTTTACTGAGAAAGTTTGGGTATGGCTGAAACTTCAATCTAGATACTTTTACTCCACATACAAACATATATGGCTAATAAATCAGCATTATAGTGTTGTGCAAGTAAAAGTTAATAGGTCATTTTCAAACTATCATGTTTTAAGAAAAAAGTTTAAACACTAGCTTATTAAAATAACAGCCTAAGACAATGCAGGGAGAAAATTACCATATAAATAAAAATGCTAGTTGTCAAAAGAATTGATTTGAGGATATAAATAAGCAAGTCAATAAGTTTACTATTTCTTCTGTTGCTACCCTGTTATTCAAGATAGCTCTCTTTTTTCAACAAAGGTTATTACTCACCTGCATTAGCTAGCTCATTCTTAACTCTTATACTAAAACTTAACTTTTTAGGGGTGCCTGGGTACACAGTTGGCTAAATAAAGCATCTGATTCTTGGTTGTGACCTCAGGGTCTTGAGATCAAGCCCTGCCTTGGGCTCTGTGCTCAGTGGGGGTATGCCTGAGATTCTCTCTCTTCTCCTTCCCCTCTGCCCCTCCGACTCATGCTCTCTCGCTTTAAATAAATCTGTTTTAAAAATTAACTTTTTGTTTTGAATTGTTATTATAGTCCTATGTTCTGTCATGTTTTGCTCTTAAATATTGTATCAAGGATCTGTACGGTATCCTTTTCTAATAATCTGGGATATTTACGTTTTGTATAATTTTAAAACAATAAAATTCTAATTAAAATACTGACCGGAGGGATCCCTAGGTGGCACAGCGGTTTGGCGCCTGCCTTTGGCCCAGGGCGCGATCCTGGAGACCCGGGATCGAATCCCACACCGGGCTCCCGGTGCATGGAGCCTGCTTCTCCCTCTGCCTGTGTCTCTGCCTCTCTCTCTCTCTCTCTCTGTGACTATCATAAATAAATAAAAATTAAAAAAAAAAAAAATACTGACCTTAAAGTATAAAGAATAATATTTCCAGTAAATTCTGGTAAAAAGAGAGACAAAGAGTTGTCTTTTAAAAAAATCTAAGTACTTCCACACATCACTAAGACTCAGGATTTCAGTATTTCCAAACACGGAATCATTGGTTCCCAATTTTTGACACATTTAATCATATTTGATCATAAACATAAACAAAATTAGATTCTAAAAACATATCACCAAAAAAAATACTAAAAAATTAAAAAATAAAAATAAAAATATATCATGGAATAACTCAAATGAACAGTATAGTTTTTAGGTACAGACAGCCTTTCAGAGCTACTCCAAAATGGATGGCATGGCCTCTTATTTTACAACACAATATTTCAGTTGCTTTAATTACAAAATCTGATTAACACAAACAAAAATAATTCAACAGTGACTAGTTAAGCTGAAACAAAAGCAAAATAAAAAATATAAACAAATTGAAACATATCTGCTTGTGCAATTAAATTCAAAAAATTTGTAGTAAGTTTTACTTGTTATACAAATTCCTTTCTGCTATCTACTATCACTAGCAATTCTTAAAGGAAGTAGTTTATGAAAGCTTATTGCAATGATAAACTCAGTTCACAGAAATTTTTAAAATTTCAAAATACAGATTTGCTTTGAAAAATAGTATTGGGGATCCCTGGGTGGCGCAGCGGTTTGGCGCCTGCCATTGGCCCAGGGCGCGATCCTGGAGACCCGGGATCGAATCCCACATCGGGCTCCCGGTGCATGGAGCCTGCTTCTCCCTCTGCCTGTGTCTCTGCCTCTCTCTCTCTCCTCTCTCTCTCTGTGACTATCATAAATAAATAAAAATTAAAAAAATAAAAATAAAAAAAAGAAAAATAGTATTAATGGGGACTTATTTTAAACATAGAAATAAACCGCTTTTTTCTTTCACACTAGGAATGTTTCAACTGTTTTTAAAAAGTGATTTATTTAAACAGTTATAAAAGGCTAATTCAGCTGTAGGAAACTGGCTACTGTCCTTTTGTAAAGGGCCATCAGTCAAGTGATTAAGCATCAAGGCAACAGACCACACAGGACAGCTGATTAACTCATCCCTCTAGCACAATGTGGCATGAAACAATGCAAAGATGGCAATATCCCAACAGAATCGTGCTCCCACTGTCACACTGGTTTTGCAATAACAAAACAAGTATTAACAGAGTGGATTAATATCCCTTAACACTAGAATCCTGCTTATCTAAAGGAAATGTAAGGAAACACAGTTGTTAGACGTCTAATTTATACATAGATGTCTAATTTATCACCAAGAAAGCGTGACTCAAGAGACAAGCTGCTATGATTTCCAGGAAACAAAGAAATTGGTCATTTTAATAAAAAGAAATAGGCAGATCTTTAAAGAATACAAACGTAGGTAAAGTAAATAAGAATTGATGTTATTCAACTGACTTTCTCCAAAATCAATCAATAATAGCTAAACCTTCCATAACATACAAAACTATGTATAAATCACTCTATTAAGCACCTACATAAAACTATATTTAATCTTCAAATCTCTACTGTATAAATAAGGAAATTAAGGTTTTTTTAAAGGAAATTAAGTTATATTGATGTTAAATAATATGCCCAAACTTCACTAAATAATTCAAATTCAAGCAATCTGGCTCCAGAGTCTATGTTCTCAATCACTATGCAAAACTCCCATTTTGGGGAGACTGGGTGTCTCAAGTCAGTTAAGCATTTGACTCTTGATTTCAGGTCAGGTCATGATCTCTGGATCTTGGGATCTAGCCCCAAGTCAGGCTCTGTGCTCAGCGGGGAGTCTACTTGAGGGTTTTATCTCCCTCTTCCCCTCAAATAAATAAATAAATAAATCTTAAAAATAACCACTCCCACTTTAATAAGAACAAAAGGACTATACAAAGGCAAAATAAGCAATACTAAAAACAATAATTATACATACATTATAGATAGATAATAATTCATTCTGTGCAACAAGTTAAACATAGGCAGATAAAAGAGTAAGGTAACCCCACAGTGTTTATAATTACTGGGAAAGATTATAATACATTATAAGCAGATGCCAAATGATAGGGATGGAAGACACTACAAAAATTCAAGACTCAGTAATTACTGAAGCCTACTGGAAGAAAGTGGATGATGCATGAATATGCTCAGTCATCGAATATCCGGCATGCCTGTTATCTGCCAAATGCTGACCTAACTGATGCAAAACAGGATGTTAAAAAACAAAACAAAACATGACATTTGAGAAATTCACAGAAATATGAATTAGGCATGCATTCATTAACAATGACCAGGGCTACTGCAACAGCTTCTTTACCAAATCTGTTACCCCTGACTTTCCTCTTTTCTAATTCACGAAGGGCTGATAAAAAGGTAAATTTTCAAAAACACAGCTCTGTTCACATAATTCTGCTCATTTACCAGGATGTAGAATCCATACTCCCAACTATACTGAAGATCCACCACAACCTGGCCTGAATCTTTTCTTAAAACTTTTTCTAAAAAAAATATGGATATAGGCAATGGTTCAAAAAGTACACAGAGAAAAGCACGTCTTCCTCCCAATCTTGCCAATGAAGCACCCAACTGCCCTCCCTGGAGGCAACCAATAATATCAGCTTATATATCTAACTATCATTACCCTGTACATAAACAAGCATCTATGTATTCATATTCTTTTATTTAATACATGGGATGAAATCATACATATTGATTTATATCTTGTCCCCCAAAGTATCCTGACAATCATTTCATGTTAGTACATATTAAGGCTACCTCATTTTTTCCCACTGGTTGTACAGAATTCAAACATATGGATATATCATAAATTAATCAGTTTACTACTGAGGAACATTTACTTTCTAGTCTTTCACTGTTAAATGATGCACTAAAATATCCTTCTACATGTGTTCTTCTTTCACATATATAAAAGCATCATTAAGTAAACCTAGTGCTAGGTCAACAATCACACACATTTTAATAATTTAATTTTAAATTGAATATCACTATATTCAAGGGAGGCCTAACACTGCCTATCTTCATGGCAAATTTCCCTTGTACACATTCTCTTCTATTTGGGTAAAGGTACACAATTTCTTCATTCTTCTCAGATTTCCCACATCTCCTTCATTATATCACTCTCAGCAAATTATTCTGCACTCCAGTTTAGCAAAAATATAAAAAGAAGAAAATTTCAAAAAGCTCACACCACCACACCATCCATCATCCAGAATGTGTATTCTGATATACTCTGCTACTTCCCTTGTCACTGAGGAAGAATCAAAGCTCCTCTACCTGACCAATGCATCTACTTGTAAACTACACCTCATTTTTTAGAGGCCTAATTCAGGATTGCTTCATTTATCTTTCTCTCTCCTCTATCATTAATTTTTCCATTCTCCTAGATCTTTCCTGCAAGCCTTTTAATATGTTTTCTTCAAGTAAAATATATAACAAAGTTATCTCTTAAAATCCTTATTTCATTTTAGCTACCACCCTATTTCTTTCCTCTCTAATAGTAAACTGTTGCAAAAAAAGTTGTAAATACTCACTGACTCAAATTCTTCTACTCCCATTCTCTTTAACCCAATGGAACCAAGATTTCATCTTCAACATTGGAAATGTTCTAAGGTCAACAGTGACCATAAAGTTGGGTGTCAACTCTGAATTCTTATCTTACTTTAATATCAGCAATTGCTGATTCAGAGGACAGCTCCCTCCTCAACAGATAGGATTCTTCTCATTCCTCATTAGCAGCTCCATCACAGTATATAGACTGTTCATTCCTTTTCCTGCCTCCACCACTACATTCAAGTACTCTCGAGTACAAGTATCCTCATGCTTCATCTTTTTATCTATGTGCACTTCTTCAGGAATCTCGTTTAGTCTCATGACTTTAAACCTGTACACTGATGATGATCAAATGTTGATCTCAATGCCAGACCTCTCTCTACACTATTAGTTCATACATACTTGACAGCTCCAATTTTAATCTAACAGGTAACCTAATCTGTCCTAAACTGGGTTTCTGTATTCCCCACCAAGCATCTTCTTCATTTTAAAAACTAACCTCAACCCCTTTTGTCAATTAATTAACAATTAATTAAAGGAGATGGGGTTAGTTATTAATAAATTAAGAGCAACTCTTTCTGTTCAACCTTCAAAATATAAGAGAATCTGGGGCAGCCCGGCTGGATCAGTGGCTTAAGCGCCGCCTTCAACCCAGGGCCTGATCCTGGAGTCCCGAGATCAAGTCCCACATCGGGCTCCCTGCATAGAGCCTGCTTCTCCCTCTGCCTATGTCTCTGCCTCTCTGTGTCTCTCATGAAAAATAAATAAAATCTTAAAGAAAAAAAAAAAAAGGTAAGAGAATCTAAGCATTTCTCAGTAGTCACTGCCACCATTCTCATCCAAGCTACCATGATCTCATGTCTATATTATAATAGGCTCCATTCTGATACCCTGCTTTCACATTTGACCCTTATAGTCCATTTTTAAATAAGTCAAATCATCATTATTTTGGTTCAAAATCTTTTAATGGCTTCCTACTCAACCTCATGAAAAAGGCAAAGTGATTACAAAATGTATGGGATTTGCCCCCGCCCCCCATCCCATGCCCACTCTTTCTCCCCCTTCCTCCAGTTCCACTGGCCTGATGGCAAACCTAGGAAATTAGAAACCTATTCCTACTTCAGAGGGCCAATGCATCTAATAGTCCCCAAACCTGCAATTGCTCTTCGCCTAAACATGTATGACATATTCCCTCACTTCCTTCAGGTATTGACTCAAATGATAGCTTCTCACTAAGGTTATTTGTCTAATCTGTTTCGAACTGTACCTCTCCACTCTCTAACTGCTGCCTCCCTGTATTATCTTCCTCTGCTTTACTTTTTTTTTCTTAAAGATTTTATTTAGTTATTCATGAGAGACACAAACATGGGGGTGGCGGGGGCGGGGGGCAGAGACACAGGCAGAGGGAGAAGCAGGCTGCATGCAAGGAGCCCGACGTGGGACTAGATCCTCCGTCTCCAGGATCAGGCCCTGGACTGAAGGTGGCGCTAACCTGCTGCACCACTGGGGCTGCCCTGCTTTACTTTTTCTAGAAGATTTTTAAAATGTCTATCCTGTAATTTCTTCTAGTAATTATCAACTTCCATTTTTTTCCAGATAATCATTCCATCTGGAATATATTTTATTTTAAGATTTTTATTTATTCATTCATGAGACACACAGATGAGAGAGAGAGAGAGAGAGAGGCACAGGCACAGGCAGAGGGAGAAGCAGGCTCCATGCAGGGAGCCCGATGTGGGACTTGATCCCAGGTCTCCAGAAGACGCCCTGGGCTGAAGGCAGGGGCCAAACCGCTGAGCCACCAGGGCTGCCCTGGAATATATTTTAAAGTATTACAGAGAAGATATAAATTTCTATTTTTCCAGGTCATTATCTAGTTGCCCCATTTATTGAATAATTTTTTCTCACTTATTAAAAATGCAGTTTATAGAATATAAGCTTCTTATAAGATTTTGAAATGACTGTAGATATTATCCATTCTTTACTTCTACCAAAGTTTTAATTACTGAATAATCATAACATGCTATGACATCTTTTAGGAATGAGTGGTCTTTCATTAATCTTTTTCTTCAGAATTTGCCTACATATTTTGCAACTTTAGTTTAGCACCATCTTATTTCCAAAAACAAACAAAATGTATCCTGCTGGTATTCTCCTTCAATCATGTCAAATTTATACTTTAATTAAGGAAAAAGTGAATTCTTGTGATGCTAAGTCTTTCCCTCTAGGCTTACATTAGGTCTTTATTCAAATTTTGTTTCTTCAGTATTTTAAAATTCTTTTAGGTCATCTTTCTAGTTAGGTTTATTTTCTGTTTTACAACTTTCTTTATTTTTCCCATTTTAATTATTCTGAGTTGTTGGTCTCTTACATCTTCTAGAAAATAATCTCTTTCATCCAAGATTCCAAGTTTATTTGCAATAAATATGAGCAAAGTACTTTAATTTTTTTTCTACCAGTGTACCTATAATTATTTCCTCAATTTCATTTTTTATTCCATGACCTTGAGTTTCTCCTAGTTGTACTTGAATTGGTTAACTAACAATTTGCATCTTTTGTTTTAAGAAGCTCACAAATTTAAAAAAAAAAAAGGGGGGGGGGGCTCACAAATTGAGTAATTCTGTTTTTAATAATTCATTCTTTTTCACATTTATACCTTATTAGTTTTCTTCTATTTTACTTAGGTTTATTATATTCTTTGCCAAACTTACTAGGTTGGGTGCTTAAGTTATTTTCATACCTTTCTCATCCTGCAACTATTTAAAACAAAGAATTTTATTTTGAGCACTTTTAAGCTGGGCCTTATACCTTCTGATATATAACTTTCACCAAAGGGGCTTCATTTCCACTTTGATCCTAGAGTTGACAAAACAGCTTTAAAATATCCATGTTTTAACAGGTTTTTCCTGTTTTCTAATTTTTGTCATAAATGTCTGCTCTTACTGCATTGTGATCAGATGCTTTTTTAATCTTCTATACTTTGAGAGGTTACATATGATTTAGATTCTGTACATTTTCTGATATTCAATGGACACTTTCAAAGAGGTCATATTCTTTATACATGTTTCTCTATGTGTTCTAAGCTGCTAGTTCTATTATTTAGGACTGCTATAATCACTATTATTTTTGGTTCACGTAATCTATCACGGACATAGCTAACCTTGTTTAAAGAGATCTCATACAACTAATGTATTTATTTTGTCTCAGAGTTAGCAGAGGGATTTTCCAATCTATAAAGATAATTATAACTACTTAAACTTCATCATGGACTGAGTCCTGATCATTAGGAGGTTTGTGTGTCTCAGAGAGATGGAGACAAAGATACAGACTGAGGTTCAATGATTTCTAGCGTGAATTAAACCTTATTTTCAACATTCACAGATCCAAGACTTAGGAACTTCATATTGTGATCTAATGTGAAGATATTTCTCTTTTTATGGGAAGTTTATTCTATTTACATCTATCAATTGCATATGGTGGCTTTTATAGTTATTTTATTTTGTGATACATACTGTTTTAAATATTTTTAATTAAATTTTTTGACCACCCGATTTCTTCCTGCTTTCTGTGTGTTATTCTCATAAATGGGAATTGTATTTCTCTCCAGTGTCCACTTTTATGACTTTATAAACTACTATAGAAAGAAAAAAAGAATTCAATGTATCTATCAAGTCTCTACTCTGAGCAATGGACAGTTATTTTTGCCCTCTCTCTTCCAGTCCTATCAATTATAAGGATTGTCTTAGAATTTATTTTATACTTCCAAAGATATTTATACCTCTCATCCTTTTGCAAGTGAAAAACCTACAAATAATTATCTAAGCACAGAAATGAATTCCATGGGATGCCTGGGTGGCTCAGTCGTTAAATGTCTGCCTTTGGCTCAGGTCATCATGATGCCAGAGTCTTGAGATCAAGCCCAGAGTCAGGCTCCCTGGTCAATGGGGAGTCTGCTTCTCCCTCTCCTCCCTCTGCTCCTCCTCCAGATTGTGCTCAGATACACTCTCTCTCGAATAAATAAAATCTGTAAAAATAAAATAATAATAAAAAGAAATGAACTCCATTATACATTAAAGGCAAACGGGTGGCTCAGTGGTTTAGCGCCGCCTTTGGCCCAGGGCGTGGTCCTGGAGACCCGGGACCCACCTCGGGCTCCCCACATGGAGTCTGCTTCTCCCTCTGCCTGTGTCTCTGCCTCTATCTCTCTCTCTCCTCTTCGTGTTTCTCGTGAATAAATAAAATCATTAAAAAATTAAAAAATTAAAAAATAAAGACAAACTAGTGTAATATTTATAATATCCACCAAATGTTCACAAATTATTCATCATAAGTAGGTTCAAGCATCTAACTATTCATTATGTTGTCTAATGAAATCAATCTAAGAATTTCCATATTAAGATATATATATTATTTTAAATTATTTTTATTCTATTTCTCCTTTATTTTAGAGTTAGGGCATTATAATTTCTTATGTGTATAGGAAAAATTATAATATCTATTAACTTTATTTCAGGAGTGTCAATGTATCAATAAACTTTATGGATATTGAAATCTGAATTTCATATAATTTATGCATCACAAAATTGTTTTACTTTCTATACTTCAAAAACAAAAAAAACTATTCATAGCTTGTAGGCTATACAAAATTAAGCAATGGCTCAGAACTGATTTGCAGGTCCTTTAAGTAGGCTCCACGCCAAGTGCAGAGTCCAATGCAGAGCTTAAACTCACAACCCTGAGATCAAGACCTGACCTGAGATCAGAGGTGGATGCTTAACCGACTGAGCCATCCAGGTGCCCCATCACAGGTCTTAATTTACTGACCCCTGTCTTTAAAAAGATTTTATTTTTCCAACTCCACTGGCTATCACTGAATAACAAGAACAAATACACTATCTGACAAACTATATTCTGGAACACTTTTGTAAATATCAAATTAAAAATGCACCTTGAAGACCGTTAGTATCAGCATACTGATTGTCACATTTTTCTCATTTAAGTATATAGCAAGTTATAACTTATACTTACTTATATTAATTTACTTGTACTCTTTGTTCTAAAACAGCTATTCTATGCACAATATAACTATATCCTATGATAGTTTTTATGATAGTTTTTATAGTTTTATTTATCCTATGATAGTTTTCAGTTCTGACAAACTGAAAGTAACTTCTGAAGTAAAAAACTAATAAAGAGATTGAATAAAAACATCTACTACAGAAAAATACAAGAGTTGAAGAACAGGGGCACCTGGGTAATTCAGTGGTTGAGAGTCCACCTTTGGCTCAGCTCCTGATCCAGGGTCTTGGGGTCAAGTCCTGCATTGGGTCACCATTGGGAGCCTGCTTCTCCCTCTCCCTATGTCTCTGCCTTTCTCTGTGTATCTCTCATGAATAAATAAATAAAATCTTTAAAAAAAAAAAAAGTTGAAAAACAAAATATATTTTATTCACAACACTAGGATGACTTTTTTTGTCCTCTCCAGAATGACTTTCTATTTAGTAAAAGTGAGGAAATCCACATGCAAGTAGAAGTTCTAATTCTTTACCTCTAGGGTGTTTTTTTTTTTTAAGATTTTATTTATTTCACAAAAAGAGAAAGCACAAGCTGGGGGAGCAGCGGAGGGAGAGGGAGAAGCAGGCTCCCCACGGAGCAGGGAATCCAATGCAAGGCTCTATTCCAGGACTCTAGGATCATGATCTGAGCCTGAGGCAGACAGACACTCAACCAAATAAACCACCCAGGCACCCCATGCTTTTGAAATTAAAGAAGAAAATACATCTAAGTTTTCAGTTCAGTATCATCTAGTAGTATTTACAAAACACCCAATAAGATTACAATGTTAAATAATTAATGTCACTGTTGCCATGCTTCATCAGAAAACAACAGAACTGTGATATAAAGAAACTTCTTCCATGCTGCAGAGGACTAATCTGGAATGAAAATGTATAGTCTAAAAGAAATTTCATCATGAATATATCTAAGTGTGTCCCCAAAATATCAGATAGATTTAACAAATCAAAAATCTATCTCCTATTTTCCACAGGAACAAGTAGACAAAACCAGTGAAGAAAAATATGTGAGAAAATGTGATTTTTACTAAAAAAATCCATTCAAACCATCATAGTAGAAAATAAACAAAGAGTTCTTATTCTAAAAATTTTTATGGAAATGCAAAGGACTTAGATTTGCCAACACAACTTTAAAAAAGAATAGTAAGGTTGGAGGACTTCTACTACCTAATTTCAAGGCTTAATATAAATATACAATAATAGGGACACCTGGGTGGCTCAGTGGTTGAGCAGATGCCTTCAGCTCGGGGTGTGATCCCAGAGTCCTGGGATCAATCCTACATCAGGCTCCCCATAGGGAGCCTGCTTCTCCCTCTGCCTATCTCTCTGCTGCTGCTCGCTCACTCTCTCTCTCTCTCTCTCTCTCTCGCTCTCTCATGAATAAATAAAATCTTAAAAAAAAAAAAAGAGTACAATAATAATGAGAGGGTGGTACTGGCCTAATAACAGACATGCAAGTCACTGCAACAGAAAAGAGAACTCAGAAGAAAATTCATAGTAATTCTACTACTTGGTATTTACCCAAAGCAAACAAAAACACTAATTTGAAAAGATACACACATTATTTATAATAACCAAGATATGGAAGCAACTTAATTAACTATCAATTGACGATTAAAGAAGATGCTGTGTGTACATGCCCCCTCCCCCACAAATGGGGTATTTCCCAACCATAAAAAAGGGTAAGAGCTTGCCATTTGAATCAACATGGATCGTCCTATATGGAATTATGTTATATTAAGTAAATTTAACAGAGAAAAATACCATATGATTTCACTTCTATGTAAAATCTAGAAAATAACACAAATGAATAAAGAAACAAAAAGCTAAAACAGATTCATAAAATACAGAGACCAAAAACACATTCTTGCTAGAGGGGAGGAGGTGGGGGGATGGGCAAAATGGAAGACGGGGAGACACAGGCCTCCAGTTCTGGAATAGGAAAAATGGCATGGCATAGGGAATATAATCAATAGTATTACAATAGTGCTCTGTGGAGATGAATGGTACCTATACTTGTGATGAGCATGGCATAGTGTATAGACTTGTTGAATCATTCCGTTATATACCTGAAACTAACTTGTATGTCAACTACAATTTAAAAAAAGATTCATACATGTATGCTCATTTTAAACAAAGATGGCAATGGGAAAAATTCATCTTTTAAACAAATGCTGCTTGGAACAAGTATATAACCTCAGCCTTTACCTCATAATCTAAACAAAAGTTAACTTGAAATAGATTATAGACTTAAATGTATAAGCTAAAACCATTAAACCTATAGAAGAAAACAGAGAAGAAAAATTTTCACCATTTAGAGCAGGCAAACATTTCTATATGAAAGAGCTTACTTAAATCATTAAAAAAATTAATGAA
The DNA here is from genome assembly GCF_053574225.1 of Canis aureus. Lineage (NCBI taxonomy): Eukaryota > Metazoa > Chordata > Mammalia > Carnivora > Canidae > Canis > Canis aureus. The sequence continues at coordinate 57,674,257 of NC_135616.1, forward strand.
TTAGAATTAAAATTAAATACTTATGTCATTTGAAAGACACTATTAATAAAAAGGGCAAGCCACAGACTGGGAGAAAATACTATCAATACATAAATCTGACAAAGAACTTGTACCTAGAATACATAAAAATTCTCATTATTCAGTAATAGTAAAACCTGATTTTTTTAATAATGGGCAAAAGATTTGAATAGATGCTTCACAGAAAATACACAAATGGCCAACATCCACATTAAACTCCATTAAGCACTGTGACGCCTGGGTGTCCCAGTGGTTGAGCATCTGCCTTTGGCTCATGTCATGATCCTGGGGTCCTGGGATCGAGTGCTGCATCAGGCTCACTGCAGGGAGCCTGCTTCAATCTCTGCCTATGTCTCTGCCTCTCTTTCTGTATCTCTCATGAATAAATAAATAAAAGCTTTGTAAAAATAAATAAATAAGATATTTTAAAGAACCATTAGTTAAAAAAAAAAAAAGAACCATTAGTTATGAGGAAATGCAAAGTAAAACAGAAAGAAAATATTACTACAAACCAGTAATGAAAAGACTAACAATATCAGTTATTCAGGATTTGGGACAATTGTAACTCTCTTACATTGCTGGAATGTTAAAATAACCTAATCACTTTAAAAACAGTTTAGCAGTTTCTTGAAGTGTCAAGCACAAACTAATCATAGAACCCAGCAATTTCAATCCCAGGTATTTACCCAAGAGAAATAAATATGAAATATGAATATCCAAATTGACTTCTGTGTGAGTATTCATGATAGCTTTCTTCACAATAATCAAAAACTGGAAACAATTCAAACGTCCATCAACTCAAGAATGGGTAAGTAAATTGTAGAATATAATTGTGTAACTGATAGTTAACTATATCTATTCATGGATAAATTTTAAAAACATGCTGAGCTAAAGAAGCTAGATATAAAAGAATACTTAATATATGGCTCTTTTAAAAGATTCCAAAATGACTAAACTATTCTAAGGATAATGGCAAACAGATTAGGGGCCTGGACAGAAGTCTGGAGGAAGAGATGGAATTAACTGAAAAGTGGCAGGATTTAAAATTTTGAAAATGTTCTATATTTCTATTGTGGGTTTATACAATTGCTAAACTTAAAACTTTATACTTTTATTGTACATATACGCTATATAATTTGTGATTCTACATTTAAACTTAAATTTGTAAATAATATAACCTCAAATTAACCTCTCTCAATCACAGATCAAAAAACAGTTTTATAACTTTAATGCTATCAGCAAAACTACCTACTAACGTGGGTAAGGGAAAAGGGAAAAGAGAAAGAACAGAAACACGATTTTAAAAATCATTGGTGGTAGAAATGCATCTCGTTTGGGATGTCTGCACAGCTCCGTGGTTGAGCTCTGCTTTTGGCTCAGGGCCTAATCCTGAAGTTCAGGGATGGAGTTCCACATCGGGCCCCCGAGGGGAGCGGAGCCCGCTTTTCTCTCTGCCTATGTCTCTGTCTCTCTTTCTATGTGTCTCTTCTGAATAAATGAATAAAATCTTAAAAAAAAAAAGGGAAAGAAAAGCATCTTTATTTCAAGATTAATATGACATAGCTAAATCCCCTAATCATACTATAAGCTTTTGTCATATTTCAAGGCATTTTTCAGCTCTATACAATAAATAATTTTTTAAAAAACACAAATAAGAAACTTTCTGCTGAATGAACCAGAATTTGTTATTAGGTAAGGACTACAAATCTGTAGCTATCATTTAACCAGTGATGAAGTGCTTACCATAAGACAGGCTGGTGAAATGTTATTTGTATTAAGAAGTGGCTAAGCATATAAAATAGTTAGCCAATCATCACAAGAAGCTCAGAAAATGTGACACAAGCCATTTTCTTGACTAAGATACACTGATATCCAGAAACATGACACAACATTAATCAAGTGTAGCAGTACATCCTTAGAGCCTAAACAAATCTACTAGGTCAAGAGTCAACAAATCTGTTCTGTAACAGTGCCAAAGGAACCATGCAGTTCTCTCAAAACTACTCAACTCTGCTGTTGTAATATAAAATCAGCCACAAACAATACGTTGAGGAATAAGCAGGACTGTTTTCCAATAAAAATTTATGGACACAAAAATTTGAATTTCACATAATATTCATATGTCAATATTATATAAGTCATGTAACTATACATCACTTGTTATTCTTCCTTTGATTTTTTTTTTGACAAATTAAAAAGATAAAAACCATGCTTGGGGTCATTCATGGGTCACTCAAAATTAAGTGATGGGCCAAATCTGACCCAATGAGCCAGAGTTTGCTGATTCCTGTACTAGGCAAAAGGCCATTATTTTTGTCATTTATAATGTTTCCTTTTATATTAATAAACCCATTGCAAAGTTTGAAATTTACAAGTACCAAAGAATTTCAAAATAATTATAAAGAAATGGATATTTTTCACATTGCATTTACACCAATGGTGATAAATACATTTAAAATTACTTCTAAAGAATAATAAATACAATAGCATTTTTGCAACATACCGGTCTATTGCTGTAAGACATAGTAATTGCTAATAAATATTAGTTAAGTGAATTCTGGAACCAACTTTTGGTCCCCTATGAGTATAATCTATCAAATGTAATACATTCTTTACTACCTTTATAAGAATATACTGAGCACAGCAATGTGACTAGTCCTGCAAACTTTAGTTACCATATTGGATTACATCTCCATGATCTCAGGGTCTATTAAGCTATATCCAAAATGCTTTACTTTTTAGGTCCAATCTGCAGCTTCATCATTTCTTCCCCTTTGTCAAGCTAGTAGCTAGGACTTCTTCAACCTACCTACTGCAATCTTTTATACTGTGAAGAGACACAAATCAGATAAAACTAAGATTATAGGAACTGTATATAAATCACTAGGCCTAAAGTAATTAAAGAAAATGGCCACTTACTAATATTTGAGCTTTAGCCATTAATGTAATGGCATATATTTTGTTCTAAAGCTCTTTTATTTTTCATTTAAGCCTTGATTATTGACTGTGTTTCAGTTAGACAAGATTGCCAGCTTACAATCTGTACAGACGAAGCATTGGCAAAATATGAAATTCTGCTGTCAAGAGTGGCTAGAGAAATTAACTCAAAGGGGGGAAAATAGAGATGATATATACAGACAATAGCTCTTACATCCTATTTTACCCAAAATAGTTTTAAATGTCTGCAAATGTCTGATGGAGGCAACACACAGGGAAGTTACCACACCTGGGGCAAATGATGGTACTTTGTCAAGTGTTTATATTACAGAACACTCTTTACCAGATTAAGTTCTATATATAATATCACAGTTATTTCTAAGTGGCAGTAAAGTGAAGTACTACTAAACTCATACCAGTGATAGAATAGACAGAAATTGCCTTTTATCTGAAGGAAAACCATGTCACCCCAAAATAGGCCTCTTTGATGTAAAAATTATTTTGAGCTGAAGGCAATTAAGCAGCAGCAAATGCGGGAAAAGCACTCTCTACCCTCCTCCTTTTACTACCTAAAAGCAGGATATAAGCCCAGAGATGGCATGAAAGAAATCTGAAGGAGGAAAAAAAAAAAAAAAAAACCCTTACTCCATTAGAGTTTCCTCCAGTATATTTACCTTTGCATAGTTTGCTACTCTTGGAAATCTAAAACTGCTTTCTTTATCCTTTCATTTCTCTACAGTTTTTTTTTTTCTTTTTCTTTTTTCATTTTATTTGAGAGGGGGAAAAAAGCAGGGGCAGGGGCAGAGGGAGAGGGAGAAGCAGACTCCCTACTGAGCAGGGAGCCCAACATGATGCTCAATCCCAGACCTGGGATCATGACCTGAGCTGAAGGGAAGCACTGAACCAACTAAGCCTGCCAGGCACCCCTTCTCTACAGATTTACTCTTCTTTGTTAAAGATCTGACATAAGCCAGAGTTCTGAGACAGTTCTTTGAGTTACACATTTTCCTAGGCTTCTCTCATGTATTTAAGAAATGTAGATATTAATGAACTTTTGATTTGATCGTGTTAATCTCTCTGTTATAGGGTCCGAATCAAAAACATGAGATTGAACTCTTTAATATGTAAAGTCTTGTTTTCTCATGCTGAAAATTAACCTGTAAAACTGACTTCTTAAAAGGAAACCTGCTTTTACTCTGCTAGAGAACCATCTCACTTTGCCATAGAGGTAAACCACTGGGCTGCCAGTAAGTAGGGCACAGACTTGGAGGGATTAAGAGGGATGTTTGAACCTTTTAAAATTGGGGAAATATGTCCTTTAGTTTAATGTCTTTCTTACACTATTGACTTACATAAGATTATGTAACAGAGGAAAAATCCTTTTCAAGAGCTCTATCTCAATTTTCACTACAGAATTCTTTAACCAAAAATGACTAAAACAACTTTGAGAGAAATCAAGATACTTTATTTGTTCTAGGTACTTAAGCTAGAGTTTCCCTATCACTGTGCAAAGGATAAAGCAAATAAGCTAAATATGGAGTTGATCCCTCTGTCCTGAGGATAGCTGGGTATAAGCTGGTTCTCCAACCCAACCCCACCCTACTATACCAAAGAAGAGAAGAAAAAATATCTTGGTACATTGCAACCTGTTCACAGCATAGTGCAACAGGTTATTAACTAGAAAACTCTATAAAATAAATGGGTTTTACCATATTTTCTTTAATTCATAAATTATAAAAATATAGGCTTTTACTAAAGAATTAAAAATTATAAATATTTCCTATTACTAATATATCTCTTCTTTTTAAAGCTCTTAACCTAAGACAGTATTCTTGTTTCTGTCTCTTGGATACCAAAAAGTTCTATTCTAATTCTTCTACTTTATTTGAAGGGAGTCATTAGATTAACAAAAATTAAGTAATTTTATCATAAAATGCAAATATTCGGACAGCCCGGGTGGCTCAGTGGCTTAGCACTGCCTTCAGCCCAGTGCATGATCCTGTAGACCCAGGATTGAATCCCACGTCAGGCTTTCTGCATGGAGCCTGCTTCTCCCTCTGCCTGTAACTCTGCCTGTCTCTCATCAATAAATAAATAAAATCTTAAAAAAAACTAAAAATAAAAGGCAAATATTCTAATTCTAAACCTTTGTTACAGGCATGTACTTTATGTTCCGATCAGTGACAAAATTTCAAATGCTAACCCAGTTAACACTATTAGGGAAGAAGTGTACGAAGAATTGAGTTCACAGTTATCACTCTGCACTACTGACAAGCCTCAGCCTAAGCAAGGGCAAAAGAAAATAGAAAAACGAGCGAATGACAACAAGAAATTTTAGGGTAGAGGCTATAAGGGAAGGGAAGGATGTAGCAGCTTCTAATATGTAAGCTTAGACTGTTTGTATCTCACTTTTAACCTGTGTCTTGAATTGTTATATAAGTAGGAAACTCATCGGCACTTGCTGACAACCCTAGACTTCTCTGTTGACAGACTTTCCTTTTATTCTTTTGGATGTCTCAAAAGTATAAAGTTTCAACAGGTCCTAAAGGGACTAATAATGGAACGGAACTCAAAAGCCACAATGTCTCAGTTCAAATCTTAATTCTATCATTCACTAGCATTGTGTTAAACTTGGACAAATTAGATGATTTCTCTCTACCACAATTCCTCCTCTGTACAATGGGACTGATCACAATGCCTTATTCCATAGGTTTAATATAAAGATTAAATGAGTTAGTGAAATACAATGTCATGTAAGGTACTTACAAAGATATCTTTAAAAAAAAGTAATCACATAATCAAACACTACGTTACCAGTGTAGTAACTGATCTAGTAGCAGCAGTGAATGCCACAATACATAACCATTTTCTATTTATAAATTTACTAATCCCTGCTGCAATTCTATTTAAAAATTTGAGACAGTATAAGCAAAAATGTTAATATAACCTCTAAACTATAAATGAATGTGTAACAAATTTTTTTAAAGAATTTATTTATTCATGAAAGAGAGAGAGAGCTAGGCAGAGACACAGGCAGAGGGAGAAGAAGGCTCCATGCAGGGAGCCTGACGTGGGACTTGGGTCTCCAGAATCAGGCCCCGGGCTGAGGGCGATGCTAACCTGTTGAGCCACGGGGGGTTGCCCAAATGTGTAACAATTTTAACCATAACAATCTAGGTTTGTAAATTTCAAACCAAGAATTCAATAAACAGCTACTGCTAAGTACACAGTAAGTTCAAACAATACAGCTTCAAACCATTCCTCTGTGATGGCCACTAGATATTTAAGAAAATTTGCAAAACATGACATTATTGTTATTTTTAAGACGAGTTTCTTAAAAAAAAAAAAAAAAAAGAGTTTCTATCCTTTGCGTCACTTGCTGTTGTTAACCGAGGACCATCTAGTATTCATGAGAATGAACTTCCCAATAAACCATTAACTTCCATACCTTGTCTACTAATAGTTGAGATACTGTCAAAGTAAACAAATGCTGCCACCTTGTGGAATTATAAGTATGGTATTAAATAACTCAATATGATCTGTTAAGCAAAGGAAGAAAAACTTTACAACAAAGTTTCTTTGTCTCTCAGTGAGATTCTCACAACAGTAAATGACCACACTAGAGGTATTTCAGGCAATTTTACTGTAAGAATAATTTCTTCTAAAATGTAATAAAAATAATGCAACATTAAATAATGCAAATTTACCATTATATGCCATCTCTAATATATCTTTATCTCTTTTCCCAAAAGAAATTCTTCATCAAAATTTCCTATTTTGAAAGGAATTAAAAGCCTTTAAAGTGAGTTTACCATCAATGATGTGTGTGAATATGAGAAAAGAGAGAAAGGGAAAAATATCACCAGGGCTGTGAAACTTTCAGTCTCTTTGGATACTATTTTCCTTGTTGCTACCTTCTAATCTTCACCTATCCTGTCTTACAAACCTTCAAAATTGAAATTTTTTTTCAGGAATCTCTGGGTGGCTCAGCGGTTTAGCTCCTGCCTTCAGCCCAGGGAGTGATCCTGGAATCCCGGGATTGAGTCCCGCATCAGGGTCCCTGCATGGAGCCTGCTTCTCCCTCTGCCTCTGTGTGTGTGTGTGTGTGTGTGTGTGTGTGTGTGTGTGTGTGTGTCTCATGAATAAATAAATAAATAAAATCTTTAAAAAAATTTTTTTCAGAAATGTTAATTCAATGTTAATTAAAAATTGATGTTAGCATGCAAGATGAAACTAAAGGTACCTTTAAATTTTTAATTAAAATATTTTAATAAAACTAATCTCACTTTCTTTAAAAAAAGACTTATTTATTCTAAAGAGAGAGAGTGCAAGCAAACATGGTGTTGAGGGGAGGGGCAGGAGAAGAGGAAAATAGAGTCCAACCAGCCTCCATGTAGAGTGTGGGAGGCTGATATTCAAGCAACTGCACCACCCAGGCATTCCTAATCTCACTCTCATTAGGTGATATTCCCAAACTGAAATCGCACTTAAATCTTCAGCAAACTTCTGCTTCAGAATACACAATGCTCTGACATGTCTTGTATGATCAAGATTTAATACTCCTAAAACCAATATTACACTATAAGTTAACTAACGAGAATTTAAATTAAAATATGGGAAAAAGGATTTAGTAGCATTTAAAAAACAGCCCAAAATTATATTAAAATCAAGCTAAAATGGCTTTCAAAATGATTTTTTTTCAAAAATGATTTTTAAAAAATCTTTTTTGAATCCTAGAGATGTATAACCAATTCTACATTTTCTTTCTTTTTTTTTTTTTTTTTTCCAATTCTACATTTTCTAACTAGGAATGCTGCTTTTGTAATATAAAGTTAAGATGGAAATTTTCACTTTGTTTTTGGATTTTTCTTCATTTTGTAATGGAAAAGAAAATATAATACAGGACAAATTTACAATGCTAAGGGACATCAATCTATATTACAATATAAAGTAATCTGCATTATATTTTAGTTGAGTAGAGCCAAATAATTATAGATAAACGTATGTATCAGGTCATTATTATAAACTTCCAACATTATTTTTGCCATTTCAAATTGAAGCCTCATTTCCGGAATTTTTAAAAACATACATTATACATTCTTACACTAGTTAAGAATTTAAGGGGCACTTGTGTGGCTCAGTCGGTTAAGCACCCAACTCTTGGTTTCAGCTCAGGTCATGATCTCAGAGTTGTGGGATTGAAACCCGCACAAGGCTCCTCAACGGGTATGGAGGCTACCTGGGATTCTGTCTCTCCTTTTGCCCCTCACTACCCCAGTCCACTTATGCATAGGCACAACCCACTCCCTCTCCCTCTCAAAAGAAAGAAAAGAAAAGAAAGAAAGGGAAGGGAGGGAAGGGAGGGAAGGGAGGGGAGGGAGGGAGGGAGGGAGGGAGGAAGGAAGGAAGGAAGGAAGGAAGGAAGGAAGGAAGGAAGGAAGGAAGGAAACTTAGCAGTGTTACACTGTTACTCCAATCTAAATGTTTCAAAAACTTTCTTACACTGCTTCTATAAAGGCACTGAAATAATACTGAGAGCTTTCCTAAATCCAAGCATCATACCTGGCCTGTTCATGGTTATAATCTTAGCCTAGCTCACATTAAGGAGTCATCTAATTTTTGTTATATGAATTCATCACTCATTTAATTAATTAAATAAGCCCCACAATCTACTCCATTTTCAAATTTTAACCACGCCAGTACTTGATAAAGAAAACTCACATTGCCAATACATAGAAAAGAAATTAATATATGATTGTCGTCTTACTACTGAGCTAACCAGCTAGAATACCATAAAAGGTTTACTGCAAGTTTCTCTAGCTATCATCTTAAATTCCAAGAACAATATTCTTACATGTTAATAAAAATCTTAGTCATGCAAATCTAAAACCATACATAGTAATGTATTGGACAAGTTAAAAACTGCCAAATTCCTGATCTGCATCAAAATATCTTTTTAAGGTTTCTTAATTCTATCTAGGAGATTTTAAAATAGACAAGCAATTTGATGATACCAAGGAATTACTGGTAATTGTGTTACATGTGATACAGCCCTGTGGTTTTAAAATATTCATATTTACATTCTTAAGGATATAAGGATGAAATAACATAGCATCAGCGATTTGTTTCAAATAGTTAAGCAAAGAAAAAATAAAAAGTATAAATAAAGCAAGTGTAACAAAATCTGGATCACTGCTGAATCTGGAAGATGGCGATATGACGGATTATTATTCCATTCTATTTTTATGTGCATTAGAAATTTTCACTACAAATTTTTAAAGAATGGTCATCATCATGATGAACATATAGTAACAAAAAGATAACTAGAAAATCCCAATATTTGAAAACTATTAAGATATATCTCAATAATCAATGAGAGAAAAAAATCAAGTTTGAAACGTAAGTGCTTCTTGAACTGAATGAAAATTAAAATATTTCATCTCTTCAATGCCATAACAATGAACAATCATAAAGTTATGAAAACAGCTCCACTTACAGCAGCATCAAAAAATATTTAGGAATTAACCACGGAAGTGAAAGATTTATACAATGAAAACTATAAAAAATTTCTTAAAAAAATTAAAGACAGAAATAAAGACACATCCCATGTGCCTGGATCAGAAGACTGAATACTGTTAAGATGTCAACATTACCCAAAGCAATCTAGAGATTCAGTGCAATCCCTGTCAAATCCCAATGACATTTTCTGCAGAAATAGAAAAAAAAAAAATCTTGAAAAAGAAAAGACTTAGAGGAGTCACACTTCCTGATTTCAAAATTTACTACAAAGCTATGCTAAGTGTGTCTGGCACCTGGGTGGTTCAGTCAGCTAAGACTCTGACTCTTAATTGCAGCTCAGGTCATGATCTCAGGGTCATAAAATCGAGCCCATGTATGGCTCTGTGATGGGTGTGGAGTCTGCTTAACATTCTCTCTCTCCGTTTCCCTCTGCCCCTCACTCCACACTCTCAGTGTCTCTGAGACAAACGAAAACAAACAGAAAACTATGTGGTACTGATATAAAAACAAACTTGCAGGCAAATGGAACAGATGAGAGAACCCAAAAATACACCATTATGTATGTGGTCAAATGATCTTTGACAAGAGTGGCAATACCATTAAGTAGAGAAAGGACTTTTTCAAGAAATGATGCTGGGAAAACTGCATATCAACCTGCGTAAATATAAAGTTGGACCCTTACCTAAAACCATACACAAAAATTAACTCAAAATGAATCAAAAAGTTAAATCTAAAACACAAAACTATAAAACTTTTTTTGTGACTTGGGATTTGACAATGATTTCTGAGATAGGACATCACAAATACAGGCAATAGAAGAAAAATAGACAAATTAAACTTCACTAAAATTATAAAATTTTGTGCAATGACAGTAGTAACAAAGTAAAAAGGCAACCCACAAAATGAGAGAAAATACGTACAAATCTGATAAGGGATTAATACCCATAATATAGAGAGAACTACTGAAATGCAACAATAGCAAAGTTCAAAACTAGGCAAAGACTTCAATAGAAATTTCTCTAAGGAAGATAAACAAATGGCCAATAAACACAAGAAACAATGTTCAACAACACTATTCATTAGGGAAATGCAAAACAAATCTAAGAACTACCACCTCACACCTGTTATAGCATGGGGACTATCGAAAACACAGAAAATAACAAGTGATGGCAAGTATGTGGGGAAACTGGAAGCCTTGTGCACTGCTGATGGGACAGTAAAATGGCATAGCCACTGTGGAAAACAGTATGGCAGTTCCTCAAAAAATTAAAAACAGAATTACCATATAATCCAGCAATGCCATTTCTGGGTATGTACCTAAAAGAACTGAAAACAAGGTCTTGAGGAGGTATCCATACACCCATGTTCATAGCAGTATTATTCACAACAGGTAAAAAACACAGAAGCAACCTACGTGTCCATCAACAGACAAATAAATAAGCAAAATGTGGCATATACATACATATAATGGAGTGTTATGAAGCCTTAAAAAGTAAGAAAATTCTGACATATGTTACAACATGGACAAACACTGACAACATTATACCAAGTGAGATTAGCCAGTCACAAGAAAACAAATAAGGTGTGATTCCACTTAAATGAGATACTTAGAGTAGTCAAAATAATAGAGAAATAAAGTAGAAGGTTGTTGCCAGGATTCAGGGAAGATGGGAATAAAGAGTTACACTGTTTAATGGGTATGCATTTTCAGTTTTACAAGATGTCAAGTATTAAAGAGATGGATACTGGTGACCTTTCCATAATATTAAGAAGGTATATATTTAATTCCACTGAACAGCACACTGGTTAAGATAGTATATTTTATAAGTATCTTATCACAATAAAAATAAAATTTGGAAAAAAAATAGAAGATAACACACCAAAAATTCATGGGATGCAGCTACTGCAGTGAATAGAGAAAAATTTAAAGCACAAATTATATTAGAGAAGCAAACTTTCAACTGAACATTTTAGTTTCTACCTTAAGAAACTAGAAAAGAACAAATTAAAGCTAGGGAAAGCAGAAGAAAAAGAAATAATAAAATTAAGAGCAGAAATCAATGAAACAAAAATACAGACTATAAAAAACTAAGAACTGGCTACTTGAGAAGAGAAATAATATTGATAAACTTCTAAACCAGACTATTAAGGAAAAAAAATAAAGGAAACAAGTTTCCAATAACAGAGATGAGAAAGAGATCTTAGATAATCTAAAGACATAAAAGGATAATAAAGAATATTGCAAACATGTGAATGTGCATAAATCCAACAACCTAGGTGAAATGGACAAATTCTTTTAAAAACACAAACTAAAAATCATGTTTAATCAAGAAAAATATCAATAACCTGATTAGTCCTATTTTTTAAAATTATTTTATATTTGGAACTCTTTCCTCAAACAAAATTCAAGGCCAAGATGGCTTCACTGGAGAAGTCTACAAAATATATAAGGGAGAAAGAATACCAATTCTTCACAAACTTTTTTTAGAAAACTGAAGACAGGGGAGCCCTTATGAGAAGAACATATCCTGTCACCAAAACCAAAGACATTTGTAATAATACAAGCTGACCCTATGAGGTGAATACTATTAATCATTCCATTTTAAAGACGAAGACATTGAGGACTAAAGAAATTCCAAAACTTGCCCAAGACCACAGAAAAAAAATTGGGAGGCAACTTAACTTCAGACACAGGCTCTTAACTAGAACAATGAAACTGCGTGTCAAATTAAATTCTAGATACTCTTGCAAAAGTAAATAGTAAAAAATGCTGCCCAACACTTACCTAGAGACTATGCTGGAACCATTATAGAGATCACTAGCATATGACAATGTAGCCAAAGGTCGTACTGAATTATACCGAGTAAACTTGGACAAGCATTCCTGAAATTCATCCAACTGGCTTGCAGTTCGACTATCATCTATATGAAAAAAAACAAAACAAAACAAAACAAAAAAACAAAATAAAATAAATTAGCTGAACTGCAATGTAAGTCAAGGAGCAGTATACACAGATTTAAAATTATATTCTAAATACAAACAATTCTTAAGCATTTAGAGAACACTAGCATGGATAAACTGGAATGCTGATCTTTTAGCTTTAACAAAAATTTCGTAGTGGTTCACTGAAGACACGGTCTCTTTCACCATCAATAAAAACATAACATAAATATTTCTTTTTTTTTTAATTTTTATTTATTTATGATAGTCACACACAGAGAGAGAGGCAGAGACATAGGCAGAGGGAGAAGCAGGCTCCATGCACCGGAAGCCCGATGTGGGATTCGATCCCGGGTCTGCCAGGATCGTGCCCTGGGCCAAAGGCAGGCACTAAACCGCTGCACCACCCAGGGATCCCAACATAAATATTTCTTAAGCAACAATTTATTGGGGGGAAAAATGTGGCTCTGATCAAAAGGATTTTAATCTTTTATTAAAACGAAATTAAAAAATAAAAGAACAAACGAAAACAAAAACAAAATCCCGGGCAGCCTGGGTGGCTCAGCAGTTTAGCGCCACCACCTTCAGGCCAGCGCATGATCCTGGAGACTCAGGATCGAGTCCCATGTTGGGCTCCCTGCATGGAGCCTGCTTCTCCCTCTGCCTGTGTTTCATGAATAAATAAATAAAATCTTGGGATCCCTGGGTGGCGCAGCGGGTTTGGTGCCTGCCTTTGGCCCAGGGCGCGATCCTGAAGAACCGGGATCGAATCCCCCGTCGGGCTCCCAGTGCATGGAGCCTGCTTCTCCCTCTGCCTGTGTCTCTGTCTCTCTCTCTCTTTTTGACTATCATAAATAAATAAAAATTAAAAAATAAAATAAATAAAATCTTAAAAAAAAATCCCTTATCGATGTTGAAAGTTAGGATGGACAGAGGAGTATATACACTAGGACAGTCTATTCATTATTGTGAAGGAACATGTTTATAGGGTTACATCTACATGACCATGTTTATTTACCTTCAAAATACAATTTATAATAACATAATTTAGGTTAAGAAAGTAATTGCTTAAGTAAAAAGAAAGTGAATTACTTGTTCATATTATACTTTGAAATTTTCAAATCCAATTATGAAAAGGAAGTAGAAAACTGTAATATATCAATTATTCTAAAAAATAAAATACTTCTACTCAAATGTCTTGGTGGTATATGGAAAACATTAATTCCATCCACTAGAACACAGTATAAATGCTTTAAGTAAAGTACACTTCAGTAAATTAATCATAATTAACCTATGTGGAATTTAAATCACAAAATCATCTCACGAAAGACTGAGAATAAATACAGCTATCTATTGTCCAATCTAGGAATAAGACTACATAGAAAGTCTGAATAAAATCATTGTTTTTAAAAAGTACTTCAAGTTTGGACTTGTACTTTCCTTTCTAAAGAAAGAAAAGTAAAACCTAATTACTTTAGTCAGCTTCCTAACTGAAATTTGAAATAAGATAGTTACAACAATGTTTTAATACTTTCTTCTTTACTCCTAGCTCATACACATACAAATACATACAACTTTCTCAATGTAAACTTTCATGATACCCTCTCCCCCTTTTTAAAAGATTTATTTACTTATTTGAGAGAGAGAGAGAGAGAGCACATGAGCAGGGAGAGGGGCAGAGGGAGATGCAGGCTCTCTGCTGAGCAGGGAGCCCAACATGGGGCTCCATCTCATGACCCTGACTAAGATCATGACCTGAGCCAAAAAGCAAGAGTTGGATGCTTAACCAACTGAGTCACCCAGGTGCCCCGTGATTTACCCATCTTATTTATCCTCTGAAAATAACAGTAGACACATTGAAATTTAGATATAAGAATCATGAAGTCTGCAGAGTTAATGTACCATAGGATAGATAGTAGAGAACTGATTTAATTCATCTGGATGTATTATATTATCTTGAAGATTAACTACTTACATGAAGAAATTTATTTAAAATTTACAACGACAAAAAACAATTACTAGTCTCTGATACTAAGCTTCTATCCTCAATATTTTACATTTTAAAGATTTAAACAGTAACATAGCAAATTCACCTAACAACTTATATCAAGGTTCCAATTTTATACTGTTTCCATTCTAAAAACAGCAAAGGAACAAACTCAATTAAATGCACGGTCATAATGTTACTTAACTAATGCTCCTGCTCCACAAAAATTATTCTCAGTAAATTCAACAAGTTGGAAATAGAACAGGGGTTACTGTAATAAAACAAATCAACTGTACTACAAAGTGGTTTGAATTTAACAACTAATGGGTTCTTTTTATATAATCCTATTACTGTGAGTATTTAATGTAATAAAGAGTGACTGGAAAAAGAAAAAGAGTGACTGGAAAGACACCTTAGATATTGTTTAAATATGAATTTAATGTAAATCTATTCTTTCATATTTTGACACCAATCCCTAAGTACAAAAAATTCACAAGCATTCAAGAATGTATATTCTGTTTAAGACCATGATCTTTTCCTGGATAGCTAACCTTCTCTGGCCATCATACTATTCATTAACACCTACTTCCAACAGAAGTTATAAAGTGAACAATAAAAATAGCTACTCTAGTATCTGAAACTACAGGCATTCAACTTTTTTATCTGGTTATGAAAAGGAAGGATTTTGTTTGCTCAGTAGATTTTGGTCAATAATCATACATATCTGCTAGCCTATTACTTTTCCAAACACAGATTAGTTTGTGAAACTGTATTCTGCAGCTCTTTTCTATCTACTAATGCTTTTTAATTTACTTCTCTTTCAGTTACAACTAAAAGTCCAAGGCATTAATCTCTTAATCTTCATCTTTCATTTTCAGAGTTTAAAAATGAAAGTCAAAAAGAGGGAGGTGGGTTCTCATCTAAAAATACACAAAATGATAATCAAATATTATGAACTCCATTTTGTAGAAGTTAAAATTCCCTCTTCACAGTCAAAGGCACTAGGAAGAACTTCATACTCAGCAATATAGGTGTAGTCAGTGTGAAAATTCAGTAAGATAAACTTAAGACTCCTTACACACTAAGGACAACATATTTTAAGTACAAGAGAGCCATGCCCATAAAAATGGAAATCAAGCCTTCCTCCTGGTTTTAATTTATTCTACCTTCCAGTAATCTTACATCCCCAAAATAAATTGGTCTATATGAATACACCTTTACTATGCCACAGCATGCAGTTACTTAAAAATTACTTCCCAATCTCTCTTTCCTCTCTTTTTCTTTTAAATGTCTGCCATTTGCTTTAGGCTGTATTTCAACATTGTACCAAAAACAAAATCTAACAGGGTTAATATGAGCCCTCTGCCAATCAGAATGTAGGTCTCAAACCATTTTCAATTTCACAGCTTCCTACTACAGTTTTCAGACTATTACAGAGGCTCCATAGTGTCTCAATTCCTAGGCAATATGATACAATGAAAGCTTTCCATCTTTACAACTGCTGATCATTAATTTCATACACATTCATAAACAGATCTTGGCTCCCTCCTAGACTGCCTATGAAAATCTTCTTTTTCCTCCATCACCACCCTAAGGCGAACTTGTACAAAGGTCTAAAACAACAAGTAGATTTTTTTTCTCCTTCAAATTTTTTTTAAATTCTAGTCAGTCAGCACACAGTGAAATATTGGTTTCAGGAAAATTCAGCGATTCATCACTTACATACAATACCCAGTGTTCATCATAACAAACAAGTACCCTCCTTAATACCCATTCCCCATCGAGCACGTCTCCCACCTACCTCCCTCCATCACCCCTCAGTTTATTCTTTATCTTTAAGAGTCTCTTATGGTTTGTTTCCTCTCTTTACCTCCTCCCATATGTTCATCTGTTTTGTTTCTTAAATTCCACATATAAGTGAAATTATATGGTATTTGCATTTGTCTGAGTGACTTACTTTGCTTAGCATAATACACTCTAGCTCCATCTATATTGTTCTGAATGGCAAGATTTTATTCTTTTTGATGGCTAAGTAATACTGCATTGTTTATATAAGCCCCATCTTCTTTATCACTCATCATCACTCAATGGACATTTGGGCTCTTTCCATAGTTTGGCTACTGTTAATAATGCTGCTATAAACATCAGGATGCATGCACCCCCTTTAAAACTGTATTTTTGTATCCTTGAGTAAATACCTACTAGTGCAACTGTTAGATCACAAGTTCTATTTTTACATTCTGAGGCACGTCCATACTGTTTTCTAGACTGGTTACACCAGTTTGCATTCCCACCAACATAAAAGAGGATTTCCCTTTATCCACATTCTCAGCAACACCTGTTGTTTCTTGTATTGTTCCTTGTAGCAATGTGTCTAATTGATCACCTAACTTATACCATCTTTGTATTTTGTATAGATATATTTACATCCCCTATAAATATTAAAAAACAATGAAATAAAACAAAACACAGGGATGGTGTTAATGTCTCTACTTCATTGATGAGCAAAGACACTGAGAAAACTCACAGCTTGAGGGCAGAACTACATTACTTTTTGAAAGCAATGAAAATATCCAATGCTAACATGTCCTTGACTTTGCATAAGTCATTTCCTCTATGTTGAAGATGTTTCTAATTACCTTATTTAGTTAATGAATTTTAGTCTTAACTAAATACAATCCTATAAAATCAATACAGCTATCATTCCATTTCTCCATTTTCAACTTGACACAGATTTTTCATTCCTAAGTTATATTAATGGATATTCTTCTTTATTCCCAATACACTTGTATAACATGTATCACAGAGACAAGAAGAGACAAATCAGTTCATCTTTTTATTGTTACCCAAAATGATAGTGCTTAGAACTTAATAAATACTTAGTATTTAATAATAATATTTAATAATAAGAGAAAATTGAAAAAAAATAAGAGAAAATTGAATGGATTTATTTTTCCTAGCAACACATTCAAGGCTGATGTTTTTCTTAACTTTACATATAGCTCACTACATAAAGATTGAAATTTCTTAAATGGAGAAAAAAAAATAGCTATGGGAAAGCAATGTTCTTCAAGATCTCTAAGAACCTCCAGAACACTCTGGTAGAATATGTTGAAAATACACACTTTTGCTTTATAAATAGGACTTTATATAAATCCAGCATAAGAAGCTAGAAATGGATCTGACATATGAATTCGATATATTTTAAGAAGTCTGGAATATGTACCTGAAATACGAGACATCCTTGTAGAAAAGTAACATTGCTCTAAGTCTTCAAAATGAGCAGTGAGTCGTTTTCTTCGTGATGCTAATGTGCTGTTATACCAAGGCTGCTTCTTTGTCTAAAGTAGTTAACAAGAAAAGACACTTGTAACTTAGAACAAATGACAGTCTTTTTCTGCACAGAATATCTAAATGATTGCACATTCAAAATGTCAACACATTAAAATAACAACAAACAGTAAATACTCATAGTTCTTAGACCATATTTTTCTATTTCTATTTTAAAATGCAAATAGGCTCAGGGTTGGGAGGCCATGGGGAGGAGTTGGGGGCCAGGTCCTGATCCTTAGCCTAGAATTCCTGGGGAGTCAGGTTATACTATGGAAGGGAAGGGGTGAATCTATTACCATACCTCAGGTACCATACCTCAGGTAACAGGGGGTTGCATAGGTGGGGAGAGGAATCGGGTGGCCCACAGGCCAGAGAGGAGGGAGTTCTACGAATGGCAAAAGGCTTGAGGATGGGGCCACTTGGGGTAGGCGGACAAAGCAGCCCTGCAGGGGCAAGTGGTGAGTCCCACCAAGTGGTGAGTCCCACCAAGTGGTGAGTCCCACCCCCTGGTTGGTACAATATGGTGTGCTATAAAGCTCAAGCCTTCTAGCCAAAAAATAAAATAAAATAAAATATGCAAATAGGCTCTAAAGGCCAATTTTATAAGAATGAAATAGGAAACCTCTTTCAACTCTCCAAATTAAATGAAAACAGAAATCATTATAACTATCATGCTAAATTTACAATTTTGAGGATTTTAATATAAAAAAATTGTTAGAAAACAATGTTCAAAAGAAAACTAATTACTTTTTCATCACCCTTATATGGACCCCAGAATAACAGAAACACTACTTGATTGTCAGAGTATATATTTAAGTTAATACTGATTACTAAATTAAGGGGCAGGGCAGCTGTCCGGTGGCCCAGGGGTTTAGCACCATCTTCAGCCCGGGGTGTGATCCTACAGGATCGAGTCCCAAGTCGGCCTCCCTGCATGGAATCTGCTTCTCCCTCTGCCTGCTTCTCCCTCTGCCTGTGTCTCTGCCTCTCTCTGAGTCTGTCATGAATAAATAAATAATATATTTTTAAAACTTAATTAATTAAGGGGCAGTAATATGAATTAATTGGTTAATTAATTAATTAATTAAGGGGCAGTAATGTGAAACATGTAGAGACTAGTCTGACATACACATTAGAAGATCAGAATAACTAAATCAGATATATATAAAGCCAGCAAACCTGAAATACCTGAAACTGGTATGTAAATTGGCAAAAAACCTGAAATTGGCATGTAAATCTATGAAAAACAAAAATCTATAATCCTCAATATATAATATGCTGAAGCCATTTTAAATCAAAGGATATGACCATTCTTTTTACAAATGCTTATCATCTATGATTATGCTCGAGGCACACAGACACAAAGATGAGACAGGTAACCAGAACTTGAGATGACACAAGTTAACCATAACTATACAATTGCAAATGTATTTAAGTAATAAATATTAAGGTACTACTACCTTGAATAAAACACTGTAAAGTGACCCTTGCTAAAACTAGATGGTAGAGGGCAGCCCAGGTAGCTCAGCAGTTTAGCGCCGCTTTCAGCCCAGGGCGTGATCCTGGAGACCCAGGATCAAGTCCCACATCATGCTCCCTGCATGGAGCCTGCTTTTACCTCTGCCTCTCTCTGTCTGTCTGTCTCTCTCTCTCTCTGTGTCTCTCATGAATAAATAAATAAAATAACAAGATAGTAGATAAAAAGCGTATTTTAAAGCACTGCTTGGATCACAAGAAAATGAATAAGACAACTTTAGAAGGCATAAGAGACATACAACCAAAGAGGAAGCTGAATCAGAGAGGTGATATTAAAGAAAATATAATGATGCAGAGGAGGGCAAAGACAAAAGGAACAATACTTAAATGTACAAATACCTATAAAAGGAAAAGGGATCCCTGGGTGGCGCAGCGGTTTGGCGCCTGCCTTTGGCCCAGGGCGCGATCCTGGAGACCCGGGATCAAATCCCACGTCAGGCTCCCGGTGCATGGAGCCTGCTTCTCCCTCCTCCTGTGTCTCTGCCTCTTTCTCTCTCTCTATGTCTATCATGAATAAATAAATAAATCTTTAAAAAAAAAAAAAAAAAACCTATAAAAGGAAAAAACACTAAAACTGAGATTTAGAGGTTGAAAAGTAAATCTGTGAGCCAGAAGATAAATCTAAAGGAATTAACCAGAACTAAGGATAAAAGAAAAAAGGACAGAAAATTTGAAACAGAGACTAAAAACAATCAGACACAAAAGATAACTTACCTGACAGGACCAACAACTAAAATAGTTAACAGCAATAAAAGAGGCTAGGGGAGTGAACTTTGGTTATGCTCAAAAAGTGGATAGAAAACAACTCCAATCTAAAATTCAAATCCTGACAAAACTATCCGGCAACAAAATAAACATTTTTTTCATGTGAATGAAAACAAAGACTACTGCCTATAAGCCATTTCTTTAAAAAAAAGTGTGAAATCATGTGCTTGAAAAATTCAGTAATAGAAACCGAAGGCCTGAGACACAAAATGAAAAGAAGTCTAACCAAATAAGTAATTTTAAGTATTTTAAACATTGTTTTTAACATTAATTAGAATATTAAAATTATGGGCCTTAAGAATAAGACAGAGTAAATACACCAAAAAAAAGCACGTAAATCAGAAGAGTGAAAAAAGTCTCAATTCTGGAGCACTTACATTATTCAGGAAAGTAATTAAGGTGTTAAATCTAATGAAAATATGTTCAACATCACTGATCATCAAGGAAATATAAATGAAAACCACAATGAGATATCACCTCACAACTGTCAGAATGGCTAAAGTAAAAAAACACAAAAAACAACAAGTGTTGACAAGAGAATAAGGAACCCTTGTACACAGTTAGTGGGAATGAAAACTGCCACTGTGGAAAACAGAATGTGGAGATTCTACACAGAATTAAAAACAGAACCACTATATGATCTAGTAATTCCTCTCCTATGGATTTACCCAAACAATATGAAGATACTAATTCAAAAAGATACAACTACCATAGGTTTACCACAATATTATCTGAATAGCTGAACTATGGAAGCAGCCCCAGCATCCACTGATAGATGAATGGATAAAGAAGTCACATACACAGAGACACACACAGTAGAATGGATAAAGATGTCAAACACACATGCGTACACGCATGCGTGTGCACACACATAGGCACAGTGGAGGGAATATTACTTAGCCATGAAAAAGAACAAAATCTTGCCATTTTCAACAACATGGATGGATTCAGATATTACATGCTAAGTCAGAAAAAAAGCAAATGTCATATAATTTCCCTCGTATGTAGAATTTAAGAAACAAAACAAATGAGCAAAGAAAAAGACAAACACTCTTAACAACAGAGAACAAACAGATGGCTACTAAAGGGGAGGTAGATAGGGAGATACAGGGACACTTGGGTGGCTCAGTGGTTGAGCGTCTGCCTTCAGCTCAGGGCATTGATCCCGGAGTCCCAGGATCGAGTCCCGCATTGGGCTCCTGCATGGAGCCTACTTCTCCCTCTGCCTAGGTCTCTGCCTCTCTCCCTCTCTCTCAAATGAATAAACACTGAGTAATGTATAAAATTACTCAATCACTATATTGTACACTTGACCTAATATAACATTGTATGTTAACTATACTGGATTTAAAAAAATTTTTTAAATATGATAATAGGTCTAAATTCTGTTTAGGTGTTAAGTTTGGATAAATTTCAAGGATAACTAATGAAAGCATAGTAACAGAATAGGTAATGTTTAAAACATTAAAATGGTAGGAAAAGGGGGTAAAAACATAAGAGAAAAACACAAAAATTGAGACAAATAGCAAGCATTACAGAGTAAAACAGTGAAACTGTATCAATAATTGTAATAAATATACTAAATTAGTGATAGAAAGGAATTTTAAAATATAACTGTATGCTATCTGCCAAAAAAATAACTGAAAATATAAAGACACTGAAAACCTGGAAGTAATACCATGAAAAATAATACACTAGGCAAATGTAATCAAAGGAGGAAAAACAGACTCAAGATGAAAAGCATTAATGGAACTGGAAATAGCACCGGGAAGTGTAAAAGTTTCAATGTGATAATTGTACACTTAGTATACATGTAATAGTACAGCCTCAAATATATATATATATATATATATATATATATATATATATATATATATATAAAGCAAAACTTCCTACAGACATTGACAAACCCACCAAAAGGGCAGAAGATTAACCTCATCAACTCAACAGAGAAATCGATATGATCTAATTTTTAAAATTTAATGAATTACATATAGAACGCTGTATCCAATGAGAAACAGATTTTTCTTAAGCATACATGGGACATTTACAAAACTGGCATGTGCTGTGACACTAGATATGTTTATAATCTCAATAGGTCAGTATTTCTTAAATGGAATACAAAGGGCACTGATTATGAAAGTTACAAATTCAATAACTTAATTGAAGAATAACTTAATTCTTAATTAAGAAACTCTGTTGATCAAAATTCATCATTAGAGAGAAGATACAAACTAGATGATATTGGCAACATTTGCAACACCTAAGAAACAAGTTATTACTACTTTGAATATACATATATAAGTTTCTTCAAGTAAAAAAACAGAAGATTGATATAAAAAACCTAGAAAAGACATCAAACGCTATTTCACATAAAGTAAAGGACAATAAATATAGGATACTGGCTTTAGAGTGTCGGAAAAATAAGAATTAAAACCACAACTTAAAAAAAAGTAAAAAAAAATTTTTTTAATTAAAATAAAATAAAATAAAATAAAATAAAATAAAACCACAACTAACTTATATTCCTATACACTAAAGTGGCAACCATTTAGAGGTTGAATAATACTAATTACTGACAAGGATGTGGTGAAACTAGAATTCATATACTTCAGTGATAGGAGCTTTAAATTAATAAAAAGACTTTAAAAAGAATTTGATATCTCAGAATACAAAAACCATTGATATGTCTACTCTGTTACCCTCACTTCCTCTCCTACGTACGATATCTAGGGAAACTCTTGCACCTGAACAATCAGGAGACATGTACAAAGATGCCTTTAATATCAAAAACAGAAACTCTGATGAATCAACTACACCCATAGAACTAGAACAAACAGCTACTAAACTCAGGAACTAAAGTCTAAAAAACAATTCTGAAAAAAACTACTTATTATATCATTTTTAGAAAGTCTACATATAGCTAAACCAAATAATACAGGCTTACATATATGTACGGTAAAACTATTCTAAAAAGGCAACTCATTGATAAACACAAATATCAGAAAAGTAGCTTTGGGGACGCCTGGGTGGCTCAGAGGTTAAGCATCTGCCTTTGGCTCAGGGGGTAATCCCGGGTCCTGGGATGGAGTCCATGTCAATCTCCCCTCAGGGAGCCTGCTCCTCCCTCTGCCTGTATCTCTGCCTCTCTCTGTCTCTCATGAATAAATAAGATAAAAATCTTAAAAAAGAAAAGAAAAGAAGCGAAGCTCTGGACATGAGGCAGAGTGATGGAATTTGTTAGAAGTACCATTAATGTTCTAGTAATTAACATCAAGAGCTCAGTCCATTGAGTTTCTTTAATTGCAATTGTGCTTCTAAATTACATATTCATGAAATATATTCCTTTTTAAAAACCAACATAATTTTCATGAATTCTAAGCAGAAGAATCTAGATTTTTTTAAAAAGTGATCTGCTCTAAATTAAATCTTTAAAAAGGGGAGAGGGAGGAATCCCTGGATGGCTCAGTGGTTTAGTGTCTGCCTTTGGCCCAGGGCATGATCCTGGAGACCCGGCATCGAGTCCCACATCAGGCTCCCTTGCATGGAGCCTGCTTCTTCCTCTGCCTGTGTCTCTGCCTCTCTGTCTCTCGTGAATAAATAAATAAAATCTTTACAAAATAAATAAATAAAAAGTGATCTGTTCAATGGAAATACAGAAAAGATTTTAGTTTGAAACGTGAGAAATGATTACATAACAAAAATCAAGAGTATACAAGAAGCAGTCAAAAACAGTTTGCCTTCCAGTTTTTTTTTTTTTTACAGATTTATTTATTTATTTATGATAGAGAGAGAAAGAGAGAGAGAGAGAGAGGCAGAGACACAGGAGGAGGGAGAAGGAGGCTCCATGCCGGGAGCCCGACATGGGACTCGATCCCGGGACTCCAGGATCGCGCCCTGGGCCAAAGGCAGGCACTAAACCGCTAAGCCACCCAGGGATCCCTGCCTTCCAGTTTTTATAGCAACTTTTTTCACTATTTACTCTTAACTTTTCCTTAATTTATTTTTTCAGTGCAATTTTTTTCTTTTTTTTTTTAAGATTTTATTTATTTATTCATGAGAGACACAGAGAGAGGCAAAGACACAGGCAGAGGGAGGAGAAGCAGGCTCCATGAACACAGGCAGAGGGAGGAGAAGCAGGCTTCCATGAAGGAGCCTGATGTGGGATTCAATCCAGCAACTTTGGAGGCAAAGGCAGGTGCTCAACCACTTAGCCACCCAGGCATCCCAGTGCAATTCCTTTCTAATCCATCCAAAATTAGGTTGCTTCCTAATTCTTGGTAAAAATGCATTACCTAGCCCATCGCCATATATTAATTACTAAATTTACAAATAAAATTAATATAAATGAAAAGAAATATGCTAATAGTGAAGGGACAGATAGAACTGGCTGTAAATAATCTACAAGGCCAATCATCAGAATGAACATATTCAGAATAAGACCTAGATAAGAAAAAAAAAAAAAAAAAAGATCTAGCTATATAGGTAGGATATAAACATGGCTAAAAATCAAAAGGAAATGCTCATCACTTGTGTTGTGTTGATATAGATTATCCCTGAAGAAAAATGGCCACATTGACCAAATATCTGATGTATTTCACTTAACATAATAACTTATAGGTCTATCCATGTTGTAGCAAAGATTTTCTTTCTTTCTTTTTTAAAGATTTTATTAGAGAGAAAGACAGAGACAGAGAAAAGAGAGAGGAAGAAACAGATTCCCTGCTAAGCAAGGAGAGTGACTCAGTTCCAAGACCCTGGGATCATTGCCTGAGCCAAAGCCAGACACTCAACCAACTGTGCCATGTAGGCATCCTGATTTTTTTTTTTTTATGGCTGAATAATCTACCATTGTGTGTGTGTGTGTGTGTGTGTGTGTGTGTGCAACTTTCCTATGCATTCACCCATTAATGGGCAGATACAGAAATAGAAAGACATGTTTAATACATGCTTATGTTTTATACATGTATGAAATACATATATGATTGTATAAATATTATTATATACTGAGAAGCATGGATTAATCTCAGCTAGTCTGGACTGCCCATGTGGTTATCTCCAGACTCTTGCCCACATTATGGAACATATTCTCTAAAAAAAGATAAATGATATTCTGTAACCATAAGTCAGTGGGATGTTCTAGAGCAATGTATTAGTCTGTCAGTATTGTTTAGTAATAATAAATGACTTTATGACTCATACCTGGTTTCAGTAGAGGCTTTAAAGGCTGGTTACATAACTAGAACGTACTTCCTACATGACTAACTTAAAATAAGAGATCCTGCCTATAAGCCAACTTTGGATTCCTATTACTGAGGTACTTGAGACACAAGCCAGTAGTAGTTCTAAACCTGGAGAAAAAGCAATTCCTATGTGACCCAGTGTGGAAGGACAAAGAAGGCTAGGCCTGAAATCACCACATCCCTTTCAATGAGTATCCTCCTGCTGCTTGGCTGTATGGTATCCAATGCCTTTAATCAAGCTGTTCCAGAAGCATAAACTATTTGACTTTTGTGTTCCTTTCATTAATCACTTAAGGTGAGTAATATGTAATTAATGCATATATATATCTGTATAGATAACATAGATTATACATACATACATATGTCTCCTAGTTCTGTCCACTTGGAAGGCCTACAAGTACAGAAACTTGGAAGAGCAACGAGCACACTTAAAACCCGTATCTTGTTTTTTTACATAACATTCTCCATTAAAAGAAAAGAAATAGGGTTTCCTGGATACATGGCTGATTCTAGGACTGGGGCAAGTTAAGTACAAGATGATGATGGAACACCTTTTTGTCTACGACATAAGGAGGTACCTGAAGAATGATAGGAACACGTCAAAAGGATGTGGAAATCAACTTGAAAGAGTTCCAACTAGACAAATATGGGACAACTTAAGTTTCAAAATGATTAACAGAATGAATTACAAATCCATGAACCCATAAGGATATGAACAAAGAGGAGGGAAAGATCTTCCTTATAGTAGAAATGCTAAAATGTATAATAAGGAATTAAAAATTATTTGGGCAATAGCCATACCAATAACTATTCTCACTAAGATTTATTAAGATCTCAGATGAGAAAAAATGGTAATTTTACAATAATGAAATTTGACAGGTAATTGATCCGAGTTAACATCATCAGTATTGAGCAAAGAGATATCATATGTACCCAGATATGAGAAACTAACAAAAAGGGTACAATAACATCTCTGTAGTATTCCTGACTAAAATGGATAATCTGAATCTAGTCATAAGAAAACCTCTGACAAATTCAAATTGAGGGATGTTCTACAAAATAAATAACTTAATACTCTTCAAAAATGTCAGTGTAATATAAGACTGAGGAACAATTAAGATTTTTTAGGAGACGGGTACCTGGGTGGCTCAGTGGTTGACCCTCTACCTTTAGCTCAGGTCGTAATCCTGGGGTCCTGGGATTGAGTCCCACATCAAGCTCCCCGTGGAGACCCTGCTTCTCCTTCTGCCTATGTCTCTGCCTCTTTCTCTGTGTCTCTCAAGAATAAATAAATCTTTTTTTAAAAAAGGTAATAGGGATCCCTGGGTGGCTCAGCGGTTTAGCGCCTGCCTTTGGCCCAGGACACGATCCTGGAGTCCCGGGATTGAGTCCCGCATCGGGCTCCCGGCATGGAGCCTGCTTCTCCCTCTGCCTGTCTCTGCCTCGCTCTATAATGAATGAATGAATGAATGAATGAATGAATGAATGAATGAATGATCTAATTAAAAAGGTAATAAAATCTACAGCTGTACCATAGGTTCCATAGCTATTCTACTATGATTGGGAGTATTTATTTTTGCAGAATTTTTATCTATATAAATAATACTGGCATATAATCTTTACCAGTACTTTGAATCATTTCTTATAATAAGTCTCTTAACTATATAATGATCAATTCACATTTTTGCTTACATCTTATGCATATATTGCCAAATATTCTTCCAACTCTCTTCCCCTCTCCCAAACTCACACAACCACACACAGCAAGGAAGATTATTTCCAATTTTGAAAAATCCTGAGCCATATCTATTAGGCGACTGCTTTGTAACCTTACATTACTTCATATTTTGTTTGTATTATTTGGGAAGGTAAGTATTATTTTATATGTGAGCTAATGATTTGAATTTTCACCTCTTTTTTCTTGAACTTTTACAAATAAACTTTTACATTTTCTACCATTTTCTTTTCTTTTTATCAAAAAGATGAAATGGATATAAAAAGCTTTCATTATTTTGAAGCAATCAAACTAATTGCCTATCATACTTAAAATACCTTTCCTAGTTTTTTAAATGTTGTCCATTGTTAAAATTCTGTTTATGTACAATACAGGCTTCTTTCTCAATTTCCATAGTCCTATTATTATTTATATAATTGCTTAGCTGATCTAGATGCTCACACTATGTGGTTTTACACAAATAGATTCCTGGCTATCAAAACACCATTTACGCCATTTACTTAAATCCTCACTTTAGCCACTGATCTGCATAACCACCTCTACCACAGGCTAATAAATTCATTACCTTCCAGTTTGGTTTTAAATTTTATTGTGCTCCTTTTGTTACAGCAGTCCTAGAATACATATTAATGATTTATTAGATAAATACCCTTGTGATTATCACACCTCTGAATCATTCATACTACTAATGAACTTTAAAGTCAGTTGGTCACACTCTCTGCACTCTTAAAAAAACTATTGAGTTTTGGGCAGCCCGGGTAGGCTCAACAGTTTAGCACTGCCTTCAGCCCAGGGTGTGATCCTGGAGATCCGGGATCGAGTCCCATGTCAGGCTCCCTGCATGGAGCCTGCTTCTCCATCTGCCTGTGTCTCTGCCTCTGTGTGTGTGTGTGTGTGTGTGTGTGTTTCATGAATAAATAAATTAAATCTTAAAAAAAATATATTGAGTTTTTTATGGAATCACATTAAATTAATAGTTATGGCAACTGGTCTATTCAAATTGTTCTATAACTGCTTTAATCTCTTTCAATATTTTTAATTTTTCTTAAAAATTCTGTATTTCATTCAGATTTATTTTACTAGTATCCATAAGTACTGTCCAAATTATTTTAATCTATTACATATTATAAGTCAATCTCAATTATATACTGAAACATTTTATATGTGTTCTTTTTTTATCTGTCCCTCTTCACTGACCATCTTAAGCTTTGGGGGACCTGGGTAGCTCATCATTTAAGTGTCCACTCTCGGTTTCTGCTGGGATTATGATCTCAAGATCATGAAACTGAGCCCCCGCCTTTAGGCTCATGCTGGGTGCGGAGCATGCATAAGATTCTCTACCTCTCCCTCTGCCCCTCTTCCAGCTGGTGCCATGTATGTGGGCTTTCTCTCTCCTTCTCTCAAATAAATGAAATCTTTAAAAAAAAAAAAAAAACAAAACAAAACAAAAAAAACCTCCCAGCTTCTTGAGCTGAATGTCTAGTTCATTTATATTCATTCTCATCTAAAAGTGAATCCATTTAATAATACAAATTTTTGAGGACAATTCTGACATTTCAAAATTTTTGACATGTAGTATTACTTTTTTAATTGTTTGTACCACCATCTGGGACTACTACTCTTGGACACAAAGGTATACAGAGAAATTTAGTTTACTCTCTTCCAAATTATCTGTCTAAATTATTTATTTACTTGGAGATCCGATTCACAAAATGTAGACGATACCAATTATCCTGTTTTAGAATCATTCCACTTTCCTGAATGCTCCAAGACTATTATCAATAATGTATATCCTTTGAGGCTCCTAAGTGGCGTAGTCAGTTAAGCACCTAACTTTCTTGGTTTCAGCTCAGGTCATGATCCCAGAGTCCTGAGACTGAGCCCCACAGGAGGGCCACGCTCACCAGAGGGTCTTGCTTGAGATTTTCCCTTTCCCCCTCCCATTTCTGCACTCCCTGCTTCCTTCTCCCCCCCCACTCTAAATGGGTAAATCTTTCTTAAAAATGTATATTCTTTGATGCAAAGCATAAAGTGAGACAAGAACCTATTAAACCCAGCTTAACTGATCTCACTCAAAAAAAAAAAAAATTCCACAAAGTCTTTATAATGGCCTAAGAAAGTCATGCAACAAGTGGCCTCTGTTGTTTTATTTCATTTCCGCTTTTCTTCCCCTTGATTATTCCTCTCCAGCCACAAGGGACTTCTAAACTATGTCAGGCATGCTCCTACCTCAGGGTTCACTTAATAACCCTCTGCTCAGAACATGGGAATTCCAGATATACATACTCACATGGGTTTGCTCCCTCACCTCCACTTTGTTCAAAGGAGTCACTTTTATTACTATTAGTATTTCTCCAACTAGACTGTGAGTTTGGTTACAACAGGGATCTTTCTTTTGTGTTTGTTCAATAATGTATCCCCAGAGCCTGTAATAGTACCTGGTAAATAGCATGTACTTCTTCAAAAAATGAATACATAAATAAAAAAATTTTTAATCTGTTGGTTTTGAGATATCCGGTGGCTCAGATGCTTAAATATCTGCCTTCAGCTCAGGTCATGATCTCAAGATCCTGGGATCGAGCCCCACATGCACGGAGGAGCCTGCTTTTCTCTCTAATCCTCCCTGTTCCCTGCTCCTTCTTTTGTCCTCTGTCTCTCTCAAATAAATAAATAAAATATTTTAATAAAAAAATCTGTTGGTTGAATAAATAAGTATTTAAAAGCATAGGCTCTGAAACCATAATGCCTAGGTAAAATCTCAGCACCCTCCTCTTACTAGTTATATTACCTGGAGCAAGCTCCTTAACTTTCCTGTGTCACAGTTTTCTCCTCAATAAAACAAAAAATAATAGTAATAGTACTTATCTTACAGGGAACCTTGGAGAATTAAAGTAATTAATACATATAAAGTTCCTTAATGTCCATGAATAGTAAGTATACAATAATGATGACTAATGCCCATTACTTTAATTCATTTTTGAATTAAGAATACTTCAAACTCATCCAGCATGTTTAAATTTTAATCAATTTTCTAAAAATTTCATAACAATTTTTGCCTTATATAAACTCCAATGCTTATGCTATGTCACACAAATTATTACTACATTGGGGAACTATACCTTTTCTTTATGTAAAAAATGTTGTCTTTTACACTTTTCTCCTTGAGTCCTATTTTGGTATGCACTTTTCTTTCTTTGTTTTTGCTATATTCTTTAGTATTCTTACATTTGCCAGGCTTATCCTCAACTATTCCTCTATTTTCAATCCTTTTTTTAAAATAAAGATTTTATTTATTTATTCATGAGAGACACAAAGAGGCTGAGACAGAGGCAGAGTGAGAAGCGGGCTCCTCACAGGGAACCAAATGCGGCTCACTGGGACTCCAGGACCATGCCCTGAGCCAAAGGCAGACGCTCAACCACTGAGCCACCCAGGCGCCCCTATTTTCAATCCTTTTTGTGTCAATATGCATTAGGTCTATCTGTTCTAAAGAGTACAGCTAGAAATGAAGGGCAGGCCTTCAACACAGTATGTCCTATCAGTTTTATCCTATAAATACTAGAAGGATTTCCTCCTCAACAACCTCCCTGTCCTCCAGCAGATGCTAACGTTGAAATCTTCCAGAAGACCCAGCCTATGTCATCCTTAGGCACACTTGACTCTGCATACTGCGACTTTCATGCTAGGAAGCCTTCTTTTTTTTTTTCTTTTTTTTTATATTTTTTAATTTTTATTTATTTATGATAGTCAGAGAGAGAGAGAGAGAGAGAGGCAGAGACACAGGAAGAGGGAGAAGCAGGCTCCATGCACCGGGAGCCCGGTGTGGGATTCGATCCCGGGTCTCCAGGATCACGCCCTGGGCCAAAGGCAGGTGCCAAACTGCTGCGCCACCCAGGGATCCTAGGAAGCCTTCTTAAGTGTTTTTTTAATCCTGTATACATTCTTTTAAGTTTTCAGTGTGAGGATAGTAATAGATCAATGAGATTCCTTGTGAGTGAAGCCTGAAGAGATACTAACATACTGAATGCCTCAGGATACCATCTTAAACCAGAAATCTCCTTTATTACATAATAGTAAGTGCTGTTCTAAAAATTTAAACAGAAAACAAAACAGTATTCTTATTACTTTTCTTTTTTACCCAGATTCAACTTCCATGTTTCTAGCTCACTGCTAGAAATTCAAATAAATACAATGTAAAGGGCAATAATAGAAAAACCTTTTCTTGTTCCTCTACAAAGAGACTGTCAATGCCCTGCAGCCAAAGCCCAATAGAAACACACACCTGTAGGTGAACAATTTTTATTTACTACTCACTGCCAACAAACAATACAACACACTACAGGTAAGAGAGGTATCTCAGTTAAGAACAAACTTACAGGATACAAGTTCATGTTCAGTGTTTGAGGGAGGGCTCTGGATTGGATACTGTCAAGAAGTGGAGATAATTCTGTGAGTGAGCATCTTCTTAATTAGAAGGACAAAAGACTACAGTAAAACTAAAGTTGCAAATAGTAAAGCAAGAGCAATTGTCCATATTAGCTAGGAGAGAATTGCCTCTGGTATTTTTTTTGTGGCTTGCACAGTGATTTTGTTTTTGTTTGTGCTTAGTTAGGCAGTTTATAAAGTGACCTTACTTGTTGTCTCACTTCATCACAGTCACAGGGTGGATGTATCTGATATTTTGTGAGATTATACTCAAAAGAACATCAAGGTCCAGCTATGAATGCAAAGCCTGTTTCCAGATCCAAAGACTGCCTTTCCCTCTCAAGTTTTTAAGATATGCTTCAACTTAATGCTTTAAAAATTTCTCCTGATATATCCTATATGTCTTATAAAAACAAGATGATCTGATGTTTTCATAGTTGTTCAGTAATAGCTGCAAAGCAACCTGTGAAATTACTATTAAAAAAAAAAAAACAGGCCAAATACATGCATGCATATGAAGATAACACAGGATGTTCAGAGTAGTTATACCAACTAACCATGAAAGTAACAGAAGTAATCATCTAAGCAGTGGGAAAAGAAAAACATAAACAAAAGCTCCAAAAGATCTAAAAGGATTTTCTTTTTACTTTGATAAAAATAACCACACTACACATAAAGTGAATATATAAATGAACATTTATAAAAATATCTCATGGTTTCCCTTTTACTATGAAGGATAATATTAGGACTATTGCTAAATTTTACAGGGATTAGACAATAGCACTATATTATCCATGTTAACTTTTTGAATTTTAAAATTATATTATGATTATATAAGGCAATACCTTTATTTTTAAGGAAATATACACTAAAGTTTTTAGAGGTAAAGAATCAGTATGTCTGTACCTAACTCAATCTAGAAAAGAAAATGTATGTGTATTTAAGCAAAAGACAGAATGAGAATGAACAAATAAATGTGATCAAATGTTAACATTTGGACAATCCAGATAAAGGATACAAAGGAATTGCTTTTACCATTTTGGTTACTTTTGACTAATTCTAAAAGTATTTCAATATGAAAAGTTAAAAAACAAAAGGCCCAGCCTCAAAATTAGATTTGACAAATTATCAGCATCCCCGAGTTACAGATGGGAGTAAAAGCCAAAACAATCATACAATTAATTAGAAGAGAAGTGAAGCTGAAGTCTATTTTACTCAAATCTGTAGTTTACTTCCCATAAAAAAAGCTTAACATGTCAACATAACAATGAGTAATTCATAAATTATAAACATCCCTGTGAAAAAATAATGTGCTGATTATTCATAATTTCATCTTACATTATTTCCTTCAAGGTCTGATGTTACTAGTACTTAAAAAAATTTTTAAATTCATCACTGATGACCACATAAATAGCTGCTTATGCATCAGAACTATCCGAGTCCAGGCAGCCCTGGTGGCTCAGCGGTTTAGCGCCGCCTTCAGCCCAGGGTGTGATCCTGGAGACCCCGGGTTGAGTCCCATGTCGGGTCCCTGCATGGAGCCTGCTTCTCCCTCTGCCTATGTCTCTGCCTCTCTCTGTGTGTGTCTCTCATGAATAAATAAATAAAATCTTAAAAAAAAAAAAAAAAAAAGAACTATCCAACTCCTAATCCATGCCACAGCATTCAAAAACAGTCATGTTTATGACAGAACATTCCAGCAGACTAATCAATGATTTTAAAACTCAGGTGATTATGTTCAGTGTAACACAAAAACATACTGCTAAATATATTATTTACCTGAGAACTGCCACTGAAACCAGGAGGTTGGCTGTATTCTGTGGAATCAATAATATTACTGCAAAATGAAGAGAGAAAAATATGATTCAGTGTTCATGTTATTTTAGCAACAGAAAAGGTAAATCCGAAACATATCATATCCAAATCCAGTATTTCTAATTTCTAAGCAAAGAAAATATTTATTGTCAATAAGTTAGATATCAAATAAACACATAACTCATAAACAAAACTCAGCAAACATTTTAAAAATTTACAAATTCTTCATCCACCACCTTAAACACACCATGAAAGAGTATCAGTAGGAAATAATCACAAAACAGGTGTATATAGAAATGTATTTGCTCCGATTTCATTTTCAGACAGGTTAATAAGCTGTTTGGAACACTATTTAAGGAACAAAGGACTTAAGAGTATTAGGAAAAGAGCACAAGCAAGCAATTAAATTTACAGTTAAGAGATCTTGTTATGGCACTGAAGAGCTATGTGTCCTCAGACACATACTTTATAATCACTCCATTCCCTCATCTGCAAAGTGAGATGAGTGGGGACTAATTATCTCTAGATTATCTAGAGTCCCTTCCAGGTCCAAAATGTTATGATAATCATCTCATGTGAAAGAAAATTACGAAAGGAATAGAATAAATGTTAAAATACCAATAATCTTTTTTTCATAATCCAATACCTATACACTAGTTTTCTCCACCTGCTCAAAAACATAATCTGCTCTCTACATTGGTTTTCATTTAGTTGTTAACTTCTGTGCATTTTCCTATCTAATACTAAAAAAATCTCTGAAACTATGCAGCATTAACCCAAATTACAAAGGAAAGTCACAGCTGTACAATTATATGTCACATAACTACTCTCACTCTCTCACTCAAATCATTTGCCTCCAAAGGCAAACGTATATTTCATAATGGAAAGGCAGACTAGGAAATCAATTTCACATATTAGCTATATCCATAATGAATAGGTAGCTTAAAGAAATCAGTGGTTCATTCTTGGTAAAAATACGTGACTACCTTTCCATATTGGGCTTTTATTTGAAAAAGACAGGTTCATATTTAAATTATCAATATATATCTGAGAAAATTAAATTATAAAGAATTTTATATTCTGTGAGCAAACTACAATATATTAAGATCATTTAAGGGTGAACATTAAGGGTACCTGGTTGGCTCAGTTAGTTAAGTGTCTGCCTTCAGCTCAGTTCATGATCCCAGGGTCCTGGGATCAAGCCTCAAGTCGGGCTCCTTGCAGTAGGGAGTCTTTTTCTTCTCCTTCTCCCTCTGCCTCTGTCCCTCCCCCACCCTTGTTCACATGCACTCGCTCTCTCTCTCATACATAAATAACATCTTTTTTAAAAAAATCATTTAGGTTGAACATTTAAAAAAAGTTTTAAATAAATAAGGGAACTGAATGAACCAAAAAACTGCTATGTACACACATGAAATTAGACTACTATTCATTTGTTCTTTCATTAGCACGAATTTAAGGCAGAGAAAACTAAATCTGCACATTTAACAAATTACATGGGGCAAGAGCCAAAGCCTGTTCCTGTGCAATATTCTACATAAAATTATTAAACAGTTCCCCAAAACAAAGCATGCTATGCAACATGTAACCTGAAAATAATTTAACTTATAAATTTTAATAATTACAATCAAATATAGATTTAATTTCTAAAAATAATACTATTTTATTTCCTTTCTACCACAGCAATAATCCCTAATATTATAAACACTAAAGAAATAATTACTTTTCTCAAATTAATGTTTTCTGCTACTTAACACAGAGGTTTTTCTCTGCTACATCAGAGAAATCATATCATTTCTTCTAAATAAGAAATGAAGCATTGAATTCCAAATTAATAGTAAATCCTCATTTACTAAACAACCAAAACTCCTGTGGGTCCCACTTGTGCAGATACTTCCAGATATACCAGAAATCAGTCTTCATGTTTGTTTTTCTTTTCTGATTCTACCAATCCTTTAACTATTCAAATAAATCATCCATTATCAATATGACACATCTGACTACTAACAGCAGCAGCAGCAGCTAACATCTATTGAGTGCTTATGTGCTAGTCATCATTCTCACTTTTTAAAATGTATTATCACATTTAATCAGTGAAGATAGGTATTATCTTTATTTTACAACTGAGAAAACTGAAGTATATAAAAGTTAATAATAAACTTGCCTAAGATTAAACTGCTGATAAGTTATATAGTTGAAAATTTGAACCCAGGCGGTATTAACTCCAGAATTCTTATGTGAGACTGCCAGAATGATGTTTCTTTCTTCTTGAAGAGTATCAATGCCCTCCGACTTCTGAATCAAGTTTCTATTTATCTTCTTTTCAATGTTTTATTCTCAATTCTATGATGACTTCCAAAACTCTTTCACCTCCCAAGGTTTAATGAGCTCTAGAGTAAGGATGCTTGCATTTAGATAGTGGTTATGCCACTAATCTTGTGACATTGGGCAAATTACCTCATCTCTAGGATATATTTCTCTCATCTGTACAATGAAGAGGATTATAAAAAACCTATTGCACAGCATTTGTTCTAAGGGTTATATGAGACAGCACACGTGTAAATTACAAAATAGTATCTAATGCATAGATATCACCCTAATAGTTACAACATTTATGAATAAATACAGTTCTCTAAGTAATAATTTCTTGATTTTGATGCAAATTCCAATGAAAATTAATAGGAATTCTTTTCTAATACACTGTCTCAGAATCCTTACAAAGAGAGAAATACTATTTCTCATCTCGGTATTTGCAAGAACTTCACCATGATATTTTACAACAAATTTTGTATAAATAAACACTGGTGACTACAATAGCCTTTCTACCAATACACAGTTTAGCTTTTAAAAATATCAGGCTCAAAAAGATTACATAAAACTTCAATTCCTAATATCTAAAGCTCTAAAAATCACATACTTTATGACTTATTTGAAAGTAAAATGTGTTGTGAACAAATTTGTTATCATTTCACTATGAGCATTCAATGTTAAAATATTAACATGCTTGACTATGCTGAACTGTCTCTTACTCCTCCATTGTTATTTTAAAATAACTATTGGGGTGGGGGGAGACAGAACACTAAATACTGAAAACTTCCAAAGGTTTTCAAAAAAAGTTATAGGACCCTACATATCATTCAGCTTGGATTTACTTGAGAAATGAGACTTCAATAGTAAAAATATTAGGCTATAGAGTACACATCTATGGCCTCTAGGAAAATGAAGAAATTCTTTTTCAAGAATTTGAAAACAAACAAAGAAGTTTGTTCTTCAAAGACCTGAAGTTATTAGAGTACTTCAGAACTTCAGGAAAACATTTCTCAAATACCTTACAAAGTATCCTTTTTTAATTGAAGATGGTTGGGTGTAGTTATATAGTGCATAGGGGGACTGTATGAACCAAATGTTTTTGTTGCCTTTTAAAATTCTGCAATTCCATAATTATTCCTAAAGTTGAAAAGGAAAAGCAAAAAGGCAACTGATTTTAACATTTTCTATATAAGAACATTTTCCTCAGGGAGAAACTTAATGCTGACAAATGTAATTGCATATATAATGGAAAAGGGTCTGAAAGAAGAGATCTGAATCTATTTCTTTGCTGCATCTGGAATTCTAGTTGGTAGAATTTCAAAAACAAAAGAATAAGCTCAAAGAATAAGACTGACAAGACTGATCTGCCTCCACAACGAGTAAAAGTCCCAATTTATTATGTTAAGTGCTGTTTCTGACCACTTTATAGTCTACTACTACCTTCCAGTGAGGGCAAATAGTTTCCAATTTACTTATAATTCACAGGAGAAAGCAGAATTTTTAATTGTAAGATGATACAGGTTCCACAAATCTTAGTATTCCAAAAACTCAGTTATCTGAAATAATCTTAGAAAAGACTTTAAAATTAAGTAAAGAAAGCAGAAAAAGCATTCCAAAAACAGTAACAGAAGATTCAAAGGTAGAGGATCTGGAGAATGAGCAAAGTATGCTAGGACTTGGGTAGGGGAGACACAATAAATAGCAGAAATGAAAAATGGTTAACAGCACATATAAGTTTATGTTTGTATTTAATTATCCTATATCTAAAACAAGATTACCATGTATTCCTTCAATCCCAGCCTCCCCCATCCCAGACCTCTCACAATCAAGATATAACCAGAATAATCAAAGAGGTAAAAAGTTCCCTCTATGACTAACCCAAAAAGACAAAAACCAAGAGGATATAATCACAGTATATGAATGGAATCAACAAGGAATGATAGGTATATATCAACAATTTGCTTCCCACCCAAAGACTAATTTTTAACTTTCCTGGCTCTCCCAAGTCCAGAAACTTGATTTCAGGTGTTTCTAAGATACTATAGAAGGATATGTAACTTTACAAAGTTGTGAGTAAAATAGAAGTCTTTATAAAAGACAAAATAAGCTAAAGATATAAAACTTTAGCAATGACTATTTGAGCTTTCTTTTATGAAAAAATCATACCGGATTTAAAGATTTACCTAGACGCATCTCAACAATACAGACATATTCACTACCTGCTAAACCAATGTTTACATATTTTTTTCAAAGATTTTATTTATTTATTCATGAGCGACACAGAGAGAGAGGCAGAGACAAAGGCAGAGGGAGAAGCAGGCTCCCTGTGGGGCAGCTCAAAGCAGGACTCAATCCCAGGATCCCCGGGATCACACCCTGAACCAAAGGCAGCCTCTCAACCCCTGAGCAAACCCAGGTGTCCCCAATGTTTAGATATTTTTCAAGTATGATCCCCCAAACTTGCCTTTAGGGCAGCCCGGGGGGTGGAGGGGGCTAAGCGGTTTAGCGCCACCTTTGGCCCAGGGTGTGTTCCTGGAGACCCAGCAACCTGCATGGGGCCTGCTTCTCCCTCTGCCTGTGTCTCTGCCTCTTTCCCTCTGTGTGTCTCTCATGAATAAATAAATAGAATCTTTAAAAAAAAAAAAAGTGCATTTAAATCTGGGCTCCAGGGCAGCCCGGATGGCTCAGCGGTTTAGCGCCGCCTTCAACCAGGGCCTGATCCTGGAGACACAGGATCAAGTCCCATGTCAGGCTCCCTTCATGGAGCCTGCTTCTCTGTGTGTGTGTCTCTCATGAATAAATCAATAAAATATTTTAATTAATTAATCAATTAATTAATCTGGGCTCCACCTCAGACCTAATGATGAGATTTGGGGGAGGGTTCAAAAATTAAAATCAAGAGTCTTGGTTAATACTTATACACATCGGAATTTGGCATATTCGCACCTTAGATTTGAAAACTGGAATGGACTGCAATATCAAGCGGTGACAAATTATACTTTATGATAAGAACCCAAAAGGGTTTTTTAAAAATCCTGAAATGCCTATAAATCAAATGCAAATAACAAAGTTTCAGAGTTAAAAGCATTTTGATTATTTTATGTTTTTGGAACCAAGTCTTC
Source organism: Canis aureus (assembly GCF_053574225.1). Taxonomy (NCBI): domain Eukaryota; kingdom Metazoa; phylum Chordata; class Mammalia; order Carnivora; family Canidae; genus Canis; species Canis aureus. Next base: position 57,712,942 of record NC_135616.1, read on the forward strand.
TTTACATATTTTAAGCAGAATAATTATTTTGTCAGCAAACTTATTTTTCATCCTGAAGTGATATAACCATGAGAGCAGGGTTATAGGGTCTGTCATACTCACAACTGTATGCCCAGTGCCTATAACAGGGTTTCATACATGTCTTATACGCTCTCCAAAACTGGCTAATTTTCAAAATAGGTTTTCATAACTTGCTATTTCTCTACTACCTACAAATTTAATGAGAAACTGCAGATATATGAAGACTACCCACTACATTACTGCCAAGGAAGTTTTTCGGTGTTTTGTGTTTTTGTTTTAGTTCATGTTGAAAATTCTGTAATATTCTTCATTGTCCTCCATCTCCTATGACTTTAATTGCAACTCCTTTGCATAGTATAGTGTCAGGATAAGGCAAGTAACTCCCTAGTACTTTGAACAATAAAACAATCAACTGGTTTTACTACTTCTCCCACATCATAGATAAACCATTAAAAAATGACAACACATCATTTATATTCAAAAGCCCTCGACACAGGTATAGTAGAGATTTCTTAAAATCTAACCTTGGAGATATGAAAAAAAGTGTCAGCCTAAGTGTGGAGAATTTCATGTATTGTTACAATTCCATTCTTGAATAAAGAAATTAAAGGCTAAATAAAAACTCGTTAGGTTAATGTAGGAAGATTTGTTTAAAATATATAATAAATTAGAGACATATTTGTAAGGATTAGAGTTAGATTTGACCATAAAAATATTTTCATTCCTGGGGCGCCTGGGTGGCTCAACTGGTTAAGCGACAGGCTCCTGATTTAGGCTCAAGTCATCGTTTCAGGGTCATGGGATTAAACCTTGTGTCAGGCTCTGTGCTCAGCACCTAGTCTGCTTGAGATTCTCTCCCTCTACCCCTCGCCACACTCATGAGCTCTCTAATAATAAATAAACAAACATAAATAAAATCTTGTTAAAAAAACACACTTAGATTCCTATATTTTAAAAAAGTTATCAGGACACCTGGGGGGCTCAGTGGTTGAGTATCTGCCTTCAGCTCAGGGCATGATCCTGGGGTCCTGGGATTGAGTCCCACATTGGGCTCCCTCACAGGGAGCCTGCTTCTCCCTCTGCCTATGTCTCTACCTCTCTCTCTACGTCTCTCATGAATAAATAAATAAAATCTTAAAAAAAAAATTATCTCCCCAAATAAAATAAAGCAATTGAACTAAATAATAAATACCAAAAAGTACTAAGAACTTAAGCTTAATAGTAAGCTTTCCTTACTTTCCTAGGAAATTACCTTTCCTTAATAGGTAAGGAAAGATCCATTAACACTGGATCATAAGCCAGTCAAAGACCAAATATGAAAAATAAGAAATGTGGGGGACGGGGGTGCCTGGGTGGCAAAGTCAGTTAGGCATCTGACCTGTGGTTTGGGCTTTCATTTCATTGGGCTTTTCATTTCAGGGTCATGAGATCTAGCCCCATGTGGGGCTCTACACTCAAGAGTGGAGTCTGCCTTGGATTCTCTCTCCCTCTGCCCCTCCCCTCCACCTCAAATAAATAAATAAATTTTAAAATTAAAAAAAAAAAAGAATAAGGAATATGGGTCCAAATTCATCTACTATACCAAAGAGCCATCCAAAATTACCACCCACTACCACACACATTTTTTATGACTGAAGGTAAATATAACTGCATAGATAAATATAATTGCTCACTGATGCAGGTAAACCAAAGAAGAATTTCATAATCTAGTTCAGAGCCATTATGAAATATCAAATTCTTTTAATTTCATTAATTTACTCAAATTATAAAATATATAAATTCACAAGGTATTAACTCACTACTCTATGTATATATTCTTAACAATAAATAATTCTAGCATTGATAAAGTAACCCTTTGCTTTTCCTACCTATTATATCTACCTATCGGTTCAACTGGACTTTGTCAACAGAAGCACAAATGAAAGGGAAGACTCAAAAATATCTGATAAAAGTAATTGAATAAAGATAAAAGTGTCTTCCATAAAAGTCTTTTCTATTCACATTTATCTTTCATACCACAGAAAACCTTAATAAACAATTCAAATTTTAAAAGGGATCCCTGGGTGGCGCAGCGGTTTGGCGCCTGCCTTTGGCCCAGGGCGTGATCCTGGGATCGAATCCCACATCAGGCTCCCGGTGCATGGAGCCTGCTTCTCCCTCTGCCTGTGTCTCTGCCTCTCTCTCTCTCTCTCTCTCTGTGACTATCATAAATAAATTTTAAAAAAAATTAAAAAATATATATATATATACACGTGACTTAAAAATTAATTAAATTGGCAGCCCTGGTGGCGCAGGGGTTTAGCGCCGCCTGCAGTCCAGGTGTGATCCTGGAGACCCGGGATCGAGTCCCGCGTCGGGCTCCCTGCATAAGCCTGCTTCTCCTTCTGCCTGTGTCTCTGCCTCTCTCTCTGTGTGTCTCTCATGAATAAATAAATAAAAATATTTAAAAACAAACAAACAAATAAATAAAATAAAATAAAATAAAATAAAATAAAATAAAATAAAATAAAAATTAAAAAAAAAGACCATCGCTGGACTCCATTTGATATCGAGGGTCTAAATAAGGCAGCAGAAAGAAAACACAGGATATGAAAATTATGGCTAATCACAGTATATAGAAGATAAAAATCCTGGGGGAAGTGGGGTTGGAGAAAACAGTTATATGTCTTTTGTTTTGCTTCTCGTGTAATACATAATCTAATCATTAACTTAGAATCTACTTAAGAGATTCAATGACCAACATTAAGGAGGTCCTCATTACAGAAGAAAATAAATGCAATCAACAAAAAGGCTTTTTAAGGTAAACCTGTTATAGAAGAGACCAAAATTATTACAGTGAGGAATAAAACAAAACTGTCTTGCATTTAAATAATAAAGCTAATAATTATGGCGGAAGAAAGTTACTGTAATTGGAACTGCATGTTATTTCTTAAAAATAAAATATTTGTAGAATAGCATAACATTCTTTCCAGTACGTTTAATTTCACATCTTAATCTTAAGGGTCATTTCCTAAGAGTACTTTAGGGATACATCATTTTTCCCAAGTGTTTCTCTCAAACTTTTTTTTTCTCTCAAACTTTAATATTCAAATTATTTGTTCCAAGAAAATATCAAAATACTCTTTTAAAGAAAGTTCTATGTTTGCCTGTTTTACCTTCAACTGTTAACTAAGTTAACTCTGCCAGAACCTCATTTTTGAGGATAGCTTTGCATAGGGTTTTAGTAGATCTCCAACAAAGATTTCATAGACTTCATGAAATCCGAAATCTTTCGAAAGATCTGCTTCTTTATCTTATAACACAACCACTTCTCATCTCTTCCTCCAATAACATCCTAATCCAAGGCACTACCTCCTCTCTTCTAGATTGTTACGTGCTTCTTTAACTTTTACCACACTTGCAATGGCACACAGTTGGGACACAGACTCTTCTCTATCCTCCACATAATTACCCTAGTTAACATTTTAAAATCTCTATTAGATCCTGTTCAAAACTCTCCCATGACTTTTTTTAAAGATTTATTTATTTTAGGGGGAAGGGGCAAAAGGAGAGGGAGAGCGAGTCTTAAACAGACTCCGTCCTCTGCACAGAGCCTGACTCAGGCTCAATCTAACAACCCTAATAACATAACCTGAGCTGAAACCAAGAGTGGGGCACACAACTGACTGTAACACCCAGGGGCCCCAACACTCTAACATATTTATACTTCACATGAATGAAGTATAAAAATATTAATATTTTTAATATTAAACTTAATGTCACATCCCCAGAGAAGTCTGACTACAAACTGACTGGAACTACATGCTATTTGCAATCCTAATATGCCCTAATTTTTTTTGCAAACCCATAATATGCCTAATTTTTCTTCCTAAGGTACTACTTACATGCTTTGTACTACTACTATTATATCATATATTTCCTTGCTTACTATCTCCCCAAAGCTTACACAGACACCTCCCAAAAGGTAAAGTCCATTAAGGGCAGGAACTTTGCCAACTAAGTCCAACAAATAGAACAGTGCCTAGTGCATATCAGAGGCATTCAATAAATAGTTAAATTAACATGTGACTATATTGTCACATGTTAATAAAACCCATCAGTGAGAGACTGAACCATAAAAACCTGGACACAAAAGAAAGAAATGCCACCATTAAACGAGAGAGAGAGAGCACAGTGGGAATTGTCATTGAATATTTTGAGAGATGACATTTTTGTTTACCTGCATATACTAACATAATATTCCATTGACAAAGATCCCATGTATTTCACAAAGTAAGCATTAAACTTAAAGGTAACAACAACCCATAGACTAAGTCATTCCCAAGTGTTTTAAATAAAATAAAAGGAATAAAGTTGAATTATACAGCTATTATGACTCCAAAATCAACAAGAACTCACAAGGATTCTCCATAAATGGTTAATGAAGAAAATACCAAACAGCACAGAAACCTTTTTTTTTTTTTTTTTTAAAGAAATCTTTTTTAACTAGAACCTCCCCGTGCTCCTTCCTCACATATCATTTCAAACTAGATCCACCATAGCTTTCCTTAACTGACACAGGTTTTGAAGGCTGGTGTAATCTGGCACTGAATTGTAATACTGGCACTGAATTGCCTGATAATCCACATGTTATCCTGAAATTGTTTGTTTGAAAAGCTTCCACTGGGCCATTAATCTAGATGGATTAGCAAGTTAAAAGCACATAAAATTGCCCTTACTTTGAACATATCAAGCAAAAAAAATTCAAATTCAAATTTTAGGTAGTACATATTTCATCAACTGGAACTTCAGAGCTAGAAAGAACCAGAGACATTTACTGTACATCACAAATACATACTGAATGAGGCCAATCACTATTGCTACTCTAAAACCTAGGGAAACAATCACGAGCAAGAGAATTCCTGTCCTAATAAAGCATATAAAAAAGAAGACAAATTAACAACACAGAGTAATGAATAAAATAGTAGGGAAATCTAAACTGACAGATTTAATGCCTTTATTTTAAATCTGGGCAAAGTAATGTACCCAAGCAAATTCAACAAGTTAAGGGACATGCCCAAGGTTCTACTTTAATCAAATTTTTCCCAAAATTACTTACCATTTCATGTTCTTAAATTATAGATTTTTGAGGTCATTTGATTTTAACTCACAAGATATTTAAAGCAACTATTATTTCAGGAAATTCACCAAAATTTTAATCCAACAGTGAATTCATAATATTATAATACTCTGCTGTTCGTGGCATGAAAATTCAAAGCATTAAGGAAACAGATGGGCCATCTGAATCTTATTTCTAGATCATGACCAAAAGCAATTTCTCAGGGGTTTTGTACATTACATGGAAAAGGCTCCCAAGGACTAGTACCATATGTGCATTCTGCAACATAAATCCTAAGTAATTACAAGTTTGAAGCTTTGTACCTGTGTGATGGAGAAGGAGCTTCAAATTGAGGCACCGTGCTATCCTCACTGACAGGAGAATACAAGCCACTCATTTCCTGAAAACACAATTATCTGAGTTATAGTAGACAACTCCAAACAGAAGATGTAGAAATCAAAATGAGATACATTACAATCCCTTCCAATCCTAGATTTTTATCAGTCCCGTCTGTCTCAACATCCAAATTTCTCAAGGTGGCTTCTCTGCAGAGTACAAAAGCAAGAATATCTAAAAAGTTCAGAAACAGCCTTTTCTATGGTACACATTCTTAAAGAACTAGAAACTCTTTAAAAATATTGTTCATCGGGCAGCCCGGGTGGCTCAGCAGTTTAGCACCACCTTCAGCCCAGGGCCTTATCCTGGAGATCCGGATTGTGTCCCACCCACGTCGGGCTCCCTGCATGGAGCCTGCTTCTCCCTCTGCCTCTCTCTCTGTCTCTCTGTCGCTCGTGAATAAATGAATAAAATCTTTAAAAACATATATATTGTTCATCACTAATGAGGCCATCAAATACAGAAAAAGACAAATGTATTTCAAATGGGATGCACTATATTATAAGCTAATCATTAATCCAAGTAAGAACCTATTGACAAATAGTAAGATGACAGTACAGTATGTGAATCATTAGGTTCAGCTCTCTAAAGTACAGAAAAACAAAATACGTGTTTACTTTAAAAATATCCTCTGCAAGCATTAACAGTCCTCTTGATTCAAATATTAGCATTTTAAAATAATCCCTGAAAGTCTAACTAATTAACTTCGAGGAAGAAGCCTATTCAATTATTACTGCATAAATTATACACCTCTGAATCATACCAACAACCTCACCGTTTTTATGTGGTATTCTGATTAATGGGAAAGCAGTAAATGTTAAAATGCCACTAAAGATACAAATAAATAAATAAATAAATAAACAAACAAACAAACATAGTGAAGTAGAATTACTTCTAAGCCACGCTCAGCTCAATCATGCACCCAACAAGGGACATAAGCATAGCAGTAACAAGTTAGCAGTCACATGGGATAATGAGTTTCCACAAAATATTAAACTTAAGACCATTTAACATCTTCTACATATCAGCAAAAGAAAATTATAACACACGTGAACAAATTTAAAACACACACTAAATTTAAATGTAGCTGCAGAAAATAATCTCATGTCATAATAGCTTATGAGCCTCCAAAAGAGCATCCCATGGATTTCATAAGTAAACTATATTATAAATGCCTAGATTATTGTTCACATTCTCATACCTCTTTGTAAATTAACCTTAGCATAGTAGATATGTAAAAAATTATTTACTTAATAAAAGAAGAGAATTGTGACATTACCACTTTAATGATAATGTAGGGTTTCACAGGATTTAATTTTAAGTCACTATGTTGGTGTACCAAGAAAATTAAATGATTTTTTTCAATCTAACCAAGAATAATTATGCCAACAAAACAGTGAAAACAAATTTAAAATACATTTATCATAAAGTGTTCAGAACATTTTTTCGATAAAGATGTACTCTGAATTAAAATTTAAGTAACATCTGTTACTTTCTATATAGTGGAAACAAATCCCACAAATTTGATGCAGTAATTTAAAGTAAAAGTGACAATTTCATGAAACTCAAAATTGCTAGAAATGTGAGAAATTCTTGATTTCTTACTTCCACTCTTTTAATATCCTCTTCCAAAACACTCAGCTCCTTCTGGATCTGTTCCAGTTGCTGCAGACAAAATAGAGAAGGGGAAAAAAGCCTAAACGAAACCACACTGGCAATCATCACAATCATAAAATAACTTTACATTTCGAAAATAATTACTAGAAAATCAGGCAATAATAATAAATTGCAGGGATGAAAAACTGCAGACCAAAAGAGCTGAAATATCTATGGTAAAAAGTAAATGTAGAGACTTATTTAACATTTAAGAAAACACGACACTGGGGACACCTAGATGGCTTAGCAGTTTAGCACCTGCCTCTGGCACAGGGTGTGATCCTGTACTCCCGGGATCAGTCCTACATTGGGCTCCCTGCATGGAGCCTGCTTCTCCCTCTGCCTGTGTCTCTGCCTCTCTCTCTCTCTCTCTCTGTGTCTCTCATAAATAAACAAAATCTTATAAAAAAAAAAAAACTGTACCTCCTTAATGCAACAAGGGTTGACTCTATATAGACTTTATTCAGTTATGAATGATCAACAAAAATGACGATGTGACTTAATAAAAACAGGAGAAAAAAGAGAAATAAAAAATAAAAATAAAAACGGAGATATCAAGACTTTCCAATTATCTCACTTGGTAGCAAATTTCTATCATCAGTATCTCTAGGTGGCTATCTTACTCTAAACCAAATACATTAACCAATTTTTAAAATGTAAAATAATAATGAATACTTGTGTAATACTTATCATATGTGAAATAGGTACTATTACACATATGGAAAATGAAAAGCATTAAAAGGTCAAATGACTTGCCCAAGATCATTGGGCACTAAATAGCAGAACTGGTATTCAAATCATGGCAGTCCTCTTACTCCAGAATTCCTACTGTTAACCATTACACTATACTACTTCTTGAGAACAGTAACTCATTATTTAACTTTTCATTCCTTTAATGACTAGTAAGGGTAAACAAACTTGTAAGGTTAATTACCATTAGCACATTTCGTCCTGCGGCAATCCATACACAGTTGGTAATACAACAGATAACTTATTAATTCAAATATTTACCAGTTCTAAGCATTTTACTAAGCACTGGGAAGAATAGGATTTAGAACACCATAGCCCTTGCCCTTATGGAATTCAGTCCACGGAAGAAAGCAAACAAGCAAGCCAACAGTTGAAATATCGTAATAAACATTATGATGATAGTATGCACACAATTAAAGGTAAGGATGCTTGCTCATAACGAACCTAGCAGAAAACTGGGGAAGAAAGGAGAGGCTACTGAATAAATAAAATTACATTTGAAAGTAAATGAAAGGCAGAGTCTTGAAGAACTAAATAGAATTTTGCTAAGGAAAACAGTGAGGAAAGAGAATAAACAGGGTAAAAAATAATACATAGACGTAAAAGCTGTGAGAAATAAAAATAATAAATATGAAGCTATGATAATGAAATCACCCAATGGCAACTGGTATAGTCAGCAGAGATGAGGAAAAAAAACAGATGAAAGGGAGAACACCAATATTTAAGAGATAGGTAAAGAAAGAAGGAACAGTTCCACATAAACTATTGAGAAGTGAAAGTGGTAGCCACAAAACCAGAATACAAGACTACATACTACTACAGAAGCCATGGAGGAGTGGAGGGAAAAGTGTAAAAAAAAAAAAAAAAAAAAAAAAGGTAATTAGCATTGTTAAATGTTTTCAACATTTCTATCCAGTTTAATAAATTTTTCTCTACCCTAAAATTTTTCACACCATACTCTCACCTTAACCAAAACCGTGCTCTCCCTCAAAGAAACAGTATTGGATATCTTTCAAATAAAAGCTGATCAACTGATAAACACTCACATCGGTTCATTTCTAAAATTAGTCTTCCACTCCAAACCACTCTGGTCTGGTTCAATCCAAGCAGCCAAATCACTGTTGATCTTAGCCATCTACAAAACATCTCAGTCATTTCCTACCATCACTGACATCTCTTGTCTTTTGCCTTTTGGTTCATCCACATTTCCAACTCCAGCGATCTGAAGCTCTAATTCAGTGAAGCATCCCATGGTCAACAATTAACCTTTTTAATTAATAACCCTGAAATGCCCACTCTTCAAATCCTTAAATGTTGAGGATCTTTAGTAGGATTGCTTTAAAAAAATACATTTCAAAGAAAGATGAAAGTACACATCTACAGTATCAACATCCAGAGACAGCCAGTATCATTGGTGTGATACGTAATACATAATTAAAACCAGATCAATAATTTTCATTCCAGGGACGCCTGGGTGGCTCAGAGGTTGAGCATCTACCTTTGGCTCACGGGTCCGGGGATCAAGTCCCGCATCAGATTCCCTGCGAGGAGCCTGCTTCTTCCTCTGTCTATGTCTCTGCCTCTCTCTCTGTCTCTCGTGAATAAATAAATAAAATCTTTAAAATAATAATTATTATTATATTATTTTTCATTCCACTTTTGAACTTGAAACACCAGAAAAAAATTCCAGTATGACCTGAAATCCTAACATATTAAATTCTAATGCCCTATTCTCTGAAAATAATGCTCCCTCTTTTTAGTACCCCAAAGCTTATGCTGGAAAATGTATCTATTACTATATACGGATGCTGCTTTACATGAGGTGAACTACATTAAACTGCCAATGTTCAACAATAATATCAATAATTACTGGTCCAAAACCAGTAATCTCATATGGTGCAATTTAAAACAAAACAGGGCCTCTGGGTGGCTCAGTGGTTGAGTGTCTGACTTTGGCTCAGGTCGAGATCCCAGGCCTCCACACAGGGAGCTTGCTTCTTCCTCTGCCTATTGTCTCTGCCTCTCTCTCTCATGAATAAATATATACAATCTTAAAAAAAAAAAAAAAAGACAATAATGTTATCAACAATCAAAACCAGGAATATAAAAATAAAAATACTATAAAGTCTAGAAATTAAACAACGAAGGGACAAATGCTGCTCTAATAATAGAAAGACACATAGATAGATACAGAACATAAAACAATGCAACCAACTTATGTGAAAAAGTCTGAAAAGTGTCAAGACAAAAAAAATGTTTCCAGTTTTGAGAAATGGAAATCACTTAACACATACTCAATTTGAGGTATTTACATTTAATGAGATTCTGAAGGGGTCTGGTTAAATATCAGGGCACTGTGATACTGTGATTTATATTAAGAAATACATAATAATTGGTCTTCATTCAGGTCCTGGCCACAGCTCCTAAAATCCTTGATGCGAAGTTTCCATATGTTTAATGAGAAAACTGGTGGCTAAGAGCTCCTGCAGAGCATCCAGATGAGGGCTGGTTGCCAAGGGACCAATCATATAATTAGGTAGAACTTTCAGCTTACTACACAATGTCCAGGTAAGTAAGAAGGACTGGTGATTGAGTTCAATCACTGGTGGACAATCAATCATGCCTATGTAATAAGCCTCCAGAAAAACCCGTAACTTAAAGGGTTCAAAGAACTTCTGGGTTGGTGAACATGTGGAGATACTGAAAGCATGGCACACATGGAGAATGTATGGAAGTTCTGTGTCCTTTCACATATACCCTGCCCTGTGCATCTCTGCCATTTAGCTGTTCCTGAGTTCTATATCCTTTTATAATGAATTGGTAACCTATCAAGTAACTATTCTCCTGAGTTTGGTGAACCATTTTAGCAAATTATCAAACCCCATGAGGAGATCACAGGAACCTTTGACTGACTGATAGATTGATTGATTGATTTCCTCTGATTTATAGTCAGTCAGAAGAAGAGGTGACAAGGTGGACTTGCAATTAGCATCCAGAGAGTCATCTCAGTCTTATAAGACTGAGCCACTGACCTGTGGAATCTGGGGCTAACATCCGGTAGATAGTGTCAAAACTGAACTGAAATGGGGGACACTCTGTTGTCTCCAGAGAATTAAAGAATTGCTTAGTGGGAAAATCACTCACACATTTGGTGGCCAGAAATATAAGACAGAGTGATGAATACGGGATGCAAATGTTTCCCTATCAGGCTTCAACGCAAGACAGACACTACAGTACTAAAATAAAATTAAAAAAAAAAAAAAGGACAAGAATTTAAAAGCAGAAAGAAGAATTAATCTAAAGTCACTCTTTGGGATCCCTGGGTGGCGCAGCAGTTTGGCGCCTGCCTTTGGCCCAGGGCGCGATCCTGGAGACCCAGGATCGAATCCCACGTCAGGCTCCCGGTGCATGGAGCCTGCTTCTCCCTCTGCCTGTGTCTCTGCCTCTCTCTCTCTCTCTCTCTGACTATCATAAATAAATAAAAATTAAAAAAAAAAAAAACTTTAAAAAAAATAAAAAAAATAAAGTCACTCTTCAAATGTGTTTCATAACTGGGAACAGCACGATCTAGAGTAAAAGCATGAATCAGAGTCCAATAATGTTTTAGAAATATTAAGAAAGCTCACAAAGATGAACTACCATTATCTGACTGAAAATTGGTCACTAATTGAGAATGATATCAAAACCACCCCTGTACCATATCCTCATGAGTTTGAAGGTTGCTAAAACTGATAATAAATACAAATGATGGAGAAATGCTTGACATTCAACCCTAAGCCTGTATTAATAACAAGGAAACTTTCAACACAGCATGATGTCCCAAAACCCAAAGAAAGCTTAAAAAACATATAGATTTAAAAAGTAAAATGGGACACCTTGGTGGCTCAGCGGTTGAGCGTCTGCCTTTGGCTCAGGGCGTGATCCTAGAGTCCTAGGATTGAGTCCCGCATCAGGCTCCCTGCATGGGGCCTGCTTCTCTCTATGCCTGTGTCTCTGCCTCTCTCTCGGTGAATCTTATGAATAAATAAATAAAATCTTAAAAAAAAAAAAAAAAAAGTAAAGTTTGAGAGGCGCCTGGGTGGCTCAGCCAGTGGAGCATCCAACTGGCTGAGTTCAGGTCATGATCACAAGGTTCAAAGATGGGCCCTGGGTTAGGCTGTACACTCAGCACAGGGTCTGCTTGAGATTCTCTCTCACCCTCTCCCTTAAAAAAAGAATTTAAGGGCAATGAGAACACTCTGTATGATACCAGGATGACGGATACATGTCATTACACATTTCCCCAAACCCTCTTGTATAAAACCAAGAGGGAACCCCTAAGTAATCCCTCTCCCTGCTTGCACTCAATCTCCCTCTAAATTGAGGAGGCAAGTGAAGTTTCAGAATCCCAGAAGACTAAAATGTAAAAGAATTCAAAAATAAAGAGCCCCCTTTTACTGACATTTAGTTTGATGCACTTAGGTATCATACTTATTTAACTGACTTGCACTCATGATTTGATAAAATATGCTAAAGTATTTAGTGTTTGAACTTTGTTTTTTAAAAGCTAATATAATTAGAATAAACTGTAGCTCCCAAGACTATTTCAATCATCTGAATAATTAAATCTGAACAAGAGTATTGGCATACTTTCAGAAAAAATTGGGTTAAAAAATGAGTAGCAACATTTTATGTGTATCCGTATATATACACACACACTCGCACAGCACACACAGACACACAATAATGAGCTGCCACTGTATACCTACTACAGAATCCATAATCCAGAACAATGACAATACCCAATGCTGACAAGAAGGTGCAGCAATAGGAACTGTCACTTATTCTGGGCAGGAAAGAAAAACAGTACAACCACTTTGGAAGACAGTTCAGCTATTTTTTTTTTTTTTTTAATTCATGAGAAACACAGAGAGAGAGAGAGAGGTAGAGACACAGGCAGAGGAAGAAGCAGGCTCCATGCAGGAAGCCTGATGTGGGACTCGATCTGGGAACTCTAGGATCACACACTGAGCCGAAGACAGATGCTTAACCACAAGCCACCCAGGCGTCCCAGCAATTTCTTTAAAAAGTAAACATAATGTCAGCATACAACTCAGGAGGCATATTCCTTGGAATTTACTCAAAGGAGCTGTAAACTTCTATGTCTACAGAAAACTGTATTTATAGCAGGTTTATTCCTAATTGCTAACACTTAGAAGCAACCAAGATGTCCTTTAGTAGGTAAAGGATAAAGAGAACCACATCCATATAATGGAATACGATTCAGCGCTAAGAAGAAATGGGCTCTAAAACCATAAAAAGACAGAGGAAACTTAAATGCATATTACTAAGTGAAAAAAACCAATGTGAAAGGCTATATAATATATAATTCCAAGTCTATGATATTCTATGAAAAGGCAAAACCAAAGAAAAAGTAAACAGTGATTGCTAGGGGCTGTAGGTAGGGAATGGAATGAATAGGTGGAGCACAGAAGAATTCAAGGACAGGACACCTGGGTGGCTCAGTCTGTTAAGTGTCTGCTTTCAGCTCAGATCATGATCCCAGGGTCCTAGGATTGAGCCACTGCATCAGGGCTCCCTGCTCAGAAGGGAGTCTGCTTCTCCTTATGTCCCTCCCCTCCGCTCACCTTCTTCAAGCTTGCATGCTCTTTCTGTGAAATAAATAAAATTAAAAAAAAAAAAAAGAAAAAGAATTCAAGGGCAATGAGAACACTATACTAGAATGATGGATACATGTCATTACATATTTCTCCAAACCCACAGAATATACACAACCAACAGTGAACCCCAAAATAAACTAAGGACTTTTGGTGGCTATAATGTGTAGGGTTCATGAATTATAACAAATGTACCCTCTAGTGAGGAATGTTGATAATGGCGGAGGCTCTGATATGTGAGGGCAGGGAAATCTCTGTAACTCCTCTCACTTTTGCTACGAAACTAAAACTTCTGTTAAAAAAAAAAGTCTTTAATTATATATATATACATACACAGACATATACAATTATACTTATTCTAAGTTACTACCAAAAGCAAAGCACATTTAGCCATATGAAGTACAAACTAAAGTCTTACCATACAACCATACCACTACCCCATAAACATATACATAATATCTAAATTCTGTATCAGCAGACAGGCTTAATTATAGGCTTCATTGAATCCTCTGATTGTAACTTTTTTTAAGTTGAGAAGAAAGCATAAAACAAGCAAGACGAAGGAAGGTGGGAGGGAGGGAGGGAGGGAGGGAGGGAGGGGCACTATAGGTGACATATTGAGATGGTTTATGTATAAAAGCAGATGTGGGGGTACCTGGGTGGCTCAGGCAGTTAAGTGTCTTCCTTCTGCTAAGGTCCCAATCCTACTGGGATAGAGCCCCAACTGGGGCTCCCTGCTCAGCAGGGAACTTGCTTCTCTTTCTCCCCCTCCCCACTGCTTGTGCTCACTCACTCGCTCTCAAATAAATGAATAAAATATTTTTTAAAATAAATAAAAGCAAATGTAAATAGATGTCAACATCAGCACTGTGATATTTAAATATAATGTAATACCTATGGCAACCCCAAAAAAATCTATATACAGAAATCTACTTAAAATCATTACAAATAAATAAAAATGGGGGCACCTGGTTGCTCAGTCAGTTAACCATCTGCCTTCGGCTCAGATCATGATCCCAGCATCCTGTCCTGGGATCAAGCCCTGCATCAGGCGTCCTACTCAGCAGGTGTCTGCTTCTCCCTCTTCCCTCTGCCCCTCTCCCTGCTTGTTCTCTCTCTCTCAAATAAATAAAATCTTTAATTAATTTTTAAAAATGGAATTCTAAAAAACATTCAAGCAACCCCTAAGAAGAAAACATAAACATAACAAAAACCAAAAGAGAAAAGAAACATGAAACAAATAATAAAATGGTAGGCTCACGTCATAAAATTTACATTAAATGTAAATGGTCTAAATATACTAAGACTATATTTGGCAGAGTTGATAAAAAGTCTCTGCTGTCTATAAGAAACTCAACTCAAATATAATTATTCAGTAATTCATATAACAAGGAAACAAAGCTCAGTAAAAATGCAGAAAATTCTCATGATACATTTAACAAACTTTACATGGCAGCATACAATTGCAGAAAACAAATTCTTTTTCAAACACAAATATTTCAAAATTTAACTAACCACCAGGAACAGTGCAAGTATCATATTCAAAGGAATAAACACAAAGTATTTTCTGACAATATAATTAAAACAAATCAACAACAGAAAGACAACAAGAGGGCAGCTTGGGTGGCTCAGTGGTTTAGTGCTGCCTTCGGTCCAGGGCATGATTGTGGGGACCTGGGATCGAGTCCCGCATCGGGCTCCCTGCATGGAGCCCGCTTTTCCCTCTGCCTGTGTCTCTGCCTCTCTCTCTCTCATGAGTAAATAAATAAAATCTTAAAAAAAAAAAAAAAAAAGACAACAAGAAAATCCTAGCATCCAAGTAATAAATTTACTTCTATATAACCCACAGGCCTAAAAAAAAAAAAAAACTATAATGAAAATTAGAAATTCTTTTGAACTAAGAAATAACAAATAGAATACCATACTAAAATCATTAGATGCAACTAAAAGAAAAATTATGGTCTTAAATCCCTATAGTGGGGGAAAAACTGGAATATAATAGTATGTACATACAAGTTAACAAATTAGAAAAGGAACAATAAAATAAAACCGAAGAAAGTGGAACAGTGAAAACTGTAAAGAGCATAAATTAGTAGAGTGGAAAGCAAAAACAAAATAGAGAATATAAGCAATGACAATAGTTGGTTCTTTTAGATAGACTCAAAATTGACACATCCCTGGCAAGAACTGATCAAGAAAAAAAGAAGAAAAGACAAAGCAGCATTAAGCAGAGTCAGAAATGAAAGATATCACTAAAAACTCTGGGGTGGGGTGCCTGGGTGGCTCAGTGGTTGAGTATCTGCCCTTGGCTCAGGTTGTGATCCCAAGATCTTAGGATCGAGTCCCACATCAGGCTCCCAACAGGGAGCCTGCTTCTCCCTCTGCCTATGTCTCTGCCTCTCTGTGTATGTGTGTCTCTCATGAATAAATAAAGAAAATCTTAAAAAAAAAATTCTGGGGGCATTCAAAACTTTATGTTAAAACCAATATACCAATAAATTTGAAAATTTAGATGAAACTGACAACTAGGGATCCCTGGGTGGCGCAGGGATTTAGCGCCTGCCTTTGGCCCAGGACGTGATCCTGGAGACCTGGGATCGAATCCCACGTCGGGCTCCCGGTGCATGGAGCCTGCTTCTCCTTCTGCCTGTGTCTCTGCCTCTCTCTCTCTCTCTCTCTCTCTCTCTCTCTCTCTCTGTGACTATCATAAATAAATAAAAATTAAAAAAAAAAAAAGAAAAAAAAGAAACGGACAACTAGAAAAAGAATAACATGTCACAAGTGATATTTTAAACAAAAACTGAGTAAGTAAAACTGCTGTATAACATTTATCCTGTTATTCTAGAACAGAATAAATGATTAAGCACATAAGTGTTGTAGTAACTGAATAGTTAAAAACTTTCTGCAAACAAATAAAAAACAAACAAACAAATCCAGAGACATTCTTCAGTAAAATCTTTCAACGTTCAGCAAAGATATCTCTCCTAGACTATACAAATTCTTCCAGAAAATAGAGAGCACATTCCCAAACTCATTTGATAAAAATAACAATTTTTATAATAAAGGCAAAGCTGGACACGATCAGTGTAAGAAAAAACTTACAGGACGTCACTAATGAAAATAGATGCAAAAATGCAAAATCCTAAACAAAGTATCAGCAAACCAAACAATATAGGAGAGGATATATCAATGCCAAGTTTGGTTTACTCAAGGAATATAAGTAGGGCAAACCACCATCCTGGTGGAGTTTCCTAGCATGCAGAATGTTCAGTCATAAAAATGGAAATATGGCTGGGATGGTTGATCACTCTAGGTGCAAAGTTGATTAATCCTTTAATGTTAAACCAATGTAATTATTTAATTATTCACATTAACAGAATGAAAATAAGTAATTATCATCTCAGATGCACAAAAATTTTGGAGAATACTCAATCCCCACTCACAATTAAAAGGAAAAAAAAAGTCCTTTTACTTCCTTGAAAGATAAAAAGTACCTACAAAAAAACCTCCAGAAAACATCATACCTAATGGTGACACGTCGAAAGCTTTCACTTTGAGATCAGCACCAAGACTAGGATGCCCCGCTATCACCACTTCTATTCATCATTGTACCGGACGTCCTAGCCAGCAGAGTAAGACAAGAAAAATAAATAAAAGATATAAGGATCATAAAGAAAGAAACTAAACTGTTATTATTTGCAGGTGACGATGTGTATACAGAAGACATAAAAGAATCTACAAATAAATTATTAGAGTGAGAATTTAACAGGGTTGCTGGATACAAAAAAAACTATCTATAAAAATCAACTGTAATTCTATCTACCAGCAACAAACAGTAAGAAACTGAAATTGAAGACATAGACATTGTTTATAATAGTATAAAAAAATGAAGACCTAAGAACAAATCTAAAACCAAGGTGTGTAAGAATAATATCCTGAAAAATATCAAAATTTTGAAAGACAACCTTAAGGACCTAGTTATAAACAGAGAAATACTACATTCATGGGTCAGAAGACCCAATATTGAATACAAATATACTCTCCCAAATTGATCTATGGAGTCAAAGTAGTCTCAATAAAAAGTCACAGCAGGTTTACCATGGAAAAACCAGGGTGGTTCTAAAATTTACATAGAAATAACAAGTGCCATAAATAGCTGAGAACAGTAACTTAAAGTTCTAGTATTTAATACAATGTATTTCTGCTGAAAAAGATAGACAAATAGACCAGTGAAGCAGAAAAGGTAGCCTAGAAATGGACCTTCACATATATCGACATATTATACATGACAAAGGTGGTGCTTGAGAGCAATAGGAAAAGGATGGACTTTTTAATGAAGGATGCTTGGACAACTGGATATCCATAGGAAAAACTGCCTATCCCTCACAATATACACAATAGTAAATTCCCAAGCAGATTATAATCTGAAAGTGAAAGATTAAAAAAAATAAAGCCTCAAGCATTTAATATGGCAACATGTCTTCATGATCTCAGGTGGGAAATTATTTACCTAACACAGAAGACACTAATTATAATGGAAAAGACCAATAAATTTAACTTTACTAAAAACAGAAACTTCTGTCAAGTGACATCATTAAGATAATGAAATAACCAGCCCAAGTAGATCAAGAAAATATTTGCTAAAGACAGACAGAAATAGATAAATAGATGGGACAAAGAATTTTTTATCTAGAATATATAAACAACAAACCATTAAGAAAATCAACTAAATAGAAAAGATGCAAAAAGCTTTTAAAAAGTACTTTACGCATACACAAATAACTAAAATGGCCAAAAAAAAACAGAGTATGCTCAACCTCATTAGGAATTAGGGAAATGCAAATTAAAACCACAAAGAACAGCAATACATACAAGATTAGCTAAACTGAAAAGATCTATTATGATACCAAGTATTACCAAGAATACAGTACAATAGAAACACACATACAAACCCTGTAGAAGAGTAACTAATAAAATTACTTAGGAAAAGTTTGTTATCTACTAAAGATGAAGAGATATATGTCCTATGACTCACCAATTCCACTCCTATATACATACAATAGAAATATATGCATACATACATACATACATAGGTACAAATACAAGATAGTAGCATTCTTTGTGAATAGACCAAAATGAACCCAAAAATCCATTAACCACAAAAATGGAGTACATTCAATTAATAAAATACTATACACAAAATTAATCAATGACAGCCATATACAACAATATGGATGAACCTTAACGAGTCAAAGAAAAACAACCAACATTACATGCTACAGAAATAAATCTACTGAAGTTTAAAAAAGTGGCTTATAAATACTTAGGCATTAAAAGAATAAAGAAACACAGGAAGGTGATAAATATCAGAATACTGACCACATAATACATAGGGAGAAAGCTGTAAGCTGGAAAAGTTATGCAGTAACTCAGAAGTCCCAGCAATTATCTTATCTGTTTAGTCAGGATAGTTGGTTACATGGATGGTCACTCTACCATAAAGTTTTTAACTATAAATTTGTCTTATGGGTTTTTCTGTGTTTATTTCACATAAAAACACTATAAAATTAGCTCATTGGAATTCCAAACAAAACCGAAAGGAAACCAAGACTTACCAAAACTATCCTATTACAGTACATTGCACAGGTACCAGAAATGTCCAGAAGTATATTTTAAAATTAAGTCAAATTAAATATAAGGCAATTGTATAAATCCGGATACACATTTGGCTTTTACAAGAAACTCAAAGCCCCTCTGTTCAGACTATGAAGAATAACACTTAAATACATATAACTTATTAAATGCTGTGGTAGGTAGAATTTACGATAGCCTCCAAGATCCCCACTTAGTATTCACACCCTCATGTAATTCCCCCTCTTGGTGTGGGCTGGATTTAATGATTTCCTTCTAATGACCAGAAAATAGCACATATGCTAGGATGTAACTTCCAAGGTTAAGTTACAAAAACTATACAACTGCTATCTTCAAAATGTTCTTGCTTGCTTGTTCCCTCTGAGAGAAGCCTACAATCATGGAGAAAGCTACCTGTGGAGAAGCCCTTACGGCAAGAAATAGGTATTCCTATCTAATAGCAAATGGGTGAGCTTGGAAGGGTTTCTACCCTGGTCAAACCTTTTTTCCTTTTTGTATATTTTTTTTTTTAATTTTTTTTTTTTATTTATTTATGATAGTCACACAGAGAGAGAGAGAGAGAGGCAGAGACACAGGCAGAGGGAGAAGCAGGCTCCATGCACCGGGAGCCCGATGTGGGACTCGATCCCGGGTCTCCAGGATCGCGCCCTGGGCAAAAGGCAAGCGCCAAACCGCTGCGCCACCCAGGGATCCCCCTTTTTGTATATTTTTTAATTGGAGTTCAATTTGCCAACATATAGCATAACACCCAGTGCTCATCCCGTCAAGTGCTCCCCTCAGTGCCTGTCACCCAGTCACCCCAACCCCTCACCCACATCCCTATCCTGGTCAAACTCTGAGGTCACTGCTACTCTGGCCAACACCTTGATTCTACCAACAACTGGTAGAAATGCTGAGCCAAGGCACTCAGTTACACTGCACCGTAATTCCTGTTCCAAGATATTAACTGTTTAATGTTTTAAGTCATCAAATTTGAGCATAACTTGCTACACAGCAATCGATAACTAATGCAAATGCCTATTATGTGCCCTTCTCTTAATATCTGAAAAAGGGTCAGTAGGGGAAAACACAAAATAACACAAAATAAAAATTAAATGTAAAATTCTAATAGCCCTAAAGTACTAGCAAGATGGGATAGATATTGGAGTAAATATGTATCTTAAATTTATGCAGATTGAACTTCTTAGATTGGTATATATCAATATCTAAAAAAACACTTATCACCCCCCCCCCAAAAAAATAAGTCTAAGATCACAAGTTAATTTCCAATGTCTGAATGTTAATCTTAGGAAAATACATTCAAAAGTTATCAGCCTGTATTTTGTTTGAATAAGTTCAAATATAAATTATACAACAGAAGACTTCTAACAACAATATTCATTTGGAGGATTAAGCATGCAAATACTTTGTAATATATCCAAGAAAATATAATTACTCACTGCGTTCTGTATTCACTAAATTATGAGATATTAATCAACTAATTCTCTAAAATTTGTGGGGGGGTTTTTTGCGAGAAGAAAAAAAAAATATATGTGCCCAAGGGGGAGGGAGACAATGAGAAGAAGCAGAGGGAGAAAGAGAATCTCAAGCAGGATCCTCACTGGGCATGAAGCCTGACACAGGGCCTTGATCTCACAATCCAGATATCACAACCTGAGCCAAAATCCAGAGTCAAAGGTAACTGACTGAGCCACCAAGGCGCCCCTAGGCTAAAGTTTATTACAATTAGAAAGCACTACTGTACCTGACTCCAATTATGAAGAAATTTATGAAATTCAATCAAAGTAACTGTTACATTTTTAGTCTGTGAACCTAGTAATAAATTTTCAGATTTGTAAAACTTTGTTAACCTAGTTCCTCAGATTCTCTTGTATAATTAAACCTAAAATACTCAAAATCACTCAATCATGGGTACATTAAAAAAAAGAAAACCAAAATGTATTCATGACAATATAATCAGTGCACAAAAAAGGCACCAATATCCAGAAGTACTTAGAACTAGTGTACTTCTTGGTTAAACTGCCCACTATTAAAAAATATGGTTCAAGGGGGAAAGGAATCATTCAATCACAAGGATCAAATTAAAATCAAGCTGTAAAATTCTACAGCACAATTAACCCACACATTTAATGACAAAAATATAGAAACACTGATACTAAGAGGTCTATGATCAAAAGCAGTATCTTAGAAGGTATTATTCCAGGCCAACAGTCACCACATCAGAAAGAGAACAAATTAAACTCGTGAGGAAGAGTTATTTACTTGGAAACAACTTTCTGGGCAGCCCAGGTGGCTCAGCGGTTTAGCACCGCCTTCAGCCCAGATTGTGACTCTGGAGACCCGGGATTGAGTCCCCCGTCTGGCTCCCTGCATGGAGCCTGCTTCTCCCTTTGCCTATGTCTCTGCCTCTCTCTCTCTCTCTCTCTCTCTCTCTTTCTCTCTTTCTCTCTCGTGCTCTGTGTCTCTCACAAATGAATAAATAAAATCTAAAAAAAAAAAAAGTTTGGAAACAACTTTCTATCAATCTCTCCCATTTCTGAACATGCTGTCATAGCTTTTATTCCAAATGATCTTTTCAAGGATGTTTCTATTGCAAATATTCTGGCAAGACAGAAATAGTTATTTTTTCCAGGACAGAGAGTAGATTTGTTTTCTGATCAATATGATAAAAATAGGATCTCCCTAAAAGGCAAAGACTAGACAGGTTTTCCAGCAAATCCCTTTAAAAGACTAGAATTTCCTAAGCTGAGAGTTCCTTAGTTGTTACATAAATCCACTGTTAGGTGCATGCAGCACTCACCTGAGCCCCTATCTACATCGCCCCCGTGGGACTTGAGGGACAGAGATAAGATGCAAATATGCAGCGGGCATGCCAGATGTGCTGTAATAAAGTCCTCTATCTCCAGCCCAGAAGTCTCATGTAACCAACAGCACAAATAAAACTGTGACAGGCTTATTTGTCAGCTTGCTAACAGGGTATTAACCTCAGAATCTTCAGGGTTTTTTAGTTATATACTATATCCTTATTACCTGAGACATTTTCAAATCTTACAATTTTGTTGCATTTTTTAAAAGATTTTATTTATTTATTCATGAGACACAGAGAGAGAGAGAGAGAGAGAGAGAGAAAGAGAAAAGCAGAGACCTAGGCAGAGGGAGAAGCAGGTTCCCTAAGAGAGTCTGATGTGGGACTCGATCCCAGGATCACGACCTGAACCAAAGGCAGACACTCAACCACTGAGCCACCCAGGCACTCTTGTTGCAAGTATTAATAGATCTCCAGAAAAGCAGTGAAAAACCTTAGGGGCTAATAAAAACCTTAAATAATTCAGGACAGAGATAATGACCAGCCATTTAATTTAACCCTCAGACATCCTCATATTTCAACTGTACACTTAACGGAGTCATTTACTCATTCATTATGAGATTTTTTTTTTAAAGATTTTATTTATTTATTCATAAGAGACAGAGATGGGAGGAGGGGCAGAGACAGAGGCAGAGGGAGAAGCAGCACCATGCAGGGAGCCCAACATGGACTGGATCCCGGGTCTCCAGGACCATGACCTGGGCTGAAGGTGGTGCTAAACCGTTTAGACACCCAGGCTGCCCACACCCCCCCGGTTTTTTTAAGACATTATGAGATAATCTCATGTACTTAAATCCCACTTCCAATGAGTTCGAAGTCTAAGGCAGAATGAAGTATATGCAAGTATTGTAAAACCATTTCACATTCTGTTTTAACGTTGGGAAGTATGTATGGAATATAAAAAATTATCACTTTTCCAAAGAATTTTCTATACCAAAAAGATGTTGAGTGTACCTCTTTTAATTTCCATATATAACATTTTCAGCTTTGCTACTCAAAGTGTAGTCCAAGGACCAACGACATCATCACCCAAAGCTTGTTAGAAATGAAGATTATGGGGCACCAAAACATACACCCTTTTTTTTTAAAGATTTTATTTATTTATTCATGAGAGACAGAGAGAGGCAGAGACATATATAAAGGGAGAAGCAGGCTCCTTGCAAGGAGCCCGATGCAGGACTCGATCCACGAACTGGGATCACACCCTGAGCCAAAGTCAGATGCTCAACTGCTGAGCCACCCAGGCATCCCCAAAACATACACCCTTAATCAGAACTAAGATTCTAACAAGATCTTCAGGTGATACTTATGCATACCAAAATTTAAGAAGTACCCACCCAAAAAGAAAAAAAAACTTGAAAGGAATAAAT
The DNA here is from genome assembly GCF_053574225.1 of Canis aureus. Classification (NCBI taxonomy): domain Eukaryota; kingdom Metazoa; phylum Chordata; class Mammalia; order Carnivora; family Canidae; genus Canis; species Canis aureus. The sequence goes on from NC_135616.1 coordinate 57,736,408, forward strand.
TTTACACTTGATCTTAGCCAAAAGGCTAAGAAGCAATATTGAGGAATAAATTTTAAATTTATACTGAAGCTATGCTTTTAATAGACATATTAAAATCACAATTATTAGCTCAGCAAAACTTAAGGATAAGAGAAAAAGTCATAAACCATATAAAGAAAAGCTATTAATATCACAGTACAGAAAAATCCAATTTGAATAAGAAAAAGTTAAAACTAGACATCATAAATAATCAAAAAGGAGGGAAATACCAAACTAAGATAATGTAAAGGTTCTGACAATGTAGACTAACAGTACTTCATCAAAATAAAAACACATCTCTCATCTTTTTATTTTCAAAAATAATAGCCTAGAATTTAGCGCATTATAGATGTTACATACATTTTTTAATGATTAAAAAACATCATAATCAGACAACTTAAAATAAGAATATAAGAGATTTGTGACTGTTAGGAATTTAAATATAAAACTATTCTCAAAGTTATATTAGCATTCTCCCCATAACAAAGGAATTTTATCTTTGATTTTTCCCATATTCTGTGTAAGTGTGAAATGACTGAGGAATTTTATGAACATTAAATTAGAACATTCTGAGTATAAGGTTATTAATTTAAAAAATTATCTTTTAGCTAGCTATCCTTCATGGCTTACAGTTCCCAGGTTGTAAATAGGTAACTACTTTCGACTTGTATTTTCCCCCAGCATGCATTTTTGCATACCTAAGACTCTACCTAAGACTTTATTATCTAAAGTTTCCTAAATTCTCTTTGCAGGGTGAAGGGTAGGCTGTCATTTGATAATTCTATTTTCTGTTCTTTATCCCTTTGAGGTAAGTCATTGTATTCAATCCTACAGAAAACTTTTCAGTACTTCTCCAAAAAGGGGTTTTAAAAATATCAAGTTCTAAGGTGAAAGAAGTTATAATAACAAAGAGTTAAAAACCACCTACAACTAAAATGCTTTTTAAATGTTTAAATAAACGTTCTAGCATGAAATGCCTTTACAAAAATGGGGGAAAATGGAAATAGTCAGCAATAGTAAATGAAACATTAGGTAAAACATACAAAATAATAATACCTCTCTCTTATTTCTTCTTGCAACCTTGAGGAATTCCATAAGGATCTGTAGTTGGGCTGCATGTGATTCCTATAATAGAAAATTATAATTGTTCTTTTAAAAATATAACTATGAGTTCCATATTATCTTTAACACCACAGTATAACCAGTATGAAGCAACTTCATGCATCCATTTAAGTTGGCCTATTACTTCTATTTAATCCATTTCGCTGTTTACTAAATGGCATTTTTTAAAGCAAGCCATTTTCCCCAAAACTAAAACTAATTTTAAAAAACAGGTGTTTTAAATTACATTCTTCATCTACCATGCTGGGAAAACTACTTATGGGAAATGGCAATTCTATTATCTGTCCTAGCTTTCTCTTCCAACCAAACTAACAGAATATCAAAACAAAAATCACAGTGGAATCACGGTAGTTCCTAGACACTAAAATCACGTTCTCCGTAAGAATTTCATTTGCAGGGTTATGAATAAGAAACATAGTAAATGAGAATGAATCCATACCTTTCAGAAATTAAACTTACTATTTGTGGATATTACCTACTCATACAGATGTGAGGATATATTTCCATAGAAAACTTCAGTCAAAATTCAAACATTTAAAAACATAACTTTTAACATAATCAAGTAGTAGAAGTAAATAACCCAAATCAGTAAGTGAAACAAACATGTAACAGATAAAAGATAACTTTAAGCTTGACATTTTCTGGATATAAATATTTATCCTTTACTGTTAAAATTCACAGAAAGAACAAGGAATTCCAGATGAACCTGATGAATGAACATATGTAAAAAGAATTATCAAAAGCTAAAAATGGAATGAGATGGCTTATAATCAAAGGTAATTCTAATTCCTTTATATTTGAAAAGAAGAATAATGCCCAGTAAATCACTTCCAAATCAAACAAAAATAAATAATGATGATTAATAAAAGTTTAATTTACCTTGCTATATATGCAAGAGAATTATCTGGGGCATTTGTTGAAATAAACACAGGATAGGAATCTTTGTTTAACAAGTTCCCAGATGATAAGAATAAGCCAGTCAAAATTTGAAAATCACTAAGATATTACACATACCAAAAAGGCAAGGCCACCCTACTGCCAGAGTCTAACCCCTTTGAGGAGAGAGAATGAATCTTTATTTCTTAAAGGGTAAGAGGCAAAATAGGTCAATGACAAGTCAAGACACTAAGAACAAGGGAAAACAAAAATGAAGTGACAATCACATTAGGATTTTTTTTTTTTAAGATTTTATTTACTTATTCATGAGAGACACAGAGAGAGAGAGAGAAAAAGGCAGACACACAGGCAGAGGGAGAAGCAGGCTCCATGCAGCAAGCCCAATGAGGGACTCGATCCTGGGACTCCGGGATCATGCCCTGAGCCGAAGGCAGACGCTCAACCTGTGAGCCACCCAGGAGTCCTTATCATGAAAATTTAAAAGTGATCTGTTTTCCGCAAAACAAACTGGTATTTACTGGACCTTAGACACATTTCTGAAAAGTAAGGTAAACCATCACACAGAACAAACTCACAGAGGCTCTCTGTCCCAACAATGATGACAAATATCTTCTGCATCTTTCTTATAACGTTTTTTTTTTTAATATTTATTTATTCATGACAGACAGAGAGAGAGACAGAGAGAGAAAGAGAGAGAGAGGCAGAGACACAGGCAGAGAAGCAGGCTCCATGCAGGGAAGCCGACATGGGACTCGATCCTGGGTCTCCAGGATCACACCCAGGGCCCAAGATGGCACTAAACCGCTGGGCCACTGGGGCCGCCCTCTTATGACTTCTTTACACTGATTATCTAGAACTGTTTACAGATTATTTGGATGGAGAGCAAAGACAACATCGTTATACAAAAAGAAACATACATAGCTAACACTATTAATTCATTTGCAAAGGATGTGCACAAACTACTTTCAAAATACTAAGTTTGAATACTTCATTTCACTCTATCAACAACACAGGTAAATAAGGTAAGAATGCAACCGATTTGTAGAAAGAAGGAGAAAAAAAACCCCAAAGCCTCAAGCTCAAAGGAAAATGGAACCAATTAAGTACTCTAGGAATTCAATTCAGCAAATGGCATCCCTTCTGTAATTTAATTCCTTTAAAAGAATAATTTCAAGAATGGGAATAAATGGCAAGTTTCTGAAACCATAATTTCCTATGTAAATATAAAAGAATACATAAAAGAAATAGATGATTTTAAAATACACTTTTTTAATGGGAATAAAGCCAATTTTATCAAAATAAAATAGCCATATATGTTTTGTTAGAACTGTCTCAGAAACTGAAAAGTAATCCTTTAAAGTCATTTAACCCACTATAAAAAGTAAAAGTATTAAGGAGTTAACTCTTTAAGCATTTCTTACATTGCAAAAGCTTCCATAAATGATATGATCATTTAGCCTAATTATCTCATTTTCAAATGACGAAACTGGAATAAAAGTGAAAAGAAACACAGAATAAAAATACATATATTTAAAATCTCATTCTCCACTCTTAGTGCTCTTTGCAATATAGCAAGTTTTATCACCTTTGTCCCATCTGGTTTACAGTCAATTGTCTCAAAAGACAGCATATGTCTGCCATCTGAAAAGGAATATGCTTCAATTTTTTTCTTAAGCACTGGTTTTCTATATTTTTCTAATCTTTTCTGCAATTAATTTTTCTAACCAAAAATCACATCTCCACTATGAAAACAGAAGCAATGTTGTGGTGACAGCCCAATATACTTAAACATGTAAATTCTGCAATTAACTCTTCATGTCCCAATTCCATACCCTTCTGATACCAGCTTCGGGATAACCTTTCAACTGCGTAAAAAATACACTTGCCTGACCTATGAAAAGATGTAGTCTAACTTGCCTTTATATTATTTCATTATAAATGAATAATATGGGCCTTATGAGCTTAGATACCATTAGTGCATCTTCCCAAGAACAGTTAACTCTAAGTAATTTCTCAACAGGAGGGCAACTGGAATTTTGAGGAAGAAATGCTTCCTTGAATAAATTTTTCCAACTAGAATAATACAGGTATGGTATTTAGGAATAAGAAGTAAAAACAAAAGTTGAAAAGACTGCTTCTAGGAGTTAATATTAAGGATAAGGAGTAATAATGTAGCTGAGGACTGCTGAATTTTTGCTATAAATGTTGTAAGATTGTTTGAATTTGTAGTTACTTTACTTAGATTTTGTTTTTCAAAAGAAGGAAAAGGAAAAGGGTGCAGGGGGAAAAAAAACAGAAGACAAGGAAAAACTTTCCAGGTGTGTCAGGAAGTCAAAAGTTCTGGGATTCTAACCTAAAAACCCTGTAAAATCTTATGAATGTCTCCCCTACCAGGCTTCAGATTTTTTTCTCTATGAAACAAGCAGGTAAAATGTCACAAATGAGAGTCAAGTTGCCGTACTACACAAACGTTACTATTATTTGATCATTTTTCTCTATCAATATATTGTTTCCTTAAAGTTGTCCAAAAAATTCTAAAGGATATGCACATCTGGTATAATGACTAGCTATAACAGCCTTCAACAGCTGAGGATACATGTAGATATCTGAAAGCATATGTGGACAAATGGTTTTAAGGGAATTAATTCCCAAATTCTCAACCTCCAATATTCATCTTGTAAAACTGATCTGTTCATCAGACATCATTCCATTTCTAAATTCCAACCTCTTCTTTGAAAATTTCTTTCTATTCTTTAATGGAGTTTAAAAATAGGTGGTAGGTGAAGGAAAGATATATCTTTTACCCTCCCTGAAATTTACCTTGATACAATATCTGGGGTATGAAAGTCTCTGGTACAGCAAAATAAAGAAATATAAGATATTGCTATTTCTAAAAAAGCTAATTACTTTAAGACTAGATAACAAATCTTTTTATAAAATAGCAAATCTTGGGGCACCAGGTGGCTCAGTGATTAAGAATGTCTGCCTTTGGCTCAGGTCATGATCCAGGGGCCATGGGATTGAGTCCTGAATAAATCCTGCTTCTCTCTATACCTATCCCTGTGTCTCTCATGAATAAATAAATAAAATCTTTAAAAAAATAAAAATCTTGTGGCAACTGAGTGACTCAGTTAAGTATCCAATTTGTGATTTTAGCTCAGGTCATGATCTTGTGGTTGTGAGATGAGGCCTTCACTGGGCTCTGAACTCAGTGGGAAGTCTGCTTGAGATTCTCTCCCTCTGCCCTTCCACCAACTCACATGATCACTCTCTTTCTCCAATAAATAAATAAATACTATTTTAAAAATGACAAATCTTTTAAACAGTAATTACTCTAAATAAAGACTAAATAACAAATCTTTTTACAAGTAGTTTCCAGTTCTTTGTGTTGAACAAAATAAAGATTATGAACCAAAAACTGACACACAGAAGATAAAAATTTAAATCCATAATCATATTAGTAAATTAATATACCTCTCTGCACTGGAAAGGTTTTAAATTTGAAAATTTTTTAATAAAAATTGTTAAACAGAAGATACAAACACCCAATTAATAATTAAGTGTAAATAACATAAATGAATCCCTGAAACAATTTCAGAAACATGTGCTTCAAAATATAAGAGAAATATTTATAAAAAGTGACAATATAAATAGTATACAGAATAAGCACCTAAAATTTCAAAAAACTAATAGCATACAGACACATTCACAATACAAAATATTTAAGTTAATAAAAATAGTGACCAATACCTTTCAGATTAAAATGTAAAAGGTTACTCCCAGAGTAACAATAAAAAAGGGATAAACTAAAAAGTAAAATACTATAGTTGACCCTTAAATAGTATAGGAATTGGGGACATCTACCCCCAGCACAGTCCAAAATATATGTATAACTTTTAACCCTCCAAAAACTAATAGCCTACTGTTGACCAAAAGCCTTACTAATAACGAAGTCCATTAATGCAGTTTGTATATGTATTGTACACTGTATTCTTACAATAAAGTAAGCTAGAGACAGTAAAAAGTTATTTTAAAAAAATCACAAGGAGGGACGCCTGAGTGGCTCAGCATTTGGCAATCTGCCTTTGACTTAGGAGTGCCAGGATCAAGTCCCACATTGGGCTCCCTGAATGGAGCCTGCTTCTCCCTCTGCCTTTGTCTCTGTCTCTCTGTGTCTCTAATTAAATAAAATCTTTCCCAAAAAATAAGTAAATAAAAAATCACAAGGAGAAGCACCTGGGTGGCTAGGTCAGGTTAAGTACCTGACTTCGGTTCAGGTCATCATCTCAGAGTCCTGGGACAGAGCCCTGTGTCAGGCTCTCCCTCTGCCTCTCCCCACCTCGTGCTCTTTCATGCGCTGTTACTCTCTCTCTCAAATAAATAAATCTTTTTTTAAAAATTAAAAATCACATCAAAAATATATTTATAGTATCTATTTTTAAAAACCTGTGTATAAGTGGACCTTCACAATTCAAACCCATGTTGTTCAAGTCAATTATATACTTTAAAGTCAACGGACTGAAACTAAAGCTACAAGTGAACCCCAACTCAGCTAAATTTCTGATTAAACCGAAGAGAGATCAATCTCTTACTCTTTGCTCCCTGACGATGGAAAAGGCAAGACCTTCCAGGAGAATAGTTTTAACTACCGTAGTCTCTATACCACTCTTGAATATAGAATGTCAAAGTTACAATTTAAAAAATTAGAAGACATGTAAAGAAGGTAGAAAGTCAAAAAGAAAAAGGCAAAAGAATGAAATTCACAGATGATACAAATGCTGGAATGGGCAAAAAGGACTTTAAAACATTAGGACAGCCCAAGTGGCTCAGTGGTTTAGCGCCGCCTTCAGCCCAGGGCGTGATCCTGGAGACCTGGGATCGAGTCCCAGGTCAGGCTCCATGCATGGAGCCTGCTTCTCCCTCTGCCTGTGTCTCTGCCTCTCTCTCTCCCTCTCTCATCAAAAACAAAGAAGCCAGGGGACAATGAAAACATACCTTTAAAGTACTAAAAAGGAATAAAGGAAAAAAAAAAACAAAACCCTAGACTTCCACAGAAAACAAAACTATCAGCTCTCCAAGAAATAGTAAAGAAAGTTATACTAACAAAAAAGAAATGAGCCAGATGTGGCAGCTTAGATAGGCAAGAAAAAATGAAAACTTCTGAAAGGGTAAATATTGGATTTCTATTTTTGTGGGGGTAGTTTTGGATCAAATTTTCAAAAGGCTACTATTTAAAGCAGAAAACTATTTAGTAGGGCTTATAAACAATTAATCACAAAAGTAGAATTTTGGTAAATTGAATTGTTGTGAGCTTTTACATTTTCCATAAAATGGTATATGTTAACGGTTGACTATGAATACATTATCTCTGAAGTGGCATACTCTAAACTGAAGGTTGATTATAAAAAGTACTTTATAATCTTTAGAGAAACTAATAGAAATACAATTTTAAGAGAATGTGAAAAAAGAGAAGATAAAATGTAATACTAAAATGGAAAATCCTAGAAACTTGATCTCTAAGAAAGGCAAGAAAAGAGGAATACAAAATAGAGAATATATGGAAAAATAGAAAATACCAAAGTGGCAGACCCCAAACCTGACCATATCAATAGTTACATTATATTAAAATGAACTTAAGGACTTGAATTAAATGAGTTATAGTGTTTAAAACAACAACAACAACAACAACTTGAGGCACCTGGGTGGTTCAGCGGTTGAGTGTCTGCCTTTGGACACTTCTGTCCAGGGATGGAGTCCCACATCGGACTCCTTGCAGGGACCCTGCTTCCCTGCTTTTCCCTCTGCCTAGGTCTCTGCCTCTCTCTGGTCTCTCATGAATAAATAAATAAAATCTTAAAAAAAAAAAATAAAAGGAGAGAAAGAAAAGAAACTCAAGTACACACTATTAAAAGACAAATTTTTAAAACATGAAGACAATGATGGTATAAAGTAAAAAAAAAAAAAAAACAAAAAAAACAAAGAAGGAAAGGTGCCTAGGAGGCTCAGTTAGTTAAACATCTGCCTTTGGCTCAGGTCATGATCCTGGAGTCCTGGGATGGAGCCACACATCATCCATCAGGCTCCTTGCTCAGCAGGGAGTCTACTTCTTCCTCTGCCCCTTACCTCATTCATTCATATTCTCTCTCTCTCTCTCTCTCTCTCTCTCATCAATCAATCAATCAATCAATAAATATCTTTAAAAAAAAACAAGGATATGCCACAGAAACTCTAATCATAACTAGCTACTGGGGCTTTAATAATATCAAAAAATATAAAAGACGGGGCACCTAGGTGGCTCAGTCAGTTAAGCATCTACCTTTGGCTCAGGTCATAATCCCAGGGTCCTGGCATAGAGCCCCACTTTCAGCTCCCTGCTTGGTGAGGAACATGCCTCTCCCTCTGCTGCTCCCCTGCTTCAGAACAAAAATATTTCCAGAAAATGTTAAAGGGGATAGTATGTCCAAAAGACATAACAATTCTAAACATGAATATACCAAATAACAGGCTTCAAAATACATTAAGCAAATCACAAGAATTAATGAGAAACAGACAAAACTATATTTTTAATACACTCATATCAGTAATTGGTAGTGCAAGGAGAAAAAAGATTTAAATAATATTAACAAATGCTACACAATCACCATTTATAAAGCACTACAACAAATAATACACTGTTTGCAAATGCAAGTGAACATGTAACCAAAAAAAATCATATACTGAGCCATAATGGACCAAAACCATACATAATGAACTTACACATCTAACTAAAATACAGTGAGAAAGACAGAAATCACACTCCTACCTTAGAACAGAACAGCAAACCAGTTATATGAAACAATAATCCTCAGGAAAAGGATCAGAATATTATAGTTTCCCAGGAACCAGGTCGGAAAAACCTTACACAGGCATCAGGCTGAATACTCAAAAAGATTGCTTCAGTAGTGGGGCAAAATTAGCCTATATAAAACTTTCCTCTGGCCCCACTTTATTAAAACTTAAAAAAAAAGATTCAAGAGAAGAGAACTATTTCCAAGTAACTCAACTATGTGCCAGAACAAAGCTCAACAATGTATAAAGGAATACAAAAATACCAGCACTAAACAAAGTAAATTTACAATTTCTGGCATCCAATCAAAAAATTAATAAGTATGCAAGTAAAAAGGCAAATGCATTCCATAATAAGGTGGAAAGTCAATCAATGACAACAGATATAGAAATGACAACAACAAAATTAGTAAACAAAGATATTCAAAGAGTTGTAACTACATATATGTTCTAGAAGTTAGAGGATAGCATAAACATGTTAAGAACAGATAGAAATGATTAGTGAACTTGAAAGTAGAAATAGAAACTATCCAAAATGAACTATATAGGGGAGAAATCAAAAAGATAAATTAACAGAACTATTTATCAGTGAGCTATGGAGTAACTTCAACCAGCCTAATAGATGGTTAAGTGAGGTTCTCATAGTGGAAGAAACAATGACTAAACATTTTCCAAATCATATTATAAACTCACAGATCCAAGAATCTCAAAAATCCCCAAAACGGAATAATGAGGGGAAGGTATGTAACCAATGTATGTCAAAATCAAAAGGCTTAAGCCAACATAAAGAACATACTAAACAGGAACACACTAGGACAAGAAAACGACAGCAGACTTCTAATCTGAAACAAGGCAAGATATAAGACCATAAATAAAGTAGTATCTTTAAAATATTTTTAAAACATAAATCTAGAATTCTTTACTTATTTGGAAGTGCCTTTCAAACACAAAGAATAAATAACTTTCTCAAATACAAAAGGTAAAAGAATTCATCACCAGCAGATCTGCACTAAAGAAATGATAACGGTTGTCCTTCAGACAAAAGGAAAATTACAGATAGAATTTGAAAGAATGAATGGAAAACAAAAGTGCACTAGAAATGGTAAATATACAGATAATACAAGACTTTTTAAAAATGAATATAAAACATGATTTACTGTTTAAGCCAAAATTAATAACTGACTGTGGGGTTTATAATATATACAAAAATAAAATATATGACAAAATATAGTACGAAGACCAGGAGAGAGGAAATGGAAGTATATTATTTTAAGATTCCTATAATACAGATAAGGATATTACTTGAAGATACAATGTAAATTATATTAAAAACCCAAAAGCATCCATTAAGGAAAAAAGCAAAAACTTATCTATGATAAACCCACAAACCAAATAAAATGGGATCAAGAAAAATACCCAATCTAAAATCACATAAATCGTACTGTCTGACCACAATGCAATTCAACTAGAATTCAATTACCAAAATATTTGACAAAGTAGCAATACCCAACACACACACACACACACACACACACACACACACACACACAACCATCAAACAACTATCAGATCGGCAGTAATTATAAGAGAAAATACCAGGTGTGCATATAGTACAAACCCACAAAAGTACAATCTAGCAATATCTGATAAGTTAAAATGTGCATGTAAACTCTATAAACAGTAACTGCATTCCTTAAATCACTAAGTGTATATGCAAGAGCACAAGGAGACATGTATAACAACATTAAATGCAGCATAGGCACAGCTAAGAATTAGGAAGAACATAAATGTCCATTATAAGGGAATAGATATGTTTATGCAATGGATTATCATACATTAGTTAAAACAAACTAGATCTATATATTTACCAACACAAACATCAAAATGTAAACAAAGGCTTATGTCAAAAGGATAACTACAATAGGAAGCTTTTTATATAAACATCTTTCCATTTTTAAATTTTATTTATTTATTTATTTATCCATTTGAGAGAGAAAGAGAGAGAGTGATCAAGCACTCACAGGAGCACACAAGTGGCAGAGGGAGAGAATCCTAAGCAGGGTCCATGCCTGGCACAGAGCCCAATGCTGAGCGTGATCTCACAACCTCAAGATCACGACCCAAGCTGAAATCAAGATCTAAATGCTCAACTGAGCCACCCAAACACGCTTTTTATGTAAACTTTTTCTTTTAAGATTTAATTTTTTTTAAGATTTTACTTATTCATTCATGAGAGACACAAAGAGAGACAGAGACATCCGCAAAGGGAGAAACAGGCCCCTTGCAGGGAGCCCAACGTACGGCTCCATCCCAGGACCCCAGAATCACGCTCTGAGCCAAAGGCAGACGCTCAACCCCTGAGCCACGCAGGCAACCCTTAACATCCCTTTACTCTCATTTACATAGCATTAAGGTAACAAGGTAACTGCATGTTTTCAACCTATCATAGAAGTCTTTATATCATTTATCACTATATGAAAATATTTATATGAAAAAAAAAGAAAACTATGCTTTAAACCATAGGAGAGTCTTGACAATGATTCTTTAACATCTAAAGCACAAGCAACAAAATAAAAGACAAGTGGGACTACATTAAGCTAAAAATCTTCGGGGCACCTAAGGGGCAGAGGGAGAGAACCCCAAGCAGATTCCCATCTGAGTGCAGAGCTGAACATGGGGCTCAATCTCACAAACCCCAAGATCATGACCCAAGCTGAAATCAAGAGTCAGATGCTGGGACACGCCTGGGTGGTTTAGCACTTGAGCGTCTGCCTTTGGCTCAGGGCATGATCCCAGAGTCTGCTTCTGCCTATGCCTGTGTCTCTACCTCTCTGTGTGTCTCTCATGAATAAATAAATAAATAAATCTTAAAAAAAAAAGAGTCCTCAGATGCCTAACTGAGCCACCCAGGTGCGTTTTGGCTTTAAAAAAAAAAAAACTGAGCATCTGAGTGGCTCACTCAGTTAAGCCTCCAAGTCTTGATCTTATCTCAGGTCTTGATCTCAGGGTCCTGAGTTCAAGCCCCACATTGGGTTCCACACCCATGGAGCCTACTTTTTCTTTTAAAAATTTGAAAATAGAAAGACCGTATTATCTAGCAATCCTACTTCTCAGTATTTATCAAAAAAAACTGAATCACCACGCTGAAGAGACAATGAAATACTGTTCAGCCATAAGAATAAAGAAAATCTTGCCATTTGCAACAAATGTATGGACCTTGAGGACACTTTGCTAAAGTAAAATAAGTCAGACAGAGAAAAACAAGTACTATAACTGATCTCACTTACATGTGGAACCTTAAAACAAAACAAAACATACCAAACTCATACAGATCATATCTATAGTAACTAGAAACAGGCGGTTGGAGAAATTAGATGAAGGTGGTCAAAAGGCACAAACTTCCAGGTATATCATAAGTAGTATGGAGGATGTAATGTAAAACATAATGACTAAAGTTAACACTACATTGTATATCTGAAAGTTGCTAAAAGAGTAAATCCTGGGGCAGCCCCGGTGGCGCAGCGGTTTAGCGCCACCTGCAGCCTGGGGTGTGATCCTGGGGACCCGGGATCAAGTCCCACATCAGGCTTCCTGCATGGAGCCTGCTTCTCCCTCCGCCTGTGTCTCTGCCTCTCTCTTCGCTCTCTCTGAATGAATGAATAAATAAATCTTTTTTTTTTTTTTTTTAAAGAGTAAATCCTGGGCAGCCTGGGTGGCTGAGTGGTTTAGCACCGCCTTCAGCTTAGAGTGTGATCCTGGAGACCCGGGATGGAGTCTCATGTCAGGCTCCCTGTATGGAGCCTGCTTTCTCCCTATGCCTGTGTCTATCTCTCTCTCTCTCTCTGTGTCTCTCGTGAATAAATAAATAAAATCTTAAAAAAAAAAAAGGAATAAGTCCTTATATTTTTCAATGCAAGGAAAAATATATTTTTTTCTTTTATCTATAAGAGATGATGGATGTTAACTAAAATTACTGCAGTAGCGCAGCCCGGGTGGCTCAGCCCGGGGCATGATCCTAGAGATCTGGGATCGAGTCCCACATTGGGCTCCCTGCATGGAGCCTGCTTCTCCCTCTGCCTATGTCTCTGCCTCTCTCTCTGTATGTCTCTCTCATGAAAAAATAAATAAAATCTTCAAAAAATAAAATAAAATTACTGCAGTAATTACTGCATAATACATGTATATCAAGTCATTATGCTGTATACCTTAAGCTTATACAGTACTTTAGGTCAATTATATCTCAATAAAACTGAAAGAAAAAATAAGTAGGGCAAGCCTGGGTGGCTCAGCGGTGTAGCGCCGCCTTCAGCCCAGGACTTGATCCTGACCCGGGTTCTCCATCTGCCTGTTCCTCTGCCTCTCTCTCTCTCTCTCTCAAATAAATAAAATCTTAAAAAAAAAAAAAAAAAAAAGAAGAAGAATAAGAAGAAGTAAAAGATAAACCCCCTCTCCCCCAAAAATATAGGACAAATTCCCTCCAACTGTGCTCCACTCCCAGAATGGGAGAATCATTTTAGGAAGCACAACCTCAACTACTCCCTTCTCCTACTAATAGATTCCCATTCTATCAGATGGAATCTAGATCTAAGCTATATTAATAAACCATCCACAGAATGTTTTTAAACTGAAATTGAAAAGTCCCTTTTCTTCTATCAAAAAACATAAACATAAATGAAGGGCAAATGACTATACTACTCACATTATAATGATCTGAGAAAAGAAAATGAGACATGTTCCAAAAAAACAGACATGAGAAGCACCAAAGAAAGATCCAACAACATTCAAGTGCCTGATCTCATTTCCTTATACTCTCCAGAAAAGCTGGCTATGGTTCCAATCTTCCCAATATTTGGTTTTAAACTCTTCATTTTCATGTATGTCAGCTACTCACTTCCTTATCCTATCAATAAATAACCTCTTTTTGTTTAAGCTAGATCAGGAGGGTATTTGCTGATGCTAAGGTGTGAATTGCTACTAATGATCATATTCAATTCCTGACTAATACATGGAAAATTCATTTTACACTGTTTATATTTATTTACATGAAATAAATGCAATTTTATATTTATTTACATTTCATTACATAAAACAAGATATGTTTAGTTCCAGTTCCTACCTTTCTAAAAGCATTTAAGTCATATGCTACAGCTGCCAACAATGGACACCTGCTAAAAGGATTTTATATAGATAAAAATAATCTCTATTTACTCTTCCAAATCTTATGAGTGAATGAATAAGGGAAGATATGGCAAGGAATGTATTCATTATAAGAAAAGTGACCAAGGGGATCCCTGGGTGGCTCAGCGGTTGGGCGCCTGCCTTCAGCCTAGGGCATGATCCTGGAGACCCGGGATCGAGTCCCACATCAGGCTCCTTGCATGGAACCTGCTTCTCCCTCTGCCTGTGTCTCTGCCTCTCTCTCTCTCTCTCTCTCTCTGTCCCTCATGAATAAATAAAATCTTTAAAAAAAAAAAAAAGAAGAAGAAAAGTGACGAATACAATTGTTCCATATTAAAATGAAATTGTATTTTCTCATGATCTTTCTTATCACTCAGTCTTTCTTAATATAAACTGGCCACTGCAAGTAACTTATAAGAAATTTGTCTTTCCGGAATGCCTGGGTGGCTCAGCGGTTGGGCGCCTGCCTTTGGCTCAGATCATGATCCCGGGATCCAGGATTGAGTCCTGCATCAGGCTCCCTGCGAGGAGCCTGCTTCTCCCTCTGCCTATGTCTTTGCCTCTCTCTCTCAGTCTGTGTCTCTCATGAATAAACAAATAAGTAAATCTTTAAAAAACAAACAAAACAGAATAAGAAAGAAATTTGTCTTTCCTTTTATTTGAAAAGGGAAATCTGTTAGAAGTGATACCTTCCTCATGTTTTCTTACTGAATAAAACTGGATGTACTGAGTGACAGACACTACCCTATTATTTTAAAATATTTCTACATCTTTTTCAATGCAATAAAGAACATCACTTAAAATGTTCTAAAATTCAACTGCCACTTACTGCTTCCAGTTGTTTCTTCTTCTGCACTAGTAATTCCAACATGAGGTTGACATTGGCCAAATCAAGGTTATCTTGGTCAGTTCCCAACAAATCCTGTAATATTTGCCACCTGTGGCCATTCTAAAAATGAAGAAACACAGTAACTTCCTAAGAAAATTGTTTTAGAGTGCTTAAAATACATGTTTAATTACTACTTCCTAATGTTTACTACATAGATACCAAAAACATGCTATAATATTCTAACCTACTCCTTCCCACCAGTGGTTCCCCACTGCCTTCTAATTATAAATTAAACACTATTTCTCCCTTAAACCAATCTAGATAACAGATACAGAAGGCATATTCATGACAAATGTTAAGTGAGCACATCTAAAGGTGTAATTCCCTTCAAACCAAGTGCCTGGATTTTCATTATCTGTCTAGCCATACTTTCAACTTTGTACTTGGTAAAGTATTCATTTAGGCTCACCTCCCTCAACAATCTCTGATTTTTTTTTTATTCTCTTAAATTAAGAATCTTCCAACAGTTTTTCCAAATTACCAACCACAGCTCCACCCTGCTATATAATTCTCCAAATGTCATGTATCTCAAGCCATCTCTGACTCAATGTGATCCTGAAAGACCTCTCAAAAGATGATCACTAAATTTTAGACAATGCAGTTAACAAAGTTCAAAACAGAAAAACCTTAAATTTTCTTTTAAAAAAAATCAATGACATACTAAGCTTTAATATCTAATTAATATTAAACCAATAAAAACAACAAATGGAAATTTATTTAAAAATAGTAATAAGAGTTGAAACATACGGTGCTACTCACTGAGTGGTCTAATTTGAACCTCTTTTCCTCAAATCTTTGCTTCTGTTTGAGAATAAGCTCATTCACTGAAAAGAAAAAACAAAAAGCACATATAATTTGTATTGTTAAATGTATCATCTAGTTGTTCTGCTTAAATGGGTTCTATTTTCACTTTAAAAAGCCTCCAAATTAAAAAGATGCTAAGAACGGGGATCCCTGGGTGGCTTAGGGGTTTAGTACCTGCCTTTGGCCTCCCTGCATGGAGCCTGATTGTCCCTCTGCCTGTCTCTGCCTCTCTCTCTCTCTGTGTCTCCCATGAATGAATGAATGAATCAATCAATCAATCTTAAAAAAAAAAAAAAGGATGCTAAGAAGAAAATGCTAGGTTTTCACTTTATTTCAAATTAAAACAATTTTGCCACAGCCTCTACTGCTACAACTGCTATTATTACTATCATTATTTTTTTCAAAATTTTTTTTATTTATGATAGTCACACGGGGCGGGGGGGGGTGGGGCGCGCGGCGGCAGAGACACAGGCAGAGGGAGAAGCAGGCTCCATGCACCGGGAGCCTGACGTGGGATTCGATCCCGGGTCTTCAGGATCGCGCCCTGGGCCAAAGGCAGGCGCCAAACCGCTGCACCACCCAGGGATCCCTACTATCATTATTATTAAAGAAGAATTCTTTGGGGCAGCCCTGGTGGCTCAGCGGTTTAGCGCCACCTTCAGCCAGGGCATGATCCTGGGGTCCCGGGATCAAGTCCCATATCGGGCTCCCTGTGTGGAGCCTGTTTCTCCCTCTGCCTGTGTCTCTGTCTCTCTGTCTCTGATGAATAAATAAATAAAATCTTAAAAAAAAAAAAAAAAAGATGAAGAAGAAGAAGAAGAAGAATTCTCTGGAATACATGCTTTCTCGTACACATCTTCATGATGATACTATCAGCATCTGGAGGAGATAAATCTCATTGTGTGAAACTGTCTCATCCTCCACATGTACCTGGTTGATTCTATAAGGTAGACACTAAGGATTTTTATTTGTTCTTCTTTGTGTTACTTTCCTATAAACATCATGGCAGATATTTACTTCTCCTGCTTATGCATGTTCTCTCTCTTTCTGATAGATAAATAGATAATAAATATCTTTAGAAAATATATCATGGTAGATACTGTCAGTTACCTATCCAAAGCCACCACCCCTCTTTTTTAAATAACATAATTATTTTCCAACTGTGAGGCTGCCACATGTTTTCAGAAAAGCTAGGTTCTACCTCAGCCAAATGGTATGATTCTTGACTAACCTAAGCCAATCTAGGTATTCATACTCTTGCCAATAATTGACATGGGATTAAGCATGTGGCCTAGTTGTAACCAATGAAGGGTATGCTATCTTTCACAGAAAGAAGTGGATAGAAAACACAGGTTCTTTCCCTCCCTTCATTAAGAGATGATACCTGGAACTGCTTAGAGCCATCCTGAAATCTTGGGGGGGGGGGGGCGTGGCGGGGGGGGAAGCTAGTCAAAGAACCAATGCATATGCTGGGATGGAAGAACAAAAAGATGGAAAGAACTTGATCCTATCACCAAACCACTAAATTAATCAATTCTACAAATTCTTTTCTTCTTTTTTTTTTTTTAATTTATTCTTGAGAGACACAGAGAGAGAGAGAGAAAGGCAGAGACACAGGCAGAGGGAGAAGCAGGCTCCATGCAGGAAGCCCCACGTGGAACTCCATCCCGGGACTCCAGGATCACACCCTGGGCCAAAGGCGATGCTAAAATGCTGAGCCACCCGGGCTGCCCCTTTTCTTCTATGTTTAACGACTAACTGGTAACAACAAACAAAAACAACAGAAAATCTAATAAAGGAAAAGAAAGTAGTACTAAGCCAGTTTAGCACTAGCCTAGCACTTTACAGACATTATCTTATGGGTTCTTCTCCCAATTTTAGTAATGAGGGACTATTAAAGGGAGCATCAGGAACTTACCTCATGGTGACATAAAATACAAAACAGAGTTGGGATACAAACCCAACTATCTAATATTTTCCACTATACCACAATCCAACTATAAATATTTCTTACCAAACCAGAGAAGTATTAAACCCACATTAGAAATCCAAGCTTCAAAAATAATTAAGACTCAATCTAAGTAAGACTCAATCTAAAGCTCAAGCAACTCTGAATAGAAGACAAATGTATATGATGCAGTAATTATGTGATAATCAGTACTATCACTGAAGGGGACTTACAAAAAACATACAACAAAGAACAATTAGAGTGTAAATAAGGAGGCTATACATAGAAGGTGACATTAGAATTGGGCCATAAGTGCCCGCTTCGGCAGCACATATACTAAAAATTAGAATTGGGCCATAACATGCACACAGAGCTTCATTACAAAGTGGAAAAGAATTCAGAGAAGAGTGTAAGAAAGAGGGGTTCAAGTCATATAAGACCAAGAGGTAAGGTGACTTTAAATCAATATGGCTGAAACACGGGGTCAAAAGTGATTTTGTTAATGATTAACAGGCTACGAACTAAGGCTAGAAATGAAAATAGATGGAAGCCTGATTCTGAAGAGCCTGGTATGTATCTCATAAGCAAAGTTACTAATATAACCCAGGGAAGAGAAAGGAGAGCTTGAAACAATATAGTGGGAATAAAGAGAAGTACATGAATAAGAGTTTAATATTTCAGTTACAGAATTAACCATTTGAATAAAAACTGTGACTTAAATTTTAATACAAGTGTATACCACATTGCATTTTACTGAGAAATCTTGTATATCACTGAACTTGAAAGATATTCTATATTCATAATTATAAGTCTCTGGATCCTGGCCACAGTGCTAAGAATAAACAATGCATTTCTAATGCTAAAGCTTCCATTCTAGCAACTATCTTTAAATAAATTAAAAAAAAAAAAAAAAGCACATATACTCATGAGACAGACTACGTAGGTCCAAATCCCAATTCTACTACTACTGACTGTGTAACTTTATACAAGTAACCCAACTTCTCTGTGCCTTAGTTTCCTCACCTGAAGAATGAGGATGCTACTGACAGTACCTGTCTCATAGGACTGAAAATGAAATGAGTTAGCTTACAGGAAGCACTTAGGACACTGCCTGCCAGTAGTAAGGTTGTTACATGCTGTATTTACTTTTTTTTTTTTTGTATTTACTTTTTAAACTCAGTATTTTAAAGTAAGTATTTTAAACTTAGCGTTCACATTGTCCCTTCAAAGGATAATGTCATTCATAAGGGAGATAAAATTCAATTTACCAAATTTTTATATAGACAGGGAAAGTTAGAAAAGAGAGTGAGGAAGAGAGATAAAGGCAGGCAGCTGAAGAGAGCTTTCACACAGGAAGGGATAGGGAGAGCTAGAGGGCAAGTCTTGGCAGGAACAAAGGAGAGCAAATGCAGGGATGGGGATAGGGGTGTGGGACAGTAAGACTTCATCTTGCAAAAGGCTTCTAGTAACTGGTAAAAGAAACAGAGCTCTCAAGACCAAGTAGGATGGAAAGAACAGAATGTGTTGGATGACCAAGGGTCCTAGAGGGGACTGAAACAATGCCATGGAAGGTAGAAGAAGAGGTGGGGGAAGGTATTCAGTAAGAAAAGGGTCTGTAATATATAGTGTTTAGGGCAGGAAAGGAAAAATCAAAGTACTTGGTTGACAAAAAAAAGTATGTTAATTATAATGACTAGAAAATCAAATCGTTTTTGAGTGCTTGCCTTCCAATTATTTGCTTTCATTAAAATTAAAGAAACAATTTCATTGTTAACTAATTGAACATTAAGATTGTCTTTGATGAGGGGTCTAGGTCCAGGCAGCTGAAGAGTGTGGTTAGCAAGATGAACAAAGATGAGCAGCTGAGAGCAGCGATTAACCAAAAGTTGATAGAAACTGGAGAAAGAGAACGCCTCAAAGAGTTGCTGAGAGCTAAACTAATTGAATGTGGCTGGAAGGACCAGTTGAAGGCACACTGTAAAGAGGTAATTAAAGAAAAAGGACTAGAACACGTTACTGTTGATGACTTGGTGGCTGAAATCACACCAAAAGGCAGAGCCCTGGTACCTGACAGTGTAAAGAAGGAGCTCCCACAAAGAATAAGAACATTCCTTGCTCAGCATGCCAGCCTTTAAGATTGAATTAGATTGTGTTGTTTTGTGGTTTTATTTCTGAAAGTAAAACTTGCCATAAATTAGGAATCAATTTCCCAAAATAAAATCCTTTTTTGTATGATGGTATACAGTTTTCAGTAATGATGTATACATTGTATTGATTTTTTCCCTAAATGTGTTATTTTAATAAATATCTCATGAATGAGAGGAAAAAAAAGATTGTCTTTGATGATAAATCAGTAAATGCCTTTTTTCTTAATTTCTTAAGTCAGAACGAGGCTAAAAGAAAACTGAGATTACTGTTAACAAAATTCCTTCAATCTCCATCAACAAAGTTCTCAAGAAGACTTACAGTTAAAAAAGGAAAATCTTTTTAAAAAAAGAAAAAGAAAAATTTTAAATTTACAGAATGTTGTATTTCAATTATATTTCAATTTTTTAAAAACTGAGGAGCCGGGCAACCTGGGTGGCTCAGCGGTTTAGCGCCACCTTCGGCCCAGGGGGACCCTGGATCCAGCCTCACATCAGGCTCCCTGCATGGAATGGAGACTGCTTCTCCCTCTGCCTGTGTCTCTGCCTCTCTCTCTGTGTCTCTCATGAATAAATAAAATCTTTTTAAAAAAATAAATAAAAATAAAAATAAAAACTGAGGATCCTAAATAAATGAACAAATAATTAAAAGAATACAATGAAAGTGATTCCTTCTCCTACTAATAACCACTAGGAGTACTAGAACTAATCAAGAAAAGCACCAAAACTGATAAGCAGCACATTTTCAATAAAAATTTATGTCTAATACTTCATAAAATTTGTAAATATTTGATCAATTGCATACTAACTCAGTAATAACCCAGAAAAAAAATTTGAGATCTTTAAATGCTTAATAATGTTAGAAAAGTTAAAACATTTCTATGTCTATAGCTTCTATTTACATAAATTTCTGTTACAGAATAGTATTACAGATAGATCAATAAGGATTTCAAGCATAAAAACACATTATATATGGATAAAATTATGTGGACGATAATGCAATTTAAGTAAAAATTCAAAGAGAAAACGAGTGCATAAAATCTCCCATTGTTAATGAAAGGTGTCTATTTTCAAATCAATGATAAATATCAAATCACTTTGATATTTAGATTCCACTGGATACATTTTAAAAAGAGATAAAAGCTTTATTTTTAAATAACCAGATTTAAAATACTCCTAAAGTTACATCCTTTAAAACCACTTAAACTTATAAAGAAAATTTGAGGATGATCATTTTATTGTTTTTTAAAGATTTTATTTATTTATTAGAGACCGAGAGAGAGAGGGGGGCAGAGACACAGGCAGAGATAGAAGCAGGCTCCATGCATGGAGCCTGACGTGGGACTTGATCCTGGGTCTCCAGGATCACACCCTGGGCTGAAGGCGGCGCTAAACCACTAAGCCACTGGGGCTGCCCAGAGGATGATCATTTTAAATGAGGGATCAATGTGTGAGGAAGAACATCATTTTTCAGAATTTTTATATGAGTCATCCAAGCAAAAAGTTTTGAAGACAACTGCTACATTAAATGTATAGTTCATCCTTCATCCATGACAGGGTCCTAACCTATCAATTAAAAAAAAGTGCAAAGCTATCTAATGCCTTCAAAATTGTAAAACATATACTTGTTTTACCATGCTCAAGAAGAAATCCAAAATTATTTCAAAAGGTTCAAGTCCTAATCCCAACCAAGAATGATAGGCACTACACAAATAAATCATGTAATCTCAAGCTGAAGCAATGGAAATAAGTTAGAACTTGTTAGAAATAAGTTAAGTTAAAAGTTTTTTTTCCCCCTTTCAGTAAAGGGGGGAAAAAAGTAGAATTCCATGTTCAGTAACAGATCTCAAGGGCATCCTGAATGCACAGGATACATATTAAGTCCCTAACTACCTAATATGGGAACTTATGAATTTGACTAATATTGTACAAATGGTAAAGACTGGAATGGATGATGGGCAGAAAAACAGGAAAAGATGTATCAGGATAAAATGTTATTTCCATGGCTGACATACATAATCACATTAAGAAGCAGCACTCTAAGAGACTTCAAATATGGACATAATATACTTACACTCCACTCATCCAAAACCAAAATTTTTAACCATAAAAAGAGAATGTTAAAAAACCAGATCATCATCAAGATAATTTCTAGCTCAGAAATCAGTAAGGTATGACTGTGCTATTTACTGGATATATATGAGAATACATACTTAATGTATGAAATTACCTTCTAACAAAAACAGTACTTTTAAAACTCCTTCCATACTAATATATAGTGTTCCCTCGAGTTAGAAATTCAGATTAAAGAATCTCCAACTTTTGGATTCATTAGGGAATGTTGCCTGGAAATTTTATTTAACACAAAAATTGTCAGAAGATTAGATTCCTTTCTGTATTTAGCCATTCCAAAAGAAGTTTTCCAATGTTACAACTGATAGAAAAATGATTCTAGAGCCTGCTCAGCAGCATCAATCCATGTTTCCAAGTTCACGGACAAAGGTTTCTGCTTTGCCAGACTTTTCATTTCCCTTATACCCAACTTAGCCCATAAAGTCCAGTCCTACAGAGTATCTATCACACCACTCAAATATTTCTTCTTTCCCTAAATTCTTCTCCAAGTCCTTACTTTTCAATTGCCTGCCCCCAGGTCACAGAGGCTCTTCCCCTATTCAGGAATCCAATTACCCCCAGGGTTTTTTGTTTTTTTTTTTACGTCCCCCCCTTCCCCCTTTCCATTAACACTTTCCTCCTTTGACTCCCTTACACCCCAGAAGCACAACCAGCAGGAATGCAACACACTGTATAAAGACAGAGGTATTCTGAACTCTGGCATTCTGTAGCCTCACATTCTGTCCAGCCACCTGTACAAGAAACTAAGAGTTGTGTCAGTCGATTTTTCTCCTTTCATGAAACTTAAAATAACATAATATAGTACTAACATTACATGGTATGGAAATTCTGTCACAAAGTAATGAAGACTGGGGAAAGCACCCAGGTGAGTAGGAAAGAAAGATTTGCTTTACCCCTACACGGTTTTCCAAATAAATCAGTGCCACCACACACTTTTGGGGATAGGATATTTTAAAAAATAAAGAATCATTCCAAAGACTCACCCAAGAAATTAGGATACAGATGGTCAATATTATCCACAACATAGTTACACTTTGGACATCTATTATTATCCTCCAAACTCTGATGAATACACTTGTAGCTATTAGCAGAAAAAAAATAAAATAAGGTTCATTAAACCAGTGAAGAATTAATAAAGTGGTCACAAAATAATGCCTATTAGATTTCTAGTTCTCATTTAAAACAAGTAATTCGCTATTGAATTTATTTCAAAATATTTTATCATAATAAAGTTACATAGAGCATTTATTAGATAACAGTATGCAGAATATTTAAAAATAAACTTGAATAACAAGTCTACTAGATACAGAATATTTAAAAAATGTACTTCTAAGTTTACACAATTTAAGTACTACATAACACCCAAGAAAAGCAAATGCCTATGATTTAATTAAGCAAATAGACTATGTTCTTGATGATATCCTTAATACAAAAAAAATTCAAATAAAAAAAGAAAAGAGCACAGAAAAATCAACAACACAGTCAATGAGCATGAGAAAATCATCACCTTCAGTAGGATAAAAATAATTGGTTTTAAACTATATACTAGTTTTTACCAAACAGAATGGAAAATTTAAGAAAATACAATCACATGTTAATGAGCACATGTCAGTATAAATAACTTCATATATTGCTGAAGGATATGTAACTGCCACAGCCTTTCCAGGAGGCAAATTGTATAGAAAACCTTAAAACTGTATAACACCCTTTGATGTCATTTTCTTTCTAGGGATTTATCCTAAGGAAATGAACAGAGGTATGTAGATAGAAAGGTGTTCAATTCAATTATTATCTGTAAATAGCAAAATAAATTAGAAGCACCAAAACACTTGGACATTGAATAATTTTGTAAACACCAATCCAACATATACCAAAAAATAATCATACTGTAATACATAACTATATGCCATGAAAACTAATAACTATTAGCAGTTATAGCTAAAGAAAGGGAATTACAAGAAATTTTCCTTCCTTACAATATATATATTAATGTTTGAATTTTTACAATTACATACTGGTTTATAATTTTTAAAAAAACTTTTTAAATATTGCTCCATCAGGGATGGTTGGTCATCTGCCTTTGGCTCAGGGCATAATCCTGGAGTTCTGGGATTGAGTCCCACACCAGGCTCCCTGCATGGAGCCTACTTCTCCCTCTATCCGTGTCTCTGCCTCTCTCTCTCTCTCTCTCTCTCTCATTAATAAACAAAATCTTTAAAATATACACATACATATATATGTATATATATATATATATATATACATACTATATATATATATACATAGTTCCATTAAACCACAGAGAAATATCAAATTGACATTAGAAAAAAGTCACCGTATCACTTTTTTATTTATTTTTGTATCATTTTTTACAGACTAAAAAGGAAAATCTCGAACACAGTGGATACAGCACAATCTCGTTACTGTTTTTAAAAAATTGCATATGTGTACATTTAAAATAAACCAAAAAAGACATTCATCATAACGTTAACAGTATATTTCTCTGGGTCATAAAATTTATGGGAAACTTTTTCTTTGTAGATATCTACAAGTTTCTATAGTAAAAACACATTGCGGGCAGCCCCGGTGGTGCAGCGGTTTGGCGCCGCCTGCAGTCTGGGGTGTGATCCTGGAGACCTGGGATCGAGTCCCACATTGCATGGAGCCTGCTTCTCCCTCTCCCTCTGCCTGTGTCTCTGCCTCTCTCTCTGTGTCTATGAATAAATAAATAAATTCTTTAAATAAATAAAAAATAAAAACGCATTGCTCAGGACTCCTGGGTGGCTCAGATGGTTAAGCATCTGCCTTCAGCTCCCATCTCTCAGCATCCTGGGACAAAGCCCCAGGTCATGCTCCCTGCTCAGCAGGGAGTCTGCTTCTCACTCTCCCTCTGCCCCTCCTCCTGTTTTTGCTCCATTCTTGTTCTCTCTCAAATGAATTAAAAAAAAAAAAAAAAAAGCATTGTTACTAACAATCAGAAAAAAAATATTTCTAAGAAATTACAAGGCTGATTTATAAAGAAGATTCCTAAAAAGATAGCATCTTTTATTCTGTATCCAAATTACTATAAATCTGGGACACCTGGGTGGCTCAGCGGTTGAACGCCTGCCTTTGGCCCAAGGTGTAATTCTGGAGTCCCTGGATCAAGTCCCACATCAAGTCCCTGCATGGAGCCTGCTTCTCTCTCTGCCTATGTCTCTGCCTCTCTCTCTCTCTCTCTTTCATGAATAAATAAAATCTTTTTTAAATATTACTATAAATTTATTTCAGCTTTATAAACTGAAGCTGATTTTTATAAGCCTCTTTCTTCATTCTACCTTATCAAAACAGAAACCTTCATCCATCAGGTTTCTCTGTACTAATTATCAACTACTTTCTCATCTCACATTTGGTACTTTCAAGTAATGATAGAAAACTGATGTAGTGATGGGTCTTTGGCACAGCACAAGGATCTAAAGATCAGAGTAAATGGCTGGCACAGAACAGTTTATTTATAAATATATATAACATATATAAATATATAAAACAAATGACTTGTACAGTGTTCCAGAAATAATAACATCACCTGTTGCAATTAAGACAAGGCTACGATTACCATATTACCACAAGATAGGCTCCATATCTAACAGAAAATTTCCTACATAGACATTTCAATGAAGGAAATAATATACAAATTTTTTTTCATTTTTATTGCAAGGGAGAAACATAAAGCAGGTATGCAATTACAACATGGAAACACAGTCTGCTTAGGGGAATGGAAATGAGTTCCTATTACTAGAAAATATTCCCACATGACAAGATTTAGCCTTTAAAAAAATCTGCAAGTTCTGGGCAGCCCGGATTGCTCTGTGGTTTGGCACCGCCTTCAGCCCAGGGCGTGATCCTGGAGACCCAGGATCGAGTCCCAATCTGGCTCCCTGCATGGAGCCTGCTTCTCCCTCTTCCTGTGTCTCTGCCTCTGTGTGTGTGTCTCTCTTGAATAAATAAATAAAATCTTAAAAAAAAAAAACTAACTTGTTTAAAAAAATAATAAAAAAATAAAAAAAATCTGCAAGTTCAAATAAACCAAGTCATGAAGTAGAGAATCGGGGACTGTTATGAAAGATGAGAGAAGGGGTTGACAGATAAGCAGAAGGACATTTGAAATCTTAGCAAATGACTTTTATAAAGAAATGACTGTTAGAAATGAACAAATAATATGACAAGGAGAACAAGCTAAGTCATTAACCCAGTGAAAGAGTTTGTCAACAGACAAGAAATTATCCGAGAGCCCGGTAGAATATCCTCCTCTATTTATAGCATCCTAATCATCCTTCAGCATCCTAATTCCTTGTCATTAGATTTACTACCACACCATCCACTCCTAGAAGAGAAAATAGTCTAGGACACAGCCAGAAGGACCTGTCCTCAGAAATAAAAGTTCAAGTGACTTTTCCATATTGCATTGACAATATCCATCTACATTATAAAATGAAAATGCATCAAATTACATACTGTGTAAAACTGACATGACAATAAGATATATCTCACTACCATCCCAAAGTAGACCTGCCCTGGTTTGAGAAATTGTAACTATCTCATTTTGTATTTATCTGTGTATGTGTCTATCATCTCCTCTTCTATTTGTTCATTCAAAGCAAGGCTTTGTTTTAATTCATCTCTGTACCCTCAATGTCTAGCACAATATCCCGTTAGAGTTTAACTAAATAAATGTTGAATGCATGAAGAAATACAGACAAAAAAGAAACATGCTGTCTTCTGGGTCATATAACCATTAGAAATTCTCAATTATTTCTTTCACGGTAACTCAATAGAATTACCATCACCCCACCTGAGATGTGGTATTTTGTATACCAAAAGAAGGATAAGAAGAGGATCAAAATAGGGGGGATAAAAGGATATCTATCTTGGGTCTACCTGAGAAGTTTTCAAAAGCTACTCACACTGAAACTCTTAAAAATAGTAATTCCAGGGATGCCTAGGTAGCTCAGTGGTTGAACATCTGCCTTTGGCTCAGGACATAATCCTACAGTCCCGGGAGGGACTCCATCGTGTCCCACATTGGGTTCCCTGCATGGAGCCTCCTTCTCCCTCTGCCTATTATGTCTCTGCCTTCCGTGTCTCTCATGAATAAATAAAATCTTAAAAAAAAAAAAAAGAAAGAAAGAAAGAAAACTGAATAATCAGAAAATTCTCAAAAAAGGGGACTGTAACAAGAACAGGAAGGACAAATCTATACCAATAGTCCTACATAATAACCAGGAATAAAGAAAGACTAATAGCAAGGTACAAGATGATGAATTAGAAGTCCCAAAAGACAAGCTGATACCCAAAAGACAGCTATCTGTCTGACTGCAGATAGCTGGAAGATGGACAACACCGAGGAGTGCTATTAATTATAATTAATTTGTAATGAAACAGAATAGTAACTCAGAACTTGGTAGACATGAGGTCTGAGAAGCAAGGTGTGTGGTGCAAGCTGGAGGCAGCAAAGAGAAAGACCAAACCTTACATCTACATCACAAAAAAGCCAGTTTTTTTTTAGATTTTATCATATCACTAAGTTTGGTTAGACAAAAGCTAACTGCAGACTCACTCTCAAGTGGGAATACTGTCTCCACCCTGTTAAAAATTAAGAGTTACCATTTATAAGCGAGATAGAGATAAACAGTTCTGATTAGTGTTAATAATCCGGATGGACCCTGGAAGCGGTAACACTGCTCAGTTCCTGTTTACCAGCCAGCGTTCAAGTCAGTGAAGATCTAATCCAAGAGGCTACCATTAACGACTGAAGTTACACCAGCCCCACATGATAGGACAGGGTAAATAATTATGAGCTTTTCTTTTAAAGTACAAAATGCCTCATGGTTTCACAAGCCTGACATAGGACTGCCAGTCTCCAAGTTTATTAGCTCCTGTCAACCTATGGTCTCCATCCTACCAAAACCTGCTCTGTGGAAGGTATCTTAAAACACATTTATCTGGGTGGCTCAGTCAATTAAGTGTCTGCCTTCAGCTCAGGTCATGATCCCAGGGTCCTGGGATTAAGCCCTACATCGGACTCCCTGCTCAGTGAGGAGACTGCTTTGCTTCTCCCTCTCTCTCTGCCTGCAGGTCCCCCTGCTTGTGCTTTCTGTCACATAAATAAATAAAATCTTTTAAATACATAAGTAAATAAAACACATTCATATCAGCTTATAACATGAATTATAACAAGGGTCTAAACAAACTATTTTCATTTGAAGGAAAAAAACAGATATTTAAGAAACCAGTAGGGTTTTCCAACAAAGACCTAAGGACACACCATGAAGACTATAGAACTCATTGAAAAGGCCAGGACTATTTAATTATAAAGTCAATCAGTAATTTATTACACTTCACAATACAGTGAAGCAAGAATATTATACTGATTTAGGAGACTCTTCCACATCCTTTTAAAATGTCACAGTGAAATTTAAATTAAAGAAGGGAGTTAGAAAAAATTAGTTCCTCACTTTATAATTTGTACCAAACATTTACACCTTCAAAACCATGAAAGAGGTGGTGGTGAAGGAATAGGAAGAGAGAAGAGAAAAGGGAGGAGGGAAGAGAAAAAGGAGGAGGAGAGACAAGTTGAGTGACTGGACAAATATAAAATTTTAGGGCCAGAACCAGAATCCTGATTTATCAACTTCAAGACCCTGCTCTTTTAGCTCCCTAATCAGTATTTTTCAAATGTGGGCAATTTTGTCCCCTACTGGATATCTGGCAAGTCTGGAGACAGGGCAGCCTGGGTGGCTCAGCGGTTTAGTGCTGCCTTCAGCCCAGGGCATGATCCTGGAGACTCAGGATCGAGTCCCATGTTGGGCTCCCTGCATGGAGACTGCTTCTCCCTCTGCCTGTGTCTCTGCCTCCCTCTCTCTCTCTCTCTCTCTCTCTCTCGATCTGTCTCTCTCTCTCTGTGTCTCATGAATAAAAATCTTAAAAAAAAAAAAATAGAAACCTTTAAAAAAAATGCCTGGTTTGTCATTTTTGGTTGTCATATTTGTGAGGAAAGGGGCTGCTACTGGGTAGAGGCCAGGGATACTGCTAAACAATCTACGATATCCAGGATAATCACTCACAACAAAGAATTATCTGGTCCAATATTCAATACAACCAAAGGCTTATAGAGCCTAATCTAAATCATCCAATTTTCCAGAGATGAAAATCAAAATCTCTAAGGAAGGGACATGGTTTCCTATGGAATGCTATAGTACTGGATCAATTAATGGACCCAAGGAAACACTACTGTTAAACCATCAGCCTAAGATCAAGACCATACATGAATCAATCTAAAAGCAAGACACACATGACCAGAATTTCAGTAGCAATATGGAGCAGAAAGTGATTTATGAACTATAAGGATATAATGCAATGATATATCAGGAAATCAAAATTATAAAACCGGCAAAAAAAATTCTGAAAGAATACACCATCACTCCTTGCCAGTGATAACATCTAAGGAAGTAGACAAAAAAGACTAGAAAAATGGTGACATTTACTTTTCATGTTACAACTTTCTGAACAATAAAAGTTTTTTTTAGCAAAGAGTACATATTACTTATTGTAATAACTTATATTTTAATAAAAATCATAGTGCAAGCTAAAGCCATTTTTATTCTAAGCTTCTTCTCAAGTGACTAGCAGATTGGATATACCTATCACTGATGTGTCAGGCTCCAAATCAAACTAAAATACTTACAAACTGGTAATAACACCCAGTACTTGACTAGTGAATATCAATACCAGGTATTACATTCAACTTCAGAATAAAATTATGGGTCTAACTTCAATATGAATTAGAATACAGGGACTATTAGAACACAACAGAAATACTAAGCCAAAAATACTGTATCAACAGTGTATAAATAATTTATGGACATGATTGACTGCAAATATAATATGCCACTCCCAAACAAAAAAAACACAAAAATAAATAAATAAAAGGAATTAAACACAGATTACACAACCATTAGGGTGGCTACCATTAAAAAAAAAAAAAAACAGGGGATCCCTGGGTGGCGCAGCGGTTTAGTGCCTGCCTTTGGCCCAGGGCGCGATCCTGGAGACCCGGGATCGAGTCCCACGTCGGGCTCCCGGTGCATGGAGCCTGCTTCTCCCTCTGCCTGTGTCTCTGCCTCTCTCTCTCTCTCTCTCACTGTGTGCCTATCATAAATAAATAAAAATTAAAAAAAATATTTAAAAAAAAAAAAAAACAGGGGATCCCTGGGTGGCGCAGCGGTTTAGTGCCTGCCTTTGGCCCAGGGCGCGATCCTGGAGACCGGGGATCGAATCCCACATCGGGCTCCCGGTGCATGGAGCCTGCTTCTCCCTCTGCCTACGTCTCTGCCTCTCTCTCTCTCTCTCTCTCTCTCTCTCTCTCTGAGACTCTGTGTGACTATCATAAATAAATAAAAATTAAAAAAACAAAAACAAAAAAGAAAGAAAATGACAAATGTTGGAGAAGATGTGCAAAAACTGGAACTCTTGCGTACTTCTGGGAGAAACGTAAAATGGTACAGCAACTACAGAAAACAACATGGAGGTTCCTCAAAATATTAAATATAGAACTACCGTATGAAATAGCCATTCTGCTTCTGAGTATATATCCAAAAGAACTGAAACCAGGATCTCAAGAAGATATTTATACATCAATGTTCAAAGCATCATTCTTAACAAATGAACAGATAAATGAACAAATAAAATAGAGTTTATATACATGCAATGGAACACTATTCAGCCTTAAAAAGGAAGGAAACTTTGACATATGCTACAAGGATGAAACTTAAGGACCTTATGCTAAGCAAATTAGGCCAGTCACAAAAATACAAATACTATTTGATGCCACTTATATGAGGTATCTAGAATAATCAAATTCACAGAAACAAAGTAAAATGGTGATTGACAGAGGCTGGGGGGAGGGGGAATGGAGAGTTACTTAAAGATTATAAAGTTTCAGTTTTGCAAGATAAATGCTAGAGATTGCACAATGCAAACAAACATTACTCAATTTAAAAATGGTTAAGACAGTAAAGTTTACGTAATGTGAATTTTACCACAATTAAAAATTTTTAAATATACTGATTAATGTGACATATTATACAAGACTAAACAACTGAAGATAACACTGCAAACTGTTAAAGTAGAAAACATAGGTCTTTTTAATCCCCTATATCTTTTTCCCATGACTTTCTAACATCCTTTACTGGGCCTCATACTTATCTCCACAAGTGAGTTAAAGATGCTTCATGCTTCATCCTAATTACCCAGCACTCTTCAATTTTCTAAAACAGTAATCAAAACTCTATAATAATTAATCAACCCAAAAGTTTTAAAATCCATCTGTAAGTAAATCTAAGTATTTCACAGAAATTGTGCACCAACCATATGCTTACTACCTTGAGCTGCTTAACTTGTAAAAATATATTGATCAAAGAAATTACAAGATAACCAAAATTATTTTAAAAACATAACTTCTCACTGGCTGCATTTACACACAAGTTAAAAATCAAGACACTTTTGCTAAATAAAATCATCTTACCAAAAGCTGTGGCCACATTTCGTCATGTATGCTTCCTCAATCATATCAAAGCAGATAGGGCTAAAAAGAAAATGGAAAATTTTTTTCAGTAGAGTGATTATAAATTGACAAGCCTGGTTACAATACCAACAAAATCATTTATCAATAACATAGCTAGTCTTCAAACATCTATCAAGAATTTCTGTTGAGTTAAAGGTGCTTTAGGGGATTGGTGGTAAGACAACAATTTATTCAAGAAGCCCTAACAGTCATCAAGCTCAGGAATCCCTGGGTGGCTCAGCAGTTTAGCGCCTGCCTTTGGCCCAGCGCGTGATCCTGGAGTCCCCGGATCAAGTCCCACCTGGGGCTCCCTGCATGGAGCCTGCTTCTCCCTCTGCCTGTGTCTCTGCCTCTCTCTCTCTCTCTCTCTCTGTCTTTCATGAATAAATAAAATCTTAAAAAATTTAAATAAACAAATAAATAGAAAAAAAATAAGTCATCAAGCTTTAAGATGAATTAAATGAGTAAATTAAAATGGCCCCAGTACTTTTACACATCCATAGTCACAAGAGTCCTTAAAGTTCCATGCAATAATGTATATTTTAATAATACAGTATTGCAATATCTTTTTCAACTATCCCTGTACTCAAAAGCACCTAATCCAAATGCTATTTCATTTAGTATTTAAAAAAACTAGCTCCCTAAGTTTATAAATTACAATTCCAATATCAATAACTCTTCTATATAATGAAGATAGTAAATTATAACTAATACTTAAAATAGTACAATTTAAAAATGATGTATATTAACTCCTTTAATCTTTTCAACAAAGGGTTTGTAGGTACATATTACTAAACACATTTAATAGAAGCAAATTAAGGCACAAAGATTTTACAGTTATAAAGTTAGATGATTACATACACACAGTTAAATGATTATGATTTTCAAACTTAGGTCTATGCTCTTAACCACCATTCTATGCTAATTCCAGATACAATGAGTTAAATACCAAGTCATACCAATATAGTTCTGGCCAACAAAAGGTAGTTATTAATCACGAAGAGACCACTATCTACCAGAAAAATACAAAATCTTATAAAGAGATTTCCATTTATCTTTCTTTTCCTTCTGAAAACTCTGATGAAGTCTCCAGAGAGAAAATAGCCATCTTCTTATTTTTTATTTTTTAGGATTTGTTTGTTTGAGAGAGAGAGTGCAAAAAAGCGGGGGCAGAGGGAGAGAGAGGGAATATATATTTTTTTTTAATTTATTTATTTACGATAGTCACACTCAGAGAGAGAGAGAGAGAGAGAGGCAGAGACACAGGCAGAGAGAGAAGCAGGCTCCATGCACCGGGAGCCCGACGTGGGATTCGATCCCGGGTCTCCAGGATCGCTCCCTGAGCCAAAGGCAGGCGCCAAACCGCTGCGCCACCCAGGGATCCCAGAGAGAGGGAATATAAAAGCAGATTCCCCACTGAGTGCAAAGCCTGACAAAGGGCTCAATCCCAGGATGCTAAATAAGATCATGATCTGAGTCAAATCAAGAATCAGCCACTTAACCGATGGGGCCAGCCAGGCACCCCATAATAGCCATCTTCTGACGAAGATAAAAACCGTAAGCTAGGAATATAGGTTCCTTGATGACACCCTCAAGCAGCTGCATCATCTATGGACCGCCTACCTCTGGACTTCAAATTACATGAGAAAAGTAAATCTTCACTTGTTTAAGGCAGTTTTTATCAAGTTTTCTGTTACTGGCATACATACCCAATCCTTATTAATGATACATTTAAATTATAAAATGAAAATTCACTCATTTCTTCAAGAAAAATTTCCTGGGCATAAATACTATCTTAGAATATGAAATCATAAAAATAGTTATAAAATCCCATGTTGCACAAGCTCAGAGTTTTACCACATATAGTGAGTTGGTTTAGACTGTGTTGGTTTTGTCAGCCTTTACTCTGCTGGATTTAGAAAAAAAGGAGGTCTACTAAACATGGAGATGTGGTAATTTCTCTTTTGAAACAAAGTTCATCTTGTTCCTGCTTGATGGAGTTCAGGCTACAGTACCCTCCTAAGAGCATGTGGATGAGCTATGTAAACTGCTCTGTGAGCCCAGTTTGTGGCTGAAGGGTGCTGAAGAACAGATCTGGGAAGGACAGATTTTACTTTATAAGTACAGTTGGCTACTGGGTGCTCAGGCAGATGTCTTAAGGCTCAAAACCCAGAGTGGAAGCAACATTTACATCTTCCCCTTTTTATTAAAGACCTTTTTTAGAGTAGTTTTAGGTTCACAACAAAATTGAAAGGAAGATACAGAGATTTCCCATATATTTGATGTCCTAAACATATGCATATCTTTTGCCATTATCAACATCACTCACCAGAATGGTATACTTTGCCCCAAAGATGAATTTACACTGACACATCACAATTACAAAGTCCACACTTTACCTTAAGATTCACTCTTCATATTGTACATTCTATGTGTTTGAACCAAAGCATATTGATATATATTCATCATTATAATAAAAAGATTATTTTTCACTGGCCTAAAAATCCTCTTGCTCTGCCTACTCCTCTCTCTCTCCTCGTACTCCTCTCTCTCTCCTCGTGCACAATCACTGATCTTTTGACTGTCTCCAGTTGTGTCTACTTTAGAATGTCACAGAGTTGGGATCATACAGTATGTAGCCTTTTCAGATTGGCTTCTTCCATTTTGTAATATGGCTTTAAGATTTCTCTGCATCTTTTCAAGGCTTGATAGCTCATTTCTTCTTAATGCTGAATAATATTCATTGTCTGGATGTACCACACTGTATTTATCCATTCACCTTCTAAAGAACTCCTTGGTTGCTCCAAGATTTGGGAATTATAAATAAGCTGTTATAAGCATCCAATGGCAGGTTTCTGTGTATTCATAAGCTTTCAACTCCTTTGGGTAAATACCAATGGGTAACAACAAAATTTTTATGGTAAAAGTATGTTTAGTTTTCTAAGAGACCACCAAACTGTCTTCCAAAAGGCGCCAGTACCATTTTTTCATTCCTATCAGCATAGAGCTAGACTTCCTGTTGCTTCCTATTCTCCTCAGCAACTGGTGTAGTCAGTCCTCTAAATTATAACCATTCTAAAAGGTGTATATTAATACCTAATTGTTTTGATTTGCATTTTCCTGATGACATATGATACGGAACATAATGTTTTCATATGCTTATTTGCCATCGATGTATCTTTGGTGAGGTGTATGTTGAAGTCTTTGATTCATTTTTTTAATCAGGTTGTTTTCTTACTGTTCAGTTTTAAGGGTTCTTTGTATATTTTAGATAAAAGTTTTTTATGAGATATGTCTTATACAAATATATTCTACTGAGCTGTGGCTAATCCTTCCATTCTCTTAACAGTATCTCTCACAGAGCAGAAATTTTTAATTCTAGGCAGCCTGGGTGGCTCAGCGATTTGGCACCGCCTTCAGCCCAGGGCCTGATCCTGGAGACCCAAGATCAAGTCCCACATCAGCCTCCCTACATGGAGCCTGCTTCTCCCTCTGCCTGTGTCTCTGCTTCTCTCTCTCTTTGTTTCTCATGAATAAATAAATAAAATATTTTTTAAAAGAAAAGAAATTTTTAATTTTAAAGAAATTCCATTTATTGCTCCTTTTTATAGATCATGCCTTTGGTGTTCCACCTAAAAACTCATAACCAAATTCAAAGTCATCTAGATTTCCCCTATGTTATCTTCTAGGAGTTTTACAGTTTTGCATTTTACACTTAGGTCTGTGATGCATTTTTAGCTGATTTTAGTGAATGGTATAAGGTCTTTATAGATTCTTTTTTTTTTTTTTTTACATGTGGATGTCCAGTTATTTCAGCATCATTTATTAAAAAGACCATCTTCGGGATCCCTGGGTGGCGCAGCAGTTTAGCGCCTGCCTTTGGCCCAGGGCATGCGTGATCCTCGAGACCCGGGATCGAATCCCATGTCGGGCTCCCGGTGCATGAAGCCTGCTTCTCCCTCTGCCTATGTCTTTGCCTCTCTCTCTCTCTCTCTATCATAAATAAAAAAATTTAAAAAAAATTAAAAAGACCATCTTGGGCAGCCCCGGTGGCTCAGCGGTTTAGCACTGCCTTCTGCCTGGGTCATGGTCCTGGAGACCCAGGATCGAGGTCCATGTCAGGCGTCCTGCATGGAGCCTGCTTCTCCCTCTGCCTGTGTGTCTCTGCCTCTCTCTCTCTCTCTCTCTCTCTCTCTCTGTGTCTCTCATGAAAAATAAATGAAATTTTTAAAAATATATATTAAGAGCATCTTTGGGGGATCCCTGGGTGGGTCAGCGGTTTGGCGCTTGCCTTTGGCCCAGGGCACGTGATCCTGGAGTCTTGGGATCGAGTCCCACATCAGACTCCCTGTATGGAGCCTGCTTCTCCCTCTACCTGTGTCTCTGCCTCTCTCTCTCTCTCTGCCTCTCATGAATAAAATCTTTTAAAATCAATTAATTAATTATATTTATATAAATGTTTATATTTATATAATTAAGTAATTGTTATTTTTATTTATATATTTATTAAAATATTTATATGTATTTATATATTTATAAAATATAAATATTTTATTTATATTTATATATTTATATTTATATAAATAAATAAATGGGATAAATGAATGAATGAATGAACCATCTTTTCTCTCTCTCTCTTTCTAGTAGGTAGTGACGTTGGTAGAACTCACAACCCAAGGTCAAGACCTGAGCTGAGATCAAGAATAGGAAGGATGCTTAACCGAATGAGCCACCCAAGTGCCTAAAAAAACTCTTTTTTGTATTGTCTTTGCTGCTCCTTTGTCAAAGATCAGTTAACTATACTGGTCTATTTTGGAGTTCTCTATTCTTTACTACTTGATCTGCTTATTCTTTCTCTAATACCACACTGTCAACTACTTATTACAATTACATATGGTATTTTGGTTTAAAAAAAAAAAAACTGTCTCTCTGAGTGAAACTCTGTAGTCCCTACCTACACTGATTAATTTCTAAAACTCAATTGTTACATACACAGTAGCAAATATCCAAATTTTCTACCACAGAGGGTCTAGATATTAACATACCAACCTTTTAAACAGCTCTTCTAATAAAGCATTTTTAAGATTTGAAGAAAAAGATATTTCTGTTCCCTAAGTAAATATGTTTATAAGTTTACGTGAAAATACCATCACATCTCTGTTTCATGCTGCATTAACTGAAGCTCAGAAGCAAGATGCCAAATGTCTTAACAGACTGGTCTTAGTCCAGACTCTTGATTTCTTTTCAGACCATGATCTCAGGGTGGTAACACTGAGCCCTGAGTTGGGCTCCAAGCTTGAGATTCTCTCTACCGCTCCCCCTTCTTAAAAAAATAGTAAGATGTACTATTATACTACTAAAAAAGAAAAGTTTATTCTGCTAAATAAACTATAATAATACTTTCTTACCAGCTAGGAATTTGATTTATGCTTCTCTTTTTTTACGATTTATTTACTTATTTGAAAGAGAGAGCAAGAGCAAGAGAGAGCACAAGCAGAGGGAGAGGGAGAGAGAGAGAGTAGTAGACGTCCAGCTGAGCAGGGAGCCTGATGCAGGGCTCTATCCCAGGACCCTGAGGTCATGACCTGAGCTGAAGGTAGACACTTAACCTACTGAGATACCCAGGAGCCTCTATGCTTCTCTAAAACACTCTTTAAGACTTAAACAAGTCTTATCATGACCCTGTTGTGGAAAAAAATATGCACATGCACATGATTAGAATTTTCCTACAAAATTCTCATTCTTTGGGGTCTAACTTTCCTGAACCACTTTTGACTAAGTCACTGATACCCAGATTTTTCCACACAATATTCTCCACTACTTTGATGAGGTAAAATTTATTCAGCGAATCTAAGACAGAACTAAATGCTATTGGTAATGGGATCTTAAACCAGGTTTACATTTGGCCAGCTAACCTACATCTGACACCAGCTTTAGGAATGTTGCTAAACATGTCTAATTTATACCTCATCCTAGAACCTCCTCCACCCTTCACTCCCACATATAAATATTTAGTTCATAAGGAATAAAACAATAATTCACAATTGTCTCAGAGACTTTCTTCCAGTCTGCTGAAACCTATATTCAAGTTTTGAGGCAGATGTTGTCTGTGTTTATACATCTACATGAAGTGACTACGTGACGCTACCTCCAACTGCCACCCTGCAAATGGGAATTTTTTTTAATTCCACCATATATCATCCAAAAAAAAATATCATCCAGTTTTCAGATATGTCAGAGTATAAAAGAAGAAAAAAGTTCAACTTAGAGTAAAAAAATTAAGACAGGGATCCCTGGGTGGCGCAGTGGTTTGGCGCCTGCCTTTGGCCCAGGGCACAATCCTGGAGACCCGGGATCGAGTCCCACGTCAGGCTCCCGGTGCATGGAGCCTGCTTCTCCCTCTGCCTGTGTCTCTGCCTCTCTCTCTCTCATTCTCTCTGTGTGTGACTATCATAAATAAAAATTAAAAAAAAAAAAATTAAGACAAAGTAAAATAAAAGCAAGAGAGGACCCTTGGGTTGGCCAAAGGACAATATGAAATACAATCAGCTCACTCTGCACTTGTGAAAATTTAACTGCAAGCCGACTTACCCTCTTGCTATGTATATACTTAGAATACTAGAGGGAGAGGAGGGATAAATGAAAAATTGCTTTCGGACACTGGACACTAAACAGCACAGTACTGAGATCTTTGAGGGAAAGAATTTTAGAAATCTACACTGGATTTTTAAGTCTTTGCTGAATACTACTCATATGTACCCAGGGCAAAAACTCTACAAGATCAGTTAAAAATGACCAAGAAACTATAAAATGCAGGGCACTTAATAGAAAACCCAGAAGAGTCATTAGTAGCGGAGCTAAACTAGCTCTAGAAAAAGGACTCACCAGCCATCCTCAAAATAAAATTTTTATAACAAATGCATGTGAATCTATAATTTTCTCAAAATAAAGTTTTATTACAAAAAAATTTAACTTAATTAAAAAATACTCAAAAGGATTAAACTGATCTGCAAAGAACTTCGCTTCCTGCCAGAACAAAGTCCAATAGTCTGTAAAGGAAAAAAATAAAATTCAGCATTTAGTAATGGCAATGTCCATTACTGTCCACTATCAAAAAAAAAAAAAATTACTAGGCACAGAAAATAGCAGGAAAATGTGGCCCATAAAAAGGAGGAAAACCAGTCAATAGGAACAAAAAATACATAATGGAATTAGCAGAAAAGACTTCAAAACATTTATTACAAATATGCTCCATGATTTAAAGGATCACAGAAGTATGAGGGAAATGGAAGACATACAAAGAACCAGTTAAAAAATACAGTACCTGAAAATACAACAAGAAATATGAATTCATAAGAGAAAGTAAAATGCAATTCCTAGAAATTTTAAAAACCACATCAAATACAAAGCATTACTGACATGGACTCATCAATACGTGAAACACAAGGTAAGAAGTTGTGAATGTGAAGATAGGTCAATAGACATTATCTAAATGAAAACACAAAAAGAAAATAAACAGAAGACAGAAAATCCAATAGCTCTGGTGAAGGTATTTCCATACCCACTACCAAAAACTAAAGTAAAGGCATTTGATATATCGTACAAACTTAAGCTTGCCAAAAGGTTATCTCTGTCATTTAATTGCATTCAAAAACCAACATTACACAGTCACCTGTGTGGCTCAGTCAGTTAAGCATCTGGCTCAAGTCATGATCCTGGGGTCCTGGGATTGAACGTGTAGGGCTCCCTGCTGAACAGGCACCCTACCCTGCTTCTCCCTCTGCCCCTCTCCACCTCATGCACACGTGTGCTCTCTCACTTTCTCAAATAAATAAAATCTTAAAAAAAAAATCACAGAAGAGATACAGAAAATTGTTTTTTAAATATCACAATTTTGAATTTATTAAAAGACACATCTCAGTTAAGCAAGGGTCATATCACACAATGAGTTTGACTCTCAGGTTACATTTTTTTTTTTTTTTTTTTATTT
Source organism: Canis aureus (assembly GCF_053574225.1). NCBI lineage: Eukaryota > Metazoa > Chordata > Mammalia > Carnivora > Canidae > Canis > Canis aureus. The sequence continues at coordinate 57,775,957 of NC_135616.1, forward strand.
ATTTATGATAGTTACAGAGAGAGAGAGAGAGGCAGAGACACAGGCAGAGGGAGAAGCAGGCTCCATGCACCGGGAGCCCGATGTGGGATTCGATCCCGGGTCTCCAGGATCGCGCCCTGGGCCAAAGGCAGGCGCCAAACCGCTGCGCCACCCAGGGATCCCTCAGGTTACATTTTTAATCAGAGCTGTATTCGTAATGTCCCTAACATTTGTATGCATTGCCTACTTCAAAAACAGCATTCAGAGGCACCTGGATGGCTCAGTGGTTGAGTGGCTGCCTTTGGCTCAGATCCCAGGATCCTGGGATCAAGTCCCACACCAGGCTCCCAACAAGGAGCCTGCTTCTCCCTCTGCCTAAATCTCTACTTCTCTGTCTCTCTCATGAATAAATAAATAAAATCTTAAAAGAAAAAAAAAAAAGCACCCAAATTTATTGAATAATACAAAGTATATTACAAACTCTTCAATAAAATTGTAAATACATTGTTTAATCCATGTGTATTGTGGTACTGACACTAATTCTATTACGCTACAACAAATTTTTCAACTATCTCACAGTTCTGATTAGAACTAACCAAGCATTCAAATCTTTCAAAGGTTAAGTACTAAAAACATAACATTACCAAGATAATCAGAGCAAGGTACAATCTACAGTCATTTAGAAAAATAAATAGTTGTATCTTATCTAAACAAAACCAAAAAACCACTTTCATATTCTGGCACCAAATGCCACACCCTAGCAATTACTACCTGATTCTTTTCAGTAATTTTATAATTTATGTCTCAAAATGTCCAAAACTTGAAATTTTTCTAGCTTCCTCCTCCCCTTTACACCTTTACTGCCATTCAAGTATCCCTAAGCCATCTTCCATTTTCAACTGGCCTCAAAGAATTTCCTTGAAAGACAAGGAAATGGGTGCAAAAGAAAAAAATAAACCTCAAATCCTCCTTTACACCAACATTAATAGCACACCAATGTTCACAGGCAGAACCAGTTTCAGCTTCTGTCCCATCATCACACTCCTTACTACTTTCATTTCATATGATAAAATGCCCTTAAAAAACTTAAATCTTTTTTCAAAAGCAGAGATTAAATTTATCTGGTATTTTGTAAAATGATTTCTCCCTACCTATCTTCATTAAGACCTGTTTGGGGTTTTTTTCTTAAGATTTTTATTTAAAAAGAGACATAGAGAGAGAGAGAAAGAGACAGAGGCAGAGACACAGGCAGAGGGAGAAGCAGGCTCCACACCAGGAGCCCGACGTGGGACTGGATCCTGGAACTCCAGGATTCAGGGCCTGGGCTGAACGCAGCACTAAACCACTAAGCCACCAGGGCTGCCCAAGACCTGTGTTTAACATGGTCTTATGTCACATATTTCATGGATAAAGACAGATAAGGTAAGGGGGAAAAAAGAAGAGAAGACAAGCTTTGTAGACTCTGTAATTTATTAATGGAATTGTTTTTTTAAGGGGGCGAGGGGCCCCTGGCTGGCTCAGTCAGAAGAGCATGCATTTCTTGATCTTCAGGTCATGAGTTCAGGCCCCACATTTACTTAAATGAATAAATAAATATATAAAAACTTCCTAAAATTTTTTTATATATTTTATTTATTTATTCATGAGACACACACACAGAGAGAGAGAGAGAGAGAGAGAGAGAGAGGCAGAGACATACGCAGAGGGAGAAAGAAGCAGGCTCCATGCAAGGAGCCCGATGTGGGACTCGATCCCCAGTCTCCAGGATCACACCCTGGGCTGCAGGTGGCACTAAACCGCTGCGCCACCAGGGCTGCCCCAAAAAATTTTTTAAAGAAGAAATTTTTTAAAGCGACAAGGGAGACTCAAAGTAGCTATCTGCTAGCTCCAAGGAAAAAGATTTTAAAATGTAGGAGACTACAATGGGCCAGGAAAGAAAGGACACCATGATTAATACAAGTAACAGTCATGAAAAAATAAGAAATGTAGCCAGATCTCTGGTACTCAAACAAAAGAAAAAGTAGCTTAAATCAGGAAACCAAATCTGAAACCAACTATGGTCAAGAAGTGTCACTACTGATTCCTCCAGCATGAAAATTACCCAATACACTCTCAAGCTTGACCTGGATCTTGTTCTAGTCAGATTCCCAGGACTCCTTAAACGAAATATCAATTCTAACTATCATCAGGGACTTGGAATTGGAGAGTTCTAATTAGGTTTGCATACATTTAAGATAGGTGCAGCAATTAAGAGAATTATCTCAGAGCAAACACCAGGACTAGGCCTCAAAGGATCTAGAGGGTTGGGTTCAAGGTGGATCCACTGACTTCACCATAGCAATATGGAATAAAGATCTTCACTAGTGTTCTACCATTAATGTGACTAACAGCTTCTTTTTTCTGCTTCTCAAGGACATGAAACTAAAATATACAGTCCTTCCAATACCAATACTGTAAGTCAAATAGTACAATTCAGATGTTTATTTCAAATTCCTCAGAGAGAAAATGAGTCAGATGTTTACAAGATGAACCACCTAGGTACCCCCTATGTGGATTTTTTAACTTTATTTTTTAAAGCTTTATTTATTTATTTTATGATAGACACACAGAGAGAGAGAGAGAGAGAGAGAGGCAGAGACACAGAAGGAGGGAGAAGCAGGCTCCATGCGGGGAGCCTGATGCGGGACTTGATCCGGGGACTCCAGGATCGCGCCCTGGGCCAAAGGCAGGCGCCAACCCGCTGAGCCACCCAGGGATCCCCTATTTGGATTTTTTAAAGTAACATTTTTAAAAAGTGTTTTAGTGATTAAAGGGGCGCCTGGGTGGCTCAATCAGTTAAGCGACTGATTTCAGTTCAGGTCATGATCTCAGGGTCCTGGGATCAAGCTCTGAATTCAATGGCTCCATGCTCAACAAGGAGTCTGTCTGTCCCTCTCCTTTGCCCTCCCCCCTCCCCCCACCCCGCTCATGCTCTCTCTCTCAAATAAATAAATGAAATCTTTAAAAAAACAAATGTTTGAGGGTCACATGGGTGGCTCAGTGGTTGAGCGTCTGCCTTTGGCTCAGGGCTGATCCCGGGATCCTGCAATAAAGTCTCGCATCAGGCTCCCCACAAGAGGCCTGCTCCTCCCTCTGTCTTTGTCTCTGCCTCTCTCTCTGTCCCTCATGAACAAATAAAGTCTTTAAAAATTAAAAAAAAAAAATTAAATAAAAAAGAATTGTTTTAGTGGCTAAGTTTTATAAATACAGTACTGAATGTAAAATATAATCCAATTAAATTAGCCTTCTGTTCTTGCAACAAAAACCTAAACACTATAAACAACACATAACTCCACATTAAATGCATTCAACCAAAATGTAAAAAGCCAGACCATGACTTTGCTCTGAACTCTATTTTGGCTACTAGTATAGAAGAAGTATACTACTGACTGACCCAAGTTAACTACTGAAGATCAAAATACAAAAAAAAGGGATCCCTGGGTGGCGCAGCAGTTTGGCGCCTGCCTTTGGCCCAGGGCGCGATCCTGGAGACCCGGGATCGAATCCCACGTTGGGCTCCCGGTGCATGGAGCCTGCTTCTCCCTCTGCCTATGTCTCTGCCTCTCTCTCTCTCTCTCTCTCTATCATAAATAAATAAAGAAAGAATTTTAAAAAAATACAAAAAAAAAAAAAGATCAAAATACAACCTTTAAAAAGTAATAATAGCCAATAAGCCCATAAAAAGATGTTCAATATCACTAGTCAATATGGGAAAATAAAGCCACAATGAGATAGTTTACCTGCACTATGTTGACTATAATTTTTTAAAAATATATGTTGGTGAGGATGTAGAGAAATTTAAACTCTTGCATACTACTGATGGGAATGTAAAATGGTGCAGCCTCTGTGGAAAACAGTTTGGCAGTTCTTCAAAATGTTTAACACAAAATTACCATATGACTTTAGTAATTATGCTCCTAGGTAAATAATACAGAGCCTGGAGAACATTATATTCAAACAAAAACTTCTACACAAATATTCATAAGAACATTATTCATAATAAATAAAAAATGGAAACAACCTAAATATCCATCATCTCATGAATGGATAAAGCACGGTCTATTGATATAATGGAATATTATTCAGCCATGAAGTGATACACACTACAATACAGATTAAGCTTAAAAACATATGCTAAGCCAGACACAAAAGACCACATATTGTATGAATCTACTTATATGAAGTGTCCAGAACAGGCAAATCTGTAAAGAGAGAAAGCAAATTAGAAAAAGTGAGAGAAAGTGGTTGCCAAGGGAAGAGAAGGGCAATGACTATTTAATGAGTATAGGGTTTCCCCCTGGGTGACAAACATGTTCTGGAATAGATAGTGCTAATGGTTGCACAATACCAGGAATGTATTAAAAACTAGTGAATCGTAAACATTAACTGGTTGCAATGGTGAATTTTATGAGCTATCAATTTTACATTAAACTTTTTAATAAAAGGAATAGGATGCCTCTCATGAATAAAATCTTAAAAAAAAAAATGAATGAAGGACCAAAAAAACATACCATGTCACCACTTATAAAAAGGTGGAAAAGCTGTCTTAACATTAGACCAATTAGATATCACAACAAATATTACCAGGAATAAAGAGGGACATTTGAGAATGAAAAGGATATCAATTCACCACCTCTATTCCTTTTTTTGTTGTTGTTTAAAGATTTATTTATTTATTTATTCATGAGAGACAGAGAGAAAGAGGCACAGACATAAGCAAAGACAGAAGCAGGCTCCTCACATGGAGCCCGATGCGGGACTTGATCCCAATTCCCGGGATTACTCCCTGAACCGAAGGCAGACCTCAACCTCTGAGCCACCCAGGTGTCCCAATTTGCCACCTATAAATGTGTGTGTCCTACTAACAAAACTTCAAAATACACAAAGCAAAAGCTGACAGAATTAAATGGAGACATAACCAAATCCACAATTATACTTGGAATAAAGATTTTAACACTCTCTTTCAGTAACTGATAAAACAAGTATGAGAAACCCAACATGGGCATAAAGAATGTAATACCGGGCAGTCCAGGTGGCTTAGCGGTTTGGCACCGCCTTCGGTCCAAGGCCTGATCCTGGAGACCCGGGATCGAGTCCCACGTCCAGCTCCCTGCGTGGGGCCTGCTTCTCCCTCTGCCTGTGTCTCTGCCTCTCTCTGTCTCTCATGAATAAATAAATAAAATCTTTAAAAAAAAAAAAAAAGGAAAGAAAAATAAACCCAAAAATTAGTGAGGTAGAAAATGGACAGACTATATAGAAAATCAGTAACAGCAAAACAAGTTAATTTGAAAAGGTTAATGAAATTAATAATCCTCTAAACCATTCAAGAAAAAAAGAGAAAACACAAATTACCACTATCAGGAATGAAAGAAGCTGCATTCCTTTAAAATCCCATTAACAATGGGGATCCCTGGGTGGCTCAGCGGTTTGGCACCTGCCTTTGGCCCAGGGCCCAATCCTGGAGTCCCATGTCAGGGTTCCTGCATGGAGCCTGCTTCTCCCTCTGCCTGTGTCTCTGTCTCTCATGAAAAAATAAATAAAACCTTAAAACCTTTAAAACCTTAAAAAAAAAAAGGGGGGGGGGATCACCAGCATCACCCGTGTGATGGGCTGAACTGTGTCCTTCCCCAAATTCCTATGTTGAAATCCTAGCCCCCTAGTACCTCTGAATGGGACTCTTTAAAAACTAGGCCTTAAAGTAGAGATAATTAAGGTAAAATGAAATCATATAGGGATCCCTGGGTGGCGCAGTGGTTTAGTGCCTGCCTTTGGCCCAGGGCGCGATCCTGGAGACCCGGGATCGAATCCCACGTCGGGCTCCCGGTGCATGGAGCCTGCTTCTCCCTCTGCCTGTGTCTCTGCCTCTCTCTCTCTCTCTCTGTGACTATCATAAATAAAAATTTAAAAAAAAAAAGAAATCATATATTGAGCCCTAATCCAATGACTGGTGTCCTTATAAGAAGAAATCAGAATAAAGACAACACAAAGATCACAAGATGACCATGTAAAGACACAACAAGAAGGTGACCATCTGTTAGCCAAGAAGAGAGACCTCAGAAGAAGCTAAACCTGTCAATACCTTGACCTTGGACTACTAAAACTGTAGTCTAAAACTGTAAGAAAAAGATTTCTATTATTTGAGTTACCCAGTCTATTATATTATGTAAAGCCTAGCAAACTAATACACTTGATATCAAAACCAAATCATATAAACACGTATTTTTTACAAGACCAGTATCACTCATGAATATACAAAGGGAAAAAACAAAACAAAACAAAATCAAAGAATTAATAAATGGGGCATACAAATTGGAAAAAAGTAACTGTCTTGATTTGCAGATGACACAATTGTCTTCTCAGAAAACCCCATAGGATCTACAAAAAAAACCCATTAGAACAAAGTGAATTTAACAATCACAGAATACAAAGTCAACATACAAAAATAAATTTTATTTCATTAGCAACAATTAAAATTGTTAGCAACAGTTAAAAATTGAAATTAAAATAATATTGAGTCCTGCATCAGGCTCCCTACAGGGAGCCTGCTTCTCCCTCTCCCTGTCTCTGCCCCTCTCTGTGTCTCTCATGAATAAATAAATAAAATCTTTTAAATAAAATAATATATACAACACCATCAAAATATGAGATACTTAGGACTAAGTTTAACAAAATACATACAAGTTCCAAGCACTGAAAACTACAAAATCATAAAACACTGCTAATAGAAATTAAAGTCCTAAATAAATAAAGAAACGTACTATGTTCATGGTTCAAAGATTCAGTGTCATTAAGATGTCAAATCTTCCCAAATTGAGTCAGAGATTCAAAGAACCCATAATAGGGACGCCTGCGTGGCTCAGCAGTTGAGCATCTGCCTTCGGCTCAGGATTTAATCCCAGGATCTGGGATTGAGTCCCACATGGGGCTCCTGCATGGAGCCTGCTTCTCCCTCTATGTCTCTGCCCCTCTCTCTCTCTCTCTCTCTCTCTGACTCTAATGAATGAATAGATTAGAAAAAAGAAAAGTACCCAAAAGAAAACCTTAGCATGCTTTTTTGAAGAAATTCGTAAGCTAATTCTAAAATCCACGTGGAGCTCAAAAATAAAAAAATAAATAAAATAAAATCCACGTGGAAATGCAAAGGACCTAAATAACCAAAATAACTCTGAAATACAGGAACAAAATTAAACTATCTGATTTCAAGATTTACTAAAATGATATAGTAATCAAGACAGTGTGGTATTAAAAAAAAAAAAAAAAAGAAGACAGTGTGGTATTGACATAAAGATAAACATATAGATCAACACAACAAAGATTCCAGGAATAAACTCATACACATAGGGTTAATTTTTAAGAAAGGTTCCAAGAAAATTCACTGAACAAAGATGGCTTTTTCAACAATTAGGTTCCACAATCACTGGTTATCTAACAGAGAGGAAAAATCTTCAACCCTTACCACACATGGTACATAAAAACTAACATGAGGGACATCTGGGTACCTCAGTGGTTAAGCGTCTGCCTTCGGCCGAGGGCGTGATCCTGGGATCAAGTCCCACATTGGGCTACCTGCTTAGAACCTGCGTTTCCCTCTGCCTGTGTCTCTGCCTCTCTCTCTCTCTCTCTGGGTCTCATGAATAAATAAATAAAATCTTAAAAAAAAAAATGGGGGATCCCTGGGTGGCTCAGTGGTTTGGTGCCTGCCTTCAGCCCAGGGCATGATCCTGGAGACCTGGGGTCCAGTCCCGCGCCAGGCTCCCTGCATGGAGCCTGCTTCTCCCTCTGCCTGTGTCTCTACCTGTCTCTCTCTCTCTGTGTTTCTCGTGAATAAAATCTTAAAAAAAAAAAAAAAACTAACATGAAATGATCATTTATCTAACCATGAGAAAACTATAAAGCATTAGAAGAAATATATAAGAAAATATTTTGACTTCACATTAAACAACAAATTCCTGGATCAAATGCAATTATTACAAATCATAAAAGGAACAACTGATACACTGGACTTAAAATTTAAAACTTTTGCACTTCAAAAGACACTGTCAAAAAAACAAAAAGGGGGATCCCTGGGTAGCTCAGCAGTTTAGTGCCTGCCTTCGGCCCAGGGCAGGATCCTGGAGTCCCGGGATCAAGTCCCACATCGGGCTGCTTGCATGGAGCCTGCTTCTCCCTCTGCCTGTGTCTCTGCCTCTCTCTCTCTTTCTGTGTCTCTCATGAATAAATAAACAAAATCTTTAAAAAAAAAAAAAAAAAAGATAAAAAAAAAAAAAGGTAAGCAACAGATTGGGAGAAAATATTGCAATATATAGGACTCATAAAATACTAGTATCCAGCATATATAAAGAATCCTACAAAAAAAAAAGAAAAGAAAAAAAAAAGAACCCTACAACCCAAGACAAACAAGAAAATTGAGCAAAAGAGTAGAACACTTTATAAAACATATGTATGCAAATGAGAAAACAAGCACATGGAAATATGTTCAATATCATCAGTCATTAAGGCAATCAAGTTATGACAATGAAATACTACTACACACCCAGTACAATAACTAAAATCTTAAATACTGAAAAAAAATGAAATCCCAAATGTTAGCGAGAGTGAATCTGGGGGACACCTAGGTGGCTCAGTGGTTGAGTGTCTACCTTTGGCTCAGGTCATGATCCGGGGTCCTGGTATCAAGTCCGGCATCAGGCTCCCCACAGGGAAGCCTCCTTCTCCCTCTGCCTATATCTCTGCCCCTCTCTCTGTGTTTCTCATGAATAAATAAATAAAATCTTAAAAAAGAAAAAAAAAAAAGAATGTGGATCTGGAACTCTTCTATATTACTGATAGAAATGCAAAATGAGGGCAGCCTGGGTGGCTCAGCAGTTTAGCGCCGCCTTCAGCCCAGGGTGTGATCCCGGAGTCCCGAGATCAAGTCCTACATTGAGTTCCCAGCATGGAGCCTGCTTCTCTCTATGCCTGTGTCTCTCTGCCTCTGTCTCTGTGCCTCTCATGAATAAATAAAAAAAAAATCTTAAAAAAAAAAGAAATGCAAAATGATACAGCCACTTTTAAAGATAGTTTTGCAGTGTACTACAAAGTTAAACATGTACTTGGCCATACAACCCAGCAATACACTCCTATTTACCCAAGAAAAAAATATACATATTATTTACCCAAGAGATATGAAGGTATGTCCACATGAATACCTGGACATGAATGTTTACAACAACTTTCTTCACAATTGCCAAAATCTAGAAACAAAAAAACTAAAATCTCTTTAAAATTGATTATGTATATAAATAAATGTTATATCCATATAATGGAATACTATCCAGCAATTAAAAGAAAAAAATTAGGGATCCCTGGGTGGCGCAGCGGTTTAGCGCCTTAGCTCCTGCCTTTGGCTCAGGGCGTGATCCTGGAGACCCAGGATCGAATACCACATCGGGCTCCCAGTGCATGGAGCCTGCTTCTCCCTCTGCCTATGTCTCTGCCTCTCTCTCTCTCTCTCTGTGACTATCATAAATAAATAAAAAATTTTTTTTAAAAATTAGTGGTATATTCAACATTAAATCTGAAAAACATGCCAAATAAAAAAAGTCAGGCACAAAAGACTACATATGGAATGACTCTCTTAATACAAAATCCTAGGGAAGGAAAAACTGCTAGTGTTAGAAAAATCACTACTAGTGTTAGAAAAAATTTGCCAGGTGTCAAAGTGAGGGTAGCAGATAGAGTGCAGAGTGTTGGCTCAATGAACTTTCTAGAGTGAAAAAAATGTTCTAGGTCTTTATTAGGGTTTATTATTATTTGTCAAAACTCACTGAATTAAACTATACAATTAAAACTAGTGACCACCATTGGAGCACCCAGGCAACTCAAGTCAGTAAAGTATCTGCTTTCAGCTCAAGTCATGATCTCGGGGTCCTGGGATGTAGCCCCAAGTTGGGCTCTCTGCTTAGCAGGGAGTCTCCCTCTCCCTCTGCCCCCTGACCTCTGTGCTCTCAGTCTCAAAAAAAAAAAAAAAAAAAACTAGTGACTACTATCATTGTCTATATATTAAGCTGATTTTATTTTATTATTTTTTAAAGATTTTATTTATTTATTCATGAGAGACAGACAGAGAAAGAGATACACACACACAAAGGGAGAAGCAGGCTCCATGCAGCGAGCCAGATGTGGGACTGGATCCCAGTCTCCAAGATCACAACCTGGGCTGAAGGCGGCACCAAACCACTGAGCCACCCAGGGTGCCCAATTAAGCTGATTTTAAACAAAAGCTCCAGCCACTGAATTTCTAAATTAAAGGCAAGGTAATACAGTGGTTAGCTTGAGCTCTGAGCCAGAATGTCTGGATATAAATACTGACACCATCATTATGAACTATATGAACTCCAACAAATTACTATCTACCTTCATTTTCTCATCTACAAAATGGAAATGATAAAAGTATCTATATCAAACAATTATTGTGAAGATTGAGTAGCTAATGTTAAACCACTAGAATAGTGCCTTGCAAATTATAAAAGCTTATACTGGAGCACATATTTTATTAGGAGTATGTGTACCAAGCTAATGGTTATTAGTACAGCACATTCAATTTGGAGTGAACGTGGCATTTATTAATTTTGAGTTACAACTATCTAAAAGAATCCCAAAAATAGTTATCTATAATTTTTACTTAACTCACTTTGTCTCATTAGCTCTATTAAAGCCAAAATGCCCATCCCCGAACTAATACTGAGGCCAGGGAATTGGAATTTCAATACATGAGATTACTTGGGCCTGCTATCATGTATTCCAACTCTGAATTTGAGGAAAATGAGCACTCACCCCAAATCACACAGACAAGGAAGAGAGAAGGATGGAATTCCCAAAAGTTAATACCAGAATTACAATGAACAGAAATCAGACCACCTATTACAACCCACCTTCCTCTCTATATAGAAATAAAGAGGGTACGCCTGGTGCCTCAGCGGTTGAACACCTGCCTTCGGCCCAGGGCATGATCCTGGAGACCTGGGATCAAGTCCCACATCGGGCTCCCTGCATGGAGCCTGCTTCTCCCTCTGCCTGTGTCTCTGCCTCTCCCTCTGTGTGTCTCTCATGAATAAATAAATAAAATATTAAAAAAAATATTTAAAAAAATAGACAACTCAGTTCATGAAAATTATGAAAAATTAAAGAACATATATGAAAATATAAAGAAAACATGTTACTCATGTTTCTCAAGTAAGAAATATTAGTTGAGATGGTAAGAACCTATACATCTAGAATCTGGCACATACATATGTGAATAAAGAGGGCAAAGAACAAGCAAACTGAACAGCACAGATCGGGAGGGCAAAGAACAAGCAAACTGAACGGCACAGATGGGGAGACACCATATATAAAAACAACTCAAGAATTTAAGAAGCGGGATCCCTGGGTGGCGCAGCGGTTTGGCGCCTGCCTTTGGCCCAGGGCGCGATCCTGGAGACCCGGGATCGAATCCCACGTCGGGCTCCCGGTGCATGGAGCCTGCTTCTCCCTCTGCCTATGTCTCTGCCTCTCTCTCTCTCTCTCTCTCTCTGTATGACTATCATAAATAAAATAAAAAAAATAAAAAAAATAAAAAAAAGAATTTAAGAAGCATTTTATTTTGTACGATACAAATCCTAACAGGATAAAGAAAACTACTTCCACCATTAAAGCTTTCCATCCAAGCTACAAAAGCTCTGAGGAAAAGGGTCGCAGGTTAAATGATTATTTAAAACCGAAAGAAAACACCAGTAACAATATACATATGTAAGGAGAAAAAATGAGCAACAAGGTTTAATTAAGGCTTTATTACTTTAATCAATAACAATTTTTTAGCGGCACCTAGCTGGCTCAATCAGTAGAGCATGAAACTCTCGATCTCGGGTTTGTGGGTTCCAGCACCACATTGAGTGTAGGGATTATGTAAAAAAACATTTTTTTTAATTTTTAAATAAAAAATAACAACTTTTAGAATACAGTCAAGTAAGTAATGTCTTACTGTCAGGAAAGATTTGTAAAAGGAAAGGACAACTACTAACCAACACATTCTTTACTAATGAACGACTACTTCATCAGTACCTCCCTTTCAGTTTATAGTCCAGAATTCAAGTCAATAGTCTTTCAAATCCTGCTTCATAATCTTCTTTCATTTGCTCTACCATTTGATTCACGTAAGTCTGCTGACAATGATACTGACAATCCATCATCTGATAGCCAGAAAGATCATAATGAACTGCTAAGATATGATATCATTTCCTGCAGAGTATCTTTCGCCATCATTGTCATCCAAACAGTAAGTGCATTATAAGAAAAATTTTCAGTTTGGCAGATTCAAGAAAGATTTTCAGTTTGGCAGATTCAAGGAAGCTTCACTTTGATATTACTACAATAACAACATAATAAATTCTAAAGTTTATTTCAGTAGTTGAATATGCTTTAACAGCTCTTTTTTTTTTTAATTATCTTCATTTTCTTACATTATATCCACTCTTCTGCAGCTGGCTTTTATTTTATTTTAAATTTTTTTTTATTTATTTATGATAGTCACAGAGAGAGAGAGGCAGAGACACAGGCAGAGGGAGAAGCAGGCTCCATGCACCGGGAGCCCGACGTGGGATTCGATCCCGGGTCTCCAGGATTGCGCCCTGGGTCAAAGGCAGGCGCTAAACCGCTGCGCCACCCAGGGATCCCTAACAGCTCTTTAAATTACATTTAGTCCTACTTATAAACTAGTTGTGGTTCCAAAAGGCCACCTAAATTTTCCACTTACTTTTCTGTCCCAAAGAAAATTATATACCATAATTCAGTAAGTTTCAAATTTTTTCACTCTGATATCCAGTAAGATACACACTGAATATAAGTATGTAACCATACTTATATGGTTATATATACATAACCATACTTATGTAACCATAAGTTCAAAGTTCTCTTTGTAATGACAAGTTATGTGGTATCTCCTGTTTTCACTTTTTGATAGTTTGAAAAACCCAACAGCAACAATGATCAAACAGATTTCATCTTTAGTGCTAAATGTGATTAATAGGTAATGGCTTCCTAGAGAGCTATGTTGAGGACTGCGAGACATGTAAATTCAAAAGAGTAATACCTGCCATAGTACTAAGAGAAGCAACAATGCCAGGATATGATACTATAATTAAATGACTAAAAGTCTCTCTTCCCATTAAACCCAGAGCTTCCTCAGGACAGTCTATTATTTTTTCTAAAGACTGTATTTGTTGGGCAGCCCGGGTGGCTCAGTGGTTTAGCGCCACCTTCAGCCCAGCGTGTGATCCTGGAGATCCCGGATGGAGTCCCACGTCGGGTTCCCTGCGTGAAGCCTGCTTCTCCCTCTCTCTCTCTCTCTCTCTCTGTGTGTGTGTGTGTGTCTCATGAATAAATAAAATCTTAAAAAATTTAAAAAAAGGACTGTATTTGCTTATTTCACAGAGAGAGAGGAGAGAGAGAAAGAATGCATGTGAGCATGAGGGGGTTGGGCAGAGGGAGCAGCAGATTCTCCACTGAGCAAGGAGCCTGATGCAGGGCTTCATCTCAAGACCCTGGGATCATGATCTGAGCTAAAGGCAGACACTTAACCAACTGAGCCACCCAGGCACCCCAGGACAGTCTATTATTAATAGTATGACAGGAGAAAGTCATGTATTTATTAAACAGTATATCTTTTTAATGTAAATCCTACCTATTTTGTATCAGGCAGGTGATCAGAATTAACCTTCCCACAGGGGTTTACAATCTACTTGAAAATACTTATTTCCGCCTCAGGATAACAGACTTGCAGGCATAGAAAAAGTAATTTCAGATAGTTGGAGAAGCTAATGTAATGGAGAGGCAGTAGTAACTGCTAAAGATGTCATCTTAGACTCATAGTTATTTAAATGGACCATGTAAGAAAAATCAAAGTAACAATGACCTCCTTTAAATTTCAAAGATTTATCCAACTTCAAGCTAAATACTACGCTCTCCTGAACTACAGATTCTCCAACTATAAAACAAAATAATCTGCAACATGGGGCGCCTGGGTGGCGCTCTGTTAAGTGCCTGCCTTCAGCGCAGGTCGTAGTTCTAGGGTCCTGGGATCCAGCCCTGCCTCAGGCTCTCTGCTCACTGGGGAGCTTCCTTCTCCCTCTCCCCCACCCCACTCCTGGTATTCTCTCTCTCCCTCACTCTCTCTAAAATGAATAAAATCTTAAAAAAATAATAATAATAATCTGCAACTTGATATATACTTTCAGTACTTTTTAAGAAAGAAACAGTTAAAACATAAATACCTGAAATGTTCATTAATTCTGCAATTAAATATAAACTGACTTTCAAATATGACATAAGAGGTGAATGCGTGTTACTGAAAATCAGGCTTTTGACTTTAAATCAACTGTCCTCTTTCCTCTTTCAAGAGGAAAAGAACACGTCACTATCCCCTAAGTAGCTTTTCCAAACTACACTATCATTCCAGTCTCCAATTCTGGTACAATCTCTTGCATGTGGACAGGTAAACAGGCAAGAGGGAGTGGTCAGGGATAAAAGTGTAATAATAAAATAACTATTTCCCTCCAAACCACCACATTGAAGAACCACTAGGCTAGGGGCACCTGGTTGGCTCAGTTGGTGAAGCACATGACTCTTGATCTTGGTATGTTTTATAAATTCGAGCCTCGGGTAAGGTGTAGCGATTACCTAAAAATAAGTTCTGTAAAAGAAAAAGGACCACATGTACAAATACATATACTTATAAATTTTCTTTTTTTTTTATTATTTTATTTATTTGAGACAGAGAGAGAAGGAGCACACTGGCACACAAGCCAGGGGAGGAGCAAAGGGACTCAGACTCTGCTTAGCAGGGCTCCAGAAATGGGCCTTGTCTGGATCCCAGGACACTGAGATCACGGCCTGAGCAGAAGGCAGATGCTTAAGCGACTGGACCACCAAGTCACCCCAAATTTTCTAATCCATACAAATAAAGCACAAAATTGAGAACTGGGAGATCTGAGTTCTTTTTGCCACTTAGCTGTCCAATGTGAAACAAAGTTACTTCTTTGTGTCTCAATGGGAATACAATCTATTATATCAAAACTAGAAGCTATCTATAATTTCACAAAATTGTTCCAAGGATAAAATGAAATGTGAAGTATAAATATAAGTTTAAGATATGATGAATAAGAAATTATCACTATTATTCAAACTTTAGCTTCACTTGGATGTAAAAGCACAGAGTAATTTGGGTTGGTTCAGTTTGATCTTGAACATAACAAGACCAGACCAACCACCCAGAGCCAATTAGAAATGAAAAAGATTTCCTTGGGGCAGCCCCGGTGGCTCAGCGGTTTAGCGCTGCCTCCAGCCCAGGGCCTGATCCTGGAGACCCAGGATCAAGTCCCACATCAGGCTCCCTGCATGGAGCCTGCTTCTCCCTCTGCCTGTGTCTCTGCTTCTCTCGCTCTCTCTCGCTCTCTCTCATGAATAAATAAATTTTAAAAAATCTAAAAAAAGTCATATTCAGGGGATCCCTGGGTGGCGCAGCGGTTTGGCGCCTGTCTTTGGCCCAGGGCGCGATCCTGGAGACCCAGGATCGAATCCCACGTCGGGCTCCCGGTGCATGGAGCCTGCTTCTCCATCTGCCTGTGTCTCTACCTCTCTCTCTCTCTCTCTCTCTCTGTGACTATCATAAATAAATAAAAATTAAAAAAAAAAGTCATATTCAAAAAAAAAAAAGAAAGAAAAAAAGAAAAAGATTTCCTTGGACCTTGTTTAATCCCTATCTTCTACCCCAGAAGCTTGGCCAAATCAAATCTAGTTTGAGAATTGGGAAAATAGATTTCCATTACTGAATTCTTCTAAATATTCAATCTCACCAGAAAAAGAAATAATGGACTAATGAGATTTTTAGAAAGTGAAACATTCACAATTTTTAACAGAAGACTTTCACTTGGAACTTCCAGGTTAGGACTTGGGAGAGTAGACTGAAATAGTTAAAAATTAGGTGACAGACAAAAATTTTAATGATCTTACCACCACCACCACACCCTCCTTGCAAAAAACAAAAACAAAGAACAACAACAACAACAACAAAAACCAATGCCAACTGCTTATATTATCCTATGGCTCTCTAATTCCCTACAAAATAGTCAATATACAACTCATGGTGCCTGGCAGACAGTTGTGCCAAATAAATATCTGTTGAATAAATTATTGATTCTCTTATTTCTCACATCTTCACTATTTCAGTGCACCTATAGGAATGCTGGCATATTTGTTTTCTTTTAGCCCTCTAAAAATTAAAATGTGGGGATCCCTGGGTGGCTCAGTGGTTTAGCGCCTGCCTTTGGCCCAGGGCGCGATCCTGGGGATGCGGGATCAAGTCCCACGACGGGCTCCCGGCATGGAGCCTGCTTCTCCCTCTGCCTGTCTCTGCCTCTCTCTCTCTATGTCTATCATGAATAAATAAATAAATAAAATCTTTTAAAAATAAAATAAATTAATTAATTAAAATGCAAATGGTGGTTAAAAAGACAAATCCAAGCAGCGCCGGTGGCTCAGCGGTTTAGCGCCGCCTTCAGCCCAGGGTGTGATCCGGGGATCCTGGGATGGAGTCCCCACATCAGGCTCCCTGCAGGTAGCCTGCTTCTCACTCTGCTTGTGTCTCTGCCTCTCTCTGGGTCTCTCATGAATAAATAAATCTTAAAAAAACAAAAAAAAAAAAAAAAAAAAGAAGAAAAACAAAAAGAAAGAGAAAAAGAGAAAGAATTTTTGAAAATCCTCATTTTGTTTCATCAGCTTCTACTTCATCATATGGCACCCTACTTACTGGGTATGAGCATAAACACCTCTTAGACCCACCCATAAGCTAGTTAAATTATTTATAAATAACAATTATAGCCAAGTTTCAATGAGAAACGAATTAATTGTCTCAATCCAGAGTAATGTAAGACCAAAGCAGAAATAGGAGTGAAGATAATTTTACTGCAAGACCTAGAAACTCTAATCAATTATCTTTCCTACAGTTCCATCGTGTAGCCCAATCTTACTTAATGATGCCAACTCACATCATCTTCAACCCTGAGGTAAATCAACTTCCCCTATAATGACAGCGCAAGCCAACTTCCTACTCATGTTCTAAGTCTATCAACAATTTCCTCCAAAAGAAAAGTGCAAAATCCTACCCGTTCTCACTTAACTAGAAGCAATTCCTTTCTCCTACTCCTACTGTTTGGATTGGGTTCTGGATACAAAAACCCAATGAGAAATCCCAAAACACTTCCAGCAAGACAATCCACTCCATCTCTCACTTAATATAGATAACCCAACTCTGCCAGACATCCTAACGGTATACTACTGTGTATCGTTCAAGATGCCAACTATGATGACAAGGTGTCTACTACCTGGCGTTCCTCAAATCGGAAGTTCCAGGGCACTGTAACCTGTTACACAAATGTAGTACAGCTACATCCGACACATGGATGCTGTTGAATAAATGTGGTTCCCTCGCGTCCAAGGCATTTAGTGACAAGTGGAAATTTTTGTGAACAGATTTTTATGACTACAGTAGCCTCAACAGCAGATTTAAAAGTGGCCTACCCTTTGAAGTGGGAGGATATTTATACACACACACACGAGGGATACTGACATGAAATACTACTTCTCCTTAAAATATCCATACCCACGTCTGGAGCACCATCTACCACACTTCCAATAAGCAAATTTGACCAACTCCGTCCCTCGGCCTCCCAGGAAGCTTAATCCTCTCCTTTTACAAGTTCAACAAGAAATCCGGACCGACAGGGTGTCGAATTCACCAGAAAGCAGAAAATTCACCAGAAAACAAAACAAACAAACAAAAAAAAGCAAGGCCCAACTTTCCCCGTTTACGCACCACCATTTACCCGACCCTCCTTCTCGGCCCCCTGACGCCTAATTCTTCCTTGGACTCCCCTCACGTCCTCCCCAGCAGCCCGGGCCTCCGCAGTCACCCCCACGTCCTCCACCGGCCTGAGGGTCTGCAGACGCCGCCCCGGCACCCCCTAGACCACCCTCCCGCCGCACCCCGCCAGCCCACACCGCGCAAACTCCTCGTGCCGCGGCGGGCAGGGCGATGCTCCTCCAACTCACCACACGAAGTCGTTGCTTTTGTCCTCGTAGGAGTTGATGAGCCCGTTGCACAGGGGGGCGAGCAGAGGTCTCTTCCGGCTGCCGCTGCCGAGGCCGGAGCTGCTCCCTCCCACGCCGGCGCTGGGCCTGGCCGCGCAGCTGAGCCGAGACTGGCCCGCGGACACCGCCCCGCCGCCGCTGCCCGACACGGCGGCCGCCACCAGCACAGGCCGCGCCGCCGGGCCCCCGAGGCCGCCCGACCCCGCGGCCTGGGCCGCCCCGCCGGACGCCGCCGCCGCCGCCGCCGCCGCCGCTGCCGCCGCCGAAGGGGGCGACGGGGAGGAGGACAAGGACGAGGAGGCGGAAGTCACCGAGGAGGCCGCCGAGGAGCCGGGGCTGGTCCCGGCGGAGCCCGACCCGGCCTGGCGGCTCCCGGACATCGTGCCTCCCCCACCTCCGGCCGGGCGCTCGGAGAGGGACCGCGACCCGCCGCCGCCTCCCTCCCCTCACCTCCCCTCAACCTCAGTGCATCCTGAGGCCGCGCGCCGCGCCGCGCCGCGCCGGGAGGTGGGGCTGAGGAACAATAAAGTTGATCTTTTTTTTTTCTTTTTTCTTTTTTTTTTTTTTTTTTGTTTAAGGCGAGCACACAGCCGCGTCCGACGGGAGGAGGGGGCGGAGGAAACTGAAACAGCGGAGGAGAAACCACTGCCGCCGCCGAGGCCGCCACCGCCGCGAGCCCCGCCGCAGCCAACCGGGGCGCGCCGAGGGCCGGCCGTGCGCGCGCGCGAGCGGCGGAAGGGGCGGGAGCGGCGGCGGAGACAACCTCGAGGGCGGCTGGGACGCGCGCGGCGCGCCCCCGGCGGCGGCCTAGCAACGCGGGCTGCGCTCGTCCGCAGCCGAGCGGCGGGTGACGTACGGGGGGAAGGGGGGGAGGGGGAGGGGGAGGGGAGGGAGGGAGGGAGGGGGAGGGGAGGGAGGGGGTGGGGCTGTCCCAAAGGGTGAAAGGGCTGCGGAGAGGGGAATGAATGATAGGGTGGCGCCCGCGCTTGGGAGCTGGCGGGGAGGGGAGCGCGCCGAAGCGACTGCGCACGCGCTCTGGGCGCCGACCCTGGCGGCGGCCCGGGTCGCGGCCCCCCGCTCGGAGCGGCGCTGGCGCGGACCGGCTGCAGCACTGCGTGGGGCGACGCCTTCCTGAAGGCCGGGACGGAGCTGCAGCCGGGCGGGCGGCGGGAGCCCGCGGCCCGGGCATGGCAGGTGCTTCCGAGTCGCCTTCTGAAGCCTCCGTGGACGCTACGGGAAAGACCCGGGGCTCTGAGCGGCTGAGAAGAGCCCTGCATTGACCCTCCACGAGTCTGGGCCCTGCTGTTAAGCCATTCATTCCACGCGGCTGTGAGGAGTCCATTAAGATGAAGTCAGTCACCGGTGCTTTGTAAATTGCAAACATCGTAGCAAGTGTTATCGATTATTATTGGTCCGACCGTGCTGTCTTGCATCTTGAAACATGAATTTACCAAATTAAGCATGACGATGACGAGAAAACCAGTTCTATCTGATCTGACCACGGCTCAGCCAGAATCTCGGTCTAATGTGGATCTGATATCCTCTACCACAAAACAAGGAAACCTGGCGCTTAATACCACGAAAAAAAGAAAAGAAATGTGTAATTTCTGGTAGCTTTTTGGAATACGGAAAACTGGATACAGGTTCTTCATTTGCCATTTTGAGACTCCCCGAGATTCTGGGTGATGTAAATTAGAAACAACTGGGTTGTTTTCGGTATTCTTTTCCAATCCTCGTCCTGTGGTTCTTAGAGGGAAAGATCCCAGATTTATTTTTGTTTAAAGATTTTATTTATTTATTCATGACAGACACAGCGAGAGAGAGAAAGAGGTAGAGACACAGGCAGAGGGAGAAGCAAGCTCCATGCAGGGAGCCCAACTTGGGACTCCATCCAGGGTCTCCAGGGTCACAACCTGGGCCGAAGGCGGTGCTAAACCGCTGAGCCACCCGGGCTGCCCAAGATCCCAGATTTAATTCTGTCCTTTGAAGACCTTTCCCTAGGAACCTTTATCCATGCTGAATGAACTGAACCAGAGGGGCCCTGATGAAAGCCCAACAAAAAGACCTAGCCATTCATCTGAGCAGTGTTCCATCAAAAGGCTGTCATCCCCACATCAGCCTTTGCTGCTTACCTTCCTACCTTCCTACTTTCTGCTCAGGATAATGATAGAGGAATGAGCTTATCATATTTCCAAGAACCACCCCACCCTCCTTGTGTGAGTATTGCATTATCCTTATTAACTTCACTTTCAATACCCAACTGAAGTGTGAAGCCTTTTTTTTTTTTTTTAAGATTTTTTTAAATGTATTTATTCATGAGAGACACACAGAGAGAGAGAGGCAGAGACATAGGCAGGCCCCATGCTGGGAGCCGGATGTGGGACTCCAGGTTCCCGCCCTGCCAAAGGCAGATGCTCAACTGCTGAGCCACCTAGGCATCCCTGAAATGTGAAGCCTTACTGACTCTTCAGCAGAGATAGTTACACCCTACTTTGTGCGCCTAGAATATTTTGTTTGCTCTTATAACATTGTTATTTTAGTGGTTCATATATGATTCTCCTCTATTAGCCAATTAGCTTCAGCCTTGTATTCCCCAGCATGTAACATACCTGGTCTATAATAGGATCTTATTACATATTTCTTTTTTTAAAGATTTATTTATTTATTCATTCATGCATGCATGCATGCATGCATGAGACAGAGAGGCAGAGACAGAGAAGCAGGCTTCCTATAGATGCAGGACTGGATCCCAGGACTCTGGAATCACAACCTAAGCAGAAGGCAGATGTGTAATGGACTGAGCCACCCAGGCACCCAAAATATTTCTTGACTAACAAATAAGTTGGTGAATAACATGAATAAATAGAGCATTTAATAAAACATGTGAAATAAAACATGAATGAATAAACTAATTGGTCTCATTTTTAGTTGAATTATTTACTTAAAGTCCATTTTTACAACTAAAGTGTAAGCTCCATTAAAGACAGGACCAAAAAAAAAAAAAAAAAAAGGACAGGACCATATTGGTTCTTATTGGCCATTCAATAATTAATTGATGAAGGAATGCATTAAAAACTAAATGTAAAGACTGTGATGAATGTATATCAAACAGTACACTTAGGCCTGGACTAGGCAGGGAAGAGATAAGTACAAAAAACATTGTTCCTATATTCAAGAAGCTTAAAGAATAATTGAAGAATTAGAAAAATACATAAAAGATAAGTAATGTTACACAAAGAGTACATGCTATGTGCTTAATGAGTAAAGCAGAGAAACATCATAGGAGCAGAAATAAGAGCAAGTGCTAAGGGCCAGCCATGTTTCAGGTTGGAGGATGAGCCTTAAAAGAAAAGTGTGGGGCAGCCCGGGTGGCTCAGCGGTTTAGCATCTGCCTTCAGCCCAGGGCGTGATCCTGGAGACCCGGATCGAGTCCCAGGTCGGGCTCCTTGCTTGGAGCCTGCTTCTCTCTCTGCCTGTGTCTCTGTCTCTGCCTCTCTCTCTCTATGTCTCTCATGAATAAATAAAATCTTAAAAAAAAGAAAAGTGTGGCTTGGTCAAATAGAAAGTGCAATTAGGGGATCCCTGGGTGGTTTAGCGCCTGCCTTTGTCCCAGGGCGTGATCCTGGAGACCGGAATCAAGTCCCACGTTGGGCTCCCTGCATGGAGCTTGCTTCTCCCTCTGCCTATGTCTCTGCCTATCTGTGTGTGTGTGTGACTATCATGAATAAATGAATAAAATATTTTTTTAAAAAATAAAGTGCAATTAAAGTCATGAGCCCAGAAAATAAATAAGTAAAAACACCTAGGAACGCCTGGGTGGCTCAGCGGTTTGGTGCCTGCCTTTGGCCCAGGGCATGATCCTAGGATCAATGCCCACATCAGGCTCCCTGCGTGGAGCCTGTTTCTCCCTCTGCCTATGTCTCTGCCTCTTTCTCTGTGTCTCTCATGAATAAATAGATAAATAAAAAATCTTTTTTAACAAATGCCTATATCCAATTCAAATATCTATTTTATAGGGAGGAAAGTTTATTCAGCAAAAACTCATCTGGGAACCAGATTGTAAAAAGCCTTGAATCCACCTACAGGCAGTTGGAAACAAAGCATTTCAAGGGGGTAAAATATATTCAAAGTGTTTTGAAGATTAAGTTTTCAGCAAACTAATCTTTCAGAAGAGGTGAGAGATTTGGAGCAAAGAAACTAATTAGGAAAAAATGGTGGGAGTCCAAACATAAGTGATATTCTAGATTAGGGTGCTGACAAAGAAAGTAGAGTAGTATTCTGAGAAAAACACAAAAGAATCTATAGGATAAAGTTATTCTCGGTGAAAGAATCTTTACCATCCCCGAGGGCATGATGCAATGTCTGTCTTATTCATTACTGTCTTTCCCAGGACTTAGCACAAAGGCCAATAAATTGATGAAGTAAAAAATCATGGAATCCAGGGGTACCAGGCTGCCTCAGACAGAAGTGTTTGACTATTGATTTCGGGGTCATGAGTTTGAGCCCCATGTTAGTTACAGGGATTACTTAAATAAATCTATTTTTTAAGTGATAGAATAAAGGGGTACCTGGGTGGCTCAGTGGTTGAGCATCTGTCTTTGGCTCGGGGCATGGTCCTGGAGTCCTGGGATCGAGTCCCATATAGGGCTTCCCTCGGGGAGCCTACTTCTCCCTCTGCCTATGTCTTTGCCTCTCTTTCTGTCTCTCATGAATAAATAAATAAAATCTTTTTTAAAAAAAATGATGGGGGCAGCCCCGGTGGTGCAGCGGTTTAGCGCCACCTGCAGCAGGGGTTGTGATCCTGCAGACCCTGGATGGAGTCCCACATCCGGCTCCCTGCATGAAGCCCGCTTCTCCCTCTGCCTGTGTCTATGCCCCTGTCTCTCTGTGTCTCTCATGAATAAGTAAATAAAATCTTTAAAAAAAAAATGATGGAATACAGAGAAGAATGACTAAAAGGTGAGTCCAGGGATGATAGCATGATGACAGAATGGGAGATGTCCAGTGGATGCTTTAGTTTGGGATGTATTGAGTAAGTAGATGAAAAATATATTCAACTAAGCAAATCTAGCAATGACCAAAAATTCAGGTTGAGGCACAGGTGAAAGTCCAGTACATGAAAAGTAAAACTACAGGTTCCTGAGATTCTAGGTCTAGGGTAGCGCCTGTGGAATATGCATTCTTAGCAGCACCCAAGTGAACCTAACTCTTTGAGAAACACTGTGATCATTAAGTAGGGAATGTCCAAGAAATATATTTTAAAAAAGTCTCTTCCTTCCAGGTAGCTTACTGGGAGGACAAAAGTAGTATGACCTTAGCTGAGAAGTCTCCTAGGAAAAAATCATCAGTGCTTTGTATTACCTCTTTGGAACCTGGCTTCAGTAAAATCTAAATTTAAAAAAGGAAGCTGAGGAGATAGGAGATGTGATGTAATGGAATTTCCCTTTTATATCAGTTAAATCTATAAAGACTATTTTCAAAGTGCACAGTCCTTATTCGTTTCTAGGCAGGATGTTCTGGAAAAGCAGAAGAGAAAAGAGGAAGCATGGCAAAACACACACAACACACACATACTGAGGAAGTCAGACAACTCAGGAAAAGAAGCAAATAGGAGAAGATAAGAAAACATTATGAAAAATGAAACAATGTAGAATAAAAACTAAGCCTTACTAATTGAAAAAATTCCATCACATTGTTAAATATATTAATCACATAAATGACAAAAATGACAAGACAAAAATCCAAAGTCTTTTATGAAAATATTGTTAATGAAGTAAGATGCAATGGAATTGCCAAGAAGACAACTTTCTGGACGGAGTTCCAAAGTGGCTAATCCAGGGGCACCTGGCTGGCTCAGTCAGAATAACATGTGACTCTTGATATTGAAGTTGTGAGTTCGAGCCCCATGTTGGGTATAGAGATGATTTAAAATCTAGGGATCCCTGGGTGGCTCAGTGGTTTAGCGCCTGCCTTCCACCTAGGGTGCGATCCTGGGGATCCCGAGATCAAGTCCCACATCAGGCTCCCTGCATGAAGTCTGCTTCTCTCTCTGCCTCTGTGTCTCTCATGAATAAATAAATAATTTTTTTTAAAAAATCTATAAATAGGGATCCCTGGGTGGCGCAGCGGTTTGGCGCCTGCCTTTGGCCCAGGGCGCGATCCTGGAGACCTGGGATCGAATCCCACGTCGGGTTCCCGGTGCATGGAGCCTGCTTCTCCCTCTGCCTGTGTCTCTGCCTCTCTCTCTCTCTCTCTCTCTCTCTGTGTGACTATCATAAATAAATAAAAATTTTAAAAAAAATCTATAAATAGTAAATAAAAAACAAAGTGCCTTATCCAAATATAATATATAAGAGAAATAAGGCTGCTAGTTTCTACCTCCAACTAGTCCTGCCTTTTGGTAACCGATCTCTCAAAAAAGATCCTTTCTAGGGGGATCCCTGGGTGGCGCAGCGGTTTGGCGCCTACCTTTGGCCCAGGGCGTGATCTTGGAGACTCAGGATCGAATCCCACGTCGGGCTCCCGGTGCATGGAGCCTGCTTCTCCCTCTGCCTATGTCTCTGCCTCTCTCTCTCTCTCACTGTGTGCCTATCATAAATAAAAAAAAAAAAAAAAAAAAAAAAAAAAGATCCTTTCTAGGGATCCCTGAGTAGCTTAGCAGTTGAGCGTCTGCTTTTGGCTCAGGGCATGATCCTGGAATCCCAGGATGGAGTCCTGCATCGGGCTCCCTACATGGAGCCTGCTTCTCCCTCTGCCTGTGTCTCTGCCTCTGTGTGTGTGTGTGTGTGTGTGTGTCATGAATAAATAAATAAAATCTTAAAAAAAAAAAAAACTTTTCTAAAAAGCTTTATCTGTCTGATTCATCTTTAGAGTTTGCTACCAAAAAAAAAAAAAAAAAAAGGGATCCCTGGGTGGCGCAGCGGTTTGGCGCCTGCCTTTGGCCCAGGGCGCGATCCTGGAGGCCCAGGATCGAATCCCACGTCGGGCTTCCGGTGCATGGAGCCTGCTTCTCCCTCTGCCTGTGTCTCTGCCTCTCTCTCTCTCTCACTGTGTGCCTATCATAAATAAATTAAAAAAAAAAAAAAAATTTGGAGTTTGCTACCTGTTCTCCCTGTTTGCTGTCCAACCAAGTCTCTTATTGAATAATAGCTTCCTGTTATTTTTTTAATTTAATGGGGTTGTCCTGTTTTAAAAAAAAATAAGAGATGTGAAATAAACACAGTAGTAAAAAGCTAAACTGAGTTAGGGAGAAAAAAATATATTTGTCAGTGTGAATGGACAGGAGAGATAGAAAAATTTCCTTTTTTTTTTTTTTTTTTTTTAGAAAAATTTCTACAATGCAATAGCATAATAATACATCTAGAAGAAAATAATCCATCATCTACTGCTAAAATGAAAAGCTCCAACTCACGCATTAAAACCAGAGGTAGGAAAAAAAAAAAAAAACAGAGGTAGACAGTTACCTATGGAGAATTACAATTTATTAAGAGTTACTATTTGCAGACAACTCTCTTCCGAAAATGTCTACCACAAGGTTTTCATTGCTAGAATGGCATTGTTAGCTTTATTTGTTTTTAAGATTTTATTTTATTTATTTATTATTAGACTCGATCCCAGGTCTCCAGCATCACGCCATTCACAGCCACCCAGGCGACCCGCATTGTTAGCTTTTATTCTATTCTATTCTATTCTATTCTATTCTATTCTATTCTATTCTATTCTATTCTCCCAGTCTTCCTATGTGAAATTACAAGCACTTCTTTAGAGAAGGTAAACTAATAGCGTTAATACCTTGGTAAGTCAGTCAACATATTAAAAGAGGTTAATTTCCTTTATTAAAGCACCTCTTTGGCAAGCTACTACTAGCTATTTTAGTCAAGGCAGTTGTAAAATAGGTCCTAGGCCAAACAGAAATATTGTAACGATGAAAGATTACAGGTGGAACTGTGTGAATATGAATGCAACTTACTGAATAGTTAGTTTTATTTTATTTTTAAAGATTTTTTTTATTTACTCATGAGAGACGCAGAGAGAGAGGCAGAGACACAGGGAGTGGGAGAAGCAGGCTCCATGCTGGGAGCCAACGTGGGACTCTATCCGAGGTCTCCAAGATCACGCCCCAGGCTGAAGGCAGCGCTAAACCCTACGCCACTCGGGTTGCACGAGTTAGTTAGTTTAAAAAAAAAATGCTCAAGACTGGGAAAAAACAACATGGACTAGAAAAACATTTGCTCGTCGGTAATATGTATGTATTTAATGAATATATGGGTAGGTTTAGATCTGCTTGAATGTAATAAACCAAAACAGAAAGAGGCCTAATGAATTCTAATGAATTCAAGAGAACAATTGGTGTCATCATGAGGTGTAGACAGATAATAAAGGACATAAGAAAAAAAAAAAAAAAACACCTCATGTTGAAATTGAAGTAGGTAACATTAAATCTTTTGCTCCATGGATTTGACCACCCATCCATGCAACACGGCATAACCAAACAATCTGGGAACGTGTGTACTAGAATCAAGATGTGTTTAAAACAGGGCAGCCTGGGTGGCTCAGCGGTTTAGCGCCACCTTCAGCCCAGGGCCTGGTCCTGGAGACCTGAGATCAAGTCCCACATCAGGCTCCCTGCATGGAGCCTGCTTCTCCCTCTGCCTGTGTCTCTGCCTCTCTCTCTCTCTCTCTCTCTCTCTCTGTGTCTCTCATGAATAAATAAATAAATAAAATCTTTAAAAAAAGAAAAGAAATTACAAGCCGAATTCCATACTAAAAATTGAATTCAGGGCAGCCCAGGTGGCTCAGCGGTTTAGCACCGCCTTCAGCCCAGGGCGGGATCCCTGGAGACCCAGGATTGAGTCCCACATTGGGCTCCCTGCATGGAGCCTGCTTCCTCCTCTGCCTCTGCCTCTCTCTCTCTCTCTCTCTCTTTCTCTCTGTGTCTCATGAATAAATGTAATCTTTTTTTAAAAAAAAATTGAATTCAGTGTTAGTATCCACTGCAGTGTCAATAGAAATGTATTATTTTTCTATTGCTAACGTAACAAGTTACCACAGATTTAACAGCTCAAAACAACATAATTTAGGCTTGCTGGTTTCACTGTCAAGTCTCACAAGATACAAATCAAGGTGTCAGAAGAGCTGCTTTCCTTTCTGGAGGCTCTGGGGATATCTGCCCCTAGGCTACTTCAGGTTGTTTGCAGAATTGAATTTTATGTAGTCATAGGACTGAAGTCATAGGTTTATTTCCTTCCTGGCTATCATCTCAGCTTCTACTCACCTGCATTCTTTGGCTCCTGGGCCCTTACCTCCCTCACCAGCAACAATAGGTCAAGTCCTTCTGACACTGCATCCCTCTGATGCTTCTGCCTTCCTGCTTCACTTTTTAAGGGCCTATGTGACTACATTGGACCCACCCAAATAATTCAAAATAATCTCTCTAAAAGTCAGCAAATTCTATCTGCAAAATCTCTTTGTTTTGTAACATAATATATTGACATGTTCCAGGCATCAAGGCATGGACATCTTTGACAGTGCTTTTAATCTGCCTATTATATGTGGTATAGATTACGTATTGCTCAATGAATATTTGTTGGTTGATTAGGTGACATGAAATACTTCCTGGTTTATCTACACAGGTTGAGAATTTGCTTCTTCCAAAGAACAGCTTAATAAGATAATGATCTCTTTGAATGGTTTCTTTAGAGAAACAGTGTACTGAGAAAATGTGTTCCTTTTCTTCATCTCACCCTCTGACATTACAGTAGACTAATTGCCTTCATTTAGTACACTTATTAAATATTGATTAATTTAATACCATATCAATACAAATGTATATTGACTGGTAAATTTAAATACCCATCTCTAGACATCATTACTGAGTATTTCTTCGTAAATCATGGCAGAACAATGCTCCTGCTTTCTTGATAGGAATTTTCTTTCCATTATTTTTTTATACTTAACGCATTTTTATATTGCAAGGGATTCTTTCATCTCAGTGAAAGGACAAAAAAATCTGGGGAGCTTTGAAACTTGGTTTGTTGAGACAGCATGTCATTTATCCCTCTTATTCAACTCTACGAATGAATACAGAACTAGAATTTATGACAAAAATGAAAAACTCCTCGTGACTTCTGGTTCAAGATGGCAGACTGAGATCACACATTTGCCTCTTCTCTTTCTGAAAAAGCCTTGAAAAGAAAATGAATGAGATCTTTAAAGGAATAAATCCTTAACAGCACCATAAAACATAATGGAAGACCAGCAGTGAACAAGAAAATTTGGGGAGTTTCTCAAAGATATATGTACATTTGAATCTATATGTATATGTGCGTTCACTGCATATAGCAGATAGCATTTAACTTATATATGTAGTATATATCATATATAGTATATATAATGTATGCATTATATATTAGTATGCTAGGATATATATCTATACATATTACATAGATTTTATGATATTTATGTGTATAGAGTAATGAAGAATCTGGAGTAGACAAAGTCATGTCCGAAACATATTAAGGAGAAAGGTACTGGGGAGCAACAAAGCCTTTTTCCAATGGAGCCCCAAGCATGATAAAGCCTTCTAGCATTAGTTATGATAATTAATTTAAAGACTACCTGTGGAACAGTTGATCTAAGTACATACAGATGGTACAGTGAAACTATAAATGGCTCATTAAATCAGTTATTGTTCCTTTGGTGGTTCCTCTTTTCCTACTTGGATAACTGTGATAAGTCTAGAACTAATACATGCCAGTGACAGGTAGGCACTGACCACCTCCACTTCCAGAACAGAGGATGTATACATTTGTCAGATCAAAACCAGGACCTGTGATTAAGCCCTCTCCATTCAACTATACCTAAAAAGGCTGGCAGTGGTAAGTTTTGCCTATAGGCTAAAAACCCTGAAAAGCTCTCAAGAAAATGAATCATCTAGATAAGCAGGGCTCCTAATATGGGTAAAGGATACATAGAAAGGCTGAATAAACTCTTAGATAACACTGAATCACCTAATGGAACAGGGGAGTAGTGGAGGGAGGAAGATGGAAATTCAACATTCACCCAGTTCTGAGATACTCTCAACCCTGTCACTATACAAATGAAATCCTCCTTCCTTTAGCATTTACCAAGTAGTCACTTATATGCCTGTTTCCACATCCATGCACCCTGAAGGGACAGATTATCGCTAAGTGAGAGGAGCCAGTGTGAAAGACTACAAACTATAATTTTAACATATGACATTCGGGAAAAAGCAAAATATGGAGACAGTAAACATATCAGTGATATCTGGGAATTCAGGGAAGAGGGAAGGAGGGATAGATGGAGTATAGAGGATTTTTAGGGCACTGCAACTATCCTGAGTAATACTATAATGGGGGCAGCCTGGGTGGCTAAGCCGTTTAGCGCCGCCTTCTGCCCAGGGTATGATCCTGGAGACCTGGGATGGAGTCCTACATCTGGCTCCCTGCATGGAGCCTGCTTCTCCCTCTGCCTGTGTCTCTGCCTCTCTCTCTCTCTCTCTGTGTGTCTCTCATGAATAAATAAATAAAATATTAAAAAATAATAATAAAGTAAAATAATGATCAAGTCATAGGTAATATTTCTGAACTTTCATATTGAGCCTAATGTAATCTTTTCCACATCTTTGGGAAATCAGTATGCTCTACCATTTAGGGCATAGTGGAGAAGGTTGTAGGCTTTGGAGTAAAACTGCTTATGTCTGTGTCATTCCCCACCTCCAGACCTCACTCTGTGTTGGTACTGCAACCTGAGATCATGTCCTTTATTCATATCTTTTGTGTTTGCCCCTCTAAGGGCCTTTTCTTTTCTTTTTTTTTTTTCTAAGGGCCTTTTCAATCTGAGTTATTTTTTCTTTTTATTCATTTCTGGGAAATGAATCATCACATCGTATAATTTCATTGTATAGTTCCTCCCTTTTTTTTTCTTTCTGAGGTTTTAATTAATTGGATTTGGAAGTTTTATTTCTCTTTGCTCTACCCTTTAGCAATATATATATAAAGTTCCTACGTTTTTATATATACCTATAATTTATATATTATATTTTATTATTTGTATATTTATATTCTTTTTTACTTTCTAGTAATCTTATATCACTAATTTGCATTCATCTGCTATTATTCTTTTTTTAAAAGATTTTATTTATTTATTCGTAAGAGATACACAGAGAGAGGCAGAGACAGACAGAGAGAGAAGCAAGCTCCATGCAGGGAGCCCGATGTGGGATTTGATCCCAGGACTCCAGGATCACGCCCTGGGCCGAAGGCAGGCTCTCAACTACTGAGCCACCCAAGCATCCCTCATCTGCTATTATTCTATCAATTATTACGTTTCCTACCAAATAGTTCCACTTGTTTTATTTTTGTTTTTGTTTTTTAAAGATTTATTTACTTATTTTAGAGAGACAGCATAAGGAGGGGAGGCAAAGGGAAGGACAGAGAGAATCCAAAGCACGAGACCTCACAATCTGAGCCAATACAAAAATTCAGACGCTTAACCAACTGTGCTGCCCTAGTGCCCCTCCACTTGTTTCTTTTAATAATTTTTGATTCCATGGGTCCCTGGCTGGCTCAGTCAGTAGAGGATGTGATTCTTGATCCCTTGATCTCAGGGCTGTGAGTTTCAGCCACATATTGGGGGGGGTAGAGGTCACTTAATAAATTAAAGTAAAATAATAATGATTTTTGTTTTCCTGAGAGACATGATTAGCAGATGATTTTCAACCATAAATTAATTACTCATTTGTAGAGATTCAGTGTGTCAGTCTTGAATAAATGAATAACATTTATATAATAATAAATAAAAAATAATAATAATATATATAATAATAACTATATAATATAAATATATTTATATATAAATATATATAATATATAAATATATATAAATAAATATATATAATAATAAATATATAATAAATAAATGAATAACATTTATTCATTCAACAAACATTTATTGGGTACTTGTCCTGTATCAACCACTGTTTCAAGTTCTGGAGATATGGTAGTTACACAAACTTCCTTCCTTATAAGCTTTGTATGCTCATAAATATATTAAGTCAGTAGATAGATTCTATGGAAAGAAGTTGACTGATGGAAATGGTATTTTGATTCAATTGGTGAAAACCATCACTGAGACTAATGTTTGACCAAAGACCTGAATGAAAAAAGAAAGTGGGGGATACCTGAGTGGTTTAGCGGTTGAGTGCCTGCCTTTGGCTCAGGGAGTGATCCTGGAGTCCCGGGATCGAGTCCCACATCAGGCTCCCTGCATGGAGCCTGCTTCTCCCTCTCCCTCTGCCTGTGTCTCTGCCTCTCTCTCTGTGTGTCTCTCATGAATAAATAAATAAAATCTTTAAAAAAAAGAAAAAAGAAAGTGGGCCAAGGGAATGGCAGGAGAGGATCATTGTAGTTGGAGATTATCACAGAAGGTACAAAGGCCCTTTGTAGGGGGAAGGCTTAGTAGTTGAAGCTCAAAAGCCAGTGTGCTAAAGCAGCTTGTGGCAGAGGGGTGGGGGTGGGGGAATATAAAGTTAAGAGGTGATATGGGCTAAACTGTACCCCTGCCCCCATTCATATGCTGAAGCCCTAATTCCTAGTCCCTCTGAATGTGACTACCTTTGGAGATAGGGTCCTTAAAGAGTTGATTAAGTTAAAATTAAGGTATTTAGGGTAGGGGTGGCCCCGGTGGCGCTGCGGCTTAGCGCCGCCTGCAGCCTGAGGTGTGATCCTGGAGACCCGGGATCCAGTCCCATGTCGAAATATCTGTTGTTGAAGCCACCATGCCTGAAGTATTTTGTTACAGCAGCACTACGGAACTAATAGAGATAGCCAGGAGCCATTTTTAACAGTAAGCTGTTGCAATTTGCTTTTTCTTTTCTTTTTTTAAAGATTTTTATTTTTTCATGAAAAAAAAAAGAATTCCTTACTATCAAAACTCCCAAATTTAAGGGTTTTTTAAAAAGCTGTCAGTTACTCACGGATTAATTGTTTCTTTGGTTAAAAATTATGAAAACTGCCTGCCTTGGTCTTGTCTTTTTTCTTTTCTTTTCTTTTCTTTTCTTTTCTTTTCTTTTCTTTTCTTTTCTTCTTTTCTTTTCTTTTCTTTTCTAAGATTTGATTTATTCATGAGAGACAGAGAGAGGCAGAAACACAGGCAGAGGGAGAAGCAGGCTCCATGCAGGGACTCAATCCCAGAACTCCAGGATCATGCCCGGAGCTGGATGCAGACACAACCACTGAGCCACCCAGGCGTCCCTGCCTTGGTCATTTCTTTACATCTCAATTTTATTATTGGATCTCTGTGTGCACATATTAAAACTTTGTGTTTTTTTTCCTCTGTTAATCTGCTGGTAAATTTAATAATTTTTCATCCAGCTGGAAGACCTTGAAAGTAGAAAAGTATTTTTCCTTCCCTTCAACTGCCGATTTGTTTTCATTTTTTTCCCCATGAGTAAAGAAGACATAATCAGTAGTGTGGTAAGAATTATTGAGAATTTGCTTAAAGGTCCTGAAAAAAAAAAATCACTGAAAAAAGGATGGACATATTTAACAACAAGAACAATACAAATTTAACTCCTACATGTTAAAAAAAAAAAAAAAAAAAGGCCAACATAAAAAGAGAAACCATAACCTGCAGCCTGCAGATAAATTTTTGCAGTAACTAAGGATGACAAAACATAGATCTTTTTTTTTTTTTTAACATAGATCTTCTCTAATCTATAGTGATTGTGTTTTGAATACCACCATCTATTTGCTTTACCTCTGGTGACCCATGGAGATCTGTGTTCTTTCTCATTTCCAGTCCATGTGGCTCTGGAGAGAATCCAAACCCCAAAACTCCAAGTGTAAGATATAATCCAGACTTAAACCAAACAGTGAGTCACATTCTTAGTGCCTCTCCCACCCCTCCAACCAGAAATGATTAGTTCAGGAATGGACAAATTACTGAAGAAAGAGGAGCTTTTGCTGGGACATATAGGAAGGAGAGTTTGTTTTTTTCTTGCTGGCTCTAAAGCCAAAGAGGTCATAGGGAATGAAACTGTTGACACCATGTTGGTACCACCTTGCTACCATGTGGAAGCCAAGAATGAGACCAAAATAGAGAAAAGCATTAATAAACAGAGAGAAATGAACTTCTGACCATAGCATTTTAGACCTGAATCTAGCCATAACTGACCCCAAGTATTTATTTACACAGGCAATAAATCCCTTACTGGTCATTGCAGTTAGCATTGTAATTGTTGGTATCTTTCAACTAGGTTGTCAGGTCCTTGACTGCAATGACTGTCATTTCTGATCTATTCTTAGCATCTGGCAACGTGCCTGGTATATTGAGGGCAAGGTACATACATTTTTACTAAGTGGATATCAAATTAAGATGCTGTCATATATATATATACATATATATACATATATATATATATATATATTTAAGATTTTATTTGTTTATTCATGAGAGACACAGAGTGAGAGGCAGAGACACAGGCGAGGGAGAAGCAGGCTCCAATGCAGGGAGCCCAACGTGGAACTCGATCCTGGGTCTCCAGAATCATGCCCTGGGCCAAAGGCAGACACTCAACCACTGAGCCACCCAGGCATCCCAAGATGCTGTCATATTTTAAAGTTGCCTTAAAAACGAATCCAACTTCCTACGTGATTTTGACTTTTCACAACATCACGAAGATACTTTCTAGTCTAAGGTGAATGCATGACTCACAGAGAAGTCATTAATATCCTCTTAGTATCACGACTCCATATTTTTGGTGGGTGATACATTTGATACACTTCCAAACACCCCCATAGCAACTAAAGTTTCAAAAATATACTCAAAAGTCATATTTTTATCCTCATCAGCTCATATACTCTATATCATCTCAGATCGGAAGCCCCAGTAGCAGTCTACTTCGGAAGTCCTGGTTTGCCTTCCTCCTACTTAGGAAGGAACACAATCTCCAGAGTTTCATTATTAAATGAACATTATTCATTTGTTCATTTATTCATTTGTTCATTTTTTCCTTCATGTGTTCACTGTATCATTAACCTACTGCTGCATGACAAATACTCAAACTTAGAGGCCTAAAACTATACCACTTGGGGCACCTGGGTAGTAGAGTTGGTTACACGTCTGACTCTTGGTTTCAAGGTACTGGAATTGAGAGCTGTGTTGGGCTCCACACTCAGCAAGGAGTCTGCTTCAGCTTCAGATTCTCTCTCCCTCTACTTCTGCCCCTCCTACTTGTGTTCTATAAATAAATAAATAAATAAATAAATAAATAAATAAATAATCTTTCAAAGAACAAAGAACAAAACAAAACACCACTTACTGAGTTCCTTATTCTACAGGTTGGCAGTTTCCTCTTTCCTCTGAGCTCTACTGGGAGTTCTTCAGGTCTCACCTGGACCCTCTCATGTGTCTGCTGGATTGGCTGGAAGCTAGCTGCTCTATGATGACCTTAGCTAGGACAGCAACAATCTGCTCCATGTCTCATCCTGAGCGTTAACTCAAGGTTAACCATAAAACATAAAACCCTTATGTTCAGGATGTCACAGGATAGGCAATACCAAGAGAAATTAGAGATAAGACTGGAATAAAAACCAAATCTGGGTTTAGTGAAGGAGAGATTGTATTCAAAAGTGTTATTGTGGGGCACCTGGCTGGTTCAGTTAGTAGAACACGTGGTTCTCCATCTCAGGGTCTTGAGTTCAAGCCTCATGTTGGGCATCTAGCCTACTCTATTTTTTATTTATTTTAAAGATTTTACTTATTTATTTTAGATAGAGATTACGTGAGAGGAGGAGCAGACTGGGAGGGAGAGGGACATGTAGGCCCATTGCTAAGCAGGACACCCTATAGCAAGAGAGGGAAAAATCACTATTGCAAGTGGGGGAGGGTGATTATCCTAACAGGGAGAATGTTTTGACCACAAGGTGTGCTAGCAGCACTCAAGAGTTAGAAAAAGAGAAGAATAAACAAAGCTAGAAACAAAGCTAGAAAGAACTAGGTGTGAGGAAGTGAAGCGAATGGGTGGTGTGAAGCATAATCGTGGAAAACCTCACTAAAATGGCATCAGGAGGGGGATCCCTGGGTGGCTCAGTGGTTTGGCGCCTGCCTTTGCCCAGGGCGCGATCCTGGAGTCCCGGGATCGAGTCCCGCATTGGGCTCCCGGCATGGAGCCTGCTTCTCCCTCTGCTTGTGTCTCTGCCTCTCTCTCTCTCTCTCTCTCTCTCTTTGTGTCTATCACCAATCAATCAATCTTTTTTTTTTTAATTTTTATTTATTTATGATAGTCACACAGAGAGAGAGAGGCAGAGACATAGGCAGAGGGCGAAGCAGGCTCCATGCACCCGGAGCCCCACATGGGACTCGATCCCGGGTCTCCAGGACCGTGCCCTGGGCCAAAGGCAGACGCTAAACCGCTGCGCCACCCAGGGATCCCAATCAATCAATCTTAAAAAACAGAAACAAAAACATGGCATCAGGAGGTTTCTGCCCCACCACTCAGAGTCAACTGGAGACCCAACAGACAGAGAGGACTTGACTATAGGGCTTGACCTTACCTAGACTTCACCTTGCATGTGGACACTACCCAGCCAGAAGAGCCACTTTCCTCCCAAACTCTCCCTCCCCTGCAACAGCTCTGCCAATGAGAAGCTGCACGCTTTGAGTTCCCTGTTTATTCCAACAGACTTGTAGTTTATAACAGCCTTTCCAATTTACCCCTTTTCTCCTTGAAATAAGGTGCCCTTCTTTTATTCCCTGGACTTGGGGAAGATTTTGCCACAGTTTGTTTATTCCAGATTGTACTCTCTTTTATTCCCAAATAAATCCATCCTTGGGTGGTAAAGTAATTGGCAGTTTTTATTTTTAAGGTTAACAGTGGCATGTTCAAGTAGTAGATCAGAGAATTTGTTTTATTACCCTGGAGGCCAGTTTATTCTCAGGGCAATATATACTGGTCAGGCTGAGAATGGGCCAACATTTAGGAGTCTGGGGTAAGGAGACAGATTAACAGGAAAATAAATTTTTAAGTTATGTTTTAATTACTTAATGGGAGCCCCTAAAAGATATGACACTCAAAAAGGGACTAGAGGATTGAGGCTTATACACCATCATGAGCTAAGGAAAGGTTTAGGGGTTTGGGACTTCAAAGAAGGAAAGGCGAGTCACAGGAAGTTGAGAAAAAATGCTTGGTAAGCAAAGGTTGCCCTGCCATGCAGGTATTAGCTCTGTAGTAATAGCTCTCTTCCTGGTACAGGCCCCCTTTTTAATGTAAATTTCTTTTACAAATGTAAATTTCTCTTACAAAAGGGTAATTTCTGTTTTCAGAGCTCTCTAGGGTCTACAATTTCTTAAAAATAATCAGTTTAAAATAATCCTTCTGCCAAAGAGGCACATTTGGGGATGGTATATTCTGCTACCCTTCAAATTGTTGTTTTTATTATAATAAACCTCAGAACGTCCTATCTTTCAGGAATGGATAAATATAATAAAGCCTGGAAGAAAAGTGATCCCTCATTTTGGTAAGAAAAAGCCTTGCATGTCAGTGAGGATATGATTATATCATACTTTCCAAAGGAAAAAGACAGGAAGGCCAACTTCTTCCAACTTACATTAAGTTAACTGAAGAATTTTTGGTTGTTAAGAGGGAATAATTTTTAAATGTGGACATCCTGATGGCAGTAGGCAGAAAGAGAATGAACTGAGATGTTCTATTAATATCAAGGGAACGTGTGTGGGTGTCTATGGCACTGCTGCGAGTTAAATGACTGCTAACTTGGGGAGTAGGGTCTATTGTGTGAGTCAGGTGCAGTCCAGGGCCTGGTCATAGCATGCTGAGAAGACTGGGGTCCAATAGTCCTGGCCACAGCTGAGGAGCAACTGTTCCATGCCAGGAGAGGCAAGCCAAGGGGATCTAAGGCTGCTGCCCCTCCTTACTTCACTAAGCACTCAGCACCTACTTTGAGAGGAACATGCACTGTTCCTAACCCCAGCTCCAGAGCTCTTGCTGAGAAATGTTGCCTAGGAAAAGAAGCAGTCCATTACACAGCTTCTTCTTCCTAATCTCCTCAGAAGGTGTCGGTTTCCAAAGGAACTGACTGTATTCTTGACAGAGCTTGCAGAAGTTCAAGCCTAAGGTTTGAATACTGGAGGTTGTGGTGAAATGCAACTGGAATTGGAAAGAAATTCCTGCATGTGATGAATATACAGACTAGACTGTAGGCTGGCTAGTGTGTGAGAGAGAATAGAGGAATAGGACAGCTGGGAGGAATTCTCTGGGAGTTAGAAAAACTTCAGAAACTATTCCTTTAAAGGAAACACAATTTGGGGCACCTAGATAGTTCAGTCAGTTAAATACTGGACTCTTGATTTTGGTTCAGGGTCATGAGATAGATCCCTGCATCAGGCTCTGCACTGAGCATGGAACCTGCATGGGATTCTCTCTCTCCCTCTCTCTGTGCCCCTCCCCTCCACACTCACATATGTGCGCTCTCTCTCTCTCTCTCTCTCTTAAAAAAATAAATAAATAAAGGAGACACAATTTTATTGGATTAGTTTGTAGAACAATTTATGACCACAGACAGATGAAAAGCAGAGCAATTGACCAGCAATTAGTGTTTAACAGTTGAATGCGGGCAGGGAAAGAAGGGAAGAGTGCAGGATGACTGTGGGCTGTGTCTCCTTAAGAAGCAAAACAAGAGGGCAGCCTGGGTGGTTCAGTGGTTTAGCACTGCCTTCAGCCCAGGGCCTGATATTGGAGACCTGGGATCGAGTCCCACGTCAGGCTCCCTGCATGGAGCCTGCTTCTCCCTCTGTCTGTCTGTCTGTCTCTCTCTTTCTCTGTGTGTGTCTCTCATGAATAAATAAATAAAATATTAAAAAAAAAAGAAGCAACACAAGAGATTCAACATTGTGTGTGTGCATTTCAGTGTAGGGTGGGGACTAGACCAATCATTTGCCAATCATTGAATCATTGAACAAATTGAAGGAGAGTCGCTTGCTAGATGAGGGTAGCTGCCAGCAATCTGGACTAGCATCATGGCTGAACTTCATGCCCCTTCTAAAGGTAGAAAAATTGGGGTACAAATAAATGACAAGTGGACAGAAGGAGAATAGCTGAGCACACATGAAAGTATAAGTGGGTCACAAAATGAGAGAAATCGAGCATTGTATTAGTATTTTGAGAGAGGGGTGCCTGGGTGGGTCATCTGGTTAAGTATCTGCTTTTGGTTCTTGGGGCCTAGCGTCTCCTCTCTGCTTGTGCGCTCTCTTTCTCTCTCTCTCTCAAATGAATAGTCTTTAAAAAATAATAATACCTTAAGAGAGAGGTTTGGGGCAAGAGAATATTATCTCCTATCACAATTATACCGAATATCCAGAAAGTTGAAGCTATGTTTTTTTTTTTTTTTTAAGATTATTTATTTATTCATGAGAGATAGAGAGAGGCAGAGACACAGGCAGACAGAAGCAGGCCCCATGCATGGAGCCCAACTTGGGACTTGACCCTGGGTCTCCAGGATCACGCCTGGGGGCGAAGGGCTCGCTTAAACCGCTAAGCTACCCGGGCTGCCCAGCACCCCCCACTCCCCCCGCTAAAGCACCCGGGCTGCCCTGAAGCTATGTTTAAGGCAACCCCTGCTTTTGGAATCTGACCAGGGGGGATGAAAGTCTACAGACCTGGAACACCTGGGTGGCTCAAGGGTTAAGCGTCTGCCTTCAGCTCAGGTCATGACTCGGGTCCTGAGATGGAGCCCTGCATTGGGCTCTCCCCTCCTTCTGTGTGCTTACTCACTCTCTCTGAAAGAAAGAAAAGAAAGAAAGAAAGAAAGAAAGAAAGAAAGAAAGAAAGAAAGAAAGAAAGCAGTGAGCATCCAGTGAGCGTCTGAGATCCTCCAAGGAATGGTCCCACTCTACTCTCAAGGCCTATGGGAAGCCTCATGGCATACTCAAACTAAATCACATACATTTTGACTACTGCTCACTTAACCCTAATATGGGGTGCCCAACATTTGGAGTAAAAAAATATTTATGCTAAGTGATGTGGGAGGGATGTTAGGGTTTGAAGCTGATAGCCAAGAAAGAATTCTTGAGACTCTTTGGTGCAAAAAGGTGGTTTTATTAAAGCACTGGGACAGAAACTCTGGGCAAAGAGAGCTGAACCCAAGGTCATGAAGAGTGGCCCACTTATATAGTTTCAAGTTGGGAGGGGGTTAGGAATAGCATAAGTCTCTAAGGAATTTGGAGGCAAGGTTTCCAAGAACTTAAGGGGCCTAGCTATTGTTGGGGAAAAGTCATTTATTATTGCCTAATAAACCTAAGTCGTGAGACCCTTTAGATGTATATTGGTGGGTCATATGGTGGGGGGTGATTGCTGACATGTATCTCGGGCAGTAGAAATAAGGGAAGTTTCCAAAGGAATTTTTATATGTTAAAGCAGACTTACAGGTTCCTGGATGTCAGGCTAAGACTGCCTTTTGCCCTTAGCAAAGTATTAATACAGAAGCAGCTGAGTTCCTAGAGGAATGTCACTCTGCCTGTTTTAAGGCTGTAAGTAGTAAGGACATTTAGTTTTTCTTTTGCCATTATTTTCCCACACCACTAACCATACCTGAGCCATTAGGACACAATGGCAACAACACACATGGTGTATTCAACAGTAGCCCACCAGTCAGAAAAAGACCCTTAGGATAGATAAATGTTAGTCTAGGTGTCCTGGGACAGGCAGAATTTGCTTTTAATGAAAAGCAAAAGTCAGAGGAAAAAAAGATTAACTAGAATAGGCAGATTACAGGGAGTTCTCTGCCTGAAGGAAAACCAATGATAGGAGTCAGCTAGGAGAAACAATGAAGCATTAGAAAAGCGGGTCAGGTGGACTCAACAAATAATGCTGGATAATGCTAGAACAGTTTTGGGAAAGGGCCTGTACCCTGACCCAAAAGGTCCTTTTGACTAACTTAATACAAGTAGAAGTTCCTTCGGATGGGAGCAAGAGATCCCAGCCCGAGGCTTAACGGACATCTGTGCAAATCTTATGGCTTCCAAATCTTAGGCCTCCTAGAAGTTCTCTAGGGGCACTTGTAATTTCACTGATGTGTCATGACTGCTCATGCTCCCAAATAGGTCGAAATAAAACATATCCTGCAGTGTCATTAGTAGGGATGATGTAGTTTTGGAATGTTGGTGAGGTCCAGTGCTGACAGCCAAGAAAAAATTCTTGAGACATCTTTGGTGCTAAGAGGTGAATATATTAAAGCACGGGACAGGACCTGTGCACAAAAAGTGCTGCTGCACTGGGGATGTAAAGAATGGCTGATTATATGCTTTGGGGGTAGAGGAGAAAAGGACAAAGGAGGTTTTCAAAGGACTTTCATATGCTAAAGAAGATCCTCAGATTATTGGAGTCTATTATCAGACTAAAGTTGTTTTGCCCTCTAGCAAAGCATGAAAGTCACTGGAAGTTTAGGAATGTCACACATATTACATCCAGGAAGAGGTCAGGTTGCGTGTCAACTTGTGCTTTGTCTCAGCTTGTCTTCTGTTCCCTTATCGGGTATAGTGAAACCGTTACAGAAATGTAAAAATGAATGGATATTTAGATGGACACACTAACATTTCAGCAAAGCTCGACTTTAAACTGAATGAATTTCTCTCTTGCTCGTTCTTGAAGCCCTCACCCTTTGACTTGTTATTCTGTAGAATCCTTTGTTCCAGGAACTCAGTATTGATGTTGACAGTAAGGAGCCTCAGACGGCTGGGGGCAGCACTAGTCAGGAGACCCAAGGAACATGGCTGGCAGCAGGAGCCAGGTCCTATCAAAACTGCCTAGATCCTGTATTTTCCTATGAAACCCCTCAGCCTTTTAGCCTGGGCTGGCTTGCAGTCTTGAAGACATTAGCCTGCTCCTGTCTCCTTTGCCTGGCAAAGTAACAAACTCTCTTCCTTCTTTATATCCAAACTATCTTCACATTACATATTTGAGCTCCTGGATGCTGAAGTTGTTTTTTTTTTATTTATTTTTTATTGGTGTTCAATTTACTAACATACAGAATAACACCCAGTGCCCGTCACCCATTCACTCCCACCCCCCGCCCTCCTCCCCTTCCACCACCCCTAGTTCGTTTCCCAGAGTTAGCAGTCTTTACGTTCTGTCTCCCTTTCTGATATCTGAAGTTGGTTTTCACTATAGTAGGAACTATTCGAAAGACCACTCATGTCCTACCCTTCAGAGGGAGGTGGTCCCCACTATATTTACACACTATGAAAACCAGTCTCAATTAACTTGAATTAACCCATCTGAAAGTGAATAAAGAAAACCTTAATTAAAATGGATTCAGGAGGCCAGAAAGGGAGCTCCCATACCCTGCCACTTATCAGTTGTACACCCAACAGGAAGAGAGGTACATTGCCTCCTTGCCCAGCTACAAGCTCCATCAAGGGATCCCTGGGTGACTCAGCAGTTTAGTGCCTGACCCGGGTGTGATCCTAGAGTCCCGGGATCGAGTCCCACATCGGGCTCCCTGCATGGAGCCTGCTTCTCCCTCTGCCTTTCTGCCTCTCTCTCTCTCTCTCTCTCTGTGTGTCTCATGAATAACTAAAATCTTTAAGAAAAAAAAAAAAAAAAGCTCCATCAATAAGAAAATACCACAACTGAGCCAATGAGAAACCATTAGGACCCCAAACACTTGATTTCTTTCAATGAACTTTTATTCAAAGAAGCCCTTCCCAACTACCTCCTTTTCTTTCCTTTGATCTGTGGCTTTACCCTTGGTTTCTATAGTGTACATGTCCCTAATTTTAATTCCTCTGCTGTTCTGGATTAAATCCATTTTACTGGTAAAATAACATTTATTTTTAAGGTCAACACCTAGATAGAACCAACTCATGACCAATTGTAGTGATACCCATTCTTAATAATATGTTAGATGGGCAAAGGTAGATTCTGTTGGGAACACAAAGCACATACCTCTTACTGATTTATTTGGTAATGAACCTGAATTGCACTATAATCATGTAGCAATATGGTATAATGCCGCTATTGTTTGGAAGATGTAACAACCTCATTCCTATAAGTTTTATGTTAATACTGACTGATGGTCAAATGTACTGGGAGATTGAGTCAAAGCCCCCTTAGGATGTAATATCTATGGAAAATGGCCAGCCTAGGAAGGAACTAGACTTAGCTACCCATCAGTGGGTATCCAAGCTGAATCTTTCTACACAAGTTTATCATAAGGTACAACTAACAGTATGAAGGGGGAAAATCAACCAGTATAAGAATATGAAATGTTTATAAAAGCTTTATAGGACAAATTAGTTGGCTCCTTATTTTTTTTTTTTAAGATTTGTATTTATTTATTCATGAGAGACACAGAGAGGTAGAGACATAGGCAGAGGGAGAAGCAGGGTCCCTGTGGGGAGCCTGCTGCAGGACTCCATCCCAGGACCCCTGGAATCACAACCTGAGCTGAAGGCAGACGCTCAACCTCTGAGCCACCCAAGGTGTCCCAGTTAGCTCTTTAAATCTATCCCAGCTCCACAGTGGCTTCTCCAAATGTTAGGCATATTTGTGTTGGTTCTATTGCTAGATCTGTCCTATAAAAGCTACACCAAATATAACCGTTTTGAAAGGTATGGCTCATTTTGCAGTAAGGAATCTGTGTTAAAAAAAACAAACAAACCCAGGGGGTGGTCTGTGATACTGTGATATAAAAAGGTATTTTGGTTTTCATCTGTGCTTCCTGGCTCATAGCTCACAAGACCCTTGTTATTTCCCAAGAGATTAGAGCAATAGGGGCATCTTTTGTCATGATATTTGTTTTTTGTCTTTGGTTCCTGAAACAGTTTTAGAGTTGGGTGAAATGGGTGTTTTTTTGTTACTCATAATAAACCCTTTCAATCACACCTGAGTTTATGTTAATGAGGTGATGTTTGAAAAGCCCCTAGGTAACCTAAGGATGGGGGCTGTTGCCAGGGGAATCAAGCAGTGTGGTATAAGAGAGTTGAAACCCTTTTTTTTTTTTTTTTAATTTATTTATTCATGAGAGACACACAGAGAGAGGCAGAAATATAGGCAGAGGGAGAAGCAGGATCCCTGTGAGAAGCCTGATGCGGGACTCCATCCCAGGAGACTGGGATCACGACCTGAGCCAAAGGCAGATGCTCAACCACTGAGCCACCCAAGCGTCCTTCAATCCTTCAATAACTATTTTTAGATCCCCCATATTCTTCTAGATTTTTATCTAGTTATTAAAGAGCAAATTGATGTTTCTACTTCTGATTGTAGATTTCTCCGTCTTCGTTTGGTCAGATTCACTTTATCTATTTTTAAGCTGTTATTAGCCACCTACATTTTAGGTTTGGTATGTCTTCTTCATTTATCATTATGAATGTCTCTCTTTACCTCTGTTAATTCTTCTTGACTGGAGTCCTTTAAATCTAATATTAACATGACTCTTTCAGCTTTCTTTTGCATGCCATTTATAGGATATATCTTTTTTCATCATTTTCAAACTAGCTGTGTTTTTGTTTTACATTTAATAAAATCATGGATATGGTTGGATTTAGGTTTCTTCTTTTTGTTATTTGCTTTCAATTTGCCAATGTTATTATTTTGTTTTTCTCTTTGTCCTTTCCTGACTTCTTTTGAGTTAATATTAATTTGGTATTCTAGTGTAATCCTCTGTTGGCTTTTCAGTTATATATTGTTATATTATTTTTTAGGGTTGCTGTCAGGATTATAATATGCATACCAATCATAGCTTCCTGTGAATATTATGTAATGCTTTATATAAAATGTATGAAGCTTGTAACAAAGTAGTTTCTGTTTTTTAGAACTCCTATCCTTTGTGCTTACATATTTATAAACATACAAGAATCTAGTATATGAATATTTTTTTCAAAGTAGGCTCTATGCCTAGGATGGAGCCCAGTATGGGGCTTGAACTCATGACCCTGAATCAAGACCTGAGTTGAGGGGTGCCTGGGTGGCTCAGTGGTTGAGCATCTGCCTTTGGCTCAGGGTGTGATCTTGGGGTCCTGGGATCAAGTCCCACATCAGGCATCCTGTGGAGAGCCTGCTTCTCCCTCTGCCTAGGTCTCTGTCTCTTATGAATTAAAAAAAAAAAAAAAAAGGGATCCCTGGGTGGCGCAGCGGTTTGGCGCCTGCCTTTGGCCCAGGGCGCGATCCTGGAGACCCCGGATCGAATCCCACATCGGGCTCCCGGTGCATGGAGCCTGCTTCTCCCTCTGCCTGTGTCTCTGCCTCTCTCTCTCTCTCTCTCTCTGTG
This sequence comes from Canis aureus, assembly GCF_053574225.1. Lineage (NCBI taxonomy): Eukaryota > Metazoa > Chordata > Mammalia > Carnivora > Canidae > Canis > Canis aureus. The sequence continues at coordinate 57,820,440 of NC_135616.1, forward strand.
ACTATCATAAATAAATAAAAATTAAAAAAAAAAAAAAAGTTAAAAAAAAAAGATCTGAGTTGAGATCAAGAGTTGGACACTTAACTATCTAAGCCACCCAAGCGGCCCTACATGTATCTATTATAATATATAGATTGTGACTCTATGCTATTGGGAGCCTGGATTATCACTTTTTCCTCTATAAGGAATATTGAATTTTATTTTGTAATCCTTTGAACTACTGGTAGATACTTTTGGCCTTGTCAGGCTACAGTTATGGGTTTAGTTCTAGGATGTGTCCCTTACTCTGGATCATGGTTCTTACTTTAAAATACTAACTTTCTGAAGTTGCAGGGATGCTTCTGAGAAGGCTGGGCCAGGTCTTCAAAGCAGGATCGTGATTTGGCTCTCAGCTCTGTGGCAGATAACCCCTGCTAAGCCTTGAGCAGTCTTGTCCTGTGCTCATGGAGCCCAGCACGTGGCCTTGTGGCCTTGGCCCCACTGTGAGTCCCACACAGAGAGATCTGGGCTCCCTCTTTTCAGATACCTGCTGCACAAATTCTAGCCACTTCACTTTTGTGTTTCCTCAGCTGAACAAGGCGAGTATCCCACCAGGACTCCACTTCCCTCTTCTGCACAAAACTGTCTCCTGACAAACATCTGATGTGATTGTGGGACCTCCTTGCAATGTTTCTATATTTGCAAGGTTCAGTCATTGACTGTTGTCCATGTCGGGACACAGTATTTTGTCCATATTTGGGTTATATTTGATAGTCTGGTATTAATTTCTCTGCCATGGCTAGAAGCAGAAGTTTCTGCGTGATATTTTAGAAATGTAGTGGATTAAACACAATGGGGTATCCTGGATTGGATCCTTGATAGAAAAAGGGCATTAATTTATTTTCAGTTTAAATTTAAAAAGTTTTAAAAAAGATTTTATTTATTCATGAGAGACACAGAGAGAGAGAGAGAGGCAGAGATGAAGACAGAGGGAGAAGCAGGCTCCAAGCAGGGAGCTTGATGTGGGACTTGGGACTTGGGACTTGATCCCAGGACTCCAGGATCACGCCCTGGGCGGACCGGCAGATGCTAAACCCAGGTGCTAAACCGCTGAGCAACCCAGGGATCCCCCAAAGGAAATTTCTAAAGGAATTTTTATGTGTTAAGATAGACCTACAGGATCCTGGGGGTTGGGCTAAGATTGTTTTTTGCTCTTAGCAAAGTATTAACATTGGGACAGTTGAATCTGTAAAGGAATGTCCCTCTGCCTGTTTCAAGGACTTGTCAGTGTGCTGCCCCAGGGCTTGTGCTTTGTCCTCAGCTAGCCCTCTGTTCCCCTATCAATTAAATTCCACCCCCCAGAGCAATTGTTACCCTTAAAAATGTGTCTACATTTCTGCTAAATGAGGACTTTTAACCTAGATGAGTTACAAATAATAAAGTTTTATTTTTGCAATGCATCATCACATATGAGTTTCAAATCTGGTGCAAATGGACATCTTCTTGAAAACTCGGGATCCCTGGGTGGCGCAGCGGTTTGGCGCCTGCCTTTGGCCCAGGGCGCGATCCTGGAGACCCCGGATCGAATCCCACGTCGGGCTCCCGGTGCATGGAGCCTGCTTCTCCCTCTGCCTGTGTCTCTGCCTCTCTCTCTCTCTGTGACTATCATAAATAAATAAAAATTAAAAAAAAAAAAAAAAAAGAAAGAAAACTCATGTCATCCTGGGGTGCCTGGGTGACTCGGTTAAGCATCTGCCTTTGGTTCAAGGTCATGATCCCAGGGTCCTAGAATTGAGCCCTGAACGCAGCTCCCTGCTCAGTGGGGGAGTCCTCTCCCTGCTCATGCTCTCTTTCACTGGCTCTCTCTCTTCAATCAATCAATCAATCAATCAATCAAAAAAAGAAACAAAAATCTTGTCTTCCCACTTTAGGTAAAGCTGGAGCTCTTTCAACAGCGGAAAGGGCCTGTTTCCTTGCTCTCTAGCCTCCTCTACCACCTCCCCTTTGCTCTCTTTGCTCTAGTCAGTTCTTTAAAATTTTCTTAATGTAAAGTTTGTATTGGTGGCACCTGGATGGCTCAGGGCGTGATCCCAGGATCCCGGATCGAGTCCCACATCCGGCTCCTGCGTGGAGCCTGCTTCTCCCTCTGCCTGTGTCTCGGCCTCTCTGCGTCTCTCATGAATAAATAAATAGAATCTTAAAAAACAAAAAACAAAACCCAAACAACTTTGTATGGAATTTGTAGCAGTTTCTTAAATGTCCCCTCTCTAATAGTGCACTAATGGTGGGGTGGGGGTGGCGGTGTGCGAGAATTCAGCCGGAGAGGAAGAAGTTTTACACGTGTTTTTGTCCCCCCCCCCCCTGCAAAATAGCGTTGTCCCCACTTGGCCCACGGCTCGGGAGAGGGTGCAGGGGGTGACACGGTGCCCGGCGGGGCAGGGAGAGGCTCGGGCAGAGAAGCCCCGGCTCGCGGCGGTGGGGCGAGGCCGGCGGGGCGGCTCCGGGGCTCGCAGCCTGCGGGAGGGCCTCGTGCCGGAAGTGGCCGCCCGGAAGTCACCGACGCCTCGTGCCGGAAGTGGCCGCCCGGAAGTCACCGAGCCGTCGGGGGCGCCTCGTCGCCGCCCAGCGGGCGCCCCGAGGGAGGAGCGTGCGAGGCCCACAGGTGCTGGCGTCCTTCGGGTGAAGCCGGGAGCTCGCGGGCCGTGGCGGCGACGCCGACGACGACGAAGCTCACGACGCCCCGCCGGCTGCTGGCGGGGCGGAGGGTGGCGGACAAGGTGCTTCTGGAGTTTAGAGGCCGCTGGGAGGCGGGGAGAAGGGGCGGCCCTGGGCCGGCGCCCCGGTCAGGCGGAAGCCAGTGACAGGCCCTTGGGTCTGCTGGGTCCTTTTTTTTTTTTTCTTTAATAAAGATTTTTATTTATTTATTCATGAGAGACACACAGAGAGAGGCAGAGACACAGGCAGAGGGAGAAGCAGGCTCCATGTGGGGAACCGGTGCGGGACTTGATCTCAGGACCCTGAGGCCACGCCCTGAGTGAGCCCAAGGCAGAGGCTCCACCACTGAGCCACCCAGGCGCCCTGCTGGGTGCTTTTGACACTTTATTATTTACAACAGTTTTAGATTTGTGGAAAAAATATGAAGAAGGTGGAGAATTCCTATACACTCTACACCCCGCTTCCCTTATTAACATCTTACATCGCGTGGTAGTTTTGTTGTAAAGAACCAACATTGATGCTTAAAACAATAAATTGTTTACTATCTCCTCAGATCTAAATTTTCTCTCCGTGCAGTCCCCTCCCGGGTACTCTGTCCAGCCGATTTCAGCCACTTTATTCTTCCCAACCCTCCTTCCCATCTCCTCAACCCGGGGAGTCAGTCCCCCAAGCTCTGCGGAGTAGACCTGGTTAACTTCCAGGGCAGCAAGCTGGGACACTTGTGGAGAATACGTTTTCTGTTGACCATCTTTCAGGGTTACTGTCCTTTGCAACTGGATGCCTAGTGTCTTGATAACCATCGTTTCTTTTAATTATTTATTTTTTAATTTTTATTTATTTTTATATTTTATTGGAATTCACTTTGCCAACATCCATTGTTTACATTTATTTCTAGTTTTTGGTTGTTCAGGCTGGGCACGTAATTGGTCTCTGTAATACTACACTGACCAGAAGTGGGATTTCCTTTTTTTCTTTTTTTTGGTCTTATCATTTTAAATATTGTAAGCATAGTTGTTTCATGGTCTGTGTAGACTCATCTGTCAACTGAAATTTTGTGTGTCTCTTTTCTGGTCTGTTTTCCTGCTTGTTCTTGCCCGTGGTCCTTTGTCTATGTGCATGGTTATTCTGGTCATCATAATGTGGTGTCCCCCCCCCCCCCAGTTGGACAGGAGCCCCCAAATGTAGGGCAACCAATCGGTGGAAGCCAGTGGCTCAGGTGGTGGAAGGATGCACCTGAGACAGAACAAAGGAGCTAGAAATTTCTTGGATATACTGCAAGGGCGCAGCAGGCAGGACAGCAGGACAAACTGCTTTGATATGGTGGGGGCTGTTGTTGAGGAGGTATGGGGAGAATGGAATTCTTCCTTTTTTGGTAGCTGTGCCTGTTTGTAAGTAGCCCACTTGTCAGTTAGGGCCTATGGATACATTGAGGTGGGTCACCTGAAGGGCCTGTCTGGATTTAGCCAGATATGGTCACTGTGGGCCCTTTTGCCTTGATCATTCCATTTGTTGCCTAGAAGCAGCCTCCAAACATTCTTAAATATTTGTAGCAATAACTTTGGGCTAGGATGGAGTCACATTCCTCCAGAGAGGATTTCCATTTGCCTCTGCCACGTGGAGGATTTGGGGGATCATTTGGGGATGTTCTCAGTTGAGGACAACCTTAAATTTTAAGGCTTGGGATTCCCTACATATCAGGCAAGTAGGATTTAAGATGGAATTCTGTGTGAGGGCTGGGCCACATCATACACCCTGGGGGTGGGTGCTTTTGGGGTACCATTTTTTGGATACATTATTACTAATTGAAGCCTATGCTTATTCAGATTTTCATAGTTTTTACCTAATACACTTCTGTTTCAGGGCCCTTTCCATGGTACATTACATTTAAGCATCGTGTCTCCTTAGACTCTTGGATGCGATGGTTTCTTAGACTTTCCCTTTTTTTCATGACTGTGACAGTTTTGAGGAGTACTGACCAGGTATTACGTAGCATGTTCCTTAATTAGGATTTGTCTGATGTTTTTCTCATGATTAGATTGAGCTTGTAGATTTTCGGCAGCAAAACCACAGAGAGAAATGACCTTTTTCATTATATCAAAAATACTTCTTAGGTGCACGTGGGTGGCTCCCTTGGTTGAACATTGGAGTTATGGTTTTGGCTCAGGTCATGATCACATGGGCTGTGGGATTGACCCCTGCCTTAGTCTCCTCACTTGGTGGGGAGTTACTTGAGTTTCTCTCCTTCTGTCCCTTCCATGTCTCCCCTCTCATAAATAAATAAATAAACAAACAAATAAATAAATAAACAAACACTTAAAAAAAAAGATTTATTTATTCGTGAGAGACACAGACTGAGAGAGAGAGGCAAAGACATAGGCAGAGGGAGAAGCAGGTTCCTCACAGGGAGCCTGATGCGGGATCCTGGATCCCAGGATCATGACGTGAGCCAAAGGCCGATGCCCAACTGCTGAGCCTCCCAAGTGTCCCTAAAAATAAGCTTTCTAGCAATTTCTTCACTGTAAGTTTTCTCCTCTCGTCATCCCTTTTTCCATACTGTAGCCTTTGGAAAGCAGTCACCATACACAGCTCATACTTAAGGAGTTGGGATTTATGCTTCACTTCCATGAAGGCAGAGTACCTACATAAATTATTTGGAATTCTTGCACACAGGAAATTTGTCCCCTCTCCACCATTTACTTATTTAGTCAGTTTTTTTTTTTAATTTTTTTTTTTAATATCAGTACAGGTCATGGATATTTATTTTATACGTTGGGTTATAATCCAGTACTACTTTATGTTGTTGCTTAAATTGTACCAGCTTTGGTCACTGAGAGCTCTTTCAGTTGGCTCCTGTGTCCCTTTGACATAACTTCATTGTGATTTTTTTGTTTGTTTTTAATACTTCTTATTTTCTGGCACTGAAAGGTAGGCCAGGTTCTTCTTGGATATTTCCTGCCCCAGTTCTAGATTCAGCTGTTTCTCCAAGGCACCCTGGTTCCTTTTATTAGGGAATAGTATTAAGATTCAAGATTTGGATGCTAGATGTCCCTTTTTTTTTTTTTTTTTTTTAAAGATTTTATTTACTAGAGAATGCATGCATAAGCAGAGGGAGGGGCAGAGGGAGAGGGAGAAGCAGTCTCCTGCTGAGCAGGGAGCCCAATGTGGCTCCATCCCAGGACTTTGGGACCATGACTTGAGCTGAAGGCAGATGCTTAACTAACTGAGCCACAGGCAACCTGGAAGTACTTTTTGATACTGGGGTGTTGTTACTTAGCTGACAGATCAAGTGTATGTGTGTGTGCTAACCAGTGTATATAGATATATCTATAAATATTTGTATACATAACTGTCTTTATTCATTGAGCTAAACATCATAAGCTAAGTTCATACTCTCTCCAACTCTAATCCGTTACCACATGGATCTTTCTAGCCTCCTCCCCTTTCTTATTTGTAAGCTCCCATTTTAAGAGTGAGAAAACCGGCTTCCCCCTCTCCCCATCATCCATTTATTTCAATTCCAATGCATTGATTGTAGTATATAAGTATAGCAACATCAAAAATTAATGCCACCATACTTACCTGGCAGAGGAGATACCATGATTACAAAGATGGTTTTCTCAGGGTGAGGTTTATCCATTGTACTCTGGATGTGCTAACCCCTGTGATTTCCCCAGATGTGGGAAACTCAACTGCATAATTTGTGATAGTGGGGAATTGTGTTTGTGTTCTCCCCTGGGAAAAAAATTAACTCCCAATGGGAATTAATATTATCAGAGTATGGGGCTATGAATGGTTTCTTTTGACTTTTTTTTTTTTAAGATTTTATTTCTTTATTTGAGAGAGAGAGAGAAAGAGCAAGAGCAGGAAAAGGGAGAAGCAGATTTCCCACTGAGCAGGGAGGGACACAGGACTCAGTTCCAGGAAGCTGGGATCATGACCTGAGCCTAGGGTAGACGCTTAACTGACTGAGCCACCTAGGCACCCCTCTTTTGACTTTAATCTTACATTCTCTACTCATTTTCAAAGTTAATCAGTATCATTTTTCCTCATTAGTAAGGTGGTTTTATTCACTTATTAGATTATTGGGGGATCCCTGGGTGGCTCAGCGGTTTAGTGCCTGCCTTTGGCCCAGGGCACGATCCTGGAGTCCCGGGATCGAGTCCCACATCGGGCTCTCGACATGGAGCCTGCTTCTCCTTCTGCCTGTGTCTCTGCCTCTTTCTGCCTTTCTGTCTATCATGAATAAATAAATAAAATCTTTAAAAAAAAAGATTATTAGATTATTTTGTCACAATCGGGGGCACCTGGGTGGGCTCAGTTTATGAGCATCCAACACTTGATTTCAGCTCAGTTCATGATCTCAGAGTTATGATCTCAGGATCATGAGATCAAGCCCTGTCTCTGGCTCTACGCTGGGCATGGAGCCTACTTAGGATTCTCTCTCTCCCTCTACCCACCTCCTAACCCCCTCCCCCCCCCTGCACATGTGTGCATTCTCTCTCAGAAAAAAATTGCATTTTATTCTAGGATCTCTCCCCCTTGTAAGTGATTTTCCTTTAAATTTTCATATGTTAAAATTCACTCTTTATGCTGTGGAGTTCTATGAGTTTTGTCGAATGCACAGTATTATATATCCATAATTATAGTATCATAGAGAATAGCTTCATTGCCATGAAAATAATCTCTTGTGCTTCATCCATTTATCCCTTCCCCTCATCTCTGGCAACTACTGATCTTTTTACTGTCTCCATAGATTTTTCCAGACTGTCATATAGTTGGAATCACACAGCATGTAGCCTTTTCAGATTGGCCTCTTCCATTTAGCGATATACATTTAACGTTCCTCCATGTCTTTTCATGGTTTGATGTCTCACTTATTTTGATCTCTAAATAATATTCCGTTATATGGATGTAGCACAGTTTATTCACCTTATTGTATCCTCTGGGGAAGTTTAAAGGACATAAATAATTTTGTCTTTTTGTTGGAGTGAAATTGCCAAAAAAACAATTTAGGACTGGGTCATGGAGGAATAGGACTTGTGTTTAATTTTTCTGTTTGTTTTCTGATTATTTATTTATGATAATCTATGTAATGAGCTCTCTTCCTCACTTAATTTTGACCAGTTTGTCTTTCCTTGAAGGGCACTACCTGTTTCATCTTTCTTTTCTTTCTTTTCCTTTTTTTTTTCCTTAAAAAGATTTTTATTTATTTAAGAGAAAATGCACAAGCAGGGGGAATGGCAGAAGGAGAGGGAGAAGCAGGCTCCCCTCTGAGCAGGGAGCCTGACTCAAGGGCAAGGTGATCCAAGGACCCTGGGATCATGATCTGAGCTGAAGGCAGACACTTAACCAGCTGAGCCACCCACGTGCCCCTCATTTTTATTTTCAAACTTAATATTAGAAAATTACACTGGTGGTCTCTTATTTATTTTTTGTTTAAGATTTTATTTATTTATTCATGAGAGATACAGAGAGAGAGGCAGAGACACAGGCAGAAGGAGAAGCAGGCTCCATGCAGGGAACCTGATGTGGGACTCGATCCTGGGTCTCCAGGATCACGCCCTGGGCTGAAGGTGGTGCTAAACTGCTGGGCCACGGGGGCTGCCCTGGTGGTCTCTTAAAATTTAAGAATCACTATACCTGGTCTCTTAAAATTTAAAAATCACTATAAAAATCACTATATCTACTTTCTCATGTTTAATGCTGTTTATATGCTTATTGTGTTCATTATCAGATTTTCTGAAGGTTTTTGATTGTTTTATTGGTACTTTTATAGCACCATCATAGAAGTTTATTTGTTCATGTGTAGATTTTGGTTGACATAACTTACAGTTGTTCTTAAGGAGACTTTAAAAAATACTTTATTCCTTTTTTTAAGGATTTTATTTATTTATTCATGAGAGACAGAGAGAGAGAGAGAGAGGCAGAGACACAGGCAGAGGGAGAAGCAGGCTCCATGCAGGGAGCCCAACATGGGACTTGATCCCGGGTCTCCAGGATCACACCCTGGGCCGAAGGCAGCACTAAACCACTGGGCCACCGGGGCTTCCCAAAATATTTCTTAATAGAATCCAATTTATCATTTTTTAAATGGATAATGCTTTTGTGTTATAAAAATCGATTGCCAAATTGAAGGTCATTGAGATTTTCTCCTATGTTATCTTGTAGTTTTCTGGTTTTGTATTTTATGTTAAGATTTGTGATCTATTTTGAATTATTTTTTGTCAGAAGTGTTAAGTTCTGAATCTAGTTTCTTTTCTCTTCCTCCTCCTCCTTCTCCTCCTCACTCCTTTTTGCAAATGGACTTTTTTCTCTCTTTCTTTTTTTAAAAGATTTATTTATTTATTTATTCATAAGAGACACACAGATAGAGGCAGAGACATAGGCAGAGGGAGAAGCAGGCTCTATGCAGGGAGCCCCGATATGAAACTCGATCTCAGAACTCCAAGATCACACCTGAGCCAAAGGCAGACACTCAGCCACTGAGCCACCCAAGTGTTCCACCAATGGACTTTAAACTGTTGCAGCATCACTTGTGGAAAAGACTTCCTCTTTTCATTCAATTGTCTGTACCCCTGACAGATTGTCTCCTTGACCAAACCTTGGTCAAGCTTCTCTTAGTTCTCTATTCTACTAGGCCTGTCCTTGGCCTGCTTAGTTCAGTTTTAGCAAGAATTGTGTCAGTTTGGAGAGAATCCCCATTCTTAGTAAGTAATCACCCTTAATATCTAGTCAAATTCCTCATCTCTCACCTGCAATATCTTATCCCCATGGTTCTGCCTTTAGCGGGAATCCCCTGTTCAGTAGGTCTAGCAAGAATCATCCTTTTCCTTGATCTTGATGTTCTTTTTGGAAATTTTCCTTTTTTTTTTTTTTTTTTAAGACTTTATTTATTCATGAGAGATACAGAGAAAGAGAGTCAGAGACAGAAGCAGGCTCCATGCAGGAAGCCCGAAGCAGAACTCGATCCCGGGACCATGCCCTGAGCCAAAGGCAGACACACTCAATCCCTGAGCCACCCAGGCATTCCCCTTTTGGTAATTTTCCATTTGCTGACGCCCACTTGCTCCTTGGCTATAAATCTCCATTTGTCATTGGAATCAGAATTCAGACTGATCTCTCTCCCCTTCTGCAAATCTCATTGCAACAATCTCTCTCAAATAATGTCTTACTGTCTTAATAAGTGTTGTGAATAATTTTTTCTTTAACATTCCTTTGTCAAGATCAGTTGACAATCATATGGATGTATTCCTGGTTTCTGGCTCTCTGTTGTATTCTATTGCTCTATGTGTCTTTTTTCCTTTTATTTTATTTTATTTTTTATTTATTTATGATAGTCACACATACAGAGAGAGAGAGAGAGGCAGAGACACAGGCAGAGGGAGAAGCAGGCTCCATGCACTGGGAGCCGATGTGGGACTCGATCCCGGGTCTCCAAGATCGCGCCCTGGGCCAAAGGCAGGCACTAAACCGCTGCGCCACCCAGGGATCCCTCCTTTTATTTTTTTAATGGATGCCATATCGTCTTGATTACTGTAGTTTTTTTTTTTTTTTAAAGATTTTATTTACTTATTCATGAGGGACATGGAGAGAGAGGCAGAGAATAGGTAGAGGGAATAGCAGGCTTCCTGTGGGGCAGGACTCCATCCCAGGACCCCAGGATCATGATCTGAGCCAAAGCAGCTGCTCAGCCAGTGAGCCCTCAGGTGCCCTGATTACTCTAGTTTTATTTTCAGCCTTGAAATCAGGTAATGTGAGTCCTCCAACTTTCTTTTTAGTATTATGTTGGCTATTCTAGATCTTTTGTCTTTCCTTGTAAACATTAGAATCATTTTGTCATTATCTATAAAATAGCTTGTAGAGATTTTGACTGGAATTGCGTCAGATCCATAGATCACGTTGTAAGAATAATATCTTAACAATACTAAGTCTTTTAATAAATGAGCATGGAACATAGAAGATGGCAGAGGAGTAGGGTCCCCAAGTCACCTGTCCCCACCAACTTAACCTAGAAAACTTTCAAATCATCCTGAAAACCTATGAATTCGACCTGAGATTTAAAGAGAGAACAGCCAGAACACTACAGAGAGAAGAGTTCACGCTTCTAACAAGGTAGGAAGACAGAAAAAAAATAAAATAAAAAAGAATCCAGTGGGGGAGAGGCCCCAGGAGGAGCTGGGCTAAGGGGGGCGGCGAGAGCCTCCAGGACAGGAAAGCCCAGTCCTGGAGAAGCAGGAACTTTAAAAATCCTCACCGGTTTCTTCCTGGAGGGAAAGGTGCTTGCAGGGAACTCAGGCAGGCTCCCAGGAGGGGCACTGCAGCCCCCAGGTTCCTGGGTCACTAACAGAGGAAGTGCGCCCTGGGGGAGAGCGCGCCACACACCACGGGCTGAGCTTAGTAAAGGGCTGGAGCGCCTGCTTTGGGATCAGCTTTGGGATCAGCTCAGGCAGCGGCTCCGAGGGGAGGGGGCTGCGGGGCCCCGGGAGAGCAATTCTAGGGGCGCAGGCCCCAGATCCCAGGGCGCCAGGGGACACAGACCAGGATCCTGTGCTCCCCCCTGGGACAGGTGAAGGTGGGGAGGGCACAGGATAGTGAGGATTCTCCTGCCCACGGGCACCCCCCCGCCCCCCGAGCTCTGCAGAGCAGCGCCCCCTGTCCCGGGAGTATCCAGGCCAGTGCGGACTGGGAGTTGCGGTAGTTACTGCAGGAGCTGACTCCAGGGCTGGAAGGCTGGCCGATGCCAGTCTTGTTGTTCCTCCTTGTGTCACCCTGTGCCTGGGATGGAGCAGGGTCACCAGCCAACAGGGGCCTCACAGGATAAACAGCTCCCACTGAGCCCGGCACCTGGCGGGGGCAGGGCAGCTCCCACCTGAGAATCAGCACAGCAGCCCCTCCCCCAGAAGACCAGCTGGAAGGACAGGGGAAGAGCAAGTTCTAGACCGAGCAGCGCTGGAAAGCTCCAGGGGAAGTCGAGGGATTTACAGTATATAGAACCAGAGGGTACCCCTCCTTGGCTTTTTGTTTTGTTTTGTTTTGTTTCTTTCTTTTTTTTCTTCCTTCTTCTAGTATAACTCGTTTTTAGCCACTCTGCACTGAGCAAAATGACTAGGAAGAAGAACTCACTACAAAAGAAAGAATCAGAAACAGTACTCTCTGCTATAGAGTTACAGAATTTGGATTACCATTCGATGTCAGAAAACCAATTCAGAAGCACGATTATAAAACTACTGGTGGCTCTGGAAAAAAGTATAAAGGATTCAAGAGACTTCATGACTGCAGAATATAGATCTAATCAGGCCAAAATTAAAAATCAATTGAATGAGATGCATTCCAAACTGGAGGTCCTAACAATGAGAGTTAATGATGTGGAAGAAAGAGTGAGTGACATAGAAGACAAGTTGATGGCAAGGAAGGAAGCTGAGGCAAAAAGAGAAAAACAATTAAAAGATCATGAGGAAAGGTTAAGGGAAATAAATGACAGCCTCAGAAGGAAAAATCTACATTTAATCGGGGTTCCAGAGGGTGCCGAGAGGGACAGAGGACGAGGAAGCATTTTTTTAAAAATTAATTTATTTTTATTTATTTATTTATTTTTTTGCTTTATTTATTTATTTTTAAAAAGATTTTATTTATTCATGAGAGACAGAGACAGAGAGGCAGAGGCAGAGGGAGAAGCAGGCTCCATGCAGGGAGCCCGACATGGGTCTCCATCCCAGGTCCCCAGGATCAGGCCCTGGGCTGAAGGCAGTGCTAAACCGCTGAGCCGCCTGGGTTGCCCTTGAACAAATCATAGCTGAGAACTTCCCTAACTTAGGGAGGGAAACAGACATTCAGATCCAGGAGATAGAGAGATTCCCCCCCCTAAAATCAATAAAAAACATTCAACACCTTGACATTTAACAGTGAAACTTGTAAATTCCAAAGATAAGAGAAAATCCTTAAAGTAGCAAGAGACAAGAGATCCCTAACTTATATGGGGAGAAGTATTAGGTTAACAGCAGACCTTTCCACAGAGACCTGGCAAGCCAGAAAGGGCTGGCAGGATATATTCAGGGTCCTAAATGAGAAGAACACGCAGCCAAGAATACTATATCCAGTAAGGGTCTCATTCAGAAAATAAAGAGCTTCCAAGATAGGCAGAAACTGAAAGAATATGTGACCACCAAACCAGCTCTGCAAGAAATATTAAGGGAGACTCTGTAAAAGAAAGAGGAAGCCCCCAAAAATAAGCCATAAAAACAGGGACTGAATAGGTACTATGATGACACTAAATTAATATCTTTTTTTTAAACATTTATTATTTTTTTTATTTTTTATTTTTTTTTTAAATTTTTTATTTTATTTTATTTTTTATTCATGATAGGCACACAGTGAGAGAGAGAGAGGCAGAGACACAGGCAGAGGGAGAAGCAGGCTCCATGCACCGGGAGCCCGACGTGGGATTCGATCCCGGGTCTCCAGGATCGCGCCCTGGGCCAAAGGCAGGCGCCAAACTGCTGCGCCACCCAGGGATCCCTAAACATTTATTTTTTTTAAAGTTTTTATTTATTTATTCAGAGAGGGAGAGAGAGAGAGAGGCAGACACATAGGCAGAGGGAGAAGGAGGCTCCATGCAGGGAGCCTGACGTGGGACTCAATCCCGGGTCTCCAGGATCACAACCCGGGCTGCAGGCGGCGCTAAACCACTGCACCACCGGGGCTGCCCAAATTAATATCTTTCAATAGTAACTCTGAACGTGAATGGGCTTAATGATCCCATCAAAAGACACAGGGTTTCAGACTGGATAAAAAAGCAAGACTCATCTATTTGCTGTCTACAAGAGACTCATTTTAGACCTAAGGACACCTACAGTCTGAAAATGAAAGGCTGGAGAACCATTTACCATTCAAATGATCCTCAAAAGTAAGCAGGGGTAGCCATCCTCATATCAGATAAATTAAAGTTTATCCCAAAAACTGTAGTAAGAGATGAAGAGGGACACTATATCATACTTAAAGGATCTATCCAACAAGAGGACCTAACAATCATGAATATTTATGCCCCTAATGTGGGAGCTGCCAAGTATATCATTCAATTAATAACCAAAGTAAAGACATACTTAGATAATAATACACTTATACTGGGAGACTTTAAACGGCACTTTCTGCAAACGACAGATCTTTTAAGCACAACATCTCCAAAGAAACAAGAGCTTTATTTATTTTATTTTATTTTATTTTATTTTATTTTATTTTATTTTATTTTATTTTAAATTTTTATTTATTTATGATAGTCACAGAGAGAGAGAGGCAGAGACACAGGTAGAGGGAGAAGCAGGCTCCATGCACCGGGAGCCCGACGTGGGATTCGATTCCAGGTCTCCAGGATCGCGCCCTGGGCCAAAGGCAGGCGCCAAACCGCTGCGCCACCCAGGGATCCCCGAAACAAGAGCTTTAAATGATACACTGGACCAGATGGATTTCACAGATATTTACAGAACTTTACATCCAAACGCAGCTTAATACACATTCTTCTCAAGTGCACATAGAACTTTCTCCAGAATAGACCACATACTGGGTCACAATTCAGATCTTAACCAATACCAAAAGATTGGGATTGTCCCCTGCATATTTTCAGACCATAATGCTTTGAAATTTGAACTAAATCACAAGAAGAAATTTGGAAGAAATTCAAACACATGGAAGTTAAAGACCATCCTGCTAAAAGATGAAAGAGTCAACCAGGAAATTAGGGAAGAATTAAAAAGATTCATGGAAACTAATGAGAATGAAGATACAACCGTTCAAAATATTTGGGATACAGCAAAAGCAGTCCTGAGAGGGAAATACATTGCAATGTGAGCATCCCTCCAAAAAATTGGAAAAAACTCAAATACAGAAGCTAACCTTGCACCTAAAGGAACTGGAGAAAGAACAGTAAATAAAACCTACACCCAGCAGAAGACGAGAGTTAATAAAGATTCAAGCAGAACTCAATGAAATAGAGACCAGAAGAACTGTGAAATAGATCAACAAAACCAGGAGTTGGTTCTTTGAAAGAATAAGATAGATAAACCATTAGCCATTCTTATTAAAAAACAAAAGAAAAAAAAAAGACTCTAATCACAAATGAAAAAGGAGAGATCACAACCAATATCAAGGAAATACAAATGATTTTAAAACATATTATGAGCACCTATATGCCAATAAATTAGGCAATCATGAAGAAATGGACACATTTCTGGAAAACAACAAACTACCAAAACTGGAATAGGAAGAAATAGAAAACCTGAACAGGCCAATAACCAGAGAGGAAATTGAAGCAGTCATCAAAAACCTCCTAAAACACAGAAGTCCAGAGTCAGATGGCTTCCCAGGGGAACTCTATCAAACGTTTAAAGAAGAAAACCATACCTATTCTACTAAAGCTGTTCTGAAAGATAGAAAGGGATGGAATACTTCCAAACTCCTCCTATGAGGCCAGCATCACCTTAATTCCAAAACCAGACAAAAACCCCACCAAAAAGGAGAATTATAGACCAATATCCCTGATGAACACAGATGCAAATATTCTAACAAGATACTAGCCAATAGGATCCAACAGTATATTAAGAAGATTATTCACCATGACAAAATGGGATTTATCCCTGGGAATGCAAGTCTGGTTCAACACTCATAAAGCAATCAAGGTGATAAATTATATCAACAAGAGAAAAAACAAGAACCATATGATCCTCTCCATAGATGCAGAGAAAGCATTTGACAAAATACAGCATCCATTCCTGATCAAAACTCTTCAGAGTATAGGGGTAGAGGGAGCATTCCTCAGTGTCTTTTTTTTTTTTTTTTTTTTTTTTTTATGATAGTCACACACGGAGAGAGAGAGGCAGAGACACAGGCAGAGGGAGAAGCAGGCTCCATGCACTGGGAGCCCGACGTGGGATTCGATCCCGGGTCTCCAGGATCACGCCCTGGGCCAAAGGCGGGCGCTAAACCACTGCGCCACCCAGGGATACCATTCCTCAGTGTCTTAAAAGCCATCTACGAAAAGCCCACAGCAAATATCATTCTCAATGGGGAAACACTGGGAGCCTTTCCCCTAAGATCAGGAACAAGACAGGGATGTCCACTCTCACCACTGCTATTCAACATAGTACTAGAAGTCCTAGCCTCAGCAACCAGGCAACAAAAAGAAATAAAAGGCATTCAAATTGGCAAAGAAGAAGTCAAACTCTCCCTCTTTGCAGATGACATGATTCTGTACATAGAATACCCAAAAGACTCCACCTCAAGATTGCTAGAACTCATACAGCAATTCGGCAGTGTGGCAGGATACAAAATCAATGCCCAGAAGTCAGTGGCATTTCTATACACTAACAATGAGACTGAAGAAAGAGAAATTAAGGAGTCAATCCCATTTACAATTGCACCCCAAAGCATAAGATACCTAGGAATAAACCTAACCAGAGAGGTAAAGGATCTATACCCTAAAAACTACAGAACACTTATGAAAGAAATTGAGGAAGGCACAAAGAGATGGAAAAATATTCCGTGCTCATGGATTGGCAGAATTAATATTGTGAAAATGTCAATGCTACCCAGGGAAATTTACACATTTAATGCAATCCCTATCAAAATACCATGGACTTTCTTCAGAGAGTTGGAACAAATCATCTTAGAATTTTTGTGGCATCAGAAAAGACCCCGGATAGCCAGGGGAATATTGAAAAAGAAAACCATAGCTGGGGACATCACAATGCCAGATTTCAGGTTGTACTACAAAGCTGTGGTCATCAAGACTGGTACTGGCACACAAACAGACCTATAGATCAATGGAACAGAATAGAGAATCCAGAAATGGGCCCTCAACTCTATGGTCACCTAATATTCGACAATGCAGGAAAGACTATCCACTGGAAAAAGGACAGTATGTTTAATAAATGGTGCTGGGAAAATTGGAGAGCCACATGCAGAAGAATGAAACTAGACATTCTCTTACACCATACACAAAGATAAACTCAAAATGGATGAAAGATCTAAATGTGAGACAAGATTCCATCAAAGTACTGGAGGAGAACACAGGCAACACCCTTTTTGAACTTGGCCACAGTAACTTCTTGCAAGATACATCTAAGAAGGCAAGAGAAACAAAAGCAAAAATGAATTATTGGGACTTAATCAAGATAAAAAGTTTCTGCACAGCACAAGAAACCGTCAACAAAACTAAAAGACAACCTATGGGAGAATGGGAGAAGATATTTGCAAATGACATATCAGATAAAGGGCTAGTATCCAAGATCTATAAAGAACTTATTAAACTCAACACCCAAGAAACAAACAATCCAATCATGAAATGGGCAAAAGACATGAACAGAAATCTCACAGAGGAAGACATAGACATGGCCAACATGCACATGAGAAAATGCTCTGCATCACTTGCCATCAGGGAAATACAAATCAAAAGCACAAGGAGATACCACCTCACACCAGTGAGAATGGGGAAAATTAACAAGGCAGGAAACAACAAATGTTGGAGAGGATGTGGAGAAAGGGGAACCCTCTTGCACTGTTGGTGGGAATGTGAACTGGTGCAGCCACTCTGGAAAACTGTGTGGAGGTTCCTCAAAGAGTTAAAAATAAATCTGCCCTAAGACCCAGCAATTGCACTGCTGGGGATTTACCCCAAAGTTACAGATGCAGTGAAACGCCGGGACACCTGCACCCCGATGTTTCTAGCAGCAATGTCCACAATAGCCAAACTGGAAGGAGCCTCGGTGTCCATCGAAAGATGAATGGATAAAGAAGATGTGGTCTGTGTATACAATGGAATATTACTCAGCCATTAGAAAAGACAAATATTTAAAAAATAAAAGGGGGGGGGCAGCCCCAGTGGCTCAGCGGCTTAGCGTCATCTTCAGCCCAGGGCATGATCCTGGAGACCCGGGATCGAGTCCCACGTCGGGCTCCCTGCATGGAGCCTGCCTCTCCCTCTGCCTGTGCCTCTGCCTCTCTCTCTCCCTCTCTCTGTGTCTTTCATGATTAAATAAACTAAATCTTAAAAAAAAAAAAATAAAGAAAGAAACGACAAATACCCACCATTTGCTTCGACGTGGATGGAACTGGAGGGTATTATGCTGAGTGAAGTAAGTCAATCGGAGAAGGACAGCCATTATATGGTCTCATTCTTTTGGGGAATATAAAAAATAGTGACAGGGAGTAAAGGGGAAAGGAGAGAAAATGAGTGGGAGATATCAATGAGGATGACTGAACATGAGAGATTCCTAACTCTGGGAAACAAACAAGGGGTATTGGAAGGGGAGGTGGGCAGGGGTTTGGGGTGACTGGGTGACAGGCATTGAGGGGGCACTTGATGGGAAGTTCAAAAAGGGTGTTGCCTGTGTTCTCCTCCAGTACTTTGATGGAATCTTGTCTCACATTTAGATCTTTCATCCATTTTGAGTTTATCTTTGTGTATGGTGTACCTCCCTCATTTCTTTAAGGATTTATAAGCTTCTAAACACACTTTATTACATCTTGAGTAGAGACAGTGGTTAGAAATTCTATTTTTTCAAAAGATTTTATTTACTTATTTATTGAGAGGGAGAGAGTGATCAAGCTCTGGCATGCATGCACGTGTGGGTGTGTGGGGAGGGGGCGAGGGAGAGTGAGCATCCTAAGCAGACTCTGTGCTGAGTGCAGAGCCCAGTGTGGGACTTGATCTCACAACCCCTAGATCATGACTTGAGTCAAAACCAAGAGTCCAACCTGTAACTGACTGAGTCACCCAGGTGCCCCAAGTGGGGAGAAATTCTAACATACTCAATATTAATTCTCCATAGATAAATTTTTTCAAAAAAGATTAATTAATTAATTAATTTTAAAATTATTTATTTATTTATTCATGAGAGTCAGAGAGAGAGAGAGAGAGAGAGGCAGAGACACAGACAGAGAAGCAGGTTCCATGCAGAGAGCCCGATGTGGGACTTAATCCCGGGTCTCCCGGATCACGCCCTGGGCTGAAGGCAGGCACTAAACCGCTGAGTCACCCGGGCTGCCCTAATTTATTCTTTTATTTTTTTTTATTTTATTTTATTTTATTTTATTTTATTTTATTTTCTAATTTATTCTTTTAAAGCCAAAGAGACCAAGATAGTTTTAATGAGAAATTTTAAGTTACTTCTTTTTACTGCATTTCACTACCTAGCCTTGAGGCTCAAATCAGGATGAGTTTTAATTTTAGAGAAGAAAGGTCAGGTATATGTGAGACAAGATAATTTGTACAAACACTCCCACTAGAGACAACTAATAAACTATACAATATACACATAAATATATAAAAGTGTCATCTAAAAATATAATATACTAGCAACTATAAAAAGTGATGTTTTGTGGGGCACCTGGGCAGCATAGATAATTTAGTGTCCTCTTGGTTTTGGCTCAGGTCGTGTTCTCATCGTCCTGAGATTGAGCCCCGCATCAGGCTTCACCTTCAGCATGGAGTTGGCTTAAGACTTTCTCCTTCTCCCTCTGTCCTTCCCACTGTTCTTGCTTGCTCTCAAGCAAATAAAGATTTTTTTTTAGAAGTGGCGTTTTGCAATTTCTATATGAAATGTCTATATGCATATTTATTTTTATTTTTTAGCATGAAATTAATTGCACTTCTATATATTTTTTATACTTCTAGAAAATCTCAGACATTATCTTTTCAAATATTTGCATAAAACAAATCAAATAGGAATAGATTACCTAAAGGAGTTAGATTTATAGATAACTTCTCAATAGGAACAATATTGACCAGAAAACAGATGAATGGTAGCTACAAGGTGATGAAAAACAGCCAACCTAGAAGGCTCTACAAAGTGAGAGTATCCTTTGGATATAATAAAGGATACATAAAAATGTTTAGATAAACAGAGACCAAGTTAATCATATGAAAGGGAATTCTAATGGATATTCTTCAGATTGAAGGAAAATGACCATGGATATATGTCAGAGGTACAGAAAGAAATGAAGAAACAACAAAAGGAGTCAATTTAAAGGAACACTTTATAAAACAGTAAAAAAACTTTTATGGTGTTAAGGATTTAGCTAGCTAGAGAGACAAAACCACATAATTGCAATAAACATGTAAATTGGAATGAGGGTAAATGTAGTTTACCTACATTCTCAGGCCTTTGCATTGTCCTGGAAGTTAAAGTTATTATCAGACTTTGGTGAGTGAAGGATGCATGTTGTAATGTCTAGTGTAACTTTAAAAAATACAGAAACACAACAGTCCGGGTGGCTCAGCGGTTTAGCGCTGCCTTTAGCCCAGGGCGTGATCCTGGAGACCAGGGATCAAGTCCCACATCGGGCTCCCTGCATGGAGCCTGCTTCTCCTTCTGCCTGTGTCTCTGCCTCTCTCTCTCTCTCTCTCTCTCTCTCTCTCTCATGAATAAATAAATAAAATCTTCAAAAAAATACAGAAACAATATATAATTTATAAATTCATCGAACGGTAAAAAATGGTTAATATGTTCCAAAGAAGGATATACCATTTTCCTGAATTTTGTGGTCTCCTTATACTGCCTTTTATCATGAACACATACCAGTATTCCTTGATCCGTTACACAAAAGGAAGGGTGTGTTACAATAGGGTGAAGAAAAAAATGTCTATAAGCATTTAAGGAGTAAGGAGAACACTAATTTTCTTTTTAAAATTTTTTTTTTTAATTTTTATTTATTTATGATAGTCACAGAGAGAGAGAGAGAGAGGCAGAGACACAGGCAGAGGGAGAAGCAGGCTCCATGCACAGGGAGCCTGATGTGGGATTCGATCCCAGGTCTCCAGGATCACGCCCTGGGCCAAAGGCAGGCGCCAAACTGCTGCGCCACCCAGGGATCCCCTAAAAAATGTTTTATTTATTTATTCATGAGAGACAGAGAGAGGCAGAGTCACAGGCAGAGGGAGAATCAGGCTTCCTGCAGGGAGCCCGATGTGGGACTCAGTACCTGGTCTCCATGATCCCATGCCAGGCTGAAGGTGGCGCTAAACTGCTAAGCCACCCAGGCTGCCTGAGAACACTAATTTTACACACAATTTTGGGGTTACTGGAGTATGAGAAACCCCCATTTGAGAAAGATTCAAAACAAGGATGAAGGATTCAAGAGAAGAAATGTCCATGAGGAATGTTCTGTTGGTAATGTAAAAAAGGCCGATTACCATGGCATGTAGTTTTCTGAGGGCACAGGTGTAAAGTTTGGAAGAAAGGTTGGCAGTGGGAATTGAATCAGCAGGGAGGAGGCTCTAAGCAATAGAGGAATGCATAGATTACCAGCAGTGCATCCAAGGCAGAGAACAAGAATAACAGGGATGGATGGCATACTGAATTTAGTGTCTGAAATATCTTCTCATGAACTGGTCTTATAAATCCCTTGTTAAGGGTTAAGGCCTGTCAAAAGCCTCAGCCAAATATAGGGTGATTTGGCTTCTGAGAGAGCTCTGGCCTTGAAAAAATGGCCTTCAAACTATCTTGTTGGGCCCCATGACTTGGACTGTGGAAATGGCAGCAACCATTTGGCCTTCAGGTGACTTTGATTATATCTGCCTTGAAAGTTTGCAAAATTGTACTTATTTTCTAAAAAAAATGTGTCTGTTAACAAATTGCATTACTCTTGCTCAAAAGCTAGGTAGTTTTTGGCCACATTGCCATTTAGAAACTGAAAGTCATCTTTTCCAAGAAAGAACAGAAGAGCCAGTTGAATTATGTGGCTCTAGAGAGCTATATAAACCAACATAGAATCCTAACTCTGTTCAACATGCATAGTATCTTTCTTTCTTCTTTCTTTCTTTCTTTCTTTCTTTCTTTCTTTCTTTCTTTCTTTCTTTCTTTCTTTCTTTCTTTTCTTTCTTTCTTTTTCTTTCCTTTCTTTCTTTCTTTCTTTCTTTCTTTCTTTCTTTCTTTCTTTCTTTCTTTCTTCTTTCTTTCTTTCTTTCTTTCTTTCTTTCTTTCTTTCTTTCTCTTTTAAGATTTTATTTATTTATTCATCAGACAGAGAGAGAGAGAGAGAGAGAGAGGCAGAGACAGAGGCAGAGGGAGAAGCAGGCTCCATGAAGGGAGCCTGACATGGGACTTGATCCTGGGTCTCTAGGATCAGGCCCTGGGCTGAAGGCGGTGCTAAACCACTGAGCCACCAGGGCTGCCCTGCATAGTTTCTTATTATCTTTTTTTCCCTTTGAAATTCTGGTTTGTGCTCTGTGTTCAGTAAAGTGACTTACTTTGATTTCCTACCAGCCATCTCATAACTCAGTGTTTTTATAAATTCATCAACAGAGCTCATTGTAGAAACTACATATTCTCTTCAATATATATTCTGTATTCTATCAATGGCAAAAAGTAGGCCATGAACTTCACTCCTTTTGGGTTCAACTGTATTGGAATACATGGTGGTTAAGGTAACAAAGGGCATGCTCCTGTGGTCATGAAATGAATTGAATGTGGCTGGAGTGTTGCCTTGGGAGTGACAGCTGTTCTGTCCATGATTAGTCATTATCCCCAGCTCTGGAGTGGAAACTAATGAAGAATTTTAATGGTTTTAAATTCTTATTCTAAAATAAAAACATTTAATTTGAACTCGAGAATCATAAACTGAAAAACATCTGGTAAAATGTGAAGATAGAGCCGGTTTCTCCTGCGCTATCCCATCTTCTTCTTCTTCTTCTTCTTTTTTTTTTTAAATTTATTTATTTATTATGATAGACATAAAGAGAGAGAGAGGCAGAGACACAGGAGGAGGGAGAAGCAGGCCCCATGCCAGGAGCCCGACGCAGGACTCAATCCCGGGACTGCAAGATCGCATCCTGGGCCAAAGGCAGGCGCTAAACCACTGAGCCACCCAGGGATTCCCCCTCTATCGCATCTTCTAAGTGGAAATGGAGCTGAGAGGTGGTGCATAGAAAGAACATCGATCATACCACTCCTTGAAAAACTAAATACTCTTTCCCAATTTTTTTTAGTTTTTTGCTTGCTTTGAATTTTTTTTTTTTTTTTTAGATTTTTATTTACTTATTCATGAGAGAGAGAGAGAAACTCAATCCCAGGACTCCAGGATCATGACCTGAGTTGAAGGCAGATGCTCAACCACTGAGCCATCCAGGCGTCCCTCCTTTCTGTGAGTCTTAAAATAGAGGCTCCCAAAGACAAAACACATGGGACAGTGAAAAGATTTATCTCTTATTGTAGAAAAAGTTATGTGTAAATAAAAGGAACTTATAAATGTGTGTGTACACGTATATTGTAGTCTTTGGAAAGGCTCAGGAAATTAACCTAGTATCACTGTCTGGACCAAGGGAGGAACAAGCAAACAGGCATGCAGCTGTGCATCTGCAAACTGGAGCCTGATGAGGCGATATCCCCATTGGAAGGTAGGTGTTCAAGACACCTCAGGTAGTTTGTTTCATTATCTGAGTGGCTTCTCCAGCTCTGTGTTGGTCTAGCTTGAGCTTGAATTATTTTCTTCCCTTTCAACATAAAAAAATATTTTTTGTTTTAAAAACGTAAAGAACATTTTTGTATTAAAAGTAATAGTTATGGGGTATAAAATTGTAAAAGTACACAAAAAATAAAATGCATTGTAATGGGGCAGTTATACTCAATTGCAGCTTTCTTAACATTTGGAGTATTCTTACATTAAAAAATATCACACACATACTCCTACACAAGTGTATTGAAGATTCTCAGTCCTTGCTGCACATTAGAAATCATCAATGTGCTTTTGTAAGAAAAAAGAATTGAAACGCTAGTCATTTATTTTTTATTTTTATTTTATTTTATTTTTTAAGATTTATTTATTTATTCATGAGAGACGCACAGAGAGAAGCAGAGACATAGGCAGAGGGAAAAACAGGCTCCACACAGGGATCCCAACATGGGACCTGATCCCAGGTCTCCAGGACCAGGCCCTGGGCTGAATCAGGTGGCACTAAACCTCGGAGCCACCTGGGCTGCCCGAAATGCTAGTCATTTAAACAATATTTAAAGAATAATCATTATTGTTTCCTCAAAAGATTAATAATATATACTTATTTTCAAGTTACATTAAGTTTTAGAGTGTGTATATGTGAATATACATGTATACAATTTTATGTAAATGAAATTTATTTTGATTTTTCACTTAATAAGTATTTCCATGTCATCAAAATTCTTAGTAATCATTACCCTTGATGACCATAAAAATTCCACCCTGTGAAAACACCAAAAATTCCTTTTTTTAAATTTACTCTCTTATCATTGAACATTATTTGCAATAAATACACAATAATGAGCATCATGAGCTAAATCTGTATGCATACATCTGCTTATTTCCTTAGGATAATTTCCTTAGATGTGTATTAACTAGATCCAAAAGAGGAAGGGGCAACATCTGGATCAAGAAAACGTGGGGGTGGTGTGATTGGGTTGCTCAGTCCATTAAGCATTTGACTCTTGATTTTGGATCAAGTCACAATCTCAGGGGCATGTTCCTTTTTTTTTTTTTTTCAGGGGCATGTTCCATATCAGTGCGGAGTCTGCTAGTTCCTGTCCTTCTCTCCCACTGTCTCATGTGCGCACTCTGTCTCTCTCAAATAAATAAAATCTTAAAAGAGTGAGAAAAAGGAAAACATATGAGGTGCTCAGGTGACTCAGTTGGTTAAGTGTCCGAGTTTGTACTTTGGCTCAGGTCATAATCTCATGGTTGTAGGATGGAGCCCTGTGTTGCGCTCTGCTCCATGCTGGGGGTGGGGCCTGCTTGGGATTGTCTCTCTTCCTCCCCCTCTACCCTTCCCCACGCTCATGCTCTTTCTCTCACTCTTGATCTCTTTTCATTCTTTTTTAAATATTTATTTATTTATTTATTTATTTATTTATTTATTTATTTATTTATTCATTCATTCATAGAGACACAGAGAGAGAGAGAGAGGCAGAGACACAGGGCAGAGGGAGAAGCGGGCTCCCTGTAGGGAGCCCGACGCGGGACTGGATCCTGGGTCTCCAGGATCACACCCCGGGCTGCAGGCAGCACTAAATCGCTGCTCCACCAGGGCTGCCCTTGATCTCTTTTTTTTAAAAAAAAAAAAGGAAAGGGAAGGAAACATTTCCAGGACACCTGCCTGGCTCAGTTGGTAGAGTATGCATCTTGTGATTTTGGGGTTGTGAGTTCGAGCTCATGTTGGGTGTAGAGATTACTTAGAAATAAAATCTTTAAATTAAAAAAGAAAGGCTTTCCTAGGAACCTCACAACAGATTTCGTCTTATATCTCATCTGCCATAACAGTGTAAAATGGACATTCCTTAATAGAAGATCAAAAGGGAGAAAATGTTGAGTGAGCCAACAAATGGAGTCCATCCTTACTGCTATACAGTTTTTCTACACATTATTATTATTATTATTTTTTTTTAATGGTGGCACTAGGGTTTCTTAAGCCGTGCCTCAGGTTGGGTGCTGGGCTTGCCCATGGTGCTCTTAATGTATAAAGGACAGAGGTTAGAGGTTCTGCCAATTTTTCTTGAGCAATGACATCAAGAAATTGAAAACTAAGTAGATGTTGTATACCAGCTCATCATCTGTCATCTTCATTTGGCTTAGGGACCACTGCCAGACATAGCACCTTCTTCATTGGGATCTTGATCATGGTATTCACTTAATTGACTTTGACCATCATGTTCTCATTGTAGGTTAGCAAGGAAGGGAACTTGCTAGCCTTATTCAGGCTTGGGCCTAGGATTCACGGGATCTGTTTGATCAAAAATTCTTTTTTTTTTAATTTAAGATTTTATTTATTCATGAGAGACAGAGAAAGGCAGAGACATAGGCAGAGAGAGAGGCAGGCTCCCTAAGGGGAGCCTGTTGCAGGACTTGATCCCAAGACCCCTGGATCACTACCTGAGCTGAAGATAGACACTCAACCACTGAGCCACCTAGGCATCCCAATCAAAAATTCTGATCAAACAGATCAAACCAGCTTCTTATTCTTTTTTTTTTTTAAAGATTTTATTTATTTATTCACAGAGACAGAGAGAGAGAGGCAGAGACACAGGCGGAGGGAGAAGCAGGCATCATACAGAGAGCCTGATGTGGGACTCGATCCAGGGTCTCCAGGATCACATCCTGGGCTGCAGGCGGCGCTAAACTGCTGCACCACCGGGGCTGCCCCAGCTTCTTATTCCCGTTGAGTTCCTTCAGCACTTCAGTGTCCACGTGGGGGATATTCTTGTGGAAAAAGCCTTGGTGTCCTCACAATGCTTCTGGTTTCCTAGGGCTCACGTGGAGAACTTGGGGAGGGGAGTGAACTTAAGCCTGATTGTGCTCAAGAAATGTTTGTCCTTGTGAGGGTCATACTGCTTCAAGCTGATCTGCAGCTCCACCATCTCTAACTTCTAGTGCTTTTGCTAGTTCTCAAGCAGTATTTCCTATACAGTCTCATAGCACTCTTTATTCTTTTTCATGGAGCACAGTCTTCTACAAGGCTTTTTTGGGAAAGGGGGACAGAGGGAGAGGGAGAGGCAAGATCTTTTTTTTTTTTTTAAAGATTTTATTTATTTATTCATGAGAGACACACAGAGAGAGGCAGAGACATAAGGAGAGGGAGAGGGAGAAGCAGGCTCCCTGTGGGGATCCCGATGTGGGACTCAATTCAGGGACTCTGTGATCACACCTTGAGCCAAAGGCAGATGCTCAACCACTGAGCCACCCAGGTGTCCTTGGAAAGATAATTTTAAACAGGCTCCATGCCCAGCATGATCTGGGCTGAAATTAAGATTTGAGTGCTTAGCTGACTGAGCCACCTAGGGTTCCCATCTCTTCCCCAAGTTTAATAATCCTGAAGTCATGTACAATTACCGCTTCCAACTTGAAAACCTTCATCTCTGAGTGATAAAGAATTCTATCTGGTCCAGATGTGGTTTAATTCAGTAGGTCTGGAGTCCAGCCCAAGGTTTTTTTCTAACAAGTTCCAGATAATGCTATGGTCCAGGAATCATGCATATTACACATGTATAGTATAATATCATAATCAAGAAATTGATAACTAATGTAATCTATTAACCTTTATAATCTATTGGCCTTATTCTAATCTATTGACCTTATTTATTGACCTTTCACCAGTTTTATACTCGTATTTGTGTTCATATGTGTATGTATATTAGTTCTGTGCAGTTTTATTACATGTGTAGATTTGTGTGATTACCACCTACAGTGAAGATACAAAGTAGTTCTATCCAAGAACTGGCTTACGTTATTCTTTTGCAGTGATCAGTATCTCCCTCCTTCATCCTATCACTCAACATTTGTCAGCTACCAATCTGTTCACCATTTCTATAGTTTCATA
This sequence comes from Canis aureus, assembly GCF_053574225.1. Classification (NCBI taxonomy): domain Eukaryota; kingdom Metazoa; phylum Chordata; class Mammalia; order Carnivora; family Canidae; genus Canis; species Canis aureus. The sequence continues at coordinate 57,847,459 of NC_135616.1, forward strand.
ATTTCAAAAATGCTTTCATAAGTGAATTCATAAACTCCACACTTGCCCCTTTTTCCAGCCCCTGGCAAGCACTATTCTACTTTCTGTGAATTTGATTACATACCTTATGTAAGAGGAATCGTGACTGGCTTTTGCATTTAGCATAATGTCCTCTAGGGTCGTCATATTGAAGTATATGTCATATTTTTCTTCATCTTAGAAGCTGAATAATAGTCCATTGTATGCATGTACAGCATTTATTTGTCCATCTGTCAATGGACACTTGGATTGTGACCACCTCTTGACTATTGTGAATAATGCTGCTTTGAACATGTGTGTGCATGAATATCTTTTTAATACTTTGTTTTCAATGCATTGGGGCAAATATGCAGAAATGAAATTGCTGAATCATATGGTAATTCTACTTTTAATTTTTTGATGAAACACCATACTGTTTTCCATAATGGGTGTACCATTTTATTTTATTTTACTTATTTTTTTTTAAGGATTTTATTTGTGGGACGCCTGGGTGTCTCAGTGGTTGACCATCTGCCTTGGGCTCAGGGTGTGATCCAAGGTCCTGGATTGAGTCCTGCATCAGGCTCCCCATTGGGAGCCTGCTTCTCCCTCTGCCTATGTCTCTGCCTCTCTCTGTGTGTCTCTCAAATAAATAAAATCATTTATTTTATTTATTTATCCTGGGACTCCAGGATCATGCCCTGGGCTAAAGGTAGGCACTCAACCACTGAGCCATCCAGATGTCCCTCAAACTTGATATTTAATAACCATGTAACTCTGGGCAATTAGCAGCCACTGTGAGGCTCAGTTTCTGTATCTGGAGAGTGTTATTGTATTCCCTACCTTATGAGGTGTTGTAATGATTAAATAATCTATGTGAAATGCTTAGTGTAGTGCATGATACGCAATAAACATTAAATACTGTTATTTTATGAGCAAGACATCTAGAACAATGTTATATAGTCAGGTTATAGCAGGTATTTCTTTATTCTCTATGACACTAAAGAGGATGTTAGTATTTCAGAATTATGCATCATGCTTACCAGAGAAGGATTACCTTGAATGATGCTTTAGATTCAGGGATTTTCACTTAAATATGCCTCTTCCAAGGTTCTGGACAATGTGTTCACATGATTACTGACTTTTGCAAAATATTTACTTATTTTGTAAAATACTTACTAAAATTTTTTTAAAATCTGAATTTTAATTAACATGCAGTTTACTATTTGTTTCTGGAGTAGAATTCAGGGATTTGTCACTTACATACAACACTCAATGCTTATCACAACAAGCAACAGTAAAATATTTAAACACAGTTTGCTAAGATTGCCACCATTTCTTTTCATGTTGGCTTCCCCTCCAGGATAATTGTGCTACTGCCAGTTGGCATTGGAATTACTGTGGTGTATCAGTTATTTATTGCTATGTAAAGATACCGTCCTCCAAAATTAAAACAACAATCATTTATAGTTCAAAATTCTGTGGGTGGGCAATTTTGCCTAGTCTCTCCTGAATGGCTCTGCTGGTCTTTCCTGGGCTTACTTATGTGGCTAGGGCAGTGAAGAGTGTCTAATGGCTTTCCTTGTATGTCTGGGAAGATGGGGAAACTGGACCTTATGTCTCCAGCATCTGTCCAGTTATCATAATTCTATTCTTTTTGCCAATATTAAACTATCTTGATTTACTGTAATTTTGACTCCTCCAACTTTGTTCATCTTTTCAGAATTGTTTTGGCAATCCTAGTTCCTTTGCTTTTCCATAAAACTTTTAGAAGTATGTTAATACCTATAAAAAAGCTTGCTGGGCTGTCTACTGGAATTGCACTGTACCTATAGATCAAATTGTAGAGAATTGGTGTCTTTATAATACTGAGCCTTTTTTTTCTTCTTAAAGATTCCATTTTTTTTTTATTCATGAGAGACAGAGAGAGGCAGAGACACAGAGGGAGAAGCAGGCTCCATGCAGGGAGCCTAACGAGGGATTCGATCCCGGGTCTCCAGGATCAGGCTCTGGAGTGAAGGCAGCACTAAACCACTGAGCTACCCAGGCTGCCCAATATTGAGTCTTCTGGGGCACCTGGGTGGCACAGTCAGTTGATTGTCTAACTCTTGATGTTGATTCAAGTCATAATCTCAGGATTGTGTTATCAGGCCCTCAGCTGGGCTCCATGTTTGGTGTAGAGTCTGCCTGGGATTTTCTCTCCCTCTCCCTTCACTCCTTTTGCTCATGCACTTTCTCTCTCAAATAAGTATATCCTTTTTAAAAAATTGAGATTTCTAGTTCACTAATGTGGCCTATCTGTCCATTTGTTTAATCTTCTTTGATTTCTTTTACTGATGATTTGTAGTTTTCAATATACAGAACCTATTTATATTTTCTTAAATTTATTCCTAAGTATTTCATTTCTTGTGTGATAGGGTCATTGGTATTTTTATTAATTTGAAATTCCAACCATTCATTGGTGACATATAGGAATATAGTTGACTTTTTTTTTAAAGGTTTTATTTATGTACTCATAAGAGACATACAGAGAGAGAGAGGCAGATAGAGGCAGAGGGAGAAGCAGGCTCCATGCAGGGAGCCCTATATGGGACTCAATCCCAGGTTTGCAGGATCACACCTGGGCTAAAGGCAGTGCTAAACCATTGAGCCACCTGGGCTGCCCTATAGTTGAATTTTGTATATTCACCTTGAATTCTATGATCTTGCTACATTTACTTCTTAGTTCTTTTTTTTTCTTTTTTAAATTTTTATTTATTTATGATAGTCACACAGAGAGAGAGAGAGGCAGAGACATAGGCAGAGGGAGAAGCAGGCTCCATGCACCGGGAGCGCGACGTGGGGTTCGATCTCGGGTCTCCAGGATTGCGCCCTGAGCCAAAGGCAGGCGCCAAACCACTGTGCCACCCAGGGATCCCTACTTCTTAGTTCTAAGAGATGTTTCATAGATTGAGATTTTCTACATAATTGTGGCAAGTAGAGACCGTTTTTAAAAAAAAATTTTTTTTAAAGATTTTATTTATCCATTCATAGACACAGAGAGAGAGAGGCAGAGACACAGGCAGAAGGAGAAGCAGGCTCCATGCAGGGAACCCGACGTGGGACTCGATCCCGGGTCTCCAGGATCACACCCCAGGCTGCAGGCGGCGCCAAACCGCTGCGCCACCGGGGTTGCCCCTGTTTTTAAAAAAATCTATTTGAGAGAGAAAGAGAGAGAGATCATGAGCAGGGGGGAAGGGCAGAGGGAGAAGCAGACTCCCCGCTGAGCAAGGAGCCTGATGCGGGACTCCATCCCAGGACACCAGGATCATGACTGAAGCTGAAGGCAGAGGCTTAACTGACTGAGCCACCCAGGCACCCTAGAGACAGTTTTATTACTTTTTTCCTTTTCTTTTTTTTTTTCTAAGATTTTATCTGTTTCTTTGAGAGAGAGAGAGAGAATGAGCCAGTAGGTTGTTGGGGGGGAGCAGAGGGAGAGGAACAAGCAGACTCCATGCTGAGCACAGAGCCCAGTGCAGGACCAATCATAGGACCTTGACATTATATCCTGATCTGAAATCAAGAGTTGGATGCTCAACTGACTGAGCCATCCAGGCACCCCTTATTTCTTTTTTTTCAATCTATATGCCTTTTCAAAAATTATTTTTCTTGCCTTATTGCACTGGGAAGAATCCCAGTATGGTGTGATATAGGAGTGGTGAGGGATAACATCTTACCTTTTCCTTACCTTCAGAGAAAACACTTAAGTCTTTCACCACTTAACATGGTATCAAGTAAGAGTGGTGAGCCAAGTGGTAGATATTTTGTAGATGCCTTTTATTATATTAAGGAAGTTCTGTTCTTAAAGTTGCTAAGATTTTTTTTTTAAATCTTGAATGGATGTTGAATTTTGTTTGATGCTTTTTCTGTATCTAATGAAATGATCAGATGATTTAAATATCTGTTAATATAATTATTTCTTGGGCAGCCTGGGTGGCTCAGCGGTTTAGTGCTGCTTTCAGCCCAGGGTGTGATTCTGGAGACTTGGGATCGAGGCCCACATCAGGCTCCCTGCATGGAGCCTGCTTCTCCCTCTGCCTGTGTCTGTGCTTCTCTCTCTCTCTGTGTCTCTCATGAATAAATAAATAAAATCTTAAAAAAATAATTATGGTATCGATATAGAAATAGATATTGAATAGATATAGAAAGAAAGGAAATAATAAATAAGAGAATCAAAGAACATAGCTATTTTTTATTCTGGCTTTTGTGGATATAGTTGAAAGATGGTAATTTTTTGCTGATTATTATATGCCCTGTATCCAGAGTGAGAGACACATAATGCCTTTTTTGGCATTTTCTATGATATTTTATTTAGATTGTGGAAAATGTGATTTATAGTTCAAGAATGTTTCTTAATCCATTTTGACTGACAATGCAGCTAATGGAAATTCCCCTTGGAAATGTCATGTGGTCTTCTTATTTTTAGCTTACAATGTTATAGCCAATTTTTGTCATGTTGTGTGTTGTGATGGATTTTTAATGGTGAGTTGAATGTGAGCTGAGTTGTATAAGGCAATGCCAGTATGTTGCTATACCAGGAAACAGCTTGAGGTTTGTGGAATAACTTGTAGAATCATGTGACCTATAAATATGAAAGTTTATATTTAAAGTTAGTTTTGTTTTTTCTGCAATTCTGGGATCATAATGAAGTTTAAGAGAGTTCAGGGGTGCCTGGGTGTTTTAGTTGGTTGGACGTCTGACTCTTGATTTTGGCTTGGGTCATGGTCTCAGGGCTGTGAGATGGAGCCCCGCATGGGACTCTGCTGGGCATGGAGCCTGCTTAAGATTCTCTCTCCCTGTCCCTCTGCTCCTTCCACCCTCTGCCTTGCTTACATACTGCTCTCAATCTCTCTAAGAAAAAAAAAGTTCAACACAAGTGAGGGAATGAAAATATTGTATATAGGAAACCCAGATTTTATGAATTTGAAGCCATTTTACAAATAAATCCAAAGTTGACTATGTTATCTTATAACTGAAGTGAAATGTTTTAGATATCTTTGCAATTGAGGCATTTTGTAGCCAGGGAACTAACTGGGTGTTAAGTCAGTAAGTCATCAGGAATGGTGGTATGACCTATAAGTAATGGTAACAGGAGTGGTAAAAAGCTGTCATGAGTTGTTAATAGAACAGTTTGGAGCAAGGAACATTCAGAGCCATATTTCCTCTTGAGCAGTTAATGAAAGGGACATTGAAAACGAATGGCTTCCACTGGTAGAAAAGATTATTGAGGTAGTTATGTTATCATAGCAAAGCAGTATTTCAGTTGAGGCAACATTTGTGGAAAGTTCTGAGATTTTATAGAAGTTTCTCATAATTTGAGTAATCCCCTTGAGGCTTCTTTGGTTCTTGTGGGAGTGTACCCCTTGGCTTCAGGTCAAAGCCATCTGAAAGTCAATGGAATCATGCACTCAATTCCTGTCTTCTTGTGATTCTGTCTACATGGATTAAACTTCTTACCATTTCCTTGGTATGAAAAAGTCAGAGCCCATGAATTCCTTCATTTTTGTTTAGACTATCTTGGTTGTAACAAGCTAGCTTACTTTTTCTGCATCCCTTGACCCTCTGTCAATTTTGCAGGGGGAGCAAAATCCCCTAGCTTTTGTTTCCTTTTGGATGAATGTAGTATAAAAGAAATTCATCTGCAAAGCCATTTACAGATGGATATTACAGATTTTGAATATTGTAAATTTACAGATTCAAAGTGCAGAGATGCTGTTGACTAGGGGAGAGAAATATATATATATTCCTTATACAGAAATATATATTAAATAATATAATTATAAATTATATATTATTTAATATAATAATAATTATTTAATATCATATATATATGAAACATCATGAAGAAAGCATGTTTTCTCCACTTGCAGAATGACACACTCCCAGTTTATAAAAATTGGGTAAAGGGCTTTTTGTTATTGTTGTTCCCATATATTTAATTAATTTAATTTGATTAATCACCCCTCTTGTCCTTTCTCCAGGAAAGAAAAGAAGTGAATAACACTCCCATCTATTCTGCTTTCAAATAAGTTGAGAATTCATATAGTGATGTACTTTGAAAATATTTTCCCAACTTTATGAGTATGTCCTTTAAAACTAGGATTAAAGTCTTTTTTCTTCTCATTCCATCAGTAATGCCTAGCTGTCTGTCATGGACAGATACCATAGGGGCCTGATTGATTTGTCCTTCCCAGAGTCCCACTTACGATTCACTGGCACCCTGTGATCTTTTAGTATTTTATAAATGAAATGATTGATGGTTTGGTCTTTTCAGGTATCAAAGTAAAGAAGACCAAGCTATAATTTTTAGAGTTATTAGTTTATTTTCTTTCAAGGTTAGACCTTACACATGTCCTTTCTCTGTTTTTAAGCTTCACAGTTGTCCATCATGTGTTCAGAAAGATTGTTTCTCTGACAAGTTGAGGACATGTCTTAAATATTCCTGGATTCATGCTACAGAGCAAAGTGATCTGAAAACAACGACTATGTTTAATCTCTGACTCATTTTACCTTTGGTTCTGGATGAACTTTGTATTTCTATTGTAAGGTGGTTGAAACTTTGGTGGTTGAAACTTTATTTGATCACAGTTGAACTTTTTATAGGCTTCATACTCAGATTCAACTTTAGAAAAAAAGAAAAACAATTATTCACCTAGGAACTCTGTAATTCACAGGTCATAATCTCCCTGCTCTGAGATTAGATAATAGAAGGAATTAGACGTATTTGGGAAAACTTTGGGAAGATGCTGAATAGTGTAGTAAAAATTATTATTTTTCTACAAACCTCTAATTTTCTGTTGCCATAGGTAATTAGAAACTGGTCAAGGAGGCATCATTTAGCTTTATTTTTGGTATCAAAAAATCCACAACTGCATCACTCTGTTCTCCCAGTAAATCTAATTCAGAAATTTTCTTAACTGTGGATTTCTTCCTACTTAAGATAAGCTAAACTTAGTTGGTTTACTGAATGAGCTGCACTCAATTGAGGGAGGCTGAAAGCCCTTTCATTCTTCTTTACTTGTTCTTTGGATTAGTTTTTTCTAGTCCCTGGGGTTAAGTCTCAGTTAGGTCCCAAGGTTTTTCTGGCTCACTAAATAATTAAAAGTACATCATAGACAAGTATCAAAAGTCCAAAATCTCATTCCTTTTAAAATCTCTTCTCCCCTAGTTGTCTGCCTCAGACTTAGAGGATTGAAAGGGATTGAAGGATGAGGTAGGGAGAGGTTTTGACCTGATTTTTATCTTTTCTTGCTTTACTGCATTCTCCACTTAATAGTTGCTGTTTCAGAGCCCTTTAATATTAGAATAGAGGAGTGAGAAGTAAGGGGCAGAAGAGTCCTTCTGGTCTGGTGAAGTTACAAGGTGGCAGTGATGCCATCAGAGCATGATAGAAACCAAGGCTTGCCCTTTTTAACCCTGTGCTGCTTCTTTCAGTTTAGTAATTGTGTCTTTACAGATTTTAATCTATAGTTCCTGGCACGAGTGATGCTGCTTCCTTTTGGCCGGTTCCATCCCTCCACTCCACTTCTGCATCCATGGGATACCTCTCATCCTCTTGTTGAGACTGCCTTACTCTTGGCCAGAGATTTTGGTGAGACTCAAGGTCAACTAATCAGCTTGACTATCAGGCAGCTCCATTCTACAGGGTCTGTAGCTGATCATCAGACCCTTTTGCCTTGCTCTCAACAGATATACAACTTACTGTTGATACAAACTTTATCTTCTATAGATAGTTCTTAGCTATACTTACCTTTGCTTCTTTGTTCATTCATGTATCAGGTAACTTCCCTTATGCCCCTCAAATTCCAGAAAATGCATTTTAGCTTTTCAAGTGGTCCTTTTGAAACTTCAAGTGGGTTGAGGTGACCAGGGAACTTCTCTTTCATGGGGAAAAGGAAATGTGTAACACTCTAAGAAGAACAACAACAACAAAATCCTCATTAGCAACTTCACCCCCCTCAATGATTCTTAGCCATCTCTTAGACAGTCAAGAAATAAGTGATTGAAGAAGTGATTGAAGAACTGGGTTCACAGTGTCTTTGATGTCCGTTGCGGTGTTAAGTAGCAATAAAGCAGAAGTTTTTGTCTGTTTTGTATGTTGTTGTATCATTAGTTTTTTTTTTTTTTTTGTATCATTAGGTTTTAAAAGAGTACATGACACATAGGAAGCACTTGTTAGTTGTATCTTGAATATATGAATGAATGAATGAAAAAGTACTCAAGCACCTTGTTTTATCATGTATATATGACATCTGGTGTGTAAAAAAAAAGGAGAAACCAAAAAACAAGAAATGTCAGATTTAATACCCTATTAAAACTATTTTAAGGTAACTCAGTGACTTGGTGACTCAGTCAGTTAAGTGTCTGCCTTCAGCTTAGGTAATGATCCCATGGTCCTGAGATGGAGCCCCACATCCCTGCAGAGCAGGGAGCCTGCTTCTCCCTCTCCTTCTGCCTTTCCTCCTGACTTGTTTTCTCTCATGCTTTCTCTCTCTATATATCAAATAAATAAATTTAAAAAAATCTTTAAAAAATAAAATAAAATAAAATAAACTATTTTACAATTGTGTTTACAAAGGAAATAAATGCAAAGTTTTTAGATTATCACCCGGTTGTGATGTTCAAAAATACATGTATTTTTTCAGAGAGCAAAGGCTATAAATTCAAAGCTAAAAGTTTGACTAATCTTAGGCAGTCCAGAATGAATAGGAAATTTGATTTATTTTAGTAATTTCTTCCATCCATTTGCAGATTATAAATTCCAGCTAAAACCTTCACAGGAAGAGTATGCTCAAGTGTAATTTACTAGACTATGGCTCACAGATGAAGAGACGTTTTAGGGTTAGCATCTGGTAATATTCCTCTCTCAGATTTCTCTTATATGTGTCTGTGCCTTTCAGTCACAAGTTTTAAAACGTGTTCTGATTATGGATCATGTTGGAAGTAAAGGCTGTGAATCAGTTTGGACTTTTGGTAGTCTAAACATAGATGATCTACCAGTGATGTCATTGGAAAAATTTCCCTAAGATTAACTGGATAAGGTACTATTAGTGGTTACAAAGGAGGGATTTCACAAGAAAATTTTTTATTTATGCTAGAATCACAAATGTAGACACAGAATGGCAAATTATTTTTTTTTTTAAGAATTTAAAACATTTTTTAAAAGTAATCACCTCCAGTGTGGGGCTCAGACTCACAACCCTGAAATCAAGAGTCATATACTTGGGGTCCCTGGGTGGCTCAGTCGGCTCAGTGTCCAAATCTTGGTTTTGGCTCGGGTCATGATCTTAGGGTTTTGGAATCAAGAGTCCTGAGTCACGCTCTGTGCTCAGTGGGGAGTCTGCTTGAGGATTCTCTTCCTCTCCCTCTAAATCCTCCTCCCACTCAAGTACTCTCTAGAGCACTCTCTCTCTCTCAAATAAATAAATAAATAAATCTTTAAAAAGAAAAGAAGAGTTACACGCTCTACGAACTGAATCATCCAGGTGCCTGTGACAAATGATTTTCTTGTCATATGCCAACTTTGATTAGTTGATAGTGGTCCCTGGAAAGCTAAACTGAGAAGGATTTTGAGACTAAATCCAGTCCCAGTGCTATATGGCTGATCAGAGGCAGCACATGGCATTGGGGAGATAGCATACTTACATTCCATCATTTGCTCAACCATGATTAGAATGTTTGAAGTGGGGACACCTGGGTGGCTCAGTGGTTGAGTGCCTGCCTTTGTCCCAGGGCATGATCCTGGAGTCCCGGGATCGAGTCCTACATCGGGCTTCCTGCGTGGAGCCTGCTTCTCTCTCTGCTTGTTTCTCTGCCTATATCTCTGCCTCTCTCTCTCTCTGTGTGTCTCTCATGAATAAATAAATAAAATCTTAAAAAAAAAAGGTTTGAAGTATCCATGATGTTTGAAATGCTTTATATGAGGAAATTATGATTAAACAATGATAGAGTAAAGGTAATTCTGCTCCACTCTTGTCTCTGAAATAATTAAAAGTAATACAAAGGTTAAATATAGAGTAGCTAACAATTTTGATGGAAATAGCAGTAACTCATACCCTAATGATAAAGGATAACTGACAAATGAGTAAAATCAAACCAAAGGAAAAATGTGACAGGGGTGTATATCTCTATATTTTGAACAGTGTTCAAGGTTTCCCAACATAGATAGCTCAGGCTTGAACAGTACAAACAAATCTTTTAATTGACATGGCAAAGCCTTAAATGTAGACAGGCTTAGGTGGAACCCTGAACTTTGTTCTATACTGACAGAGTAGCAGGGGAGGCAGAATTAAGGAACTTGAAAGCAAAGTCATCATTGCATGGAGAAGAATATCACTATGACATGGTGAAGGAGTGAAAGCTTTGTATCAGCTCATCAATGAGCTGAATTAGTAAATGATGTTATCATAGAGAAATCATCCTATTTATGTGGAATGAGGCATAGTGAGAACATGGAGATGTGCTGTAGAGTACCCAGTAGCATGGACAAATATCTGAGAAAAACAGTTAGTTATTGAACTTCTCTGTTTTACCAACCTCTCTGTTTTTCTTTTTCTTTCTTTTTTTTTTTAAGATTTTATTTATTTATTCATGAGAGACACAGAGAGACAGAGAGGCAGAGACATAGGCAGAGGGAGAAGCAGGCTCTTCTCAGGCAGCCGGATGCAGGACTTGATCCTGGATCCCAGGATCACGACCTGAGCCGAAGGCAGGCACCCAACCACTGAGCCATCCAAGTGCCCCCTTTTTCTCTTTTAAAAAAAATTAATTTATTTAAATTCAGTTAATTAACATACAGCTTATTACTAGTTTCAGAGGTAGAGTTCAGTGATTTATCAGTTGCTTATGACACCCAGTGCTTATTATATCACGTGCCTTTCTTCCCTGTTTTTTTCTTCAGCAAATAACAAACATAGAAAGAATGGCTTAAAAGTGAGCCAACACCAGACTGTAGCTGAAGTATAGTAAGGAAGGGAGGAAAGGAATCAAATGCACTAAAGTTAGAGGGTGAATATACATCAGAAGAAAATATGTTAAGCAGTAGTTGAATATTTCTTATCAACACTTGTCAGTGATATCAAAGAGATTTTTTAAAAAAATTATTTTTAAGTAATATCTATATACCCAAGATGGGACTTGTACTTATGACCCCTGAGATCAAGGCTCTACTAAGTCAACCAGATGCTCCTTAAGAAATTTTTAGAAAGGTGTTTGCAAAAAAAGAGCACAAGAAGAGATACCAACTTTATTTATTTACTTACTTATTAAGATTTTTAAAAATTTATTTATTTATGAGAGACATAGAGAGAGGCAGAGACATAGGCAGAGGGAGAAGCAGGCTCCATGCAGGGAGCTCAATGTGGGACTTGATCCCAGATCCCGGATCATGCCCTGAGCCAAAGGCAGATAGATGCTCAACCGCTGATCCCCCACTTAGGTGTCCCTGGGTGGCTCAACTTTAAAGAAATAGTTACTAAGACAACATAGATAAAAAGTGATCTGGAAGCCTGCAAGAAAGAAATGGAAGGGAAAAAAATATTCCAGAGATTAGTATTAAAAAGCAGAGAAAACAAGTATATGGAAGTATATGGAAGACAGGTTTGAGATAGTTTTGCAATATTAGATATAGATAAATAAAAGAATAAAGAGTTAAGAATGTTCAAGAAAACAGTATGAATGGAGACAGAAAATAGACAGTAATCAACAACCAGGAAAGTATAATACAATGAGTTATTAACCATAACAATGGGTTATAATAATGGGGAATTGGTTAGTGTATAGTCAGCTAGGGCTGACATAACAGGTACCACAGACTGGTTGGCTTCACAACAGAAATTTTTTTTTAAAGATTTTATTTATTTATTTATTTGGAAGAGAGAGAGAGGGAGGGGCAGAGGAAGAAGCATGCTCCCCACTGAACAGAGAGCTTGATGTGGAGCTCCACCCCAGGACTCTGGGATCATAACCAGAGCCAAAATGCAGAGGCTTAACTGACTGAGCTACCTAGATGCCCCCAGAAATTCATTTTCTCACATATTTTGGAGAAATCAGCAGAGTTGATTCATTTCAAGGCCATTCTCCTTGGATTATAGATGGCTGTCTTCTCTCCCTGTCTTCACATGGTCTTCCTTCTGTGTCTGTGTCCAAATTTCCTCTTCTTATAAGGACACCAGTCATATTTGATTAGCACCCACCCTAATGACCTTATTTTAATTAATTACCTCTCTAAAGACCATATTTTCAAATATGTTCACATTCTGAGATATTGATAGTTAAGACTTAACAGTATGAATTTTGGTAGAACACAGTTCAGCCCGTAACAGCTAGTAAGGAGTAAAAAGAATGCTAAATACGTAAATAATGGATATAGGTAGCAGCTACCATCCCTAGGAATAAGGTATGTTGTTAGTCAAGAAAGATAGGTTATCCAAACTCTGGAAAACCTTCTCTTTCACCCAAGTCCAAGGTCCAGATATTGTGGAGAGGATGTGCTGGAGGTTCAGTGTAAGGGGAAGTTCACCAAGGCTGTGGAGTTGTGTAGCAATCCTCTACTAACATGGTGCCGGCCAATGAAGGAGAAATGTTTATAGGGTCCATCTTCATTATTACAGAACAGGTGGTAAAGGATAAATCTGGAGAGTAGAGGCAGAGGATGTTCCATCTTATTTACCATTGGTATCCCTGAAGAAGAAATGGCAACAAATGGGACAGAAAATGTAGAAGAGGGGCAAACCCTTCAAGGACAGGCATTCAACAAATTATAGGAGTATATACTATGTATGTGTTCTGTTGAATTGACTTGTTCATGCACAAAGTAATTTTATGTAATCAAACATATTATTTAAGAAAGGTCTTGGTTGTACTTTACATGCAAGGAAAGGGAAAAGGCATTTGAGGGAGGCAGTAGGTAGATCCTTAGATATTATAGGTCTTGTTTTGGGCAAATGGCTAACGTTGAGGTTCACCAAGTAGTGTGTCTTTGTGGTATGTAGGGACATGAAGATGTTAACACCAAGCTAAATCCAGTCATTGAACATCTTTTATTGCCCTATTTTAAATTTGTTTGAATATCTCTCAGTAAAGTGATATATATGAATGTGATTATTGGAGTGCTGTGGGTAAAGTTCTCATTACATTTGGGTATTTAAACCACATTCTGTACTACATTACTTGCCTACAACAATATTGAGTGGATGCTCAAATTTTTGTTAACTAAGATGATTATTAGATCCTGAAAGATTAAAGGGATACATGGAAAATTTCAGAGTTTTGCTTGGCTTACTCTGCTCAATTACAATGCTAGGTTTTGTAATCTCAGTTTGTTGAGGGGTTAGAGTCAATGTTAGCTTATAAATTATATGATCGGGTATGCAACTTCGCTATATACAAGAGTGGAAAAATCACCATGATTAGAGGAAATTAAAAGAATTATTATAGACTTCCTTGATCAAATCTGAACAAATCAATTTGAAAATCTGTTCAGATTAGAGTTTTTTTAAGGAAAATGTAAATCGCCAAAATTGATGAGAGAGAAGACATAAAATGTAAACAGACTGCTTTTCTTGGAAGAAATAGAGATGCTCACATGTGGTATTTTTCAAACCTCTGAAGAATAAATAATCCCAGTGTATTTCACTTGTTCCAATGTACAGAGAACAAAAGCTTTCAGGTATTCTCTATGGTGCCAGAAAGCAATTATTCCAAACTTGATAAAGGTGGTACAGTAAAAAAAGAAAGTCATTGACAAATGTAACTTTTGGATATCAAAACTTTAAAAAAGTCCTAGTAGCATCCATTAGTGATTTAAAAGAATAATATATAACAAGCAAAGTTCCTGTCAGGAACTTTCATTGGTTGAATATTAAGAAATCTTCTGATTTAATTCATACATTAATAAGTTAAAGGGTTTAAAAACATAGTGCTATCTTTTTTTCTTTTTTAAAGTAGGCTCCACACTCATTGTGGAGTCCAATGCAGGGCTTGAACTTAAAACCATGAGATCAAGACCTGAGTGCAGATCAACTCAGGTGCTCCCACAGAGTGCTATCTTTATAGATGCTGAGAGGCATTTGGTAATTCTTTTTATTTTATTTTATTTATTTTATTTTTTTAAAGATTTTATTTATTCATGAGAGTCACAGAGAGAGAGTGGCAGAGACAGAGGCAGAGAGAGAAGCAGGCTCCATGCAGGGAGCCCAATGTGGGACTCGATCCCAGGACTCCAGGACACACCCTGGGCAGAAGGCAGGCACTAAACCGCTGAGCCATCCAGGGATCCGGGCATTTGGTAATTCAACATCCATTCATAAGAAAACAAAAACAAAAAGACAATAATAGCAAGATTTTAATTCTATTTTAAACAAGGTAAATTAATAATTCACCTAAGGTCACAGAAGCAGTAAAGATGGAGTTGGGTTTGGGCCTTTGTGCAGAGGTCACTTAATCTTATACCCCTGCAAACACTAGTGCTTCCCAGACTTCTTCATGTTTTGGTACACATAAGAATTGAAAATATTTTTGTGGCACACTGGGAAATCAAAGCAAGGCTGCTTGTAGAACCACCAGCTTAGGGCTTGGGCTGCCTCAGTTCTGACTATACTGCCTCATGGACTAAAGAGTCAATATTTTGGCACATCTGTAACTTGAAGAGGTTATTGACTATACATATAGACTTAAAATATTAGGGGAATTCTTTCCAACTAGGGCCCGGCAGAATGGCTCCCACAAAGAAGGGTGGCGAGAAGAAGGGCCGTTCTGCCATCAATGAGGTATTGACCAGAGAATACACCATCAACATTCACAAACGTATCCATGGAGTGGGTTTCAAGAAGCGTGCCCCTTTGGCACTCAAAGAGATCCAGAAATTTGCCATGAAGGAGATGGGAACTCCAGATGTCTGCATTGACACCAGGCTCACCAAAGCTGTCTGGGCCAAAGGAATAAGGAATGTTCCATACTGTATCCGTGTGCAGTTGTCCAGAAACCGAAACAAAAATGAAGATTCACCAAAGAAGCTCTACACGCTGGTTACCTACGTACTTGTCACCACTTTCAAAAATCTACAGACTGTTAATGTGGATGAGAACTAATTGCTGATTGTCAAATAAAGGTATAAAACTGCAAAAAAAAATATTAGGGGAATTCTATGTGGTAAAGGAGACATTTCAAATCAATGCGGTAAAAGGATTATTTATTAATTTGGAATTGGAACTTTCTGTTTGGGGAAAAACATAGCTGAATCTGTCAACTTCTAAGTTGTCAGAAATAAGTGGAAAAAAGAAAGTAAGGAAATGTATATGTTTAAAATATTAATAATTTTGGTGTAAGGAAGAATTTTCTATGATATAAAAGCACAAAGGTAGAAAAAAATACTCATAAATATCTATATACCAAAGAGAAAGAAGCTTTCTGGGGTGCCTGGGTGACTTGTTGGTTAAGCATCTAAACCTTTTTTTTTTTAAGATTTTATTTATTTATTCATGAGAGACACACAGAGAGAGGCAGAGACATAGGCAGAGGGAGAAGCAGGCTCCTCACAGAGAGCTCGATGTGGGACTCCATCCCAGGACCATGAGATCACGACTGAGGCAGCCCAAGCCCTAAAATTGAAGGCAGACCCTCAACTGCTGAGCCACCCAGGCATCCCATTTTTTTTTTTTTTTTAAGATAGAGAGTGAGCAAATGGGTAGGATGGGGAGCTCAGAGGGAGGAAGAGAATTCTAATTAGGCTCCACGCACAGTGAGTGGCTCAGCATACTCTATCTTAGGACCCTGAGATCATGATCTGAGCAGAAAAGCAGAGTTGGAAGCTTAACCAGCCCAGTCACCCAGGTGCTGCATAAGCAACTAGCTCTTGATCTCAGCTCAGCTCTTGATTTCAGGGTCATGAGTTTAAGCCCCATGTTGTCTCTATCCTGTGCATGGAGCCTACTTTTTTTTTTTTTTTTTAAAAAAAAGCTTTCTGTGTAGTAATAACTACTCCAAGCAATCAAAAGACAGTTGGCAAATTGTAAAAATACATGTGACATTTCAGGCAAAACACTAACTTTCTTAATACAGAAGTACTCTTATAAATTAATAGGAAAAATGCAAGTGACACAAAGAAAAAATAATTTGCAAATAATATAAATCAGCACTTTACAGAAAAATATATACAAATAGATGTAAATATCAAAGTGCTCAACCTCATTTATAAACAAATGCATATTGAAATAAAACACAAAAGGAGTTATATTTTACTTATCAGATTATTCAAAAGAATTAAAAATTGAGTAATACAGTAACAATGAGGCTATGGGCAAGGAAATACTTTCTCTCTTTTTTTAAGTTTTTATTTAAATTCCAGCTAATGCAGTGTAATACTAGTTTGAGGTGTACAGTACAGTGATTTAACCCCTCCATACAACACCCTGTGCTCATCACAACAGGTACACTCCTTAATCCCTATCACGTATTTCACCCACCCTTCCATCCCCCTCCCTCTGATAACCATCAGTTCTCCATATTTAAGAGTCTGTTTCTTGGTTTGCTTTTCTCTCTCTCTCTTTTCCCTTTGCTTGTTTGTTTTATTTTCTAAAGTTCCACATATGAGTGCAATCATATGGTATTAGTCTTTCTCTGACTGACTTATTTCACTTAGCATAAAATACTCTCTAGCTTCATCCATGTCATTGCAGGCAAGATTTCATTTGTTTTTATGGCTGAGTAATATTCATTGTATATCTGTATCACATTTTCTTTATCCATTCACTACCAGTTGATGGTCACTTTGGCTGTTTCCATAATTTGGCTATTGTAGATTACTATAAACATTGGGGTGCATGTATCCCTTTGAATTAGTATTTTTGTATTTTTTTGGTAAATACCTAGTAGTGCTGTGGCTGGATTGTAGGGTAGTTCTACTTTTAGCCTTTTGAGGAACCTCCATACTGTTTTCCAGAGTGGTTGCGTCAGTTTGCATTCCCACCAACAGTGCAAGAGGGGTCCCCTTTCTCCACATCCTCGCCAATACCAGTTATTTCTTGTGTTGTTGATTTTAGCCATTCTGACAGGTGTGAGGTAATATCACATTATAGTTTTGATTTGCATGGGAAGGAGGTACTTTGGTCTACTGTTATTGTGAGGACAAATTGGTACACATAACCCTGTGAAGGACAATTAGCAATATCTATTAAAATTAACCATATGGAAAACTTCTCATGCAGATGTTCTACTTTTAGAAATTTATGTAAATGAATATATATCCACAAGTCAGAAAAGATTGTATGCAAGTTGTTGCAGCATAATTTATAATGATAGAAAATTTGGGGACAACCTAAATATACAATAGAGAAATACCATTCAGCCCTTAAAAAATGAGATTGATATATTGTTAAAAAGTACAGAATAAACCATATTCCTCCATTTGTGTCAAACAACAGAATTAGATTACTGTTAAAGCACATATACATATATAAATGCATGGAGATTCTGGAAAGTAAGAGACTCCTAATGGAGGTAATTTTTAAAAAAAGATTTTTATTTATCTCTTTGACAGAGAGAGTGAGCACAAGCAGGATGAGCAGCAGGTAGAATGAGAGGGAGAAGCAGGCTCCTAATGGGGAGATTGATGCGAGGCTCCAACCTAAGACCCTGGCATCATTACCTGAGCTGAAGGTAGATACTTGACTGACTGAGCCACCCAGGAGCCCCTGGAGGTAATTTTGAGAAAGAACTGGCCAAGGGCTGTAGTAGGAAGGAACTCCCTGTTCTGTTTAAAGTTTTCCCCCTGCATATATGCTATTTTATTACAAAAAAAGAAAGGAAGAACAGTAAATTGCTCTTGACAATACGGATCATCGAAGGAAGTCTGGTGTCCTGTGGGGAGAAGCCATCCTTCTAACCTTTTACAGAATGGCTGCTCTCCAAATAAAGCACACCATAAAATATCTCAGTGACTCATTTATACATTTGTGATTGTATAGTTTCTCTGGTTCACTTTCTACTTGACCAAATATGCATTTGGGTTTGCCAGAAATGGACTTTGAAGTGTAAGACCAGACTTTTTACCCTAATCCTGTTTCTCCTCTGACTTGTAGAATAAGCTCACTTTTGGTGTGGTTCTGCAGAGGAGAAAATCCTGCAGATAAGATGATTAGAAGGTGGGGTGAGAGTGCTAATGATAGAGAGAGGTGAAGAAAGTCTGTATGTTAAGTGTCATTATCTGACTTTGGTGGCAGCCTATGGGAGGTTATTTCAGGACCAAAGTGGGGATTAGCCATTGGACTGCAAACATTGCCCTATTGTTAGGGAGACTTGAAATTTGAAATAGAGATGATAGAGGGGGAGATGTGTGTGCTTTAGGGATATATATATATGATGACATAGCCATCTCTTTTAGTGTGAGGAATATGAACTCAAAAGGGGGGGGGGGATTGGCATTTGATTGAATTCAGCTTCTGAAAATGGAATTTATCTTAAACAAGTTTTTTCTTGTAGGTAAGTCATCCTGCCATTGAAACCTTTTTTTTTTTTTTAAAGTAGACATATAAAACAAAAAAAGGCAGTTTTTCAGTCACAATAGTTTGCAGTTTTAGATTATGTATTTTTTTGCTTCTTTCTACTTCCTAATCTTCCTCCACCTTCCTCAAGCTGCTTGCAGTTCAGGCATACTAGGTTTTTTTTTTTTTTTTAACTGAAGTATAATGGATACATGTCTTAGGAATGTAACATGAGGATTCCACAAATCTGTATGTTATGCTATGCTCACAAGTGTAGCTACCATCTGACACCCTGCAATGCTATTACAGTATATTCCTTATATATTTCCTGTGCTGTGTCTTTTATACCCATGACTTATTAATTCCATACCTGGAAGCCTGTATCTCGCTCTCACCTTTATCCATTTTGTCCATCCTCCTTGCCCTCCTCCCTGCTAGTAGCCATCAGTTTTTTCTCTGTATTTATGGGTCTGTTTCTGTTTTTGATTTGTTTATTCATTTGGTTTGTACATTCTACATACACATGAAATCATATGGTATTTGTCTCTCTCTCTCTCTCTCTCTCTCTCTCTCTCTCTTATTTCACTTAGCATCATACCCTTTAGGTCCATCCACATTGCTGCAAATGGCAAAAATATAATTTTTTATGGCTGACTAATACTCCATTGTATATATATGCCACCTCTTCTTTATCCATTCATCTATTGATGGACCCTTGGGTTGCTTCCGTATCTTGGCTATTGTAAATATTGCTTCAATAAACATAGGGGTGCATATATCTTTTTGAATTAGTGTTTTTATTTTCTTCGGGTAAATACCTACTAGTGGAATTACTGGATCATATTGTATTTCTGTTTTTAATTTTTGAGAAACCTCCATACTGTTTTCTGTAATGACCACCTCAATTTACATTCCCACCAACAGTGCACAAGGGTTTCTTTTTCTCCACATCCTCACCAACACTTGTTATTTCTTGTCTTTTTGATTCTAGCCATTCTGACATGTGTAGGGTGATATCTCATTGTGGTTTTAATTTGCATTTTGCTGATGATTAGTGATGATCATCTTTCTATGTATTGTTGGCCACCTGTGGGTCTTCTTTGGAAACATGGCTACTGAGATTCTCTGCCTATTTTTTAATTGGATTATTTGTGGTTTTTTTGGTATAAGGTCTTTATATATTTTGGATATTAATGCTTATTGGATATATCATTTGCAACTGTCTTCTCCCATTCAGTAGGTTGTCTTTTTGTTTTGTTGATTGTTTCCTTGGCTGTGCAAAAGCTTTTTATTTTTGTGTAATCCCAAAAGTTTATCAGACATACCTTAATGAATATCTTCCTGGTTGAATTTTCTTTGGTAGAATGCCTCTTTTTCTTAACATCAAAAATTATTTATTATCCTGTTTCCTAACCATCTATTTATTTTTTATTTATCCTTCCCTAGAGCTACTCTCTACACAGAGAAGGTTATTTGGAGTGGTGTCACAGCCTGGGTTTTGGAGTCTAAAATCTGAGGTACCCTCTCCCTTTACTTTATGGCTTAGGTAGGGCATGAACCAGTTAGAACTGGTGTCTTCTTTTGGGTACTGCAGAAAGTGGCCCTGAAGGTAGTTAAACCCAGGAGGATAGGGTTGGTCAGCAGACCAGAAGCTGAATAATCCTGATCAAGACACTTTTAACTCACTAAGGGGCTGGCAGTTGGCACGGAGTATTGTTGGCACTGGAAGGAGTTATTTGGAAGGAGGAGTTGCTTGCAGGTTGCAGAGAAGTGAGGGGTATTAGTCTGTTCATCTGTGGAGTTAGTGGAGGCTACTGTATGTTTTTTTGCTATAAGAGAAAGGTGAGGTAGACATTATAGCCAAAGAGGTCCTTGATGATTAGGTACGTAGGTGACATTTTTGGAGGGGTTTCCTTGTTTAACAGAACAACAATGGACATGATCAGGTAGTGGTTGACGACTATGCAGATTTGAAAGAAAACACTTCAGGGCTAGTAGATGAACTGCATCTTGATGTGCAGGTCACATATGTAGATGACAAGGAGGAAAGCAAGGACCATCTCAACCACTTACAGGGAGGAGGGCCCTTGAGATTGTGCAAGGGTATTGAAGCAGTTGAGAATCACTGGGTGCAATATAAGATCAGCAAGAAGGAAAGTTCCTATTTGAGTGCACAAGAAGTTGGTGCAGACAGGCTCTTGGAATTCACTTTAGTGCTGGTGGGAGTGCCTGGCAGTGCCAGGCACGGTTGGCTTGCTCGTGGTTCAAGGACTTTCCAGCATAGCAGCAGTGCCACCATCTGCCCAGGATGTCTCTGTCTCTATCTCTGCCTGTGTCTACCTTTGTCTCTTCTTCTCTGTCTCTGTCTCCATCTCCATCTGCCCATCTACTTATCCATCTCTGGGTCTCTCTATACGTCTGTCTTTACCTCTGTGTCCCTCTCTGTTTCCATGTATGTATCTGTGTATCTGTCCAATGTTAAGACCATACTGCACATTATCTATCTATTATCTATCTATCTATCTATCTATCTATCTATCTATCTATCTTCAGTAACATATTTTGCGCCATTGTTTACACACACATAACAGACTACCACATTAGGATATAAAATGCTTACAACATCTTCCCAATCACCAAATAGCTAATGTGGTTGTTAAGCAATTGCTTTGAATGTAGTAACATATAAAGTTTATGTGCTACCATAAACTTTATATTCACAACAAACAACAATAAACACAAACCATAAGTAAATTTGTTATAAAATGCAGAAAATATTTTACAATAAAAAACAAGACTATTTTCGATAACGAACTGTTGCTCTTCAAATAAGGTGGAGATTTGAAGCTTTGAAAAAGGCTGAAAAGGAGAAATGGAAAGAGAATTTGAGTGGTCATTATGGGTCCCTAGTAACCAAAGGCAATGTTGTGAGTGTGCCTTAAAAAAGAGACAATTGCAGGTCAGTCTATTCTTGGAAGCATTATTTTTTCTTCACCTTCTAGATAATCACATAGGATCATATGTGCTTCCAAAATAATCCCATATCCTCTCTCTGAAAATTGTTGTAGTGAATAGCTTCCCTAAACCATAAGTTTGTGGATCAGATGGGTGAGTTGACAGATTCAAGAGTGTAGAGTATCAAAGTAACAGGGAAACCAGCACATCAATCCCAAATCACAATTCCTTTCATTTAATGTAACAAAAACATTTTATTGTGCTATCTAGGACTTCAAATATAGTGTTGAATAGAAGTGATGAGAGCAGATATTGTTGTCTTATTCTTAATCTTCCAATGAAAGCATTCAGTGTATCCCTATTGGATTTTAGTTGTCCTTTATCAGATCAAGATTATTTTTAATTCCTAGTTTCTGTGATTTTTAGCAGGAATAAGTACTGAGTTTTTTAAAATGCTTTTTCTGCATTTTATTGAGATAATTATGTTTTTTCCCTCTCTTAATCTGTAAATGTGGTGAATTACAGTGATTTATTTTTTATGTTGACCCAACTTTGCATTCCTTAGCCACATTCTACTTGGTTATGGTGTATTATCCTTGTTTTGTGTTGTTGAATTCCATTAGCTAATACTTAATGAGGATTTTTAAATCCGTGTTCATGAAAAATATTGGTTTGTAGTTTTAAAAAATGTGCTTTTAGTTTTTAAAATCAGAGTTATGCTAGCTTCATATTGTTTTTTTTTTCCTCTATGAAAAAGGTAAGATTGGTAAGATTGGTGTTCCTTCTTTTTGGAATATTTGGTAGAATTCAGCAGTGGAGTCATCTGAATCTGTAATGTTTATTTTGTGAGACAGTTTTAAATGACATATTAACTTTTTTAAAGAACCTTCATACTGTTTTCCAGAGTGGCTGCACCAGTTTGCCTTCCCACCCACAGTGTAAGAGGTTTCCCCTTTCTCTACATCCTTGCTAACATCTGTTGTTTCCTGGATTGTTAGTTGTAGCCATTCTGACCAGTGGAAAGTGGTATCTCATTGTGGTTTTGATTTGTATTTCCCTGATGTTGAGTGATTTTGAGCGTCTTTTCATATATTTGTTGGCCATTTGATGTCGTCTTTGGAGAAATATCTGCTCATGTCTTCTGCCCATTTCTTGACTGGATTTTTTGTTTTTTGGGTGTTGAGTTTGATAAGTTCTTTATAGATTTTGGATACTAGCCCTTTATCTGATAAGACATTTGCAAAGTTCTTCTCCCATTCTGCAGGTTGCCTTTAATTTTGTTCGCTCTTTGCTTTGCAAAAAGCTTTTTATCTTGATGAAGTCCCAGTACTTCATTTTTGCTTTTGTTTCTCTTGCCTTTGGAGAAGTGTCTAGGAAGAAGTTACTGCAGCCAGCATCAAAGAGGTTGCTGCCTGTGTTCTCCTCTAGGATTTTGATGGATTCCTGTCCCACATTTAGGTCTTTCATCCATTTTGAGTTTATTGTTGTGTATGTTGTAAGAAAGTAGTCCAGTTTTATTCATTCTGCATGTGGCTGTCCAATTTTCCCATCACCATTTGTTGAGTCTATTATTTATTTATTTTTATTGAATATTCTTTCCTGCTCTGTCAAAGATTAGTTGACCATAGAGTTGAGTGTTCATTTCTGGGTTCTTTTTTTTTAATTTTAAAAATCTATTTATTTATTTATATTAAATATTTTATTCATTTATTCATAAGAGACACAGGGAGAGAGGCAGAGATATAGGCAGAGGGAGAAGCAGGCTCCCTATGGGGAACCTCATGCAGGACTCGATCTTGGGGATCATGACCTGAGCCAAAGGTAGATGCTTAACTACTGAGCCACTTAGGTGCCCCCATTTCTGGATTCTCTATTCTATTCCATTGTTCTTTGCATCTGTTTTTATACCAATGCCATACTGTCTTGATGATTACAGCTTTATAATACAACTTGATGTCTGGAATTGTGATCCCTCCAGTTTTGGTTTTCTTTTTCAATCTTCCTTTGGCTATTTAGGGTCTTTCCTGGTTCTGTACAAATTTTAGGATTGTTTTGTTCCAGCTCTGTGAAAAATATTGATGGTATTTTGATAGGGATTGGATTGAATGTGTAGATTGCTTTGGGTAGCATAGACATTTTAACAGTATTTGTTCTTCTAATCCACAAGATATAAAGTCAGCGTACAAAAGTCAGTTTCATTTCTATACACTAAGAATGAGGCAGAAGAAAGAGAAATCAAGGAATCAATCCCATTTATAATTGTACCAAAAGATACCTAGAAATAAACCTAACCAGAGAAGTAAAGGATCTGTACTCTGAAGACTATAGAATATTTATAAAAGAAGTTGAGGAAGACACAAATAAATGTATGCATAAATCTTATTTGTTTACCTAGCATCTAACTTTTTTGGGAAAACCATTCTTTCCTATTCTATGGGGTCCTATAAGAACTTTCAGCCACTATGTTTTAGATCCCAACTTCTTAGAAGGGTTGATATGTTAGCCAAACTCATGAACCAAATTGGGACTTTGTGCTAGGAGAAGTTGAGGAAGACTGTCTCTTTCCTTTACTATAATAGTACTAGGATATTGTGAGTTTGCTGCTGCCAGTGCCCATTTTTCCCAATCACAGGGAAGAAGATTATGGTTAGAAGGGAAGATCAATTTGTAGAGGGAAGCCAGAATCAAAAGACAGACAGGAAAGATGCTGGATTACATCTTTTGGACTTTTGTCAAATCATGCCTAAAACTATTTCTATTTCTAGACTTTTCTGTTTTTTTAATAAAGATTTTATTTATTTATTTGACTAAGTGAGCAAGAGAAAGGAAGAAAGAGCACAAACAGGCAGAGCAGCAAGCAGATGGAGAGGCAGGCTTACCGCTGAGCAGGGAGCCCTATGCTGGGCTCAATCACATGACCTTCTGATCTTGACCTGAGCTGAAGGCAGACGACACTTACCCAGCTAAGCATTAGTGTATGAGGTTTTTGTGTAGTCATCTGTTTCCTTTTTTTTTTTTTTAATTTAAAGATTTTATTTATTCATGAGAGACAGAGACAGAGACAGAGACAGAGACAGAGACAGAGACGTAGGCAGAGGGAGGGGCAGGATCCATGCAGGGAGCCCCATGTGGGACTAGGTCCCCGGGACCATGCCCTGGACTGAAGGCGGTGCTAAACAGCTGAGCCACCGGGGCTGCCCATAGACATCTGTTTTCATTACTCTTGTGTAGATACCTAGAAGTGAAGTTGCTGGTATGGTACTATTTCATATGGTAATATTTTGAGGAATTACCAAACTGTTTTCCAAAGCAGCTGTACCATTTAACATTCCCACCAGCAATATATGAGGGTTCCAGTTTCTCCACATCCTCACCAACACTTGCTATTGTCCATTCCTTTGATAATAGCCTAGTAGATGTGAAGTGGTACCCTCAGTGTGTGTTTTTTTTTTAATATTTTATTTATTTATTCGTGAGAGACACCAAGAGAGAAGCAGAGACATAGGCAGAGGGAGAAGCAGGCTCCTTGCAGGGAGGCTGAACTGGGACTCAATTCCTGGACCCAGGGATCATGTCCTGAGCCAAAGGCAGATGCTCAACTGCTGAGCTACCCAGGTGTCCCTTCAGTGTGGTTTTGATTTGCCTTTCTTTCTTTCTTTTTTTTTTTTTAGATTTTATTCATTTATTCATTAGACACACACACACACACAGAGAAAGAGAGAGAAAGAGGCAGAGACACAGGCAGAGGGAGAAGCAGGCTCCATGCAAGGAGCCCGATGTGGGAATTGATCCTGGGACTCCAGGATCATGCCCTGGGCCAAAGGCAGGTGCTAAACCACTGAGCCACCAAGGGATCCCTGATTTGCCTTTCTTTAATACCTACTGATGTTGAACATATTTTCATGGACTTATTGGCTGTTTATATGTGTCTTCATTGGGGAAATGTCTATTCAGGTCCTTTGCCTATTTTTTATTTTTATTTTTTTGAAAAAGATTTTATTTATTCATGAGAGACACAGAGAGAAAGGCAGAGACATAGGCAGAGGGAGAAGCAGGCTTTCTGTGGGGAGCCTGTTGGGGGGCTCGATCCCAAGACCCCGGGATCATGACCTGAGCCAAAGGCAGACACTCAATCACTGAGCCTCCCAGGTTTCCCTCTTTGCTTATTTTTTAATTGGGTTGTCTTTTTATATTAAATTGTAAGAGTAGTGGGGCACCTGGTAACTCAGTAGGTTAAGCATCTAACTGGTTGATTTTGGGTCAGGTCTTATCTCAGGGTTATGAGATCAAGCTTCACATCAGGCTCTGCCCAAGCTCTAAGAGTACTAGCTATTTAAATAATTACTTAATAAACATAATATACTAAAACTTAATATACTATAAACCAAGTAGGATTTTTTAAAAAAGATTTTATTTATTTATTCATGAGAGACACCGAGAGAGAGAAGCAGAGACACAGGCATAGGGAGAAGCAGACTCCATGCAGGAAGCCCAATGTGGGACTTGATCCTGGGTCTCCAGGATCATGCCCTGAGCTGAAGGCGGCGCTAAACCGCTGAGCCACCTGGGCTGCCCTAAACCAAGTAGGATATTTACAAATTGTTATTGTTATGCTTTCTGTCATAAGAGGCATAGGCATTACATATTTATTAATATGACATTGTAATACTTCATTAGTACTAGTATTTTATTATAAATGTGTTTGTTCCTAAATCTCTTATTAAATCTTAACTCTTAATATTCTCAGTTTAAACTTTGGACAACATAGAATAAAATTGGCTAGATTTTTTTTTCTGGACTTGCATGGGGTCACTTGGCTATCATAGTATCATGGTCAGTGCCCCCAAATAGTAAATGCTTGTATTTTATGGCTTAGCATTAATTAATGAAATACCTTGTGAACGCCCATAGTCTCTGACACCCAAGGGAAAAAGGATATGACCTTTACTTTCCCTGAGAGTCAAGAATCACTGGAGTAGGTGAACCTGGGTGGCTTAGTTGGTTAAGTGTCTGACTCTTGATTTGGGCTCAGGTCATGATCTCAGGATTGTGAGACTGAGCTCCATGTTTGGCTCCCTGCTGTGTGCATGGAGCCTGCTTAAGATTTCTCCCTCTCTCTTTGTTCTCCCTTGCTTAAAAAAAAGAAAAGAAAAAGGAATCACTATAGTAAAATATTAATTTACTTCAAATACCCGAAGTTGTTCATTAACCATTTGTCATAGCTATGTTGCAGGTTTAAGCCTCTGTTCTCTAGACATAATCCTCTACAGGGATGATTTTTTTTCCCCCCTGAAATAAGGCGATTACAGTGGAGATGAAGGGACATGGACAGATTTGAGAGACACATGGGAAATAGTTATGACAAGATTTGGTAACTGATCTGAATGGGGATGGAGGAAGGTGAGAGTGGAATAAAGGGTGATATTTTATGAAATGTGTGCCTGAATGGATCATGGTGCCTTCTTTGCACAAGGAACAAGAGAATATAGGCTAGCTATTCAGTAAGTGCCAAGTTCCTGCTTGAACATGATCCATTGGAAGTGTCTCTGGGAAACTTATGTGGTGATATTGAGTAGATAATTGTGTACCTGGATCTGGACCTTGAGAGACTGCCAGACTGCCATAGCATGGAAGAGGATGGTAGCACCAAGAAAGAGTGAGGAGTGAGGAGAAAAGAGTGCCTAGTCCAGAACTCTGAGAGACATCAGTATTTGGTAGACAAAAAAGGGGAAGTCTGTAAAGGTGACTGATAAGGAATAGCCAAAAATGTAGGAAGAAAACATAGTTTCTTGAGAAAAAGGAGTTGTTATTGGCACCAAATGATTCAGTAGTCTAATAACATAAGAACTGGAATATGTCTATTGGATTTTTGGAGGCTTTTGATGCTTTTAATTAGAGTAGTTGCAGAGGTATGTTCACATAGTTAGTTGAAGACCTGAGTCTGAAGCCAGGTCTGTGAAACTTTAAAAGCCACATATATAGTGTCTGAGATGGAACATCCTGTTTTACTCAACTTTCAAATTCAATCAGCAAATGTCATCAGACCTCCAAGAAATTTCTAATGAAAGTAATATTCTTTAATATTAAGGTGCAAATAGTTTCCAAATCAGTAAATGTCATTATGCCTGGGAACAGAATATTTATTGAAGTGTGAGGATGAGTAATGCTATGATTTATTTCAGGATCCATGTCACGGAGCCATCTTAATACTGAGTCTATTACAAATGAATTTCTTTTTGTTATTTCAATCACGAGGATCCAAAGCAGATTCACCTAATAGTCTATTGCAGTGGGGAAAAGGATGCAGAGTGATGGAGGAGTGTGCCATCAGAGGAGATGATATTTGGGCAGAGACATGAATGCAGTGAGGAACAAAGCCATGGGCATATTCAGGGTAAGGCATTTCTGGCAGAGGGAATGCAAGTGCGAAGACTCTAAAGTGGAAAAGGATTTATCAAGTGGAAGGCAAAGCAAGAAGCCTTAGAGATTTAAGGCTTAACTCTGCAGTAGAACCCTTCAATAGTCTCAAAGGATGCAATTTCTAGCCTGTCTTTTTATAACTTTTTTTCAATATTAAAAAAATCTATTTTGAAAAAGAAATCTTACACAGAAAAGGTTCAAATACAGTAGAACAATTTTTTTTCCTTTGAAACATTTCGGAGTAAGTAAGTTCTTGATGTGGCCTCCAATTTTTTAATGTGTATTTTCTTCAAATAAAAATTGGTCTTAGGGACATTTGGAGAATACTGTGAGATTTTCTCAAGAGTTTTATCACTGAGTTCATTAAATATATCTAAGAATAGTATTTATTGGCCTTATAATAGACTATGTGAATAAGACATAAATAAGTTAATATATTAATACTTATTAAAAGTGGGTAGTACAACACATGTTACACTGTTTTATGGGTACTTAATAATATTAGTTGAATGAATGAACAAATGAACAAATGAAATATTTTTATTTCCTCAGGTTTTATAACATAACATTTTTAGCTTAGGCAGTTTAATCTGAATGCAATATTCCAGTTTTCTTAATTGTAATATTACATAATTCAGTATTATTATTACTTTTTAATTACTTTTATAAAGAAATAAATGTCAGAATGATGGAGTATTGTCTTAGTGGATTCTAATAATACAATATTTATTGTTTTATATTTTTATTTGTATAATCACTGGCATGAGTAAGGTAGTAAATGCTAGAACACTGTGTTGCTGAAGCTTCAACTGTGTGGATTTGTTAAAAATAAGAAGACTTAAATGTAATTTTCACTAGCAACTCATGTACCATTAACAAAGGTGTTATTTGAAGATACGGTTACATGTTCTCTTCAAGTTTCTTAATATTGCTTCTAGATGATTAAATATGCTATCACATTTGCTTTCCATTTGCAGGTTTAATTTAATTTTTAATTTTGTACTTTCCTTTATAAAAATGAATTAGTATTAGTGAAATATTTGTAGTTATTACATACAAAAAAAGATTTTTTAGTTAAAGCTCTTTGTCCAATTGATTTACTAAGAATTGAATAAATTAGAAATGCTGCATTTCATGTGATCATCTCATTGACTATTTTTTTTTTTATTTTTTTTTAAATTTTTTTTTCTTTGATTTTTTTATTTATTTATGATAGGCACACAGTGAGAGAGAGAGAGGCAGAGACACAGGCAGAGGGAGAAGCAGGCTCCATGCACCGGGAGCCCGATGTGGGATTTGATCCCGGGTCTCCAGGGTCGCGCCCTGGGCCAAAGGCAGGCGCCAAACCGCTGCGCCACCCAGGGATCCCCCTTTTTTTTTTTTTTTTAATTTTTTTTTCTTTCATCTCATTGACTATTAACATCAAACCTACATCTCATAAGGCAAGCAGTTCCTTTTATTTATAATCTTGTATGTTAACATGGACACTTGGGTATTATTTTCAGTGTGAACTAGAATGATGGTTGTGACATTTCCTGTTGCTGAAATAGTTGAACTTAATTTTTAAAAAGATTTTATTTATTTATTTGAGAGAGAGAGAGAGAGCACATGTGAGAGAGAAAGAGAGAAAGAACATGAGCAGAGGGAGAAGCAGACTCCCCACTGAGCAGGGAGCTAGATGTGGGGCTTGATCCCAGGACCCTGAGATCATGACCTGAACTAAAGGCAGACACTTAACTGACTGAGCTACTCAGGTGCCCCTGAACTTAGTTATTTAATAATATCCATAGTTTTGAGTTTCAGATAGGCTCAAAGCATTGGTTTTTAAGCCATAATCCCCTAGAACTGGCTCCTTGAAGTAATTTCTGAAATTTTGTTTGTTTCTACTAAGTTGATGCTAATATATGGTAGGATTCACCAATCCAGACATGTCTAGGTGCCTCATTTGGGCATACCTGGTTTAGGTAGAGTGCCTAGACGTCTTCTTAAAAAACTGTGTTTCATTACCACATATGTTAATGCCATGAGAAGAAAGAAGAATGAACAAATAGGAAATGATGATGCTAGTAAAAAAAAAAAAACAACAACAAAGAAAATAAATAACTAGTAATGGAATTCTAATCTCATCTTCACTGATGTACAGCTCCTCACGTTGTCTGAAGTTTTTGTGTTGGCTATGGATATAGTTCATTATTCTTTTTTCTTTTTTAAAGATTGATTGATTGATTGATTGATTGATTTAGAGAGCAAGAGGGGAGGGGCAGAAGGAGAGAGAGAATCTCCAGCAGACTTGCTGCTAAGCACAGATCTGACTCAGGGCTTGATCCCACAACCTCTGAGATCATGACCTGAACCAAAATCAAAAATGGAATGGTCAACTGCCTAAGCCACCCAGGTGCCCCTAGACTCTGTTAATCTTAAGAAATGAGTAACTTTGAAGGAGTAATGATGTTTCTTCAGAACACCTACAGTGCCTTCATGATGGTTGTGACATAAGTTCAATGGTGCTTCATTGCTGTAATTGATATTTGTTCAATTACTCAATGCTAGTTTCCTTTCTTGCACACCTGTTTGCAGCTGACATGCCAAGAAGGGTATATCCAGCTCCCTCTTATAACTGAGGAAAATCTGCACTATAGTACTGGCCATATTTCTTGGGAATTTTATTTGTTCACAACAAATGCATAATTTTTTTTCTGGATGGCTTTTAATACCTTCCTATTTTGGCAATTGTTGAATGTCTTCCTTTAGTGATAAAGCAGGTATTGTACCCATTTTGGTAACATCTGCATATATAGATCAGATTAGCCTGTTGCCTCTTTGAAGTTGTTTACGCAACACGACCTTCTGGATTGGCATCATTTTCCTCGTTCCTGTGCAGTGCTTCTTGAATATTTATACCTCCGGGATATCTTTCTCTAGAGTTTATGAACATGGTTTGTACCCTTTATGCAGGTAGTATAGTGGTAAATAGTATGGATTCTGGAGCCATAAATCCCTGGCTTTGAATCCAGCTTCACTGCCTACCACTTAATGTATGTATGATTTAAGACAAGTTGCCTCTTCTCTGTGTGTCTGTTTCTTCATTTGCATGATGGTAAATTAAAAACAGTAATAGTAGCCTACCATCAACCACCTGCTGTGAAGTTTCTATGGCTAATGTGTTAAAGGATTTCAAAAAGTTCCTGACACATAACAAGTATTAAATAAATACTAAGTAACAAGTTCTAAATATTATTAAGTAAATCAGTACTAATGTTATTTGTATTGGATGTGCTGGTATCGAGAAAAATACTTTCCAGTTCTATGTACCTGCAGTTGGGATTGAGAATTCGTGATTAACCTTTACCTATCTCTTCCTCTTGTTTCTGACTTAAGCCCTAATTTTTATAGGGTATTTATTTATTTATTTATTTATTTATTTATTTATTAAGATTTTATTTATTTACTCATGAGAGACAGAGAGAGAGAGAGAGGCAGAGACACAGGCAGAGAGAGAAGCAGGCTCCACGCAGGGAGCCTGATGCGGGACTCGATCCCGGGTCTCCAGGATCAGGCCCCGAGCCGAAGGCAGGCGCCAAACCGCTGAGCCACCCAGGCGTCCTTTATAGGGTATTTTAAACCATACTCATGTCTGACTATCACCGGCATCAGTGAGATGGATTAGTGTTAATGAACATGCGTCTATTTTGGCCCATGGGGTAATTCTTGTACTGTTTTCTAATGTTGGCAAGCCAACCTGGGAGTAATGCTTAGTGCAGTTCCTAACAGTTGTCTATGTATCCTTCCCACATGTCAAGTTTCTAATTCTAAGGGCTTAAAGAAGGGTGGATATTTTAAAATTCAAGGAGTTTTCAGGCAGCAAATATGAATTAATTTATTATCATCACAAAACATCTAAACTTTGTGATAACTGGACAGTATTCATGAAATCAACTAGGTTTGTTTCTGAAAACAATAGTTCCTAATCTGTTTGGAGACACAGCAACTTTTGCTATGTTTTGTGTAAAGGAATGCTATTGCCCAGTATTTACTTCAGAAATTTATTTATTTTTAAAGATTTTGTTTATTTATTCATGAGACACAGAGAGAGAGAATCAGAGACACAGGCAGAGGGAGAAGCAGGCTCCATGCAGGGAGCCTGACATGGGACTCCATCCTGGGTTTCCAGGATCACGCCCTGGGCTGAAGATGGCGCTAAACCGCTGAGCCACCCAGGCTGCTCTATTTCAGAAATTTAAAGGTAAGTCCAGATTAATTTAGTTTTAACAACTTTATGGTACCCTTGAGGGTATCACAACCTAGGTATGAAAAAATAAGCCTTGGAAATCACTGGTCAATTTGTAGCCCACCATTCATACTGATCAAAAAACCAAAATATCATATAAATGAATAAAATCTTTTAAAAAAAGTGGGGGGTCTGGGTGGCTCAGTCAGTTAAGCATCAGCCTTTGGCTCAGGTTATGATCCCGGAGTCCTGGTATGGAGCCCTGAATCTGAGCCCCGAATCTGGCTCCCTTCTCAGCAGTGAATCTGCTTCTCCGTCTGCTCCCCTCTCCTCGCTCGTGTGCACTCTCTCTCTCTCTGCCTTAAATAAATGAATAAAATCTTTACAAAAACAAACAAACAAAATAAATGCACCAGCTATATTATCATCTACAGATTTCATTCACCTCTAGATCCAGCAAGGAATACAAAAGAGCAAGTTGAAATAAAAAGGACATACTTCTGTGTTACAAGACCAAGAGTGAGCATAGAGGTAATGCAGAGAAAAAAAGCATATGATTAAACACTGATACTTTTTATAGTCAGAGCACTCTGTCAGTCATCACATGTCACAAGCATTCTTATTTAGAGTGTAGTGGAAAGAACTTATTACTGAATAGGCTGCTCAAGGCTGAGTGCCTGCAGGGAGAGGGACAAGAAAGGGGAACTTGGTGGTTGAAAACATGACTGGGCCTAGAATGACTGGCCTGGTACTAAGTAAGATCTGTCAGTTCAAGCAATGAACAAAAGTACTTCTCCTTCTGCTTCCATAAATCTTAGCTAACCCACTCAAGCCAGATTCCCCCACTAGGGCAGCAGAGAGGTCAGCCTGACATAAACCCAGAAGCAAGAGGCCCTTTCAGATTTATGTAGATTTGGGAAGATTGTGTTTTATCTTTTTTCCTTCTCTTTTTCCAAACTCCTATCAGAATGGGAATTCTAGCTATGTCCCAGGAGCCAGGCAAGGGTCAACTGAGCTTGATAAGACCAAATTAAATCCAACTTTATTAACTACTAATCAGAATTTGCATCAAAGTTTTGCCATTCTGACTTTCTGTGTAGATTGAAAACTAGTAATTGATATGTTTCTGTTACCATTCCACAGCACTAACCAAATGATAGGTCTACTTTTCTGGTTAAATTTCTAGCTACGGTGAAATCACATTTAGAACCTGAATGGTACCTCAGTCCCATTCATTAATGTAATAAATGCTGAGTGATACTTTGCTAGTATATCTGTGTAAGTGAAAGAAAATATTGAAGGCTGATCTTTTAAATATCTTTCACTCTGTGGAGGGGGCTGAAGTGTGCACACTGGCAACTATAACATGGGCCTAGATGCTATAAAATTTCATTTGGACCATGAAGATGTATAGAAGGAGAGTAAAGGCCTTCGAGGTGGAGGAAAATATGTGCCAATGCATAAATATTCAATGAAGCTTGGATATTTATGGGAGGTATTTTACTAATATTTATGGGAGGTATTTTACTAATTAATTCATTTCTTTAATATATATTTTTAAAGATTTTATTTGAGAGCGAGTGAGCATAAGCAATGGGGAGGGACAGAGGGAGAGGGAGAGGGAAAAGCAGACTTCTTATTGAGCAGGGAGCCGACATGGGGGTTGATCCTAGGACCCTGGGATCATGACCTGAGCCAAAGGCAGATGCTTATTGGACCCAGGCACCCCTCATTTCTTTAATATTTATAGAGTACTTCTTTTGTGACAAATACTATCCTAGACCCTGGAGATACAGCACTAACCAAGACAAAATCTTTACTTGCATGAGGCTTTCATTCTAAGAGACAAGAGGATAGACATTAAAAAGATCAATTATGTAATTTCAGATAGTGATATGTATTATGAAGAAAACAAAGCAGGGGTATATAAAGCATGAGTGGGGTAGAAAACATTAGATAGTATATGGTCAAGGAGGAGTTTAGTTTGACTTGAGAATAGAGTCTATGATGGGACTGTGGGATAGAAAACTGGAAAAGTAACATTGGGGATGCCATGAAACACCTTGAATGTCAGGCCTGCTAAGCTCTTTTTGGACATTTCTAGGAAACACTAAGTACTTCAATTCTCAAAGTGAGAACTGTTGCTTACTTTCCTGACCAATGGTCTTTTTTAGAACCATGTGTAGAGATACACTTGTATCTATGCCTGACAGCTAAATGGAAATGGTCATTCTGTATTTGGACATTTTGGCATCTTGAGTCATTATTTAACTTTATTCAATTTCTATTATTTATTTATTTTATTTTATTTTATTTTATTTTATTTTATTTTATTTTATTTTATTTTATTTATTTTATTTATTTATGATAGTCACACACACAGAGAGAGAGAGAGGCAGAGACACAGGCAGAAGGAGAAGCAGGCTCCATGCATCGGGAGCCCGACGTGGGATTCGATCCCGGGTCTCCAGGATCGCGCCCTGGGCCAAAGGCAGGTGCTAAACCACTGCACCACCCAGGGATCCCCTTTATTCAATTTCTAAATGCCCAAGAGTCTAATTTTGACATGCGTATCTAGGAGATTTTTAAGAATTTTTCTTAATTGCTTATAAAGTATTTTCAAATCACATTTAACTTTAGTTTGTTATTTTTCCTGTTTTACTAATGTTGTTTCTCATTTAAGTCTGTCCGTATAGGAATCTGTAAGATTCAACCACTTTTCAGTTGTTTTTGCCAAAATGACCAAATACAGTTTTGAAAAAATAAATGTATCATTTCTTTACTTTTATACCTAAAAAAAGCCAAAATGGATTCATCTCAAATATTCTTAACTATATGATTTTTAATTCAATGTAAATTCAAAATATTTTGGCTCATGAGGAGAATTTAAAAAAAAAGATTTTATTTATTTATTCATGATAGACACACAGAGAGAGGCAGAGACATAGGCAGAGGGAGAAGCAGGCTCTCTGCAGGGAGCCTGATGTGGGACTCGATCCCAGGATCCCAGGATCATAACCTGAGCCAAAGGCAGATGCTCAACCACTGAGCAACCCAGGTGCCACCCCATGAGGAGAATTTTTAAGGAAAGTTTTAAACGTGTGAGCTGTAGTAGAAACACTTGTTTTTGTTTTTTGAAGATTTATTTATTTGTTTTAGAGAGAGAGAGTGAGAGCAAGAGCAAGCAGAGGTGTAGAGGGAGAGGGTGAGAATCCCAAGCAGACTCCCTGCTGAGTGTGGAGCCTGACATGGAGCTCAATCCCGTGACCTTGATATTGTGACCTGAGTCAAAATCAAGAGTTGGACTTTTAACTGACTAAGCTACCCAGGCACTAGAAACTCGTACTATCTTAATCAGTGATCTTTCTTTTTTTAAAAGATTTTATTTATTTATTCATGAGAGATACAGAGAGAGAGAGGCAGAGACACAGGCAGAGGGAGAAGCAGGCTTCATGCAGGGAGCCTGATGTATGACTTGATCCTGGGTCTCCAGGATCACACCCTGGGTTGAAGGCAGGCGCCAAACCACAGAGCCACCCGGGGATCCCCTGATTTTTTTTTTTTGACACAAAAACTATTCTTTAAACAACTAGCTTTTTTGTAGCTCTAAACATCTATACTTCTCCTACAAGATCTTACTTTTTTTTTTTTTAAGATTTTATTTATTCATAGAGACACAGAGAGAGAGAGGCAGAGACACAGGCAGAGGGAGAAGCAGGCTCCATGCAGGGAACCCGATGTGGGACTTGATCCCTGGTCTCCAGGATCACACCTCGGGCTGTAGGCAGCGCTAAACCGCTGCACCACTGGGGCTGCCCCAGATCTTATAGTTTGTAAGGTTTATAAGATAGCTATCTGGACTATGTCTTATGAGAAGAAAAGAATTTGCATAAATTAAACTGAATGACAGCAAGAAATGAACTCATTTGCTAATAGTGTGGTATGAGGGAGAAGCTTGAGAATAGAGGAATGGGGATGGATTGTGGATGATATAGATTACAAAAAAGAGAAAAACGTAAGAACAAAGCAAATGGGGGTAGAGGTGGCTTTTTTTTATCAGTGTTCTTTTTTTTTTTTTAAAGATTTTATTTATTCATGAGAGACACACACAGAGAGAGAGAGTGAGAGAGAGAGAGGCAGAGACACAGGCAGAGGGAGAAACAGGCTCCAGGCAGGAAGCCTGCCGTGGGACTCAATCCCAGGTCTCCAGGATCACACCTTGGGCTGGAGGTGGCGCTAAACTGCTGAGCCACCTGGGCTGCCCTTTTATCAGTGTTTGATAAGGATTCACTGTCCCATGAAATCAAGCCACAGGAGCACACTTGGAAATTTTGCCAGCTTTATAGAAGCATTACTTATAAAACTGGATACTGAAGTATAAGAAGGAAAAAGATTGTCGTTGCTTTTTTTTTTTTTTTTTTTTTTTTTAGGATTTTATTTGAGAGAGAGAGAGAGAGAGCTTGCGCCAAGGGAGAGAGAGAGAGAATCTGAAGCAGACTCTGCACTGAGTACAGAGCCTGACTCAAGGCTCTATCTCCCAATTGCAAGATTATGACCTGAGCCGAAACCAACAGTTGAAGTTTTAACCAATTGAGCCACCCAGGTGCCCTGCTTTTTATAAAATTATAGCAATACTCCTTAAAAAGTGGTAGGGAAGGTTGAATTTAAGGTTGCAAGTAGGGATCCCTGGATGGCGCAGCGGTTTGGCGCCTGCCTTTGGCCCAGGGCGCGATCCTGGAGACCCGGGATCGAATCCCACATCGGGCTCCCGGTGCATGGAGCCTGCTTCTCCCTCTGCCTGTCTCTGCCTCTCTCTCTCTCTCTGTAACTATCATAAATAAATAAAAAAAAAATTAAAAAAAAAAAAGGTTGCAAGTATATTTTGAGCGTAACCTCCAAATTATTGTGCTAAGTTATTACCTGTCTTAATTTCATTAAGTTTATGAATTATTTTTTCAAAGTTTTTGTGATTGATGGATGGACAATGGGAGATGTAGCCCAGCAGAATTTATAGCAACCAGAGCTTAGGGACTAGTTGCTGGGTAAACAGTAAAGAGTCAGATAAAGAGAGAATCATATATGTAAGAGCTGGGGCTGCCATATCAAAATATTGTAGATTGGATGACTTAACAGAAATTTATTTTCTCAGAGTTTTGGGGGCTAGGAGTCTGAGATCAAGGTTTTAGCTTGTTTGGTTTCTGGTGAGAGCTCTCTTTTTGGCTGCCTTCTTACTGTGTCCTCACATGACCTTTCTTTTAATGTGTGTGCAGGGAGGGAGGGCAGGGGGAAAAAGGGAAAGAAAAAGAGAACATGCTAGCATTCATGCTGTAAAGACACTAATCCTGTTCAATCAGGTCCCCATCATAATGACCTAACTTGACTTTAATTCCCTAAGGCTTCCATCTCCAAATATAACCACACTGAGGGTTAGGGCTTCAACATATGATTTTGAGGGGGACACAAACAGGTAGTCCGTAAAATATAATAGAAGGAACGAGGCTTCTAACTGAAACAGAGAGAGTAGAACTGTTTGATTACAACCGAATGATAAATTGGACTCTGAGCTCCCTGGCAAAGAAGGTAAAAGGGAAACATACTAGACAGTGTGAATTTAAGTCAGCAGGTGTTCTCTTCAACATCTCAAGCCTTATTCTCTCTCTCTTCATTTGTGTTTCTTTGTGTTAAAACAGTGTCAGACATTGACCAGTGAGGGCAGTGGGTGGGGAGGGCTGTGGTCTGGGGGCTAGAAAGTCTGCCATACTTTGTAACACACCCTGGATGGTTTTATCCATTGGAGCCTGGGTGGAAGATGTCATGAAGTTTAAGTTCTGGACTGGAGCTGGGTTTAACGGCACTAAACTGGGTTTTTTGAACTGTCAGTGCATATGTAGGAATAAGAGAAAGGTCACACTAGATCACAATCATGCAAGCAGTTTGTTTTAACTATAAGAAGGATTTGTAAGCCCTGTTACTGGTTCAAATTAATCACATCCTTTTTTCCCAAAATAGCTAAAGAATTTTATATTAATTCCTTTTGTATTCAAGTGAATTTAAAATGGTTTTATCCTGAAAATTGCCAATATCTATGGGATAACTGGAGGCAGCTTATTGGTCACAAACTAAGGTTGGGATTTTTATTTTAGATGTTCCCCATTGAAGGGTCACACAATCATTTGAATGATGACTGCATAAATCATAAATACTTAGTTCTTAAGTTGTGCCATTCTTCAATTCTTTGTTTCTTTCTAATCCTGCCATCTTTTTAAAAAATTGAAATACAGCTGACATACAGCTTTACATTTGTTTCAGGTATATAACATAGTGATTTAACAACTCTGTATGCTTTGCTATGTTCACCTCAAGTATAGCTACCATCTGTCACATATACAACTAATACCATTGACTATATTGCCTATGCTGTGCCTTTCATCCCCATGACTTACTTATTCCATAATAGGAAGCCTATGCCTTTCACCCATTTTGCCCCCCCCCCCCACCTCCTCTTTGGCAACCATCAGTTTGTTCTTTGTATTTATGGATCTATTTCTGCCGTGTTATCTTTAATTAAGTACAAAGACCCTTCAGCTCACATCACATGGAGATCATTTCACCTACTGTTCTATTTGGCTGCTAGTCTTTTGTTTCTCCTTCAGCAATGGGAGATGGATTCCTTTTTCTCAGAGAAGAGATCCTTGGTTTTTTGCCTTTGCCAATAATAAAAATGTTGAGGTGAGGGGCAGAGCTGTTGCCTTTGGCATCTTTCACATGAACCATATCAAAAGAACCAGGATGGGGGCACCTGGGTGGCTCAGTCCATTAAGGGGCCAGTGGATAATCTGCATGAGACTCTCTCTCACCCCCTCTCCCTCTGCCCCTCCCTCTGCTCATGCTCTCTCTCTGTCTAAAATAAATAAATCTTTAAAAATATAAGAAGAACCAGGATATCTCTCTTGGTTGATGGTCATACCAACTCTTTCTATGTTAGCACCTCTGGTCACTATATACAGGTGACCAGTGTCAAACTTGATGAAATCAGTAATCTTGCCAATCTCCAAATCAACCTGAATGGTTTCATTTACCTTGATGAGGGATCAGGATGACAGCTGGTGTGAGCATCATAGGGTATCCCTATGAAATGAAATCCCTGTGAAAAGGGATTCATTTTGTGCCCTAAAAGACCTTTCTCACTTTGCCAATTTGTACATGGCATCATAGAGTATAATATAACGAACAGCAAAGGGCCTTTGGTGTCATATAGATGAGATAGAAATTCTCTTCAGTGTTGTCAATGCCGATAGCCTCTACTAAACCAATAGGGAAGGTTATATCAGTTTGGACCTTGCCATCAATTTTACTGGACTGCTGAATGCAGATCTTTATTTCATCTCTTATCTGAGCATACTTAAGTGTATTCCTTAGAAAACAATGAGGAGAAGACATTCAGCTGGGGACTGATAGATGGATAAGGAGCAAACCCACCAGTCAGATTATTAGCATCTACTGCTTTAGAACTGATACACACTTCAGATTCTTCTTTGGATCATGAGCCATGGCTGTGCTAGTCATGAAATGAGAATTCTTCAGTTCTTAGCTTGTGTACATTTTCTTTTAGTTCAACTTGGTTCTTAAATTACTTTGTTTTCTCAAAATGGTAAAAAGGGAAAAAATAATTCCTGATCATTAAGATTCTTTCAAGATGGAAAATTCAAGAATTCTGAGTGTCTAAAAGTATAACCAGAAAAACAAGTATAATATAAATGCAAACTTTTATTCCTTTATTCATCCTTTTAGTTCATTCATAATGTGATCAGTTTTTATTGAGAACCTTCTACATACCAGGATATTTGGTAGGCTCTGGATAAAATGTGGTCTCTTGGAACTTGCCTGTTATTACAGTGCAGTACTATGTGATAGCTGCTATTCTAGAGATATGCACAAGTGCTACTTCAACACTTGTGCAGGTCAGCTTTTCTAGATGAGAAAGTTTCGGTTGGTTTCTAGAGAAAATGGCACATGGGGTGAAAGATGAATAGAAGCAAGCCATGGAAAGGCAGGGAGAGATGATGTTCTATGCATGGGAGTTGCTGGTTCAAAGGCAGAGAGGCACAATTGAGTGATATCTGAGTGAGTGACAAGGGATACAGAGGAGTATATATAGTCATATGAGGTGAGAGAAAAGATTAGGATAGAATGTTGTATGCTATGCTAATTTGGCACTTACTCCTTAAAACCCTCCTAAATTATTTGAAGGGTTTTAACCTTTGTTTTTTCTTAATTTTTAAAGATTTTATTTATTTATTCATGAGAGACACATAGAGAGGCAGAGACACAGACAGAGGAGAAGCGGGCTCCTGCGTGGAGGTCCCGATCCCGGGACCCCAGGACCCCAGGATCACGCCCTGGGCCAAAGGCAGGCATCAAACCGCTGAGCCACCCAGGGATCCCCGGGTTTTAACCTTTGGATTGAGGTGATCAGATCTGCTATTTGAATCACAGTGCCAGTAAGACTGTGGCAAATAGGTTGAGGGAGGGGTGCAAGAATTGTGGTCTGGGATCAAGTTAGAAACTATTGCCATAATCCAGGCAAGAAGCAAAGAGGTCTTATGCTAGACTGTTAAATATTTCCCAACGACATAAAAACAAATCTCTTACACAATCCTGGGCCAGATGCTTTAAACAGTTACTTAGAGGAAAGCAGATAATATCTACTTGCAGGCCCATCTAATTACTTTTTTTCTTTCTTATTAAAAAAAAAACCCATCAATGCAATTTCAAAGCCATATGATATTTTCGAACTCCTAAAGAAAAAACAACAGATAAGCAGACATTAAATCATCCATGCTTACCAATAGTCTACTCCCTTTTCAGGCAACCCTGTGCAGATTACTCAGAACCAAACCCATAAATTTTAATTGTAACATATGTTCTGTCATCTGCCAATGTATTTTCAAGTCTGTGCAGGTATGACCGTATGCCATGATGAACAAATGAACTGGAAGGATCAAACTTATTGGATCTCGTCCCATGATTTATAATTTCCAAATCAACATGAAGAGAAAATAGCAGGCATCAAACATCCATCTATGCTTGTACCAGGTCATACACTGTAATTCTATCCAAGTACAAGTTTCCATGGTAAACAGGGCAAGACTTGCCAACACTTCACAGGTTTCCAAAAAGCAGCTATGTCCCTCTTGGGAGAACTTTGTAACTGGAAAAGAAAATCTTCACGGATGAAATCTCCAGCAAAATAAAGTCACAGACTATATTTTTGCAACAGGCTTTTTGCCAAATGTCTCATCAACAAGTATGGCGCTGGCAATGACCCGTCCTATGGTAGAGGTGGTAAAATGCTCCCGCCAAACCTTGTTTTCATTTGCTCACTGCTTCCTAGGGGGAAAAAAAAACCTTACTGTGAGTTGGAATTTTCCACGTTTCATCCCGGTCCAAAGGTGACTGAATTTTTTTTTTTTTTTTGAAAGTTGAATTAAAAATCAAGTGAATTTGTAAAGTTTAGTCATTTGGGGAGCTATGTGTACACAAAGATCTCACTGGGTAACACCAAAAAATTACATTTTCCTTTTCCTTGTGACTTTTGGAAGACTAACTCCTTTTGGCTGTTTTTTTTTTTTTTTTTTTTGAAAGGATTTAACCCTAAGTTACAGGGGCAGGAAACCAACCATTTTTGCAATTTACTCAAACAGATTTTTGTCCGTGAAGAACTAATAAAATAAGACTTTACATATTAAATCCACTAGTAGTTTAACAAAAATTTAGAATGTCCCCACGTATATATGATAGAAAAAATATCTAAAAATAATAAGTTTATTTTTTTAAAAAGATTTTATTTATTAGAGAGAGAGAGAGAAGACACAAGCAAGAGGAGCAACAGAGGGAGAGGGAAAAATAGGCTTTCCACTGAGCAGGGAGCCTAATATGGGGCTCAGGCCCAGGACCTTGGGATCATGACCTGAGCTAAAGGCAGGTGCTTAACCGACTTAGCCACCCAGGCACCCCAAAAATAAAGAGTTTAATTCAATTAAATTCAACAAATCTACAAAGCACCAGGTGCTGAGTGCTCAGTGTTAGAGGTATATAAAGATGAATAAGGCAGTTCCTGTCCTCCAGGAATGTATTATTTGGTAATAGAGATAAGAGTAATAAAAATAGCACTAATTATGGGATGCCTGGGTGGCTCAGCAGTTGAGCATCTGTCTTTGGCTCAGGGCATGATCCTGGAGTCCTGGGATTGAGTCCTACATCTGGCTCCCTGTATGGAGCCCACTTGTCCCTCTGCCTATGTCTCTGCCTTTCTCTCTGTATCTCTCATGAATAAATAAAATCTTAAAAAAATAGCACTAATTAAAGCAAAATACAGTAAGTGTTAAAGCAGGAGTATAAGCAAAGTGATATGGAACCACAGAAATGGCAGAAGTTAATGTTGATTGGATGATAGGAATAGTTTATTTTGGGTTTTGAAGGATTGAGGGGAGTAAAGGTTGGTGAACTGGGAAGGACATTTGAGACTAGCGACTTGTCTGAGTATAACCATTGAGGTCAGAAGTGGGACTAGTCAAGGGGGTTGGAGTGTTGGATATGACAGAGGTAGAAGAAGAAAATAAAAAGGAAAGCTTGAAAAGGTAGGCTCTGAGATTTTCAATGGGTACACCATTAGTATTTTGGGGTGCATTGTTCTTTGTCACCTCAAGGAGTGTGTATCCCTAGTCCCAGCTTCCTCAAAGCTAGTCATGTCAGTTCAACCATTGGAAAGAATCCCCCCCCCTCCGGAAGGCAGTACCCCTTCTGTAGAGAATGACTTTAGAGGTATTGTTATCAAATTTGGGGCAGTCTTTAGTTCTGCAAGTGATAAGGGTCTACTAAATGGTTCTGACCAGAGCGAGGGCATGATCAGACTTGGGATTCAGGACAGTGATTTCTGGAGATTGAATCAGAGGAGGGAAAAATTGGGAAGCAGGATAATCAATTCAGTCTATTGCCATAGTTTAGGCAAGAGTCAATGTAGACTCAAATTAGACAATTTCATCACTTTCATGCCTGAAAACATTAATAGACATTATTATTTTTTTTAGCTATTCCTCTTGACTCTGAAACTCCATAGCACTGCATTGCGAACTCTTTGTGCTGTGGCTGCTTTCCTGTGTTTTTCTTTCCCCAAATTAATATCATATGGTAAATTCAGTGTTACAAAAACAAGATTTTTAGAGGGTGATCATAACACCCTTTCTACAACATACTTTCTAATTATAGAATAAACACATGGGGGATGGAAAGCTCTATTTAAAAAACAAGACCAAAAGAATGCTGTTTCTCTGTTTCATTTTAGATGGTGTTTGGATTCCTTTACTTCTTGACTTTCCCCCCCCCCTTATTATTATTATTTTTTTAAAAAGAAGATTCTGTTGACAGTAGATTGAATAGTTTTGAATCCCAGATGTCAGTGCAGTGGAAACTCAAAGTGGATAGGCAGATGGAGTCTGTCAGAAGTGCACTAGTTGCCAAAACAGAAGACAATGCCCAAGGCAAGGGAGACAAGGAGGTGGTGCCCCCACCCTGATGTGTGCAGGGAATCCTTGAGACTGGTGGCTTGGGGTGGAGAGACTAGTCTGCACGCATCAAAAGGATGTCCTGACAACACAGCAGCTGTGATCACATCTTGTAATGTGTCCTTCTCTCCCAACTGCTGAAATATTGTTGCCTTCTGGTTTTCTCAAGGAACTTTGGAAGGGACTGTACTGACAGAAGTTCAACCACAGATATGTTATGCTTAAATTTTCCCTAAAAAAACACTCTTCAGGAAACTTTCAGGTGGTTTTTCATTTGAAACAAATGGGATTTCAAGCACATTAAAACAGCTGAAAACTTGTACCACATCTATGCAGAGGCCTAAAGATGAGATCACAAATTTGAATCTGATCCCCCTATTCGTTAGTGAGACTCTCATTCTCCAAACTAATTTTTGTAACTAAAGTTCCTGTTGGAGGTGAGGTGGGGGCTTCCACAGTTGTTTGGGCCCCTACTCAGATTTTCTGGGGCTATTACCCTTCAGGTTCCCATGTGCAAAATTCTTAATTTTACTATTCATTGAAGAATATCCTGAAAAAAAATGAGAACAGTGATTTTTATTTTCCTGGTACTTTATATGTTATAAAGCATTTTTTTTTGGTTATAAAGCATTTATACATATATTGGCTTATTAAATCCTCTGAAGCTCAGAGGGTTAAGGGACTTACCCAAGATCACAGAATGGAAAATCCAGAACTCAAGTCCAGGTCTTTTTTTTTTTTTTTTTTTTTTTAAGTCCAGGTCTTTTGACTCCAAGTCCATGCTCTTCCCTCTACAGTTTGCTGTTCAGCAACCAGCACTTTGATCCCCTGCACTGATGGTGAGGAGAGCCAGAACGTATGAGTGATAAGATCTTCCAGTTCCCATTTAGGGTCTGCTGCTTTGAATCATGAACATCAGTCGTCTTGTCAGGTTGCAGCACCATCTTTTCGAAATCACTGTTGACAATACCTGCTTTTGTGGCTCATGGCCCTCCATGACAGGGCATGCCAGAGGCCCCAGCCCCTGGTGACCATTCCTCTCTGTATTGTTGCATGCAGTGACTTCGTGCTGGCCATAGTAACTCCCAGCCGCTCCGGTCAAGAGAGAGCATAGCATCACAACCTCAGCAACCCTTCTAAAGGCATAGCCCGCTGCTCCACAGGTCTCACCCTTGAAGCTCTT
Source organism: Canis aureus (assembly GCF_053574225.1). Lineage (NCBI taxonomy): Eukaryota > Metazoa > Chordata > Mammalia > Carnivora > Canidae > Canis > Canis aureus. The sequence goes on from NC_135616.1 coordinate 57,892,324, forward strand.
AGCTTCATCAAACTGGCCCCCAATGTGACTTATGGGAGCAAGACTATGTAAGGGCCAATGACTTGATACTGCTAGCTTCTTGGGTGTTGCTGGACCTTGAGACAGATCTGAGTCCACTGAATATCTCTTGGTTCAGAGTGCGTTCCTTGATATCCTTCTCTCAGAAGTCACCTGTATGGCCCATAGTATTTCTCTGCACCTGCCCATTCTTTCCTTGTGCACTTAGGTTAAATGAGTCCCAGAAGCTGCCCTAAGTATCTTCAAATTCTCAAGCTCTCATGATTTTCTAACCCTGGATTATGTAGAAACTCAAACTTAATCCCAATAACCACTTAGTAGTAATAATAAGGGAAGATTTATTTAGGGCTTGCCATATGCCAAGACCTAGGTGATTTCTATTAACTTTTTTTTTAACTTTTTAACTTTATTTTATTTTATTTTTTTTATTCATGAGAGACACACAGAGAGAGGCAGAGACCCAGGCAGAGGGAGAAGCAGGCTCCATGCAGGGAACCCGATGTGGGACTTTTTTTTTTTTTTTCCGATGTGGGACTTGATGCTGGGACTCCAGGATCACACCTTGAGCCGAAGGCAGACGCTCAATTGCTGAGCCACTCAGGCGTGCCCTTTATTAGCTTTTCAAATCCTCAAAACACACCTCTGAGGAAAGTCCTATTATAAATCCATTTTAGAAACAAGGAAAAGGATGCTTTATAAGGTTAAGAACCCTGCTTAGGAGGTCATGAGTGGGAGATTGTCTTCTAGTCTTTTCTGAATTCTAGAAGTTTCTACTGTATTAGAAGTCTACATAAAATTAAAAAATTTGAGTGTGTATCCTTTATCCTCCTGCACAATGCCACATTTTCCCCGGGGGTAGGCCTTTTTAAGCCTTGTGTGGTCTGGAAAGAGCTAATACTTCTGTGGCAGATTCTTCCTTTCTTGCCTAACATCTGTCCATTCCTTGTGTTTTCTTGTTGAAGCCTCTGATTTTGTTCAGGTGACTGTCAAACCCCAAGAGACTGGATCTCCATTGGCCTCATTCAGCCATAGTCATCCCATTCTCCTTTGCATATTCAGTATAGGGATAGTGTTGGATGAGCCAGGGAATCTTTGGGGGATTTTCTAGACAAGATACTCCTTTCTGAGTGAAGATAGAGCCACATGAAAGAAAATCCTCTTACCCCCTTACTTCCCTTCCTGCTTTAGAGAATGTTGAGTGAGGAGGCAATATCTGGGGCTCTGGAAGCTTGTGGCTGTGAGATTACAAACTTTAGGATAGAAACCCATATCGTGTGGATGGCAAAATGGAATAATAGAAAAGAGTCTGGGTCTTTTTAATGACACAGAGCCCTTAAGTTAACCCTGGGACCACTTCTGACCTTCTCATGAAATTGACAATAAATATTCTCATATTTATGCAATACTATGCATAAAGTGAGAAGTATGTGCCAGTCCACATACTGAGAAATTGAGAGTAAGTGTCTAGATACCTCTGTAGAACTTTGATATTGTCTTAAACCAGTGACAGTAGATTTGTCTCACTGAACAAGGTATCAGCTAATTCAAGGTGGATCTGAAATTAAAACGACAGCACCACCATCATAGATAATTCAGTTGTTAATTTAGCTTGTTTATTTATTTTTACTTACTATCAGCAATAAGTATCCCTAAATTATAGACCTCATAAGAAAAGAAGGTTGTGTCCATATAACTGATACCTCTCAAATTTAAACAGATTTATTATGTCACATGGAATAGACCTAGACACAGCAGGCCTTCTGTTTAGAGGTTCTCTTAATAATTGACCTAAAATATGTCTTTCTGTTTGATTTGATTCTTCTGCTGTTGTCACACTTTGAGGGAAAGCCAAATGACTTGAGGTAAGCAGGGTAGCATAGACTCATCACTAAATAGACTAAATAAAACAAAAGTGTGAAATTGGCAACATTCAACTCAGTGCTGTTTCTTGTGGCTCCTTAAGGAGTCCCTCCCACCTAGCTAGCCTGTTGTTCCTCCTCTTTTCTCCCTTACTCTTGTGTTTGCTCTCAGCCTGACATCAATTAACCTTTAATAAGGTTTTAGCAAATAAATTCCTAGAAGGCCACTTAAGACATTGTAGCTTTAGGAAAAGTCACTAACTTCTCTATGTCTGTTTCTCTGTTTATAAAATGAGGATAATGTGATATTCCTTTATATAAATAATAATACCTAACATATATCAAGTCCTTACTGTGTGCTTGGTACAATTTTACATTCTTTGTAGGTGTTACCACATTTAATTCTCTTAACTTTATGATGCATGTGTACAATTTTATCTCCATTCTGTGAATGCCAAGGTTACCCAGCTAGTAAAAGAGGCATGGTTTGAACTGGGATATGAACACTAGGGCCCTCCTGCATGAAAACTGTGCTGCTGCTCCAAATCAAAGAAATTATCAATATTACGTGATGTAAAAACTGGATCAAAAACTAGCTTAGTGATTTGTCTGTGTGAACCACCCATTCATACAGTTGTGTGTTAACATGGTTAAATGTGTAGCAATGAGCCATTTCAGAGCACTAAAAAATAAAAAAAAAAAATCAGCTGGAACATCTGGTTTCTGGTTGGTTTCCTGTTCAGGAGTTTCCTAAGAGTAAACTTAATTATAGTGTTAATATTAGTAGATTAGAACATGTGAATTGTTTGGAGTATATTGCCAATTGGACCAGCCCTTTTCAGGTTGATCACTCAGCAGCCAGAGGCTGAGGAAAGATCTACTTCATTCTTTGGTGATCAGCTTGTTTGGTGGAAGGCACGGCTAAGTCCAGGAAACATACAAGACCAGGGCTGGAGGAGCTGGCTTCCAAGGCTAGCTAAGCGACACTGTGCAAGTCACTTAATCCTTCCAAGTGTCTGCTTTCTTTGTGCTGAGGCTCAAATGAAAGAAGAAATAAAGTGTTGTTGAGTCACTGTATTGCACACCTGAAACTAATTTAATACTATGTTAACTGGAATTCAAAATAAATTAAAAGAGAATAGAGGTGTAAGTTGCTTGTAAGCAAGAGAAATAAAGCCTTATGAACATAATTTTTGTATTTTATGTTTATATGAGTGCCTAATTCCTGACATTGACACTGTGGTATACTTAGGAGAAGTATCATGCTTTAGTGAAAATTTCACTGTCTCTGGGACAGGCAGACCCAGTCGATATTCCAGTCCTACTCCATCTCCAGCCTGCTGCAGCAATGTTTTCTAACATGGAAAATGAAGAATGTGTATGATGGGAGGGTTTCTAGATCATCTCTGGCACCCTGTGCCATTTGATAATCAAAAACACTGAGATATTTTCTTCAAGTATTTTTTTTTTTTCATAAGGAGAGGGGACTGGGGGCAGAGAGAATCTTTTTTTTTTTTTTTTTTAAAGGTTTATTTCAGTGAGAGAGGGAGAGGGTGTGAGCATGAGGAGGATAGGGGCAGAGGGAGAGAATTTTTTTATAAGATTTTATTTATTCATTCATTCATTCATTCATTCATTCATTCATTCATGAGAAACACAGAGAGAGAGAGAGAGAAAGAGAGAGAGAGGCAGAGACATAGGCAGAGGGAGAAGTGGGTTCCATGTAGGAAGCTTGATGTGGTACTCAATCCCGGGACTCTGGGGATTACACCCTGAGCCAAAGGCAGATGCTCAACTATTGAGTTACCCAGGCATCCCAGAGGGAGAGAATCTTAAGCAGACTCAATGTAGAACACAAAACCTGATTCGGGGCTTGACTTCACAAACCTGAAATCATGACCCTAGAGGAAATCAAGAGTTGGTCCCTTACCAACTGACCTACCCAGGGTCCCCAAGAGAGAGAGAATCTTAAGCAGGCTCCCTACCCAGTGCAGAGCATGACTCAGGGCTCCGTCTCATGACCCTGAGATCATGACCTGAGCTGAAATCAAGTCAGATGCTTAGCTGACTGAGCCACCCAGGTGCCCCTTCTTCAAGTATTTTTTTTAACAAATTTCTACTGGTGCACTTCCATGCAGGTGAAGTACATCTTCAATAGACACCAAACACTGCTCTTGACACACAGAAGCAGACACGCAGGCAGGATCAAAAAGTTGTCACACAGACACAGCTTACATGCTGTCTGCACCTGGGATGCATGTTTGGAGAGTACCCATGTACCTCACTGGATCAGCTATTGCATGAGTATGGTGTTGTGAAGGTATTTTCAAATCCCAGAATGCAACCAGAGTTAGCAGTATCAGCCCTGCTTAGATTACCAGAGCTTCAAAGTTCAGGGTGGAGAATGAGGAAGCTGAGGCTTAAGGACATCCATTAGGGATCCCTGGGTGGCGTAGCGGTTTGGCGCCTGCCTTTGGCCCAGGGCGTGATCCTGGAGACCCGGGATCGAATCCCACATTGGGCTCCCGGTGCATGGAGCCTGCTTCTCCCTCTGCCTGTGTCTCTGCCTCTCTCTCTTTCTCTCTCTCTGACTATCATAAATAAATAAAAATTGGGACGCCTGGGTGGCTTAGCGGTTGAGCGTCTGCCTTTGGCCCAGGGCATTATCCTGAAGTCCCAGGATTGAGTCCCGCATCAGGCTCCCTGTGTGGAGCCTGCTTGTCTCTGCCTCTCTCTCTCTCTCTCTGTGTCTCTCATGAATAAATAAATAAAACCTTTAAAAATAAATAAATAAAAATTAAAAAAAAAAAAGGACACATCCATTGCTGGATGTTTCACAGATAACCAGCAGTAAGCAGGTCTGGAACCTTGCACAGCAACTTCCCAGGCCAGCGCTCTTTCTCTTGTTTTTTTTGCAGCCTTGTTTACAAAGACGACTATATTAAAATTATCCTGAGGAATTGTTCAGATAAATCATCACAAAACACCTAAAGAACACAAAGCTTCTAGAGAGGTCAGATGACTTATGTAAATTTCACTCATCTCATATGAGACATATTCTAGCAATACCTTTTTTTTAACCAACCTATAACATGCATACATAATTCAGCAGCATTCCCTACATCATTCTGGAGAGTTCTCTATAATTGCAAAATAATATTGCCATGCCAACCTGATGAAACTTTATAATTGAGACTTTTCTCTTTCTGATGTTCTTTTTCATAGGCAACTGAGACAGTTCTCAGAAAGAAGTCTTTTGTTTTGTGTGGCACATAATGTAAACACTTGGCCAGATCAGCCAGAAGGAAATAATACATGGTAGTAAAAAAATAAAAAAATAAAAAAAAAGAAACAGTAGTAAGACCTGAGGGTCACAGTGCACTTGTATTAGCCAAATATGAGTCTACAACAATTTATTGTGAAAAAGCAAATATTATCCTTGGACATTGCAAATAGAGTAAGCTGTGTTATAGCCAGAATTAGAGTGATTTTCTTATACTCAGTGTTTGCCCGCTAATTTAGCAGAGTCTATTCTTGTTCTACTCTTTAGGTTGGATAAATGGTGAAGGGACAGTAGAAAAGAAGCAGCTCAGTGATTAAAACATAAGAAAACCTTTCAATCATGTGATAGATTATTATAGAGGATGTTATTAGCTATTAGAAGAAGGAGGGAAGTCAGCTCAGATATCTGAAAGGATGTCTAATTAGAAAGTGTATTGAGAATTAGGTAGCACATTAATAGCTAACATTTATTGGGTGCTTATTTTGTGTCAGGCACTATGCTAAGTGGCTGCTTCTGAACAATCCTATTTAATCCTCATAAATATCTAGATGGTAGGTACTCTAATTATTTGCACTTAGTAGATAAGAAATCTGAGGCTGAGAAATGTTAAGTAACCTCTCCAAGGTAACACGGCTAGAAAGAAGGCGAGAAGACACTATTTGTCACCCACCCAATAACTAGTCTCTCCTTTATTTAGCAAAGAGAACCCCAGTATTTCTCACCATTCAGAGCAGCTTCCCTCTTTAGCTTCAGGGGTGAGTTTTTGTTGGTCTAATTCAGTCATGGTGATGTCCTTCCCCTTGCCAACAAATCGGTTCCGGCATGGGTGGAAAGACAGTTTTGGCCAATGAGATGAGAAGATATCCACTGTGGGGTTTCTGGAAAGCTTATTCTTGTTTTTAAAAGGACACTTCACGCTTTCCGTGCCTCTGGATGCTCTGGTGTGAGGCTGTGATGCATGCGGCACTTGATGCCATCGAGCAAACATGAAAGGAGAAAGCAAAGAATGGGGGATGTAATGAAGATGGCAGAATGGGGAGGTAGGAAGACTATGCTGAATCAGCCAATCCTGACCCCACCCTTCTTAGGATTTAGGACATATAATAAATATTCTTATCCCTTAAACCAGTGTTGGTTGGTTTTTAGCTACTTGTTGCTAAATGCATCCTCACTGATTAAGTGAAAACACTAGGATTTATTTATTTTAAGACAAATGACTTTTTTATTATTATTTATTTATGATAGTCATCACAGAGAGAGAGAGAGGCAGAGACACAGGCAGAGGGAGAAGCAGGCTCCATGCACCGGGAGCCTGACGTGGGATTCGATCCCGGGTCTCCAGGATCACGCCCCGGGCCAAAGGCAGGTGCCAAACCGCTGCGCCACCCAGGGATCCTGAAAACACTAGGATTTAAAGCCATGTCTACATATACACATTGTTATCAATTAATACAGTCCAGTCCTCTAAATGTATTTTCTTCTCGTGATTTTCTTAATAGCATTCTCTTTCCTCTAGCTCATTTTATTGTGAGAATACAGTATATAATACATATAAAATTCAAAATAGGGCAGCCCTGGTGGCGCAGCGGTTTAGCGCCGCCTGCAGCCCGGGGTGTGATCCTGGAGACCCTGGATCAAGTCCCACATCAGGCTCTCTGTATGATGCCTGCTTCTCCCTCTGCCTGTGTCTCTGCCTCTCTCGCGCTCTCTCTGAATAAATAAATCTTAAAAAAAAATTCAAAATATGTGTTAATCACCTGTTTATGTTATTGATAAGGCTTCCAGTCAATGGTAGGCTATTAGTAGTTAAGTGGGCAATCAAAAGCTGTATGTGGATTTTCAACTGCACAAGGGGCCAGTGCTCCTAACCCCTGTGTTGTTTAGGGGTCAGCTGTATATAAATACTGTTCAAATTCCTATCTCATGGTCATCTTCCTGGGATTAGATTGGAGTGTGGTGTCTCCAGGCCTAGGCTGGGCTGGGTGGTATTTACCATGGGTCAGATGTACTTATTAAAGTATGGTCTGTGAACTTCTGTGGGTCCTTTTCAGGATCTCCATAAAGTTAAAACTATTCTTTTTTTTAAGATTTTATTTATTTATTTATTCATGAGAGACACAGAGAGAGGCAGAGGGAGAAGCAGACTCCATGCAGGGAGCCTGATGTGGGACTCGATCCTGGATCTCCAGGATCATGCCCTGGGCCGAAAGCAGGCACTAAACCACTGAGCCACCCAGGGATCCCCAGGTTAAAACTATTCTTATAATAATATTAGCATTTTCCTTTTTTCCATTCTCAATATTCTGTGAGTGAATAGTGTAATTTTTCACCATTACATGAAACGTGGTACCACAAAAGCTTCAAAGTGGAAGCAGATATGAGAATCCATCTGTTTTCTGTTAAGCCAGATATTAAACATTTTGCAAATATGGGGTGCCTGGGTGGCTCAGTTGGTTAAGCATCTGACTCTTGATTTCAGCTCAGGTCATGGTCTCAGGGTCGTGAAATTGAGCCTTGTGTTGGGCTCTGCACTGAGCCTGGAGCCTGCTTAAGATGCTTTCTCTCCTCCCTCTTCTCCCCCTACATCAGCACTCTCTTTCTTTCTTTATCTCTCTTCCCCTCAAAAAACAAAAAAAACAAACAAACAAAAACAAAAACAAAAAAACTGAATGAAGAAGATAAGTGCAGTTAAGAATGGTGAGCAGCTGAACTTCTGTTTCCTCTTGCTTCTGGACATCTAGTACCTCTTATAGGGTTAGGGGTAGGGCCTTACTGGGAGATGAAGTAAAGGGACATTGCTATTGCTGCACACTTATTGTGTGTACACATAACACACTTTCCTGTGGGAGTAAGTCTAATGTCCTGCAGTGGTGGCAGTGGCAGTCCATGGGGACAGGAGCAGTGAGTACATGACCATCAGGTTCCTATAGGAAATCCTAGATTCTTACTTGGAGGAAACATACAATCTTTTTCTGCACCCAAATCAGGCCTTTTTTTCCCCCTTAGTGGTTACTGACAGTAAAAGTGAACAAACAAGAACCTTGGAAAAAATATGACCAAAAGGGCCATGATTGCCAATAAACCTTGGAATTTCACTGGATCCTTTTAGGCAAATACTTCTTTAGCCTCAGGGCTCAGCTGAGTTGCCTGAAACATACTTTAGTGTCCAATATTTTTTTGGAAATAAACCCCCTGGCAGACTGATAATTGGATGATTATGCAGATATGCAAAACCCAGGAACCCTCTGGATGGAAGGAATGCCCGAGTCCAGCAGGTGGTGGGCACTGAAGATCAGGAGAAAAGTGAGGAAGTAGCAGGTGTTCGTGGTTGGCACCTATGGTCTGCTGCAGGCCATCTCATAAACATTTACGAGGTTGGCCCATGCTGGGGTGGAGTCCAGAGTCAGGGCAGGTGCAGTGTAAAGGGAAATCCCAGGGCAGCTGAAAATGGAGAGGTTCTAGGAAAGAGCCAAGTAGGGAAAATTAGAGTTACCCTGCATACACCTCCACACCCAAATAGAGATGAAACACAGGCTCAGGAGTCTGACAGGGGAAAATGCAAGTCTGAGAGCACAGGCTATTTTGTGAGAAAGAAACAAATTACCAAAAGGAACACAGAGCCAATAGCTATTATGTTAGCAGAGCTCTAATATAAGCTCTTAACCAATGTGCAGTTGCTTGACTGCAATAAAATTAATCTTAAACTTTTGATCAGAATAAACCCATTGTTTAGTATGATGCAGTCAAATGAAATGAGAGATCAAGAAGTCATTAGAATATACTGCTTTTCCATAAAAGATTTTTATTTAATGAAGCCTAGCTTTTTAAAGAATAAGAGTTAATATTTTAGAAAGGTGCTGACAAGCTTAATTAGTCTTTAACTGGGGAGTAGGATGTCATAATTAAAGGAACCTGGCAGAATGAAAGCTGAGGAGCTGGCTTGAAGGGTATGTTAATTTGGAAAAATAATTTATGCTACATGATAATCTTACCTACTGAGATCCTTATTTTTTTCTCTTTTGTCTTTAACTCAGAAAATATGGACAATGTATTACTCTTCCTTTTCCTTTTTCTCCTTCCTGTCATTATCCTCACTACTACATCATGAAGATGTTTTCCCCTCTGAGCCCTGGGTGTTTATATGAAAGTCTCGGGAGCTATAGTTTAGCAGATGATTTATTGAATGCCTGTTGTGTCAAATGAGGTATGAGGGTTTGTAGCTGTGAAGATGCGGTGTGGGTAGATATGAAGATGAGGCAGGGAGGCAGGTAAAGTATCAGTTCAGTCTTAGATGCTAAATGATGAAGGTGGCTGATGGGAGCATTGTGTGCAGCCTGGGGTTTCTTACTAAAGGGACCTAGTGTGTAGGATGGGAATTCTCAAAACTGGCTGCATATTACAATCACTTAAGAATATTAAAAAAATATGTTCCCCAGTTCTTATCACTTGGATTCTGGATTAATTATCTGGATAGGGTTCAAGCCCAGTCCTTTTCTAAAGCTTCTCAGCCTAACAGCTATTTGTTTAACAATGAGCGGTCTTATTCCAAAGCCTAGTTTCAAACTTAACCATCCAGAGCCTCAATTTTCTCATCGCCAAGTAGGGATAATGTTAGTGTTTACCTGTAGTGGACATATGCCTAGCAGATTGCTTTCCTCTGGGAACTCCCCCCACCCCCATTCTTTTATGGTGCCAGCAGGTCTGTCAGTCCCATTATCTGTGGTGGAAATGGTTGGCCACAGGTCTCCAGCCTGGCCCTTGGAGTGTCTGGTGTGAATGTTGTGTGTGCCCATGACATGTAGTAGGGCCATCCAAAGCCTTCCATGATGGAGTAAAGAAGAGGAAGAGAGGAGGGAAAGCAAGAGAGAGGGAGTGAACAGGAGAGAAAGTTTCTTTTCCTTTTGACTTCTAAGTGTAAATTGTAGGCTTGCAGCTTCCAGCTGTCAATTTCCCCAGGTATGCCAAGAGTGGCTGCAAACGAAGCCAACATTTTACTCTTAAAATGAGCTGAAAAATGAAAACACTGATGGAATCCTGATAATATCATTTGGTTCCCTGGATTCAGCCACTTCTGAAGCCTGGAATATCTACCTCTGGCCTTTCTAGTTAGACCAGATGATTAATCCCCTTTGATGCTAAGTGATTCCAAGCTAATTTTACATGATTTGTTACCAGAAGTCCTGTCTAATAATAAATGTCATAAAGGTTCAGTGGGGATAAAATGAAGTAATGTAGGTAAAGCACAATTCCTGGGGTGTCGTAAACCCTCCGGGCACACTTCTGTTGTCACCATCATTGCTATCACAGTATTGTCCTCTTTGCTACCATGGCCCATTTTTTTTTTCCTTAGGGCTCTCTCCTCTTCAGTGGACTGTAGAATTGGATGCAATTACCATATTTTCTTCCTTCTGTATTGTTGATTAGGAAGAACTCTGAACTTTTTGACATGTTCTGTAGTTTGTACATATTTTGCTAGTCACTTCTCACAAGTCCATGAAGGAACCAGGATGCTTCAAGCTTTGGTGCCAATGTATACACCCAGCCTACAGATTTTCATGCTATATTGGGCAGAGGATTAAGCACTTCTTAGAAGACATCTGTTATTTAAAATTTCACTATCAGTTGAAAAGTTAGCCTCAGTGTCCACTCTGTGGTTTAACTTCATGTTGCCCACCTACCTGCTGCATGGCTTCAGTTCTCTAATTTCCCTAAAGATACTTCCTTGCCTCTTCTTTGTCCAAGTCCAGTTGCCCTTCCAGACCCAGAGAAAATCTCATGTTGCACCTTAGATTTAAGAGCATTCTCCTGAGCACCTGGGTGGCTCAGTAGGGTAAGCCTCAGACTCTTGATTTTGGCTCAGGTTGTGATCTTGGGCTTATGAGACTGAGCTCTGCACTGGCCATTGATAAATGAATGGATAAAGGAAATGTGGAATTTATATCTATCTATCTATCATCTATCTATCTAATGGAATATTACTCAGCCACAAAAAATGAGATCTTGCCATTTACAACAACATGGATGGACCTAGAGGGTATTATGCTAAGTAAAATAAGTCAGAGAAAGATAAATACCGTATTATTTCACTTAGGTGTGGGATCTAAGAAACAAAACAAATGAACAACAACAAAAAACAGAAACAGACTCATAGATACAGAAAACAGGCTGGTGGTTGTTAGAGGGGAGAAGAAAGGTGAGAGGATGGGGAAAATAGGGGAAGGAGATTAAAAGGTAAAAATTTTCACTTATAAATGAAACATGGGGATACAATGTACATAGGGAATAGAGTTAATAATACATAACAACTTTGTATTGTTATAGTTGGTAGCTAGGTTTATCATGGTCATCACTTTGTAATGTAAATAGCTGAATCACTAGGTCATACACCTGAAACTCATATGATATTGCATTTAACTACACTTCATCAAAAAGTCCATCAAAAGGTACAATGCATTTAAAAGCCCTTTGAAAACTGCAAAGCATTATGAAAATGAGGGCTACAGTTTTAATTAGAAGGTTCATGATTCAGCTGCATAAGAGGTGTTTTTTACTTTAGTTCAAATGCTTATTTTCTTCAGGAATTTGGCAACTGCATCCCAGCATGCCAACATAAAAATGATTTTATTACACATTCAGATCCAAATTCTTTCCTGATTCCATAAAACAAGCAAAAGAAAACCCAGCAAATGTGCACACACGTGTGCACACACACACCCTTTTCTATGTATAATTTAAGGAAAAACAATGTCTGAATAAAAATTGCTAAAAAGCAACTTTTTAAAAAATTTTTTAAAATTTTTATTTATTTATGATAGTCACACAGAGAGAGAGAAAGAGGCAGAGACACAGGCAGAGGGAGAAGCAGGCTCCATGCACTGGGAGCCCGACGTGGGATTCGATCCCGGGTCTCCAGGATCGCGCCCTGGGCCAAAGGCAGGCGCCAAACCGCTGCGCCACCCAGGGATCCCTAAAAAGCAACTTTTATAGAAAACTGTTAATAGCATATTAGTATATTATACCAAAATCCATGAAATAAGCCATTATTATTCAATAATCTTAGCAACCTCCATTTTTTACAAAGAAAGAGCTATTTACTTTAAGAACCATTTAAAAAATGAGTTCAAATGGATGTGTTTTCAGTTACACACATTGAATCTGAATATTAGATATTAGGAATTAGAATATTTTGTCATGTAGCATTAGCACATATTATAAAATGCTTCGTGTATAAGGAATAGACTCATCGGCATTGTCAGAGCAGCTTTGTCAAATAGAAAATAAAACCCTCTTTGCCCATCATGGTCATACATGGGTAGCAATTATGAAATGAGAAAAGGAGCTGTATCTCTTCTATTTTCTGTTAAAAACCAAACAGAAGGGCGGGGGGCGCCTGGGTGGCTTAGCGGTTGAGCGTCTGCCTTTGGCTCAGGATGTGATCCTGGAGTCCCAGGATCGAGTCCTGCATCAGGCTCCCCACAGGGAGCCTGCTTCTCCCTCTGCCTGTGTCTCTGCCTCTCCCCCTTCTTTCATGAATGAATAAATAAAATAAAATCTTAAAAAAAACCCACAAACAACCAAACAAAAGGGGCATCTGGATGGCTCAGTAGGTTAAGCATCATACTCTTGATTTTGGCTCAGGTTGTGATTCAGGGTTGTGAGATTGAGTCCTGCACTGGGGCTTCACACTCAGCGGGGAGTTTGTTTCTGCCTTCCTTCCCCCCTGCCCCTCACCCCAACTTGTCTGCACTTGTAATCTCTTTAAAATAAATAAATTTTAGAAACTCCCCAAACAGAAAACAAACTCAACCACTACTCCAGTTATACACTAACAATTAAAAAATTATTTATTTATTCATGAGAGACACAGAGGCAGAGACATAGGAAGAGGAAGAAGTAGGTTCCTTGTGGGGAGCCCATTGCAGGACTTGATCCCAGGACCCTGAGATCATGACCTGAGCCAAAGGCAGATGCTCAACTTCTGAGCCACCCAGGTGACCCTACTAACAATTTTAAAGTACACGTACAAAGAAAGATCAAGAACAGTAATATGTGTATAGACAATGGTGGGCTGCAGGTGACTGAAGTTTGCACCATCTTACAAGAGATAATTATATGCTTCTCCCAAATCCTTTTGCAGAGACATTGAGATTGTATTTTGAAATTGATCATGCTTGGAGTATTTACATCCCAGAAATTGGCCAGTGCTACAAATCAATGCTCCTACCTCCCCCCAAATAGCTGATAAACATTTTCTAGCAGGCCACGGAGATGCAAATATGAGTGTCGACAGATCACAACTTTCTGATGATACCTTATAATTGTTGACACTTTCCACACAGAGTTGCAGAAATTTCTGCCAGTTATTTTGGAAATCTTGCAGATAGTTTAGTATTAAGCAAAGTTCTCAACCAGAAGTTACATCCAGAGGTGCAAAAGCCAATATTATTTGGATGCATACAAATAATCTCAGTAAATGTGATGTGCCAGAAACCTGGAAGATAGGTATGTTAGAGTGATCTGTGAGGATTCCACAATACTGTGGTCTCACAGTTGTAGAGAGGCTGAGTGCCTTACATCATATGCAGTATGCATTTCTGTATGCTGTTATTTTACAATATACTCCTTATTGTCTGTGTCCTTGAAATTTCTTCTAATTTGTATAATCCTCAAGGATGACTCCCATGTTCCTTTTGATAAGAAGATAAAAGCAGCTTTGTTTGGTAACCAAGTTCTATCATCAATTAGTCATGATTTTGACTTCACCTCTGTTCATGAATGTTCTTTTGCTTTCAGTCATGGGGTGCATTTGTGTACTTGTCTTTTTTTTTCTAAGATTAAAAATAATTTTTAAGTAATCTCTGTACTCAATGTGAGGCTTGAACTTAGAACCCTGAGATCAAGAATCTCATGCTATACTGACTGAGTCAGCCTGGTGCCCCATGTCCTTGTCTTCTGAGGTGGCTGAGAGAGCTTACTGGTTTGGTCACCAACTCCATTTTCAGTTTTCTGTTTGTTCTTTTTTATTTTTACTCTTTTTTTTTTCTTTAACTTTTCTCAGACCAGATGCCTTCTGTCCTGGGGAAGCTCCTCTCATCATCCCTTCTGCATGAGGTTCTTTTTTCTTTTCTTTTCTTTTCTTTTCTTTTCTTTTCTTTTCTTTTCTTTTCTTTTCTTTTCTCTTCTTTCTTTTCTTTCTTTTCTTTTCTTTCTTTCTTTTTTTTTTTAAAGATTTATTTATCAATTTGAGAGAGGGGAGTGGAGCAGTGAGAGAGTATCTTTAAGGAGATTCCTGGCTGAGTGTGAAGCCTAACGCAAGGCTCTATCCCATGACCCTGAGATCATGGCCTGAGCTGAAATCAAGAGTCAGATGCCCAACTGACTCAGCCACCCAGATGCCTCCTGTATATTGTTCTTGATTGGCTTTAGAACTTCTCTCTCTGAAGATTGACGTCTATGTTTTTGAAAACCCTGCTTTCTGAAATGTATTTATCCTTTTTAATTTCAGCTGCTCTAACAAATAAAGATTCTCACTTGTTGTCTTTGATGACCTTTCCATAAAGAAAGACCTATGAAAGTATACTGTCCTGGAACACGAGAGACACCTAACTCTGGGAAACGAACAAGGGGTAGTGGAAAGGGAGGTGGGTGGGGGGGGTGGGGTGACTGGGTGACGGGCACTGAGGGAGGTGCTTGACGGGATAAGCACTGGGTGTTATGCTATATGTTGGCAAATCAAACTCCAATAAAAAATATACAAAAAAAAGTATACTGTCCTGGAAATTTATTTATTTATTTATTTATTTATTTATTTATTTATTTATCCTGGAATTTAGACTTCAAGGCCTGCCTAGTGCTATTTATCCATGATTTGCTATCTCCCTCCTTCTGCCATGATTCCCCAATTTGATATTTATTTCAGGATCCTGCTTGTGAAGCATGCATGTGTGAGTTCATTTTTTCAGTCAACAAATATTTATTCTAGTAAGGGTACACTGAAAATAAGCCCTTTTCAGAGAATTAAAATATGGTGATGTGTGTGAGGATAGCACAAAAAAGGACTGGCAGGCAGGCAGAAGTGGGGCTTGGGGCCCTGGCCAGAGTGGGTCACTCCCTGGCAGTGTCAGGAGGTAAGCTATAAGATGGGAGTTGGAAGGAATGTATTTTTCATTGTCAGAGATGAAAGAAACAAGTATGGGAAGGGGCAAAGCTAGAATGAAATGTATGTGTTAGAGTTGAAGGTATTGATAGGAAATTATGGATACATAAAAAAGTATAAATGTATACTTGTGTATATGTGTATGTATTATATATGTATGTATATGCGTACATGTGTGGATGCAAGTATCTTTGTGTATATATATATATGTATACATGTATACATATTTTCTAGTTCTGTTCACTGAAAGACACTGGGAAAAGCAATACCCAATAGTGTTGAACATATCTAGAGCCCAGATCTTGGATTCCAAATGCCACTCTCTGCTTGAAAATATGTGGATACTAGGTTTGGGGCAAAGCCTAAGATGAGCCTACAATATCTTGTATCAGAAAGAAAAAAGTGCTCAAAAAATGATGGAAGCTTGGCAAGGACACAGAAACCAGCTTGAGGGGCTCCCACAGGCCAAATCTAGAATAAGCTGAGCATCAAAGTAAACTATGTTAGTTATGGATTATAACCTACTGAGTGAAAAAGGAACTCATGAGTTTACATTGATATACATGAGTGAGTAAATAAATGGGAGAAAAGAAGAGAAAGTTGTTCCTTATAGTAGAAAGCCAACTAATAATATAGAAGGAATGATGGTGTTAGATAATCACCATTGGCAACCATCAGAGGAATAATTAATGTAAATAAGATAAATTACTGAGTGCCAAAACTAATGGGTAAAAATGGGATGAGAAATGGGATTTTATGTAGTCTCAGTTTATCTCCTCCACTGTTTTAATCAAGTGATCAGAATTCACACCCCTGTTACAACTTGCTAACAGCCTCCTTACATCCACTCCGGGTGCTATATGGAAAGCCAATGGGAGTGGGCCAAAGGAGGCCCATTAGAAGTCTATATAACAGGATGAAAGCTTAGAAGATGGCCATTGTAGTGGAATTAAAGTGACAGGATTTGGCACTCTTGGAGGTAGGATTGATAAAGAGTTTAGTGATGTAGATTAAGAAGTGAGGGCAGGGATCCCTGGGTGGCGCAGTGGTTTAGCGCCTGCCTTTGGCTCAGGGCGTGATCCTGGAGACCCAGGATCGAATCCCACGTCGGGCTCCCAGTGCATGGAGCCTGCTTCTCCCTCTGCCTATGTCTCTGCCTCTCTCTCTCTGTGTGTAACTATCATTAAAAAAAAAAAAAAAAAAAGAAGTGAGGGCAATTAAATGATTATAATTTGTTGAGTGTTGCCTTGAACATCTGAGTGGATGCTGGGGCCACGTACTGAAATAGCAAAGTAGGAGACAAGTAAGGTAGGAATGAGAGATTGAGAAATTAAGAGTTCTGTTTGACCATGTTGAGTTTAAGATCCATAGGTGATGTGAATTCACCAAAGCTGTCTTATAGGTAGTTGGATATGAGTCTAGAGGGGTGTAGAAAGATAAAAGATAGAGATACAGCCTAGTAGTAGTCATCAATACATGGGCAGCATTTAAATCTTTGAGACTGGAAGAGTTTACCCAGGGAGGGCATAAGCCTGGGGAAGAATGGGGGCTCCAGTCAGATCCCTGGACACTCCAGCATATAGAATTCTAGCAGAGGAATAAGTTCTGGGAGAAAACCAGGAGGGTTGTTTGGTGTCGTGAAAGTCAGGAAGAAAGTGGAGTAGTCAGCCAACAAGTACTGTTCTAATCTAATCAAGTATGATTAGTCCAACAAAGTGGCCTTTGAATTTGGTCACAGAAGCCATCCTCTGTTCACCAAACTACACTGAATGCTATGGAATGTCAGATATAATGCCAGGCAATAGGGGAATAGAGACTAACAAAAGACAATTAAATGCAGTGTGATTAATGCTCAGATAATGGCAACCATAGGGGTCCATAGTGTAGATATGCCTTAACCCAACTTCGGAGGTGAGGAATGAATGGAGGCTTCTGGGAGTTCATGCTGCATTGAGTATTGGAGGATGAGTAAGGATTACACAGAAGTATAGTGAATTTGCTTTAGGCAGAGGAAACCCACTTGCAAAGTCATGGAGACATGATAAAGCACTGTGTTTGTAGAATTTAAGTAGATTGGTTTGGGTGGGGTGCAGTACATATATGAAGGATCAAAGTAGAATGAGGTTATAGAAGTAGCCAGGGGCAAAAGATTAATGTCCCTTACTAGAGATTACATGATAGCCTACAGAAAAGGAGAGAATGCAAAGCAATCATATTAGGGATACTGGGTGGAAGAATGTGGAGGAACACCAGCCTGACTCTGGCCGTGTGGTGCAAGATCTGCTTGTTCATGCCCCCTTTGGCTCTTGCAGATCCATACTCAGGTTCATGGGCAACTGTGCTTGGTTCCAAAGCTGGGAAGTGACTTGATGAACACAGCTGTTGGGATTAATAGAATAGCATTTGGCAAGGTGATTTGGAGGAGAAACTGGAGGCAGGAGCACCCACCTATAGTAGCACAGAGTCACAAAGTAACAAGGAACTAGATAAAGGTAATAAGCAGGCAGAAGGAAAATCTTGATGTAAGAGATTTTTTTTTTTTTTTATGTAAGAGATTGTAAAGGTCATATACACTAAGCATCCATCAGGATTAAGGATGTAATATTAAGAACTTTCTGTTTGGATCTGAGATCCACATATATCTGATAAACCATAATGGTATTTCATATTTTAATGTACACAGTACTTTTCTCAGTAGCAGGCATTTTCATTTGATCCTAATGTTGGCATTGTTTTCCTTTTAATAAAGGAAGTGAGGTGGAGGACAGTGACTAGGCCAAAGTTACATGCTAGGAGTGATAGAGTAGGCCCTGAGCCAAGGTCTTGTAATTCTGATTTTGATGAATAGTTATGCTACCAAGAGAGATCCTGGAATACACTTCCATCTGGAGGAATTTATGGTTGAGTCCAGTTAGGAGACAGCATGCCTCCAGAGATGGAGCCATTAGGCCACAGATCAGACTTTCACCACCAGAGGGTGCTCTTACCCAAGAGAAAGTTGGCAGTCCCCCCACAGTTTAAGAACTCTGCCACTGTGCTTTGCTCCTGAGGATCTTTCTCTAGGAACTGCAGTTTGAAAAAAACGCTTCAATAGTAGCCCAAGCACGTGGAGAGATGACCTGTAGCTTTCCATAGCCTGTATTGGGGAGGCGAGATTTATAGGGAGATGCTTAATTCTCTCTGAAATAATCCCAGATGATGCCTGTGTGGAAGGAGGAACAGACAGTTCAGAAATAGAGATATTCTAGGGACGCTTGAAGATGGACAGGCTACTTCCTGCTTTCTAATACAGGATTTATTTCCAGGAATTATACGGTTCTCTGTCGGGGTGAATCTTAGTTGATTCATGGGTGCTTACTGTACATTCTCTCAAGGGGTCATGTTTAAGAATTTTGATACCACTTTCCCAGGACAACTTTTTGCACAGTTATGAAGGCAGTCATCTCAGCCTTCCCTTTTGTGCACAGACTCACTCATGACCACTCTCTTTCTCTGATTTCTTTCCCTCCTTCCTCTCTTTATTTCCTGGCTTCCTTACTCATCAAAACTACTTTAGTAAAGTTATAGGAACTCATTCTCCTTAAGGTTAAAGTAGCTGATATGACTTAAAATGTTATCTTCCTGAGAGGCCATACATGATAATAGAAATTAAGGTCTTGAACCAAGGAACTGAAGCTTTTAGAGATACATGGAGCAGCATCCAGTGGGCCTGGGTTGGGGGGTGATATGGTTTCTCCCTGAAGTTTTAAGAAGTTACTTTCTCATGAGAAGTCCTGTATTTGACCTGTACTATATAGCTATACCCCCTGGAACCTTTGAGTGGTGTCATTTGTGGTCCATTCAGAAGGAAAGGTGAAAATTGTGTAGTAATCTGGTCTGAATAATTTGAAGAAACATCTCTATTCCTCTATTTTCTATTTTCTTTTTTTTTTTAATTTTTATTTATTTATGATAGTCACAGAGAGAGAAAGGCACAGAGACACAGTCAGAGGGAGAAGCAGGTTCCATGCACCGGGAGCCCGATGTGGGATTCGATCCCGGGTCTCCAGGATCGCGCCCTGGGCCAAAGGCAGGCGCCAAACCGCTGCGCCACCCAGGGATCCCTATTTTCTTTTTTTTAAGATTTTATTCATTCATGAGAGAGAGAGAGACAGAGACAGAGACACAGGCAGAGGGAGAAGCAGGCCCCACGCAGGGAGCCCGATGCAGGACTCGATCCCAGGACTCCAGGATCACACCCTGGGCTGAAGGCGGCGCTAACCGCTGAGCCACCGGGGCTGCCCTATTCTTCTATTTTCTTTTCCCATTTTCAGTGGCTACCCTCTGTCAATCCCTGGGATGGTAGCAGGAGTCATCTGGGGCCTGAATAATGGAGCTGATTTTCTCTGCCTCCACTGACTTCTCTTCTGGGTATGGCCTCTGGGTTTGTTGGAACAAAAGTGGACTCTGTCCAGTCAGATCTCACGTTCTGAATGCCCTGTCAGGGACTCTGTCAGGGTGGGCAGTTTGGGGTGGGGAACATCAGATTTATTACATATGTCCTTTTCAATAGTTCTCTTGATATTCATCTATAGCTTTACCCTTAAGGGAAATTTGGCCTAAAAAAAAAAAAAAAGAATTCCAGTTTATACCCTCAGGAATAAAAGACGATGTCCATAAGAAGCTAAAGGCCTATGACAGTATCTCAGTGGACACTAGTCTAGGTCTTACTCCTGTTTGGTAAGAGTTTAGAGACATAATAGTTTAGTCTGTTTTCTTCATTGGATTCCTCCATCTTTTTCTTGTAACAGAGGTTTTCCTTTGGGATTGGGACAACAATGTCAATGCCATGGACTCAGTCACTTATCCAACCAGTGGGTTTTAGGCAAGTTCTTATTTATGGTCTAGTTCTGACATTTAAGCTGGGAGTAGGGTGGTGCATATATTGAATAGACTTTGTCAGATTCCCTCTTCTGCAGTTGGTCCTGTCCTAGATTTTTCCAATAGCGGTTTCCATAGCAAATCCTGAGGAAGATGAGATATATGGGGTCACTGGGCTGGGCATGCCTATCACATGTTTCTCCCTGTAGCTTAGCATTCTATCTTTGTAGCCTGGCCTCTTTTACCCTTTCAGGTTTCTCAGGCTTTAGGAATCATTTATTAAAATGCAGTGATTCCAGGGAAACCTCATAGTTCAGCTCTTAACAGGCACTGCCTTAGTTTTTAATGAATAATTTAGCAGATATTAGAGTCACAGTAGGTTTTCTCTTGGAGGATCTTCAGATATTGGTCTCTTTACAAATGAAGCTGGAGAGAGAGAAAATCATCTAAGGTTACAAGGCAGAGCTAGGGCTCTAATTTAATTCTTCCAATTTCTAGACTGGTACTTCCCCCCTCTATGAACCTGTGAATGAGACAATGCTGGGGGGTGAAGGTGAGAGGGCAAAGGGATCCTGGGGGGCAAGAAGGAAGGGAAATGAACACCTGTAAAGAGGTGGTTAGTTACCCAACATTCATTCAAAAACTATGTGTTGGACACTGGTATTCTAGACATTGAGATAGGTATTGCAGATATTAAAGATAATATCTGCAACTTTTCTCCTAAGCTCCCAATCCAGTAGCTATGTAGGCAAACTGACACCTGTCATGAGTGTGATAATAAAAATGAGAGTCACAGATGTGCTTTGGAAGGATGGACTATTGTAAGAATTCTTTTGGTAGCAAGTGACAGAAAGCTTAAACCACTTTAATAAAAGAGAGAAGTCCTTGATTAACGTAACTAGGAAGTCCAGGAGGCATATATGGTTTCAAACACAGCTATATTTAGGGTCTCAGAAACTGTCAGGATAGTCTTTCCAGTCTTATTTTCTTTTGTGTTGACATTATTCTTCCTAACTGTTGTAAGGATGGATCAGGCAGCTGTGGTCTTGCATATGATTCACTTAGGAAAGAAGGAAAGAAAGTGCTTTTCTGTGAAGATGATCTTACTGTGCTGACTTGGATCATATGCTCAGTCTAAGCAACCAGGGGAAATGGAATCCTCCTGTTGGCCAGGTCTGGGTCAGATGCTTAATATGAAGCTAAAGAAATGAAATTCTCCCACTCAAACAATATGGATTGATTGTGGAGGAGGATTCCTAAGGGACATACAAAAATAATACAGACTCTTACACCAGCTGGAGAAAGGTGAAGAGTAGTGATGGGGGCTGTTCTGTTTCAAAACCCAGCTGGGTGTACTACAGTACAGTTCTGATGGTAACCACTTGGAGTTAATGTTAGACTTCACAAATTAAAGGGTCGATTTTTCCACAAGGTTGCCCTTGCTTCCAATGCAAGCTTCACTTTGGAAGTCTCCAGGTTACCTGCTCTTCTAACCAACTGACTATAAACTAGGGATTTTTTATAACCTCAGTTTTGACAATTTGCTAGAATAACTCAGAGAACTCACAAAAGGGCTATACTATTTATTCCAATTTTGTTATAAAGGATGCACAATGGGTGAGTTCTGGGAGGGAGCATAGACTTTCCATGCTCTGGCCTGGTAGAGTCAGATTACTGTATCATCCTCCCAGCACATTAGTGTATTCACCAGTCAGAAAGCTCCATTAACAAGATGGAATGAAGTGAGTACTGTCAATCAGGCAAGAACTTCAGTTTCAGAGGTACCTACTTCACTGTTTTGCCAAGGACAGACCCTTGACCTCTAGTGTCCTAGGGTTGTATACCAAATTGATACAAACTGGGTGGCTTAATATGACAGAAATTATTCTCTCACAGTTTTGGAGTCCAAAATTCCAGAATGAAGGTGTCAGAGAGGTTCATCTAAGGGAGTCTGTTTCATGCTTTTCTCTTGTTTCTGTTAGTTGCCAGTAATTCTTGGTGTTCCTTGGCTTGCAGATGCATCACTCCAATCTCTGAGTTTATCATCACATGTTATTCTCCTGTGTCTTTGTGTCCAAATTTCCTTTTCTTTTAAAGATACCAGTCATTACATTAGGGCCCGCCTTAATTCAGTGTAGCTTCTTCCCAACTTGATTATATCTGAAAAGACCTAACTTCCAAATAAGGTCACATTCACAAACACCAGGTGTTTGGACTTCAGCATACCTTTTTGTGGGGGACACAACTCAACCTGTATCATGCCCAAAGCCTTCGTGGGTACACAAAGGAAAGTGATGGATTATCTGTGTAGCCTCATAATACACCTGTCTCCTCATCCTCATTCATACGAAGCCCATAAACTCTGATGGCATTTTGGATGGTATCTTTTGCTTTACCGATTGAGTTGAGTCAAGGTGGATGGATAGTGTTGCTCTTGCTACTATCCTGGAGAAGACTCTGCTCCTTTCTTCTCCCAAGGATGTTCTGCATTGGCAGAGGGGGAGGCTTTGAGTACACACTTCCCCTGTACCAGCCTGTACATAGCACTCTTATTTCTCTAGTGAAAATGAATAATGGATGATCCTAAGCCCAATGACTACTATTCTCTTACTGGAAGAGAGGTGGTGATGTGAAATCACCATAAGATAACTTTACTGTCTGTTCTTACCACTTCTCACCTTCTCAACTAATACCTTAAATGGAACACCACAATGTAGTATCTTTCTGTGCCTTGTTTAAATTGTAAGTCTTTGTAATCAAAGTATTTTAGTGATCATGTGTCATCCTAAACATGCAGCTGTGTGTTGGGAGTTTTAAGATTTGTTGTTCAAAATTAGTCAAACCAGATCACTGTCAGGGAATCATTTTGTTAAATGGTATTCCAGTGCCTTGAAGAGATCACATGCCCTATAGGGAGAAGCTAAACTTTTGATGTCATGGATGTTGAGATGTTTCACCATAGGGATCCAGTTCTGTCTTTCTGGAGGTAATGCTCTAGAATAAGGCATGGCTGGCATCTCTGTGCTCCTTTGAAAAGATTTCATGTACTTTTTTCCCTTCTGTTGAATATGGTTTACTGTAAATAAGGCAGAAGAGTTAAATTTTTAAATTAATTTTTATTTTTTTTAAAGATTTTATTTATTTATTCATGAAGACAGAGAAAGAGAGGCAGAGACACAGGCAGAGGGAGAAGCAGACTCCCTGTGGAGCCCAATGTGGGACTTGATCCCAGGATTCTGGGATCATGACCTGAGCCAAAGGCAGATGCTCAACCACAGAGCCACCCAGATGCCCCTAAATTCATTTTTAGATTTGGGAGATGAAGTCTATGTATTTCCCAGACTCACTTCATAGAGGTGCTGACTCATCTTAATTTGCCTTGGACTTTCCTGGTTATAAAACTAAGAGTTCCACACCTTGGGATCCCCTTCACTCAGTCTATCCTTTAAACAAGACTACAAATTCCTAAATGGCAGAGATAGTTTAAATGTTTTCCATATCCACCTCTAGCTCCGTCATTCTCCCCTATCACAGTATCCACCATACGTTTTATTTTATTTTTAAAAAGATTTTATTTATTTATTCATGAAGGACAGAAAGAGAGGCAGAGACACAGGCAGAGGGAGAAGCAGGCTCCATGCAGGGAGCCTGACGTGGGACTCGATCCCAGGTCTCCAGGATCACGCCCTGGGCTGAAGGCGGCACTAAACCGCTGAACAACCTGGGCTGCCCACCCACCATACATTTTAGCAAGCATTTGTAGTGCAAAAGAATGTCACTTAAGAAGCCAGACCTAAACGCAGCAATGGAAGATCACCCAATTTCTAGTATTTGACTTTGTTCTTTTAATGTCCTGCATACTGAAAGGACTGAAATGATTGGGAGAGTGAGAGTAATGGAAATGGAGGATGCAAATTCAGAATACTATTTATGGTCTAGGAGGAGTCTTTGGTTGAGTTACTGGATTTTCTCCAAGGGTCAAACAGCTCCAAAGTTCCAGAGGAAGCCTCTGGAAAGGAATTTTTCAGGAGAAATCACTATGTAAATTTCCCCAATGAGATCAAAGCAAGTGTCCATCTGGTGATGTCCTGTTCCATCTCCCTTCACCCTTGAAGATCATCCTTCTGATGAATTTACAGACTGTGATCAACCAAATACTTGTCACAGTATCATCGCTAAAGTATATTCACATGCTTGTTGTTATGGCAACCATCAATAATATTAATAAAACTCTGTCTGGTTGAACCAGATGAATGGGACATGTAAACATAGACAAGAATAGCTGTATCAGATGTCAACACAGAACAACATAAGCACAACAATCTGTATGCTGGTTATCTTCCACCCCAGCCCAGCAGCCATGTCTGCTTTGGTTATGCCTGAAACACCCAAAGGTTTCTGTTTGGGGGCTATGTAAGTGAATATAGAACAGGAAAGGGCCCTCTTTGACCTCTAAAATGAGAAAAAGAGAAATAACTTACCAAGTTCAGTATTTTATGAAACTAGGTGTTCCCTCTTGTGATATTTGTACATTGTTTACCAATCATGGTCCTCATAAAACACATCATTTAGAGAGCTTGTTTTTATCAAGTATTTATTTTGCACACATTAGTGACTTAAACAGTGGTTGATTTTAGCTGGAGGGTCAATGGACAGTAGCCTGGTGATCAGCACATTTACCTAGATTGATAGAATGGGCTAATCAACCCTACATTATAGGCTGTTGTGATAATCTGATAAGATAATATAAGCAAAGTTCTTACTGTAGTGATAGAAGTGCTCCATAAGTGAAACGGAAGGGTATCTAACATAGTGGCCATGGACTTTGAAGTTAGTTTAAATTTCAGTTTTTCATTTTTCAGCTGTGCATCCTTGGGTATATCTTGTAAATCCTTCTCAAGATGAATTTCTTCATCTAGTAAATGGAGAACTTAATAGTATCCACATTCTATGAGAATTAAGTTATTTACCAGAAATGATTACTTCAGTGCCCAAGACTTGGTCAAGACTTGGTCAGGATTTTCTTTCCTTTCTAGAAACAGTAGCCGTTGCTGTTCATACTAGTAGTGATACTATTATCACTTTTTTTTTTAAGATTTTATTTATTTATTCATGAGAGACAGAGAGAGAGAGAAAGAGAAAGGCAGAGACATAGGCAGAGGGAAAAGCAGGGTCCATGCCGGGAGCCCAATGTGGGACTCAATCCCGGGACTCTGGGCCCATGCCCTGAGCTGAAGGCAGATGCTCAACCGCTGAGCCACCCAGGCATCCCGAGTGATACTATTATCACTTTGAATTGCCCAGTGATATAATGGAATAGAGTTGTAGCAAAGACTTGTAGGAAAAAAGTTTTGGTAGTGGTGGGGGAGATGGAGTGGGATTATGCAGCTAATGGTTATAATTGTTCTTTATACAACTTTGGTAAGTTCTGATACCACAAAGCCAAGGAGGTCTCAGTAGATTCCAGTCTATCTTGGTGACAAATTAGAAGTCCTACTCTTTGAATTTCTATCTAATTTTTAAATTTTACTTTTAAAATCCTAGGCATAAATTAATGCTATAAATTATCAGATTATATTCTCTATTGTTCCTAGATTTAAAGCCCATTTCTTTTTTCTTTTTTAAAGATTTTCTTTATTTATTCATGAGAGATACAGAGAAAGAAGAGGTAGAGACACCACAGGCAGAGGGAGAGACAGGCTCCCTGTGGGGAACCTGATGTGGGACTCGATTCCGGGGGACCCCAGGATCATGCCCTGAGCCAAAGGCAGATGCTCAAACACTGAACCACCCTGGAGTCGCTTAAAGCCCATTTCTGATCTATTAGTTTTCTCCTCCTACTTTTTTGTAGGATACCAATCTTTACCTTTGCTATTTCCCTTCTTATCTTTTTGTTCTCTGGGACCAGCAATTTTGGTAATTACACTCTTCAACAGGCAGAAAACTTTACTAAAAGGGAGAGGAATGAGAATCCCTTTTCCTGACACCATCCAACCATGATGTTCCTGGTTTCAGAAAGATCTTTAGCCCTTAATAATCTTCCTTCTTCCAACATTCTTTTTTTTTTTCTCAATCATAGCAAGACATCTGTTTTTAAGATGGTTTATTAGAGCAGCCATGCCCTGCAGAGGACTAACATTTTGAGATTTTCCTTTCCATCAAAGAGGACCATTTGTTTGCTATTATACCTGCTTGCTTCCTTTTTCTTATTGTATCAACAAATGAATCCAGTCAATTGATTTTTTTCTCAGCACTTTGTCCAACAACTAGCTTAATGGATTTAAGAAAAACCAACAACTAGCCAACAGTAATTCTAGAAACAGAACATCCTTGTTATCTTAGAGTCACACTCGGCAGAGCCCTTGACTTTGTTTTTGAGAAGATAACAACAGGGGCCCATAGCTAATCAATTATTGCCCTGAGTAATCTTTGTTTATTTCAGAGTTTCATCTACCTAATACATGAGGCACTCCTTTTAAGAGAAACATTTTTTCCAGCCTACTTCCTCTTCTCTAAGAATTGATCTCTACTCACAGGACCAGAACCTTGTGGCTGTAATGTGGTAGACAGTTTTGTTCCTTCAATGGCTGGGGCTGTTTGTACCAATGGGAGACAGCCAAGCCAATCTGGCCCAATCAGAATATTCCTTTAGGGCATTTGGAAATCAGACACTGGAACACCTATCAGTTGGTGATGCAGGGCTGGCCAGTGTATTAGTTATTGTTGTATAACGAACTGCCTAAAAGTTAATAGCTTTATTTATTTTTTATTTCCTTCCCTTCCCTTCCCTTCCCTTCCCTTCCCTTCCCTTCCCTTCCCTTCCCTTCCCTTTCTCCTCTCCTCTCCCTCTCCCCTCTCCCCTCTCCCCTCTCCCCTCTCCCCCTCCCTCCCTCCCTCCCTCCCTCCCTTCCTTCCTTCCTTCCTTCCTTCCTTCCTTCCTTCCTTCCTTCCTTCCTTCTTCCTTCCTGTAGGCTCCAGTGTGAGCTGAGATCAAGAGACAGACACTCACCTGACTGAGTAACCTAGGTTCCCCCAAAGTTAACAGCTTTAAACAAAAAATATTATCTCATAGTTTCTGTGGGTTGGAAATCTGGGAATAGCTTAGATGTGTACCTCTACCTCATTAGTCTCTCACAAGGCTGCAATAAAAGTGCCCTGCACACTTTGATTGTGTGCAGGGCTGTGGTTTCATATGAAGGCATGACTGGAGTAGGATCTGCTTCCATTCTTACTCACATAGTTGTTAGTAGGATTCGGTTTCTCATGGACTCTTGGACAGAGGCTCTCAGTTGCTTGCTGGTTGTTGGTCAGAGGCTTCCCTAAGTTCCTTGCTTTATAGACCTCTTCATCAAGAAGCTGGTCTCCATGAAAGAACATGAGAGTGAGAGAGAAAGAGTGCACAAAATCATTTTGTAACTTAATCTTGGAAGTGATATAGCATCACTTCTGACATAGTCTATCCATCAAAAGGAAGTGATTAGGTCCATTTCAACTCAAGGGTAGATGATTACACAAGGATGTAAGTATTAGGAGATAGGTCTTGCAGGTCATCTTAGAGGCTGCGTACCACAGTCTACCCTCTGATCTCCCAAGGGTTCATGTTCCTTATATGTACACATACACTCACCCCCCACCCTGGATTATGACATTACAGCATCGGTTCAAAGTCTAGAATCTCACTGTCTAAATCAGATCCAGATTTGGATGAGGCACATTAGGAATAGTTCCTAAAGTACAGTTCCTTGAGCACAGTTCCTCTCAGTTGATAAACATGTAAAACTAAAGAAACAAATTATCTGTCCTCAGTACACATAAACACAATTGTGAGACATGCATAGAATTACTGGTATAGATATTCTTGTTAAAAAAGACATGCATAAATTGAAGTAAAAAAGGAGTCACTAGTTTATAGCAGTCATGAAATCTAGACAAGAAAATGTTGAATTCCTTGCCTGTGTCTCAAGTCTAATTCTCTATGGCTCTTGTTCTCCGCTCTCAGGCCTCTTGGTTGTGCCCTGTGAATTTTTGTTCTTTTTGTCTGAAAGGTAACATGTATTTTAGCTGAGTAGTTTTCTCAGCCTGCTTTCTACTAGTTAAACTTTGGGGATCTAACTGTGTTTTGGGGTTTGTTTTTTTTTTCCCCCATTTTGTACTGCCTCTGTTTCTTTTAGTACAAGCTGGTAGTGTATCTGCTGATATAATTCTCTCAAAAACATTGTGGGCTCCCTGTGAATGTCATTAGAGTTGATTTCATTAGACAAAGCCCATACTCATAAATCTCTTTGGGAAAAGCCTGTCTTCGTACTGAAATTCTGTTATAATAGATGGGCAATGCATGTAATAAGCTTCTTAGAAAACCTGTTTTCTAAGAGATTCTGTTAGATGCACCTTAGTTTCTTTAAAGGGACTTTTGTGTGACTGAATATTACGATTAGTCACCACTGTTGTTTTGTCTGAGGTCTGAACAATTACAACCCTCAGCTTTATCTTTTAACCATATTCTCCTGACAGTGCTCTTGATTTGCTCTTTGCATAGAAACCATTCCTTATTTTACAATGTTTGCCATCTGAAGTGGCTGAGAATTTACACAACCATCAATCCCTGGCTGCTTTTTATTTGACAGTTGTCTTCATTTATCTCTCTCCTCTTGCATTTTACTTTAAGCAGCAAGAAGACACCATTTGGCACTTTCAGTATTCCACTTGGAAATCTCCTTAACCAGATTATCTGCTTGATTAGGAACATTTTCTGCTTTCCATATAACTGCAGATGACAGTGTTGCTAAACTTTCTGCCCCTATGTGACAAAGATCCTCTTTCTAGTTTCCAGCTCCTAACTTTTTTTCAGCCATCACTAGCAGCATTTCTAAAGTCCAGATTTTTACTAAAAATATGTTCAAGACAACTAGGCTTTATTTACATATATTCCTTAAAACCTTTTTGGTCTTCATAGCACTGCTCAGTTCTAAAGCCATTCCATATTTTTGGGTATGTTATGGTACTAAAATCTGTATTAGTTACCTATGTAAATCGTTTCCCCCCAATTTAAGGATTTTTAACAATACACATTCATTATCTGATTTTTTTATGGGTCAGGAATCCAGATGTGGGTTAGCTAGATGCCTTTGCCTTGAGATCTCTCACAGGATTCCTATTCCACTAGGGTTTTGGCTGGGGCCCCAATCTTATCTGAAAGCTCACGAGCTAGAATCCATTTCTAAGATTACTGTCACTTACATGATTGTTGACAAGATTTAGTTCCTCATGGACTATTGGATAGAGGGCCTCAGTTTCTCACTGGCTGTTTGGAGGACCTTCTCAGTTTCTTTCCATGGGAGGTCTCTTCATAGATCAATTAATAAAATAACAGCAGCTTCAATTGTAATGAACAAAAAGTGAAAGTCTGCAGGATGAAAGCTACCTTCTCTTTAACCTAATCTTAGAAGTGACATACCATTATTTTTATTGTATTCTGTATTAGACATGAGTTACAGGGCCCAGCCCATATTTGGATGTAGGGGATTACACAGGAATATACATACGAAGAAGTGAGGATCATTGAGGGTCATTTTGGAGACTACCTACCACAGGTAGCCATCATATACTACAAGCAGGGAGAGAGAAGAAACAAGATGTAGAAGGAAGATAGAGATGGGGGCCATATTCTGCCTTGACTCTATCTTTCCAGTTCCTATCACAGCACTCATGAGAACCAACTGCATTACTTGTTCTTGGCTTCCAGGATGTGCCCCTATAATCTATGCAATAGATTCTATTTTTTTTTTCCCTTAAGATAGCTTGAGTGACTCCTGTTACTTGCCACCAAAAAAGCCTTGACTAAGGATTGTGCTGATAAGGTACTTGCTTCGCTAATTAAGCAAAATATTGATCTTTTCTAGAATGTTCCCTGTGAGACTATGGTGTCATTTTAAACCATCACCAGCAAGAATATCTCCTGTTTCAGTGTTTGGTGTCAACCATAACTTCCAAGGGATACGATTTCACACAGACTAAGGGGTTAGACCAGAGCCTGGTGGTGTGAGTTGTTTATTGTATCTATTTTTACAATATTTGTGTGAAGAGTAGACTCACTGCCGTAGGCTCTACATTCCATGCATAGACAATAGTGCTGAGGGAAGATGCTGAGACTATAATAACTGGGGAAGGGAACTGAAAGTTGCCCACAGTGCATTCTTTACTCCAAATAGTCTGAGGCAGGGGCCTTTATCATTAGGCTCAGCCTAAAGTGTTTCAGAGCTTCAGTCTTTCAGCTTTTCACCACTAACCCCTTGCAAAGGGCTTGGCTCTGTGGTAATGTGGACTGACTGTGAAGTGTTCAGAGTCTCATGTTTTGGCAAAATGTAGAAATTCCTTTGAGGACGACTGTGGCTCATCATCAGAGATAATCCTTTTAAGAATTCCATGTCTGGCATATGTGGCCTTCAATTTGTGGACTCTTGTGGTAAATTGGTATTGTTCAGGCTCTCCAATCTTGAGATTTTTATTGTAGTTACCCTCCTAATGATATAGTCTCTGCTACTTTTTCTTCCAGATAAACATATTGGTGCCAATGTTCTTCTGTGGTCTGATTGTGGAGGCTTGGGATATCATCAATTATATATATAATCTTGAAAGGTATATAGTGTATATATACATATATATAAACATATACTTATGCACCACACACCTTTTAAGTGAGATTGGACATTTTCTGATGAAAGCCTATTTACTAATGAAAGTGAATATATATACACATAACCATATTCACTATACACATTTTAAGTGAGATTGAACTCTTTCCTTTTTTTTTTTTAAGTATTTTATTTATTTATTCATGAGAGACACACAGAGAGAAGCAAAGACAGGCAGAGGGAGAAGCAGGCTCTCTTTGGGGAGCCGGATGCGGGACTGGATCACAGGACTCTGGGACCACGACCTGAGCCAAAGGCAGATGCTCAACCATTGAGCCACCCAGGTGTCCCAAGTTTGGACATTTTCTGATGAAAACCTTTACTAATGGAAGTGAACCAAAAAGGTAGGCTGCTGATGGCATTACTGGAACCATGACAGAATTTGAAAACTTAAAGAGACTTGATATTATCCAGTTCACTACCCTCAGTTCAGAATCAACCTTAACTGATTCAGGGCTTGAACCTTTCCTCTTATGATACTAACTATTTTTAACTTGATCAAAGCTCTTGCTGTTAAAAATTTTTTATGCAGCCAAGAGAAATGGAGCTTAACTTTTCAATGAACATTTTATGTCATGACCTTATTTATACTATTATTCTACTCCTATGGTAAACTCATATTTACCTGGAAGCCAAAAGTAACTAAATGTTCCCGTTTTCTTAGACTCTCCAATCTTTGGATTTCTTTGACATTGAAGGACAATAATTAGATACCTTAAGTTATGTGGCTGTAGGAATTCCAATTCTCTAAGTATTCTGAGAATGCTTGGTTTACAACAGGAATGATAGAATATCACATAGTCACTCATTTGCTTTATCCCACAATACACATACAAAAATCTCAGGATAATAATACCAGCCCTTCCACCAACAATATGATTTGGAGTCTATTTTTGAAGTTACTTTGGTCTTCTTCTCTATGTGGTTAGTGACCAGATGGATACATATTTAGATTCTTTAGTTTCATTTTATTTTAACTTTTTTTTGGAATGATTTTTAAATTTAATTTTCTACAGCTATGTAAAATAGGTACATGAGTCCAAAATTAAATATATAAAACAAGAGAAGTTCTGAGAAGTTCTGAATTTTTCTGTCCACTCCACAATATACTTTATTAGGTAATTATTTTAAAAATGATGACTTATTTTTCCATTTTCTGTTTGTTATACAAATCTCTTATATGTATATTTTCACTATATGATCTATTTTTTAAAATTTGTTTTAAATCTCTTTTCTATAATATATGTATATGATATTTAGAAATGTTTGCATTTTATTGTAGTTGCCTGTGAATAAATGCATTTGACTCTTTTCTTTCTAATATGGGTGTGTTTTATTTCCTTTTCTTGTCTAATTGTAGTGGCCAGAACTTCCAGTATATTGAATAGAAATGCGATTGTAGGGGATCCCTGGGGGCTCAGCAGTTTAGCGTTTGCCTTCTGCCCAGGGCCTGATCCTGGAGTCCCAGCATCAAGTCCCACATCGGGCTCCCTGCATGGAGCCTGCTTCTCCCTCGGCCTGTGTCTCTGCTTCTTTTTCTCTCTGTATCTCTCATGAATAAATAAATAAAATCTTTAAAAAAAATGGGAATGTAGAACTTATGAATCACTAACTTCTATCCTGAAACTATTAATACACTATATGTTAACTAATCGCTTAAAAAAAAAAAGGAGGTACCTTGGGACCAAAAAAAAAAAAAAAAAAAAAAAAAAAAAAAAAAAAAACACCCAACAGGAATGTATATTCTTGTCTTGTTCCTAATCTTAAGAAGGACCCATTTAGCTTTTCACTATTCAGTATTATGTAGGCTTTTGGTTTTTCATAACTGCCTTTTATCAGGTTGAGGAAATTTCTTTCTATTCTCAGTTTGTGGAGAGTTTTTTCAGGATTGACTTTTGCTTTTTTGTTAAATACTTTTTCTGCTTCTATCAAGAAAATGTGTGATTTTTCTATTTTAGAGTGTTAATATGGTAAGTTATATTAATTGATTTTCAAATGTTAAATAAAGCTTACTTTGCGGGTCATGATGTAATATCCCTTTTATTTTTTTAAAAAGATTTTATTTATTTATTCATGAGAGACACAGAGAGAGAGGCAGAGACACAGGCAGAGGGAGAAGAAGGCTCCATGCAGGGAGCCCGACACGGGACTTGATCCCAGATCTCCAGGATCATGCCCTGGGCTGAAGGCAGGCACTAAACCTCTGAGCCACCCAGGGATCCCTATCCCTTTTATATATTGTAAAATTCAACTTGCTAACCGTTGCTTAGAACTTATGCATCCATGTCCATGATAGATGTTTGTCTACAGTTCACTTTTTTTGTAGTGCCTTTGTTTAGATTTGGAATCATTGTAATCTGGGCCTTATTGAATAGTTGGGAAGTGTTCTCTTCAATTTTCTGGAAGAGTTTGTATATTTCTTCCTTAAATGTTTGGTAGAATTCACCAGTGTAGTCATGTGGGCTGGAGTTTTCTTATGGAAAGGTTTTGAGCACTAAATTCAGTTTTTAAAAATGTTAGTTAGTTAGTTAGTTACAGTGTTATATTGGTTGCAGGTGTAAGTGTAGAGATTTAACACTTCCATATATTACTCAGTGCTTATTAAGATAAGAGTACTCTTAATCCCTTTCACCTATTTCACCCATCCCCCACACACTTCCCCTCTGGTAAACCATCTGTTAGTTCTCTATTGATAAGAATCTGTTTAAAAAAAATTCTGTTTTTTTGTTTGTCTCTCTCTCTCTCCTTATTTTTTTGCCTTTGCTCATTTGTTTTGTTCCTTAAATTCCCAATATGAGTGAAATCATATGGTATTTGTCTTTCTCTGACTTACTTATTTCACTTACACTTTCTAGGTTCATCTATGTTGTTGCAATGGCAAGATTTCATTTTCTATGGCTGAATAATATTCCATGATATATATTTACCATGTCTTTATCCATTTATCTATTGCTGGACACTTGGGCTGCTTCCATAGTTTTGCTATTATAAATAATGCTGCAATAAGCATAGGATAAATCTAATCTTTAAAATAGTTATAGGATTGTTTATCTACTTCTTGAGTAAGCTTTGAGTTTGTGTCTTTTAAGAAATTAATTCACCTAAATTGTCAAATTTATTGGCATAAAGTTGCTTATACTATTTATTTACTATTATTATAATATATATAGATGTTGGGGTGATAGCACCTTTGTCATCTTTCCTGATACAGACAAATTTTTTATCTTATTTTTTTCACCAGTCTGGGTAGAAGTTTATTTTTTATTTATTTTTCAGAAAAACCTGTTTTTAATTAATCAGTTTTCTCTATTGTTATTATCCTATCTGTTTCATTGGTTTTTGCTCTTTTACTTTTTTTTTTTTTTTTTTTTTTACACACTTGGATTTAATTTACTCTCCTTTTCCCAGTTCCCTAAGGTGGAAGCTGTCATTTATTTGGAAAGTTTTTAACGTTCTAATAAAGGTGTTTATTAACTATAAATTTCCCTCTAAGCCCTGGTTGGTTATAATTCACAAATACTGAGTTTTAAAAAATTTTTGTACAGTTTAAAATACTTCTCTTTTGATTTCTTCTTTTTACTATTTTACCACTACTATACTTTTACTATTTAGATAGTTTGTACTATATATAAGGTCTGTGTTTTATTTCTAATTTAGTTCCATTGTTGTTTGAAAAGATACCTTGAGTCCTTTTAGGTTTATTGAGACTAGTTTAATAGCTCAGGATATGTTTTATACAAGTAAATGTTCCATGTGCAAATGTTGTTGGTTGGAATATTTCAGTTTAGGTCAGCTTGGATTAAAGGTCATTTAAGTTTCCTACGTACTTGTTGATTTTCTGTCTACTTGTTCAATTAAATATTAATAGAGAGGTTTTGAAATTTCCATGTATAATTAATTATTTGACTCTTTTTCCTTATAATTCATTTGGTTTTACTATTTTTATTTTGAAACTCTATCATTAGGCATATAAACTTTTAGTATTGTTATGTTCTTTTTTTTTTTTTTATTCTTGAGAGACCCAGAAAGAGAGGCAGAGACATAGGCAGAGGGATAAGCAGGCTCCTTGTGGGGAGCCCAATGGGGGACTTGAACTGAGGACCTTTTGGATCATGACCTGAGCTGAAGGCAGACGCTTAACCACTGAGCTACCCAGGTGCCCCCCTGTTATGTTCTTTTGATAAGTTTATCTCTTTATTATTTATCACTAGTAATATTCATTGCTCTGATATCAACTTTGTTTGATATTGATATAGCAATTCCAGCTTTCTTTTGATTACTGTTAACATGGTATGTTGTATTTTCATTCTTTTACTTCTGACTTGTTGATGTCTATATTTAAAATGGATTTCTTAAAAAAAAATGGATTTCTTCTTTCTCTTGAAGAAAAAAAAAAAAAAGAGGTGCCTGAGTGGCTCAGTCAGGTAAACAACAGACTCTTGATTTTGGTTCAGGTCATGATCTCAGGACTCTTTATTTTTTTAATTTATTTTTTATTTTTTATATTTTTTAAAGATTTTATTTATTCATGAGACACACACACACACACACAGAGGCAGAGACATAGGCAGAGTGAGAAGCAGGCTCTACGTAGGGAGCCCGATGTGGGACTCGATCCCAGGACCCCAGGATCATGCCCTGGGCCAAAGGCAGGCGCTAAACCACTGAGCCACCCAGGGATCCCCCTGATCTCAGGATTCTGATATTAAGCCCTGCATTGGCTCCATGCTGGGTGTGGAGCCTGCTGAAGATTCTCTCTTTCCCTCACTCCCTCCCCCCTCCCCTTCCTCTATAAATAAAAAAACAAACACATAGACAAATAATATGGATTTCTTGGTAGCAAATATTTGAGTCTTGCTTTTTTACCCAATTCGATAATACCCGCCTTTACATTGGGGTGTCTATACTATTTATAATTATTGGGATAATTGAGGTAACTGGGTTTGAATTATACCATCTTGCTATTTATTTTCTATTTGTCTATTATGGCTTTTGTTCTCTTTTTCTGCTATCTTTTGGATTGATTATTTTTAAAAATTCTATTTAATCTTCATTGGTTTCTTATCCATAATTCTTTATTTTCTTTTTGTTTAGGAGATTGATTTAGTTTGTAGTATGCATCTTTAAATTATAACTGTATACTTCCAAGTGATTCTATACACTTTAAGTATACTGTAAGAACCTTACCACAGTTCACAGATCTCCATTTCTTTAGAGTCAGTCTTTGGAGTTCCATTAGTTCTTTGGTGGTGTTGTGTTTCCCTAATTTTGTTTTTTGTTTTTTGTTTTGTTTCCCTAATTTTTCATGATCTTATGGCTTTGCATTGTCAGCCCCTCCAGGGATTCTGTGTGGGTCACCTGGTGCTGTCTGCAGGCTTTTGGAGTCCGGACTTGCAGGTCTGTTGCCTGCGTCAGAAAGTGAGCAAGCCTGGTCCTTGGGTTCACAGAGACCAACCTGGTACCTAGTTTGCAGGGATAAGCCTGGATTCATGGGAATGGGCCTGGTGCTTGAGTCTGTGGTGATGGCCCTAGGATATGGGTCTGTGTGAGTACAACTGGATCTTGGGTCCACAGGGGCCAACCAGGTGCCAGGAACCCCTAGGTTGGGCCCGGTATCTTGGTTCATAGGATTCCATCATGGGAAAGGCTGGGAGCCTGGTTTTAATGGAGCTGGCCTGGGGGCAGGCCTGGAGATGGGGGGACTTGGAGTAAGCCTATAACTTGAGGCTTATGGGTAGGGTCAGCCTGGAGGCTGGGTTTATGGAAATTTGTTTGGCACAAGATAGGTTGGGAGTTTGGGTTGGTAGGAACTGGCCTGATTCTGGGGTGGACTGGGATCCAGAATCTATGGACTCTTTTTGGAGTTTAGGTCTGCATGGGTTGGCCTGGACCTCATGTGGGCCAGGGGCCTGTGTTCAGTAAAATACACTGGGAGCCACATGTGGCCACAGGAATGGGTCTGTTGGTAGGGCAGGGTAACTCCAATATCCGTGGTGAAATCTGGTGCTCACTTCACTCTCTTTCCCCCATAGGGAGAGTGTCTCTCTGCACTAGGCTGCCTGGGCATAGGGAAAAGGTGATGGGAGGAATGTGAATCTATCTTTCCTGCTCTCCTCAATGCATCTTATTCCTGTGCTTCATTCAGGTGCTGTAATCCTCCTGGAATCCTTAGGTCTTGTGAAGGTGAACTATCACCTATGGATAGTTTTTCAAATTGGAATTTTTTTGGAGAGGAGGAGGAAATGCTAGAAATTCCTATGCTCCATTTTACTGATGTCCCTTCCAAAGTCTCTCACCTTTTATTTGGAAAGATATTTGTACAGAATATAAAATTCTAGGTTGAAAGTTTTCTTCTCTCTGGTCTTTAAAGATACTGCTCTATTGTCATCTGACTTGAATTATTTCTGATGAGACTGTTCCTCTGTATATAATGTGTCATTTTTCTTTGATCCCTTTTTAAAAAGGATCAATTTATTTATTTGAGAGAGAGGGAGGGTGGGGGAGGGGCAAAGGGAGAGAGAGAATCCCGAAGCAGACTCTGAGCGCAGAGCCCAACACAGGGCTTGATCCCACCACCTTGTGATCATGACCCATGCCAAAACAAGGAACTGGCTGCCCAACTGACTGAGCCACCCAGGCGGCCCTCTTTGATCACTTTTAAGATTTTGTCTTTATCACTGGATTTAATTGATTATGATTTCCCTTGCTTTTTTTTTTCTTAATGTTTCATGTACTTGGGGGTCTTTGAAGTCCTCTGACCTATGAGTTTCAGTTTTTGTCAAATATGGATAATTTTTCAGCCACAATTTTTATTTTTCTACTTTGTGTCATTTTGGGACTTGAATTATACATATATGAGGCCACTTGAAATTTTCTAGAGCTCACTGATGATGTATTTATGCATTTATTAAAAAAATTATTCTTAATGTGTTTTATAGTTTCTATTGCCTTATTCTCCAGGTCACTACTCTTTTCTTCTTCAAGGTCTAATTTACTTTTATATTTATCCAGTATACTTTTCATTTTATGTATTTTCATCCCTAGAAGTTAAATATGTTGTTTTAAATATTCTCAGTGTCTCTACTTAACATGGTCTATATTTCTTCTAGCTTCTTAAACATAGGGAAAACATTAATAATTTGTGCTGTGCTGACAAATGTTTAACAATGGTTCTCTGGGAAAATAAAATAACATAGCCCTGATTTGTCACATTTACCAATTTCTATGCTTTTAGTGATCCCACTGTGGCTTATTTCAAGCTACCAACATGTCATCACTGAATGTAGAGTTGGAAAGAGATACTCAATATTAACACACTGTATTACAGTATCTTCACCATACAAATGTAATGACCTTGATCTCTGCATGTAGATTATGCTAAAATATATTAAAATAATTAGCAAGTTATGAGTTTTACATTTGTTATATTTGCTTTAAATATAAATTATTTAATTGTAAGTAATTTAATTTTAAATGATGGGTATGTTTAACAAGTAGCTTGTAAAATTCCCAATAATTGAGAATAATTGAAAAAATTAGCTCTCTGAGCCAGTCTTATATGACCCCAGAACATCACTAGATAACACTTCTTTTGATGTCTTTTTCTATTAGTTTTGTGTCATTTCACGGTGAATTTGTTTTTCCCCCTCACTATGAGTCATACCTTCTTTCTTTTGATGGCTGGTAATTTTGATTGGATGGCAGGCATTGTGAATTTTACCTTCTTGGGTCCTGGATATTTTTGTACTGTTGTAAGTATTATTGACTCTTGTTCTGTGATATCAACTTAATTTCTTGAAAGCAGTTTCATCTTTTATGGTCCTGATTTTAATTTGTGTGTATGTGTGTGTATGAGACAGCAGCATTGAGTATAGGATTAGTTTTTCCCTGATACCATGGCAAAAGCCAAACTCTTTTGAGTACTATATCCAGTGTCATGTGTTAAATTCTGCACTCTGGTAGGAAGAGGAACTAGACCCCAAGAGCTCAAACAACTGTTTCCTGTAATCCCTGTAGGTGGCTTTTTCCCTGATTGGGTAGTATTCTTACATGAATGGGTTTATCAGCTGAAAACTCAAGGAGGACCTCTGCAGATCTCCAAATGTCAATCTTTCTCTTTCTATGTCTCTCTCTCTCAATCATTCTCTCTTTTCCATCTCTTCTGTCTAGTACTCTGTCCTATGGACTTTGGCTGCCTTGTTTTCCAACTCTATCTACCCAATTCCTTGAGAACTCAGAGGTCTTCCTCAATTCCTTAACTTTCAGTGTGACTTAGAAATGGTCATTAGGCAGTACACTGGGGCGATAGTAAGGCTTATTTCCTATTTTTCAGGGATCAGTACCATTTATTACTTAATATCTTGATAACTATTGTTTCATATATTTTATTTTGTCTTTTTTTATTTTTTCATATTAGATGGCAAATTTGGCCTCTGTTATTCCATGTGGGCTGGTACTGAAGTTTATAACTTATTTATTTTTTAAGAATTTCATTCTTTTTACCTTCTATGTTAATGCATAGTCTATTTTAATTATCCATCATTTTCCTCCTAATTTAGCTATAATTATTGAAGCTATATGTTCTCTAATTTATAATTCTGAGTTCCATATTCTCTTTTTAAATATGATATATGTTCTTTTGACATTTCCATCATTTTTTAAAAAAAGATTTTATTTATTCATGAGAGACACAGAGTCAGAGACATAGGCAGAGAGAGAAGCAGGCTCCCTGCAGGGAGCCTGATGTGGGACTTGATCCCACATGGGGAGGAAGCTCCCACTGAGCAGGGAGTGTGATGTAGGGCTTGATCCCAGGACCCCAGGATCATGCCCTTAGTTGAAGGCAAAGGCTCAATCACTGAGCCACCCAGGCATCCTGACACTTCCATCATTTTATTAATTGATTTCTAGCTAATTTTGAAATATTAGGTTACAGTTTTCATCTGTAACCTTTTGGAGTGCTTTCATTGTCTGAAAGAATGTTATCCTGCACTTTATTTACTTTTTAAAATTTCTTTTAAATTTAAATTCCAGTTAGTTAACATACAATGTAATATTAGTTTCAGGTGTACAATAAAGTGATGCAACAATTCCTTTTTTTAAATATTTATTTTGTCAAAATATTATTTGACAGAGAGAGAGAGAGCAAGCACATGCAGGGGGAACAGCAGAGGTAGAGGGTGGCGGAGGCTCCCACTGAGCAGGGAGTGGGATGTAGGGCTTGATCCCAGAACCTTGAGATCATGAGCTGAGCCAATGGCAGATGCTCAACCAACTGAGCCATCCAGACAACCGTAATTCAACAACTCCATACAATCAGTGCTCACTACAGCAAATGCACTCTTTAATTCCCATCACCTATTTAATCCATCCTGCCACTCCCTCCCCTCTAGTAAGCATCAGTTCGTTTTCTGTAGTTACAAATATGTTTCTTGACTTGTCTCTCTCTCTTTATTCCCCATGCTCATCTGTTTTGTTTCTTATATTCCACATATGAATGAAATCATGGTATTTGTCTTTCTCTGACTGATTTCGCTTAGCATTGTACTCTCACTCCATCCATGTCATTATGTTTTACTCAGCCATAAAAAAAATGAAATCTTACTTTTTAAAAATGATAACTTCTTAAAGGATTTGATCATGAGCTTTGTACCTCATTTTAGGTGAACTGAGTTTTTCTATTATCAGGATGATGGGTTTTTGTGTGGATATAAGTTTTCAGTTTCTCTGGGTCAATACTAAGGAGCACAATTTCTAGATTGTATGGTAACAGTATGTTTAGTTTTATAAGAAACCACCAAACTGTCTTCCAAAGTGGCTGTATTATTTTGCATCCACACCAGCATGAATGAGAGTTCCTGTTGCTTTGCATCTTCCTCAGCATTTAGTGCCGAGGAGGCACTAAATCATTTATTACTTCCAGGAGTTGTTGTTGTTGATCCTTTTGGATTTTTACATAGATGATCATGTCATCTGTGAACAAGTATAGTTTTCTTTCTTCCTTCCTACTTTTGTGCTATTTATTTCTTTTTCTTATCTTATTGCATTAACTGGGACATCCAGTATGATGCTGAAAAGCACCGTGAGGAGGGATATCCTTGCTTTGTTCCTGATCTTAGTGAGAAAGCTTCAAGATTATCACCATTAAATATGATGTTAGCTGTGATTTTTTGGTAGATACTCTTTATCAAGTTGAGGAAGTTCCCCTCTATTCCTAGGTCAGTGACATATCTTTTTTGGGACCACCACATAATCCTAAACAAATGCCTAAAATACAAATGCCTAAAATAGTTGTCTTGGGAGAAAGAAATCCCTTCCATTGGTTAGTAATGCTTCAACTCTATAAGAACATCAGTTACTTGAATTCCAGCTCCTCTAGACAAGTTTGAAGTACTTTTTATGATTATTTCTAAAGATGATGAACTTACAGGTTGCTTGTATAACACATTTTTTAGATTAACAAAGTCATTTATCCTATTTTGAGATCAATGTAAGAAAAATCAATATAAAAATCAGTATAAGCTAGTCCTTAAGATATTTCACAAACTATCCTTGATATTGTTGCCTTTGATTTGGTGGGAAAGATTTGAAATCAAAGATATACTTTTATTTTTTTAATTTTTTATTTATTTATGATAGGCACACAGTGAGAGAGAGAGAGGCAGAGACACAGGCAGAGGGAGAAGCAGGCTCCATGCACCAGGAGCCCGATGTGGGACTCGATCCCGGATCTCCAGGATCACACCCTGGGCCAAAGGCAGGCGCTAAACTGCTGTGCCACCCAGGGATCCCTATAGATATACTTTTAAAATAAAGTATAATTCCCTACTTCCTTTACAGCTACATGCTACAGAAAAATAATTTGAGGTCACTTTAAAAGTTAAAAAATGTGGTTATCATGCAGAAACTCTCCAATTTCTGGCATATGGGATTGGAATGGGAAAATATATCACCTAGGATTTCCCTTAGATGACTGCAACATGGTGCTTCCAGAAGAAGAAAGAAAAAATGAAAGCTTTTTAAGTTTTGATGTTTTCTGTTCATTTGTTTTATTGTTAACTAAGATTTTGATTACCAAATTTGAATTCTATATCATATATATTTAACTTTCTCTGTGACAGTGTCACAACTAAAATAATTTATAGGGGGCTGCAGTAACTCTTGAGAAAATGAACTTTAGAAATTATAACCACCCCCCACTTTTTGGCCCAGTTACAATAGATCAGTAATAGTTTTTTGAAAGTAGATTAGATTCACTGTGTAGTCCTTCTTTAGATATGAGTAACAGAGAGTCAGGCATATAACACTAGATTGTACAATCTTGTGGTTTTAATTTTATATTAAGGTATCTTTATTGGAAAACAATACATAATTTGGTTAATTACTTTTTTTGTTCTCATAAATAATCTCAGAGCTAAGATAAAATGAAACATTAAATTGGTTATTTTTCAGAAGAAAAGGCTTAATTGTTTTTTAAATGCCTATTATTCTGTGAGCACTAAATGAATTTAATTTCTGGTAGCCACATTTCTTTATTGGTCTGCCCTCTGAAGCTCAAGGCCTCTGTGCTGTTTAGTCTCCTGAGTGCTTCTCTGAGGACTTGGAAATGGCCTTCTCAAACAGCTGCTTGATCTTAATTCACGAACTCAGAGTTCCTCCTTTTACCTAATGTCTTTTCTGTTTTTTACCTTGTCTGCTACAAAAGTCCAGCCTTTCTTCTTATGCATATTTTAAAGACACCTTACAAAAAATCATCATATCATGAAAGACTGAAAAAAGGAATTAAAATGAGGATTGAAAAAATGGAATTTGGGAGCAAGAAAGATGCTAAATGGTTGCTCCATTGTTTAAAGGTAGTTGAGGTAATGTTAAAAGTTGAGGATAATACAGGCCTACCTAACTCTTACTTTCTTCACTCTTGTCTATTTAAAAACAGAAATTAAAAAACTAAAAGACAGGATAAAGAATTAGGGATTGAGACGAGTAAGTGAAAGTAAGAGGACGTCCAACTAATTTAAATATATTCAAGTCTTTAGACCAGGAGGAAATAATCCATGAACTCAGAAATGTGTGTATGTAACCGCTATTAGTGATCTTTGAGAAATAATGATACAACAGAACATTGTTGAAAACTTGAGGGAGGTAAACATCTCAACTTTTATAATGGAAAATAAAATTTCAGATGAGAGACTTTGATGTTGATTGCCACAACTGTCAAGGCTGGATCTGTCTATGCCCATTTTCAAGGCTTGGCAGGTAAGTGGTGCTCTAAACCCATGCCAACTCCCAGAATTCTCTACCTCAGTGCAAATTCTGTACCTCAGTGTGCCTCTTGATTTCCATTTGCCCATGAGGGGAGCAAGGACTGCAACATATTAGAATGGATTATTAAACAAATAGCTTTAGGAATTTAGAAGAGTATCATCAGGAATCAGTAGAAGTTTAGTAATAACAAGTCATGCCAAAACAACTTCTTTTACTCTCTGAGGGGTTTACTAGTGGTGGAAGTATCGTATTTCATTAAGAAACCAGGGATGGGGGCAGCCTGGGTGGCTCAGTGGTTTATTTATTTTTTTATTTTTTTAAGATTTTATTTATTTATTCATTCATTAGAGACAGACACAGGCAGAGTGCTTCCTCGCAGGGAGCCCCATGCGGGACTCGATCCTGGGACCCCAGGATCATGCCCTGAGCCAAAGGCAGATGCTCAACCTCCTGAGCCACCCAGGCGTCCCCCGGCTCAGTGGTTTAGCGCCGCCATTGGCCCAGGGCGTGATCCTGGAGTCCTGGGATCGAGTCCCACATCGGGCTCCCTGCATGGAACCTGCTTCTCCCTCTGCCTGTGTCTCTGCCTCTCTCTCTCTCTCTCTCTGTGTCTTTCATGAATAAATAAATAAAATCTTTAAAAAGAAAAAAGAAAGAAACCGGGGATGGGGAATAGTAGAGCTGGTTAGGGATCTTAGCAATCACCTGGTTCAAATTCCTCATTTGTAAGTGAAATGGAAGACCAAAAGATTGAGTACATGTCACACAGTAAGTTTATGGCAGGTAGAGCGTGAAACAAATTCAAGTGTTCTAGTCCAGTCTCTTTCTAGAGCATT
The DNA here is from genome assembly GCF_053574225.1 of Canis aureus. Lineage (NCBI taxonomy): Eukaryota > Metazoa > Chordata > Mammalia > Carnivora > Canidae > Canis > Canis aureus. Next base: position 57,936,291 of record NC_135616.1, read on the forward strand.
GGGACCTTCTCTTGACACCTTTGTTGCCAAGAGGAAGTAAGGACCAAATGAAGCACAGTTAGGTAGGTTTATAGTTAGTGCAATAGCTACATCCCACAAACGTTTAAGAGGTTTGTGTCATTTGAAGAGAGATCTGTAATGGTATACTTCAGGTCTCTGGCCTTGGCCCTCTCCCTGTCATGTTTTACAGTTCAATTATCAGGTTGGAAATGAAGACACAAAATCTTTTACTAAATGTTTACAGAAATGTCTTACTAAATTTTCACACAAAGCTGGAAGGAACAGCTAATATGGATGACAGAATCAAGATTCAAGTCTTTTGACAGACTGGAACAATACCTGAAAATAATAAGATGAAATTTAATAGGGGTAGGAGGAAAGTACTACAATTAATTTAAAAAAATCAACTGCTTTAATTCAAGACAGGGGGTAGTTTGTAGAAGTTTTAGTTGAATATGAGTACAATGTAGGCCAATAGTATCATTTAGCTGTCAAAAGGAGTAATTGCAATCTTACTCTCTCTTCCAAGCATTCTTGTGTTCTGATCAAGGGAGATAATTGTTCCCTGAATCAGCTGCATGTGGAAGATGGGGTAGACTTCTGATACCACATTTTAATAGGAATATTGACAACTGTAGTGTTTCAGAGAAAAGTGACAAGAGTATGAAGGGTCTGTTGTGAAGAAAACTAGATACATTTATTCTGAAAAGGAAAAGGCTTACAGATAATTTGTTAATGATAGCTATTTTTAAAACTCTTTATTCATTGTTTTTGTTTATTTTTAAAATTTGTTCAATAAAGGTTTCTTCAAAACCTTCTACATAGTGTCAGATATACAGAAATAAGTAGGATAAGATATCCACCCTTCAGAACCTTGTAATCTAATGCTATGTATCTAAAAGCAGGATCTTTGGGTGACCTGGGTGCCTGTTAAATAGCATAGAGTCCCAGGCTCCCCCTCAGACCTATTGAGTCAGCCTATGGCAGGAGGTCTAGAAAACTGAATTTTTAGGACCACACCTATTAACAACAAAATTGGATAAATATTATCGTGGAGATTTGTTCAACATGCTTAAGTAGCATATGGGATGGAGAGTCTATCTGTCTAATAATCTTCCATTTAGTAAAGGGAACACAGATATTCCTGGGTGTCCTAAAATTAGAACAAGTGAACAGACATGAAATGGGACCAGTTTTCGGCTCAGAATAATGAAGAGTTTTTAAAAATAGGGTGTTTTTGGTGATACCTGGGTGGCTCAGAGGTTGGGCGTCTGCCTTTGGCTCAGGTCACAATCCTGGGGTCCTGGGATCCAGTCCCACATCGGGCTCCCTGCGAGGAGCCTGCTTCTCTCTCTGTCTGTGTCTCTGCCTCTCTCTCTGTGTCTCTCAGGAATAAATAAATAAAATCTTTAAAAACAAAACAAAATAAAACAATAGGGTATTTTAAAACTGGAATAGGTTTCCTAGTGAACAGTGTATCTCTCATCCTGGAGATGATTAAGGAGGGAGCTTGACAAGCAATTGCCATGTGATTTGGGGAAAAATGTCATGCTTTCCATCCTATGACCCACCTTGGTACAAAGAGGGAAATTTCTAATATGACCCTAGCCCCTGCCACCTTTTTCTTGATCTGATTTCTTCTCCATATAGGAGAGACCAGTCTGCTTTGTTAGAGTCTGGGACATTTTGAGGTCATGTTTTCCTAGGGGCAAGTCAACATATAAAACTTTTTATCGGGCTAGTAATTACTATATGAGTCAGACATGTAGGCTTTTTATTCAGATGAGGGTGGGTCTCCAGGTTCTGCTCTGTAGGACCCCATGGCACATCTGAATGTGAAAATTCTAAAGAATATATTGAAGATGGAAAATAGAGTCCCAACTTGCATCGGGTATAAGCTGTATTCTCCAGCATAATTACTGGGACTCCTGCTTTGAGGATCTTTGAATGCTTTCCAAGCCATTAAGAAGTTGATACTTTGATCTCTATTTGGTTAGGAGTTCCATTATTGGATAGAGTTCTGAGGTGGAGAAGAGATGATTCATAGGCCCATGAATCCATAACACATTTTTTTTTCATTGAGTGGTGTAAGCAAACTAGCATTCGTGCTTTCCTGGCACCCAGACACCTAGTCTCTAGAGGTGGAAGTTTGGACTAAAATGACTCTGTTAACCTCTCAGAGTCTTAAAGGAGCTTGAATGCTCCAAGACTCCATTCATTTATAGACTCTTGCTGATGATACTTGAATGGTTTGTCCTTAAATCTGCTGATCAATAATACCCATCTGTCAAATGGCTGGACTTCAACCTTATCCTATTTCCTATGGCTTTAGGAATCCTCTAAAAAATGGTGGAGCCTCACATATCATTCAAGCTGTACCCTTCATTTATGTAACAAATTGTGGTATATGCTTTGCTGTGCTGTCCAGATCCTTCCTTGAGGACCAAAGCACTTATTCCCCAAGTTGGTGGGAGCTGGCAATGGATGGCTTGTAGTGAAGTCTCTCACCAGGAGCTGTCCTCTGATAAGTGTCACCTCACTCAAGTTATCAATTCCCACACAATTGATACAGTAGTATAAAGGCCCATCCCCTTGCCCCAGCTTGGGACAACCCTATAATGCCATCCCAACTCCAGAGCTCCTGTGGAATTGGCTGAAGATTTTAGTGTGATTTATCACAGATCAGTTTCTCCCTTTGTTCAGGATTGCTTTCATCTGTTCCCATAGATACAATCCCAGGAGGACCTGTATATAAATTGCTGTCTCAAAAGACTTCCTCCTAGGGAATTCAACCAGCAGCATAAGTATTTGCTGTCATATAATAAGTGTCAAGCAAGTGCTAAGTGTATGTAATATAGTGAGAAGAGGCTGCAATTCCATAGTTTATCTGTCCCAGCTACTGTCCTTCTATCCTACTCTGTGCTGCAATTGGGTTAAAACAGGTTGCCGCCTTCCCGGGTTCACCTTGCCACTGGTATTGATGGATTGATGGGGTGCTGCCACTGTACTCCTCATGACCCCTGTGTTGTTGGCTGTGTCTCACGACTGCCTGAGCCTGTGCCACCAGTCACCTTGGTGTGATTGGCACAGCTCTGCCATGCTGACTATGCTAGACCCCAGATGCCTTGGCAGAGTTGAAGACATATACTCAACCTCCACTTCCCTTGATGTGTCTGTTCTTTCTTTTGCTGTCCAATTGAAGCTTCTCTCCATCTCTGCCCATCTTTGTTCTCTTTGTTCTGTTTGTCTTTTGCTGGTTGAGAAAACCTGTTCTCTCCATTATAAGGGTCCCATGACTCAGTGCTGTAGCTCCCCAGTGGTAAGATCTTTCACTTTCATCATCCAGCCCTCTGTAGAGGTTGTCTTCTTGTCAGAAATGCAGATGCCTTTGAGTGATTGATTTCTTTTGTGTATTTGTTTTTATGTAGTTCCCTTCTGCCTTGGCTATATAGATCTCCCAGGGGGCTGGTTGGGGCTAGCTGGAGAGTGTTTTAAGGACATCCTTATATTGTACCCAGAATAACTGCTCTCTTTCTTACACTCAGTCCCTGATACTAAGTCTATTCCTCTCAAGACTCCGCCATACTTATGATAACTTTTCCTTCAGTGACCTGGTTGTCTCTCTTTTGAGCAAAGCTTCCCTCGGGACCTCCCCATTCTATCAGAAATGTCTGTATTTGTCTAGACCTCAATTATGGACACAGTTCAAGTTCTTTCCCATGGGGGTCCTGGGTCCCATACCAGTAAAAGGATGCAGCTAGATCCTTATCTGAGTGTCCACAAACATTCCATGACAGTTACTCTTAATAGCCTGGTGTACATAGATGACCTCTGGACAGGAGGGCGCCTAGTTCCACATGCGAGCGTTTCTGAATCTCATCCAGAATGCATTGCTACACACAACTCTGGGATTCCATGAAGTGATAATATGTGCTAGGAAGAGAACTGAACCTGCAGTTGGGAGATCTGGAGAGACTTGTTAAAGCCACTAACTCTCAATTATAAAGAGGGAATTCAACTAGATCATGTGTACCATCTCTTGCAGTTCTAACACTTACGATTATTTCTAGCCATTTGTGTCATCTTTCCACTCTTTATTACCATGACTTTAATTGGGTCTGGCATGAACTCCTCTGAGGGACGACATTTCCAAAACAGTTTACTGCTGGAATGCAGATGATACTTTTTCGGGGTTGACACATATGCATTTCTTTGTGTGACCTCTGGAACCCAGCACAGAATTTTCCATCACAGTCTGCCTGGGATTAATCAAGTGCTTCAGGAGAGGCCTTCCAGGATTGCTTCTTTGTAACAGATTCTTGGGTAGAAATCATGAGGCTCACCTTGTGCCCAGATAGTATTGAATCCTGGAAGGAACTCGGTTGGTTGGAGATATATATATATATATATATTTATTTATTTATTTTATGTGTTTGCTACCCTAATACTAAGTCCCTGGATTTAGCGTGAAACAAAAAGCAAGGGGTAATCATTAGTGGATTATATACTCGTGTAATAAGAAATTCAATGCCCAGGAACTGGTTTTACAGGGTCAAATGCTGTCAGTACATAATAGGGGTGTTTTATTTAACACAGAGCATAAAACCCAAAAGCAGAAGAATCACAAGGCTAGAAAGGACTGTGTGAAAATATCTCTTTTTTCTAAAAGGTAAATTAGCCTTAAGCCATATCAAATGGAAGATGATCAATGCAACCTATTTTAAAAACCAACAGAGAATCTATAACCCTCAGGAAGAAGAACTTTCTTTTCTTCTTTAAAATATTTCACTGTCTGGAAAGCCTTTCTGTCACTGCTACTTCCATTCAGGGGAGGTATTTAATCAGAGAACTAATTCAGTCACCTAAGCATTCAGCCTTCTTTAGTCTCTACTGTTCTTGGGTCTTACCAATTCTTTCTTTAAAATGCCACCCTAATCTGTTCGCTGTCATCGTCACACCTCCTTTGCTTTGGTTAGTTCTTTGTCCTTTCTTTCTTTCTTTCTTTCTTTCTTTCTTTCTTTCTTTCTTTCTTTCTTTTTCTTTCAGATTTTATTTATTGATTTGAGAGAGAGAGAGAGCATAAGAGGAGGGGAGGGGCAGAGGGAGAAGACTCCCCACTGAGCAGGGAGCCTAATGTGGAGCTCAGTACTGGGACCCTGAGATCATGACCTGAGCCGAAGGCAGACGCTTAATCAGCTGAGTCACCCAGGTGCCCTGTCCCTTGTCATTTCTAATCTGGATTGCTGTAATTGTCTCTTTGCTCAGTAAACTCCAGTTCAGTGGTGCAAGTAGAAAAACAGGACCCCGTGTAAGATCTGGTATTCCCAGGTTCTTCAGCACACTGCATAATTTCTCATTCTCTTGCAAACCTGGGGAAACTGACTAGCAACAGTCTGGCAGGCATGGATGGGCAAACTGGAAGAGGGAAAATTCATACAATGTTGGGTTTGAGTGTACCAAACTTGAGGAAAGATATCTTGGTCTCATGAATAACTTAGTTCCTGCATTCCTAGGATCTTCTGAAGACTTGAAAGGAGGGTGAGAAGTTAATTGGGGTCTGATCAGAGACTGTGACCCATCTTGTTTGCTCCTACACTAGCCAGGTGTTGCTGCTTCCTTTTCTTATATATTTCTCAGCATTTTGATTTAGGCCTGGGATAGAGCTCACACAGTCCCAATGTACTCCTCTATATCAGATGTATCAGTTTCCTTTTTCTACTACTACAGTCTCATGCTGCTTTAGCTCATCCTTCCATCCTTACTGCTAACTTGAATTTTTTCTCTAATATGCAAATATCATATACCTCCTCCCCCCCATCCTTTAGTGGCTCTTCACTGTTCTCAGGGTACCATCCAATTTTCTCATTGGAATAGATAAATATTTGTATTATCCAGTCTTTGCTTACCTTTCCTAATTTTCCTACATTATGCCTTCTTACCCTTGTACATGCTATCACCTCAGCCATACGTACCTGTTCACCCCATGTGACTTGGCTCATTCTAGCTCATTCCCTGAATGAATTTCCTCTACTGGAAAGTAATTTCTTTCTTTCTTTTTTTTTTTTAAGATTATATTTTTTTCATGAGAGACACAGAGAGAGGCAGAGACATAGGCAGAGGGAGAAGCAGGCTCCCTGCAGGGAGCCCGATGTGGGATTCGATCCCAGGACCCCGGGATCATGCCCTGAGCCAAAGGCAGATGCTTAACGACTGAGCCACCCAGGTGCCCCCCTAGCAAGTCATTTCTAATCCTTCTTCCTACTCTGAATTATCTTGATAAGGTTCTATTCTTTGTTCCTTTGAATCCCCATAGAACACCGTTCTTGTTTCTAACCTAGTACTCATCACACTGTATGATAGCTGTCTGCTGCATGATTACCCCTTCCACCTAGTTGGGAGCTTCTTGAGGACCAGCTCTCTGTTTCAGTCTCATAGCTCCTGCTATAGTGCCCAAATTGGCCCATAGTAAATGATCAATAAATGTGGGTTGGATAAATGAGCTTGCAGGGCTCCCTAACGATGGTAATCTACAGATTTTTAAAAAATTGAGTATATAGTTTAGACAATCTCTAAAGTCCTTCTTAGCTCTTAGATACACAATTTTATGACATATTGGGACTTGAGATAAAATTCTCAGATAGTCTGCTTCTACATAATAACACATTTTTTTTGTTTGGGTATTAAATTTGATGATTTTGATCTTTTTCATGGTTCAGAGCGTGAATCCTATTTTCAAAAGGTTCTTCTTAATTCGATTATTTTTCTGACAGAAATAATTTAGTTCCATTATCTTTGTTCAAGCAACTGGATCAGATTTATTACTCGGTGACTTTATTCTGCATATCTAACTGCCTATCAATGTACCTGTGTTGTCAATGTATCTGATATGGAATAGGGAATAAGTGTGGTTTGAAAAGGCTTAGACAGAGCTACTCCAAAGAGTGAAGTAGATCTAGGGTAAAGGGTCTGGAGTCAGAAGCCAGATGATTAGTCTGACAGTGTCATAGATATGTGTGTCCCATGTTACAATCTGGCAGTAGAATAAAGCTGGGCAGAGAATCAGAAATCAGGAGGATACAGATTCCCCCAGGATAAGGCAAAGCAAGACTGACAACCTAAGGGTTTGGCAGGTAGAGAGAAGAACTCAGGAAAGGTCAGGGCTAAGAAGCCAGGCCAAAGCAGAAGGGAGAACAGGTTCAGAAAAGAGAACACTGATTCTGAGTTAGAATCTGATCCAGCCAGAAGATTCTTTTTTTATTTTTTAGATTTTGTTTATTCACGAGAGACACAGAGAGAGAAAGAGAGAGAGAGAGAGAGGCAGAGACACAGGCAGAGCGAGAAGCAGGCTCCATGCAGGGAGCCTAACGTGGGACCCTATCCTGGGCAGAAGGCGGCGCCAAACTGCTGAGCCCCCCCGGGCTGCCCCCAGCCAGAAGATTCTTGATGCTCCTCATTATAGCAGATAGTAATGCCTAATTCAATCTAGGTCTGTAGGATGGGGTATTTGTGTGTGGCTAGAGGCAATCTGATGGTAGCAGAGAGGAGCAACAATTGATGATTGGAACCTTGTGACATTTATTATGGCACTTTTACTTATTTTCAGTTTCTTTATAAGCATATCTAATGTCTCCTGTTACACAGTGAACTCCTTGAGAGCAGGAACCATCTCCCCCCACTCCCCTTATTCCTCAGACTCTATTTCACTTAGTGTTGTGCTTTGCATATATCTGGTATTCAGTAGTATATAATGAATTAAATTACAACAGTTAGGGATTATGTTATTAATGCTCCTTGGAGAATAGTGAGTGGTTCAAGTGACTCCCAGAATGTTCATTTAAGCCATCTGTGGATTCAGTCATTTTTAATGCCAATTATTGCTTTTTTTCTGGGTAATTGAGTGTTTGAGGTCAGAGTGATCCTGGAAAATAAATAATTCTCTGAAGAGATGCATGAGATCTTTAACAAGTCAAAGAAAAAGTAAGTTTTCTTGGGTCACGATACGTCTCAGAATGCCTGCCTATTGAGTGAAAATATCAGATTATTTGCTCACAAATGGATCAATGGCTGGCACCAGTGGAATAGCTTAAGATTCAAATATAACTCAATGTCTCATAACTAAAGAAGAACCAAGTGTTAAAAATGTTATAAAAATTCAGAAATTCAATACAGCGAAGCAGTTTATGATACTTTTTTGGCAAAACATCCTCTGCCTTCATGACTGTACACCTCTTCAGCCAGAAGGATACTCTAGAAGGTACAGCCATATTGGAAATACCAAGTTTTCAGAATCTTATATAATATGATCTTATGAGTCAATATCAAATTTAACCCTGTCAGATGAATAGGAGAGCCTCACAAGGGATGGCTCAGTCTGATTTTTTTTCTGAACCTATCAAAATGGTTGGATTCAAACATTCTCCTACTGGTTGGTCCTCCTAATTGTTTTTAGTTTTTTTTTTTTTTTTTTTCTCCTTGCTAAGCAGTAAAAATGGTCCAACTCTAGGGTCAACATGATGGCCCTATATAGAGAATAAGTTTGATGTTAAGAATACAGCTTTAATTCTGTGAGCTTGACACAAAAACTGAATCCATTTTGTTCTAGTTCTTGATAATTTCCCCATAAATAATTTTCACCTGCTGGATTTTGCTGATTACCCATCACCCTATCTCATGTTAGAGAAAATTCCAGATGGATCTGGAATCCAAAGTCTTGAATTGGAGTCTCAGTTCCATCATTTATTAGTTATGTGAATGTGGGTAATTACCAGAGGCTTAGTTTTCTTACTTGTAAAATGAGAATAAAAACTCCCTCAGTGAATTAGATGTCAGGATGTTTTGAGAGCACTGTTATCCTTACCTAACTTTATGCTTTATTTATTTATAAATGAAAACCCTTGGAAAGTTTAATTCCTCTAATGACTTTTTACCTGCAACTTTTAAAAGACAAATAAAAAATAAAATCATCACCATCACCATCATCAACATCATAGTACAAAAATATACAGGAAAATATCAGGCTAAGAGAAAGACCCTCCATTGCTTGAAAGAACAGATAAACCAGTGGTGCTTTTTTTGCTATGCAGAATTGATTCAGTAGAAAACTATCTACTTTGGTATGATTTCTGTCTTAAAATAGAATCCTATTAGGGATCTACATTGGAAAAAAAACATGGAAAATTGGGCCTGTTTCACATATTCTGTGGGGCTTCCTACTGGTTTTGGGATCTATGGGATCTGGGGATAATACCAAAAGACTTAGGGTTTCAGTAATCAACATTTTAAAAATGGGGTTCCAAATTTCTGCTCTCTGGTTTTGTTTTGTTTTTAGCATCTACATGGAGGAGGGGAAGATATGCAGGGGAAAGCTATGAGAGGATTACAGATCTTTAAAAACCCTGTGATCAAAACATCCTCTTTACATAGTCTGTTGATTAGGGATTAATTGTAGGTGGGTGCTATGATATTATGGATAATAACCTGGCCTGGGGTCAAGAGACTGGGGTCTGTTATCCAGTGATATCCTATGCAACACTGAAAAGCATTTAAACACAATTTTTCACTGCCTGTTTTAGGTGCTTCACATAACGCAAGGAACTTTCTAACCCAAAGAGGGATTATTTTAATGTTCTTTACCCATATTATTCATACCATTATGTGTCACCCCAGATTCACCAGGGTACAACAATAAAAATTGCAATAATGATTGTTGCTAATGCCACTATTAATTATTCATGTTAGTGTCATCCACTAAAGTCATTCTAGAATTCCCCAGGTAGATTTAGGCACTTTCTCTTCCATACTACTATCTCATTACCTCTTCCTTTTTCCCTTCTTTCTTCAGTGTTGTTGTACCTCTTTGTTATCTTGTCTCTTCCACTAAAATATAAGCTTCTCCAGGGCCTGTGCCTCTTATCTGTGTGAATACCCTGGCACTTTTTAGCACCGTCTCTGGGTACAAAGCAGATAGATATTCAATGATGTTACTGAATGAAAGAATGAATTTGATTATCTTAACTGTAGCTCTTTAGACCATATGGCTTTTCAAATAATTTCTCACTGGATATTTAGCCACATTCTGCCTTTAGGTACTTAGGCATTATTCCACTGGAGGGTGGGTGGACATTATACATCTGTTTATGTTTAAAGAAAGGGATTCCAGTTGAATGTCATTTTACAGACTCTCAGATCTGGCTTTTTGTTTTTGTTTTGTTTTGTTTTTTAAGAATTTATTTCTCTTTTTTTGAAGGAACTCATTGTCTTCATGACTTGACCCACCCAGCCTCAACTCTCCTTTTGCTTGCATATGTATGATGCAGCACCATTTTGGGGCAGAATTTTATAAAGAGGAAGACACTCAATCCATTCAGGAGACAGGTAAAAGAAGAACTCATATGTTACTTTGGTTTCTGCTATTTTTTTTCTCTTCTCATTAAGATTTGTTACGATAGTTTGTGTGAAGGAATCTGAAGGCTGAATTTGTCACCATGGGATACCCAAATGGTTGTGGGTAGGGGGAGAGGTTGGATGTGAGGATTTGAGGAAAGAATTTGGATCCAGGACCAGCATTAGTTCATTTGCCAACTGATCAAATGTCCCTTTGGTTCCCTGAATTTATCCATGAAATTTGTATCTTGGAAAAACTGTATTTGATGTTGGCAGGACACAAATTTTATGTTTATGAGAGTTGAGTTTTTAGCATCTTGTGTTCTCTTTTCTCAAGTACTCCATGTGTTCTGAATAATCTTACCTTCTTCCCAATCCACAGTAGTGAAGAAATGCTGTTTGGGGTGTGGAAAGATCAAAAAACATTAGCTTCAGATCTTGTCTAATTTTTTTTCCATTGGCCAGGGACAATGCCAGATTTCCCATCTATTCTGGATATAGACAAGCCAGTAACATCCACATTAATCTAGATTATGTTGACTTCATGATGTTCTGACAACATGTAATATTCTGTGTCTTGTTTAATCGTGCAATAGATGATGGACACTTCTCACTGAGTCATTCACTCACCATATTCCAAGTATGGAACATTTGATCATGCTTTTCTCCCTCTTTGCAGATGACATGATACTGTACATAGAAAACCCAAAAGACACCACCCCAAGATTGCCAGAACTCATACAGCAATTCAGCAATGTGGCAGGATACAAAATCAATGCCTAGAAATCAGTGGCATTTCTATACGCTAACAATGAAACTGAAGAAAGAGAAATTAAGGAGTCAATCCCATTTACAATTGCACCCAAAAGCATAAGATACCTAGGAATAAACCAAATCAAAGAGATAAAGGATCTATACCCTAAAAACTACAGAACACTTCTGAAAGAAATTGAGGAAGACACAAAGAGATGGAAAAATATTCCATGCTCATGAATTGGAAGAATTAATATTGTGAAAATGTCTATGCTACCCAGGGCAATTTACCCGTTCAATGCAATCCCTATCAAAATACCATGGGGGCAGCCTGGGTGGCTCAGCAGTTTAATGCCGCCTTCAGCCCCGGGCGTGATCCTGGAGTCCCAGGATCGAGTCCCACATTGGGCTCTCTGCATGGAGCCTGCTTATCCTTCTGTCTGTGCCTCTGCCTCTCTTTCTCTCTCTGTGTCTCTCACGAATAAATAAATAAATCTTAAAAAAATACCATAGACTTTCTTCAGAGAGTTGGAACAAATCATCTTAAGATTTGTGTGGAATCAGAAAAGACCCTGAATAGCCAGGGGAATATTGAAAAAGAAAACCAGAGCTGGGGGCATCACAATGCCGGATTTCAAGTTGTACTACAAAGCTGTGGTCATCAAAACAGTGTGGTACTGGCACAAAAACAGACACATAGATCAATGGAACAGAATAGAGAACCCAGAAATGGGCCCTCAACACTATGGTCACCTAATATTCGACAAAGCAAGAAAGACTATCCATTGGAAAAAGGACAGTTTCTTTAATAAATGGTGCTGGGAAAATTGGAGAGCCACATGTAGAAGAATGAAACTAGACCACTCTCTTACACCATACAAAAAGATAAACTCAAAATGGATGAAAGATCTAAATGTGGGACAAGAATCCATCAAAGTCCTGGAGGAGAACACAGGCAACACCCTTTTTGAACTTGGCCACAGCAACTTCTTGCAAGATACATCTATGAAGGCAAGGGAAACAAAAGCACAAATGAACTATTGGGACTTAAAAAGCTTCTGCACAGGGATCCCTGGGTGGCGCAGCGGTTTGGCGCCTGCCTTTGGCCCAGGGCGCGATCCGGGAGACCCGGAATCGAATCCCATATCAGGCTCCCGGTGCATGGAGCCTGCTTCTCCCTCTGCCTATGTCTCTGCCTCTCTCTCTCTGTGACTATCATAAATAAATAAAAAAAAAAAATTAAAAAAAAAAAAAAAAGCTTCTGCACAGCAAGAGAAACTGTCAACAAAACTAAAAGACAACCTACAGAATGCTTTTAATATTTATATGGAGTCATGGATATACATGGGAGAGAAAATCACACCAGGAGAAAATAAAAAGGCTACACTTGGAGAATACTACAGTGTGAAGGAATGAACTCTCTTAAGTAGGAAGAACATTTAAGACCAACTCAGATGACTGAGCGAACATATTTAAGGTTCACTGTGGTGCAGGGGTAGTTGAGATTCATTTAATTATATACAGATGTTTATTAGCTAACTGTCTGCCTAGCACTGTGCTGGGTGCTGGGGTATATACTTTATTCCCTAATGGAACTTAAGAGAAATAGTAAACAAGTGAGTGTGAGTGTGAAGAGCGTCATGAAATACATGGCCCATGGACCCATGGGGAGAATATGGGAGATGCATAACAGAAGAGCTAACCTCAGCCATGGGGGTCAGGATGATCTCTTTGTGGAAGTGATGTTTACACTGAGGCCTGAAAGGTGAGTAGGACTTGGCCATGGTTTGAGGGTAGTTCATGTGTGTGTGTGTGTGTGTGTGTGTGTAAGTACAGGAGAATGGTCTTGGAGAGGGCTTTTTAGATAGCATGTGTAGGGGGTACAGATTACATGAGGCAAGAATGAGAATGGTGTGTTTGAGGAACTAAAAAATCCAATTTAGCTGGAATATGGGGTGGGGGTGGGTGAGGTAAGGTTAGACAGGTAGAATGATGCATGTATTCATTTGAAGTCGGGAAGGATTTTCCACTGACTAGGAAATAATCCCCAGTCACAGATGTGACAAGAAAGGAGTCTTGTACCTGAAAACAAGTCAAGGGAGTATTGAGTATGGGGGCAGGACAAGGGCAATTGATGCAAAGGAAATGGAATCATATAGTTGGAAGATTTCAACGAATGTTTTCATTGCTTTAAGGTGTCAGAAAGGGCTGTGAGAAGCCTTGAGTAAGTACTCAAGGGCTGTTTTATTGGGATAGGTATTTTGCATATTCATGGAAACTAGACAGTGGGCTCTCTGAGGGAAGAACCCAGTCTTTTTGCTCCCTTATAAAGCCCCCAAGCTTACCAAGTTTTAGCTCATTGTTGGCTTTCAATAAATATTTGTTAAGTTTACAAATGAAAAAAAATGAATGAGTAAGAGGATGAATGATTATGTCAAAAATTATCTTGGTTGTGCCTTTGCCAGATTTGCTTTGCCATTCCTCCGGGTTGCTTGGAGACCTCTGAAAGCTTTTTAAGTAGCTCTGCTCTGATGCTTAGTTCTAGAACTGATATCATAGGGCAGCTTTGAACTTCCCAGGTCTGTTTCTGTCCTGACCTCAGTCCTTGGAACATACTTTGTTCCAGTTGTGGAATAATAAAAAGCTCTGTGGTTCACAGATTTAACTTGTTATCCAAAAGATGGATCCCTTGTAACTTCTTTAATTTTGTTTCCAGGGTGACCTTTTTAATCCCATAGATCATCTTAATTATAAAGGCTCGGTTTTTCAAGGAGACCATGACAGTTTAACTCATCATGGTGATGAGAACTAACATTTTTGAAAACTCACAGTTTTCAGTGCACCAGCTTACATTGCTTTATTTCATCTCGGTATTATTACTATCTCTTTTGTACTGATGGGAAAACTTAAGTTCAAAGGTAATTTGCTTAAGATTTCAAACTAGCAAGCCATGAAGACAACACAGACACCTTATTCTTTTGGACATTTTTCCCCACTAGTTTTTCAGCAGGCATCTAATTAGTACCTCAGGCAGCTTATACCTGAATCTTTCATTTCTTTGTTTGCAGCTATCAGAGGCAACAGTGAGCGATGCTAGAACTAATTCTCAAGATTATAGCTTTATGTTTTATATCTGGAGATGTAATACTTTAAAGGAATGAGCACATCTATAATGGTATAATGTCAGTTGTTATGGAAAACTTATCAAAGCACTGTTCTTGTGTAGGAAGGCCTTTTCATGTTCCTCAAATTTTATGAGAATATAATATAATGGAAAAATACCAAAGAGGAGCTAGAAACCCATGGCAACCCACTTAACTCACTGTCTAAATCTTTTTCTCTGTAAAACAAACCTATTATTGTTTTTCCATTGAATCACAGGGCTTTTCTGAGTATCACATGCTAAGGTTTTTCTGAAAGTACATTGTAAACAGTATATTACAATGTATGTATGTATACCATATATGTGTGTGTGTGTGTGTGTGTGTGTATATATATATATATAGTACAATGTATACCTTATAGCTGTGTAAGTGTGAGTATACATAAAAATGCATCAGCTTACCTTTACCAAAAATAAAGAGTTCAGTGCAGAAGTATCAGTAAGATGATCTCCAATGTCCCTGTTGCCTAGTTGGTCAAATTACCTGAACTGTTCCTCTCTCCATTCCCATATATGGCTAATCATGCATGATCCCCATAACTTTCAGGCACAATGTATGGAAAAATTAGAACACAAGTTAGACAAGTCTTTGAGGAAGGCTGTGCTATAGAATTATGACTAGTTCTTTCAGGTTCTGTTTGGTGTACACAACATATGTTTCTGCAACATCAGAGTTTTAAGGAAACCTTTCCATTCTCCTTCCATGATGAGTGGCCACCAGAAAGGGAAATAGGGTAGATGTTCTGGAAGGTGGAAGTCATGGGAAAGGATGGGAAGTACAAGGACACAGGAAGGTGGCACTTAGGGAATAATTTGGTTTTCCTACAAGCCAAGATAGTAGAGTAAAATGAATAGAGCAGAAGAGACAAAACAAAAATATACCTAGTTCAGATGTAGGAATTCTATAGGAGAGGAGGTTGGAATAAGAAGGGAAATGCTGCCAGAAACTGAGTTGACAAAGGGCCTTGACAGAGAGGACAAGTAGTTTAAATTGTTTTCGGAAGGCAGTGAGGAGCCAGGGAAGGGGCTAATTCAATTAGCATAATGTAATAATAGTATAATAAGCATAATAGAATGTCCTTATGGTAAAGGGTGGAGATCAGCAAGTGTTAAGTGTAGCATATTCTTATAAAGCTCCAATTTGGTATTATTATTTTATAAAAATAAAAAACTTGTTATTTCTCTTCTTCCCTCTCTCTTTGAGTAAACCTCTTTGAAGAAGAAAACTCACAAATATACTACCATGATGGAATTTAGAAAAACTAGAAGCATGGAGCTAGATCGAAAGTCCTCTAGTAGGTGGGCTTTTTACAGCTTAATGTGAAAGGAAATAATGATACCCTTATAACTTTGCAACTTTGATCAGTCTAAGGGTGTTTTCTTGATGCCTTTTTACCCCTTGTCCATAGGAAAGCCAATCAAAGTTGTAAGGAAAGGGGTTTGGGAATGGCTTAATCTAAAGGCCAGGACTTCCTACAGCCCTGGAACTCCATACACTGTGGAGCTCTTGTCTAGACTCCTCTAGAAGCCTTCCTTGTTGGGTCCTATGTGTGCATGCTGGTTCCCACCTCAGTGCTCTGCCTCTCTTTTCTGGGAAGGAGAACCATGCAGGCGGCACCTTGCTGAGGCCATATGTGAGCTCCCCTAGCCTCCCCCCTCCCTTCTGTGGTGGTGAGACCTTCAGAAGAATGCTGAGGTCTGGGGTCTCCACCCTGAGGTACCCAGCAGTAACTTCAAGGAGCTAATGAGTAAAGTACAGTAACAGGAATAAATCCCAATGAGCTTATTAAAAAACTGAACCACAACTTTGGCAAGGGCAGGAACCATTGTCTGGAACTTGTTTGCCGATTTGTAGAGTGTTGCATGCCTTCAGTGCATCCTCCACCCACCCTTTCAGAACAGACAGATTAGCAACAAAAGATAGATTTTCAAAGCTCCACACAGCTGTGATTTACACTCCACTTCGGAGATCATTAGAATGGCTGCTCATTGGGATTGTAAAGGGTTCCAGCCAATCTCTGTTCCAGTGGACCTCCTGGGACTTTTGCTGTGGTGTGTGTGGAGAGCGGAAGCACTCTGATCCAGCCTCCATCTCTTTTGCAAAGGCTTCTTTGTAATTTCTTTGGGCTTTATGAAACTATTTCTTGACCCCCACCACCTACAAAAGCAAGAAACTCTTTTGTCATGGGAATCTATATCACCAACAGCATAGAATTGCCTCCAAATTGCCTTTTTAAGGGATCCCTGGGTGGCGCAGCGGTTTGGCGCCTGCCTTTGGCCCAGGGCGCGATCCTGGAGACCCGGGATCGAATCCCACATCGGGCTCCTGGTGCATGGAGCCTGCTTCTTCCTCTGCCTGTGTCTCTGCCTCTCTCTCTCTCTCTCTCTGTGACTATCATAAATAAATAAAAATTAAAAAAAAAAAAACAAAAAAACAAATTGCCTTTTTAAAAAAATTCTCCCTGAGGAAGATCCTGTTTTCAGAGCATCTATAGGGCTTAAAGTACTTTTGAGAATATCAGGGAATTCATATCCTTTAAGGGTATGTATCCTCGGTGGGGGTAGGCTGCAGTTTTGTCATCTCTAAGTGGTTAGTTCTAGTCCAGTTCCATGTTAATGAGGCCAGTGTTGGAAGGTGGAAATCCCAGGTAAAAAAATACACAGGAGAAAGTCACAAGTGAAGATACTCTTTTGGAGAAGTGTTTGGTGGTGTTTACTGAGGCTGAACATGTGCCCACACTATGGCCCAGAAGTTGTACTTCCAGGTATGTACCCAGCAGAAAGATATACAAGATACCCAGTAGAAGAATGTTCATAGCAGTGTTATTCATAATAGCCAAATCCTGGAAGCTACACAAATGTCCATTGACAATGGAAAGAATAAATTATGACATTTTTACACAATGGAATTATATATAGCAATTGGAATAAATGATCTACAACTAAATGCAAAAACATGGGTAAATCTCAACAAATACTGTTGAGTAAAAGAAGCCAAGTACAAAAGAACACACACTGTGTGATTTCAGTTTTGTAAAGTACAAAACCAAGCTAAACTAATCAATGGTGTTAGAAGTCAAGAGAGTTTCTATTCTTAGGGGGTGTGTGGTAAGCTGAGGAGAATGTGAAGGGGGGGCTCCTAGGGTGGTGATTTAACATGTTCAGTTTATTGAGTGGTATTTGCACTTTTCTGCATACGTCCTTTCGTAAAACACGAAAGGAATCATGGAGCTGGGTTAGTTTCATTCTGTTATGTGATGACATTGTTAAAGTCCAACCTTAAAAGGCACCTAGGAAAGGTATTATTATTGGTTGCAAGAAAGAATGGAATTGGGAGGTCAATTCCCTGCAAATCTATCAAAATGAACAAACAAACCAACTAAATCCTAAAACCAAAGGTTTTTGAAATCCCTGTTGATTGGTATCATCACCTCACACCATCTCTGGTTTATAGACCTTTTGCCTGTGTATAATCAGAGCACTTTAGGCATGTATGCTCCAGTGACCCAATGACCCAACGGAAAAGACCACGTGTCAAAGGCAAGTGTTTGCCCAACACAGCATCACGTGAACCCAGGTAACAGCATCTGTTCCCTGCAGCAAGAGGCTTTTTGCCTGAATTTGGTGATCTCCATATATCATTTCTGTCATCACTACTGGTAAAACCAAATTCTCATTCTTTCTTGAAATCCAGAACACTTTCCCTGGAATTGCCACTGCAAATTCACTCGAATTTGCCTAATAGAAGAAATGAGACTAAAAAACTTTAGTGTTAGTTTTTTCCACACCTACACTGAACAATAAGGAGTTCTTCCAGCATGGCAAACATCTCTTTGGACCACTCCAGAATGTACATAAAATCTATATTGTTGCCACTTTTACAAGGTCTTGGGATGGACTTTGATTTGTGTGTGTCCAACCTAGGATTGTTGTATGGAACATGTCCCTGTGTTATAATTCCTTTTTTTTTCCTTTTTAAAAAAGGCTCCCCACTCAGTGTGGAGCCTGACACAGGGCTTGGACTTATGACTTTCGATCAAGATCTGAGCTGAGATCAGATTAAACACTTAACTGACTGAGCCACCTAGATTGTCCTGTTATACTTACTTCTAAATCAATATTTACTGACTGTCTACAATGCTAGAGACACCAAGGGAGTCAGAACACTTGGGCAACCATTCCCGTTTCTGTCCATAGATAACTATTTAACCTTTGTGTCTTCTCTATCATGGTAGTGAAATTAGAGGAACAAATATATTTTCAATTATAAAATAGCAATCAGAAGCATGGATTTCGAGATGTATAAACCAGAGTTTGAATCCTGGCTCAGATATTTAATTGCTATATGATATGATCTTGGCAAATCCCCTAATTTCTTTAAACTTTGGTTAAAGTAGGAATAGCAGTTATAGCTACCTCATGGATTTTTTTTGGTTGGTTGGTTTTGTTTTTTTTTGTTTTGCTTTTGTTTGTTTGTTAAGGATTAGATGTTATTAGACAACAATTCTGTCTTGCCCTAAATTGAACTCATAGCTGGATTCAGAGGAGCCAGAAGCTATTTCTTATAGCACTTCTGGTAGACATGACAGCATTCCTTCCAGAGCTCAGGTCCCTTCTGCTGGTTCATTGTGGCCTATGTGCTTTGCTTCTAATGACTCCATCTCCACCAGAGGACTGTCCTTGGCTTTCTAGAACTGCTTAGCCTGAACTACACTTAGCCAGTGGTGGATTTATTGGAGTATGAAAGCCCAGATTTCTGGTCTTGAGAAGGGCAGTCTCTGTTGTTGTAATTTGTGCTCCTGATCTCTCTGTGGGACTAGAACTGAGGCTTGGACTTTTCTTGGTCTTGCTCTTGCTTGATTACTACTGATTACCTGTTTTAAGTGACTTACCCTACTTCCTTACCAATTTCTCCTGAGAACACTTTCTTAATAAGTTTCTTGGATGTGAATCCTCATTTCAGAGTCTGCTTCTGAGAACCTGAGCTAAGATGGTTCTTTTTGCTACATACAAACTACAGTAAAAATTTCCCTGGGCAGTAGCTGGACTTGAGAACAGATACAGCTGTTAGATGCAGAGGTAGTTGAGAGTGGCTGCCTATTTTTCTGTAAAACAATTTCCAAATGAGATCAGTGGTTTACAAAAACAATATTCTAACAGTGCCACACATTGTTCCATTCAACAAATGATTATTGAGTTAGTATCATATGTCAGTCCCTATACAAACTAAGCTGTGCCTGGGCATCTGACCTACAGAAAATGGGGAAAAGTAGATATTTTTTGTTCTAAGACACTACATTTTAGGATAATTTGTTATACAGCAAGAGATAACTAATGCAAAGAGCAAAAAGGTCAATTTGGTTGGAAGGAAGTGAGTCGTAGGAAAGGAGGCCAAAGAAGTAGTGTCATTATGGTGGACCCAGACCTCATCCTTTAAGACTGAATCAATAGGTCTAGGGGTACCTGGGTGACTCAGTTAAGCATCTGCCTTTGGCTCATGTCATAATCTCAGGGTCCTGGGGAGTCAGGGTCCCTACGCAGTGGGGATTCTGCTTTTCCATCTCCTTCTGCCCCTCACCCCACTTGTGTGCACATGCTCTCTGTTTCTCAAATAAATAAATAAAATCTTCTTAAAAAAAAAAAACAAAGACTAAATCAGTAGGTCTGATTCAATAGGGCTGGGGTCTGGGGATCTCCAGGATTTAAAAATCTTAAAAGGTGATGCTTTTCATGGTTGAATACCTCGTAAGTTCCCCTGCTTATTAAAACTGCCACCTACTAGTCTGGAATGGTCTGCCTCTTTCTTCTGTCACCCTCTGTGTTTGGGGACAGTTTTGTATCCTATTCGGGGAACTCCTGAGGTTACAAACCAACAAGCAGTAATTTTCTTATAGCCCAGTGCCACACACTGGGTTGAGTTCTTTACATAATTATCTTTTAAAATATTATAACTCTAAAAAGTACATATTAGTCCCCATCGTGCAGAAAAAGAAACTGTGGCTGAAAGTGGTTAAATGAGCCAAGATTTCATAGTAAGTGGCAGAGTCAGGATGGGAATCAGGTCTGTCGGCCTCTAAAACTCCAAACCACAACCCTAGACTTTTTCTTTCTTTCTTTTTTTTTTCTAGGCTTTTTTTTTTCTAATTTAAAGATTTTATTTATTTATTCATGAGAGACAGAGGCACAGAGACACAGACAGAGGGAGAGGGAGAAGCAGGCTTCATGCAGGGAGCCCGATGTGGGACCTGATCCGGGTCTCCAGGATCACGCCCTGGGCTAAAGGCAGTGCTAAACCACTGACCCACCCGGGCTGCCCAACTTTTTCTTATAAGAGGTGTCAAGTCATTGTGAAGGTTGGCAGAATTAACTCTTAGGTTTTCTATCCATATGACAGAAGAATGATGACCCATTTCTGAGACTGATGTCCTAGCTTGTTAAATCCCAATTTAACAGAATCTGATGCAGACACTGTTGTTTCCTATTCTCTCCACTTTAAGTGCAATCTCGTGCAACCTAGCCCTGATTGTTACTCCTAGTATTCTTTCATTCATTCATTCATTTGTTCCTTCATTCAATGTTTGTTCGTTTGTTCACTCACCCGCTCATTCAAATTCAATAAATATTTATTTAGTGTCCACTATATAAAGGCACTTGACTAGATACTATAGCCCCAAAGATGAAGGGCCACAGGCCCACCCTCAAGGATTTATCTTCTGGTAGGAGGAGAAGGTGAGTGCAGTGGATTTTCACAAGTGGATAGTTAACCTTTGTACGGTTTGTCTGCCTTGCATCTGTTCTCCCTTCTTCTGATAGCACTTCAGTTTCTCTTTGTGGAACTAAGCCCATGTATGGGCTTTCCCTCTTAGCCCATGTATGTGGGTTGGCGTGGATCCACTGGTGGGCAGGCAAAAGATAGAGGTATGGCCAAGCAGAGCCTCCTAAACTCTGGTCACATCAGTTGTTTGAGGATGAGGTGTGTTTCAGACAAGGGCATGGAAGCTCATCCAGACTGATGAAGCTCTAAGAGAGAAAGCACTTTTTTCCCCCCCCTGCTTGGGTTGCTGGGAAAGTAAGCTTCAGCTGGGGACCTACTACTAGAGAAATGTCTGATATGGAAGCCAACTCAGAGAGAGTAAAGAGATGGATGAAAAGACAAAGTCCTTATAATGTTGTTTGAACATTTACTACATAATTATTATTGACTTAAATTGCTTTCAGGCGGGGTTCTGCTAATTGCTTTATAAAGGGACATGCCATAAAGGACTAGTTTCATGCCATAGGCCCAGAGGAGGAAGTGGAATAGAATTTCATAGCCTTTCAAGGTAACAGAAATGACTTCGAGCTTATTCTGCAATTTGTTTGGATTAACAAATGCCCATCAACTGGTAAGTCAAATTTGAGAACAAGAGTAAAGAGGATTTGTTCTACCAAATATGGAAACATTAAATCATAGTAGTAAAAACAATATAGTATGAGAAAAAGAATAGGAAAAGAAATCCATGTAATAGAACAAAGAATTAAAAATAGACCCATGTTTATTTGGAAATGTGGTATATGGTAGATGTGGCACCACAGATATGTATGCCATTGGTTTGTTTAACATATGGTGTTAAGGAAATGAGGTTAGTGTATGGAGAAAAATTAAGACAGATTTCTATATGATACTAAAGATTAGTCTTCCAGAAGAATTAAAGACCTAAATGCCAGTGGAACTATATAAAGCTAATGGGAAAGAGTATCTTTGTGGGTTTGGAGTGAAAGAGGCCCTTGCTAATCAGACCACCAAAAACACAATTCATAAGGTAAAACAGTTGGTGCATTTCACTACAACTAAATTAGAGGATTTCTCTTCAATGTAATCACTATAGTTCATGTTAATAGATTGTTAATAGGCTAATAGAGAAGATATTTGCATTAAAAACAATAATAAGGGATTGAAATCTAGGTAAGAAAAGGAATTCTTATAATTCAACAAGGTAGATTGGGGAACTCAATGGAATACATTCAAAAAATAGGAATAGGCATTTCACACAAGGAGGGAATCTGAATGGCTAACAGGTATATGAAAATTTGCTCAAACTAGGAAATAAGGGATATGCAAACTGAAATAACAATGAAATACTATTTTATATCCCCAGAGTAGCAAAAATGGACAGTATTGGTGGGGATCTGGAGACATTAGAACTCGTATGTAGTACTGGTGAAATGTATGTTGGTGTAATCATTCTGGAGAACAATTGTGCAGTATGTAGCTAAAGTGATGTTTGTGGGTATACCTTATGACCCAGGAACCTCAGGCCTCAGTAGATCTCATAGAGTAATTCCTGTACACTAATGAAAGGGGGGGGCATATGCAAGGATATTCATTAGAGCATTCATTAGAGGCAGAGAATGGGGGTTTGAAAGCCAAGAATAAAATAAATGTAATGAAACTTCCAGCAAAGTACCATCTAAGAAATCATATACACACCATACACTATAGACTTTTCAAAGATAACCCCTCCACGTACATACCCATATATAACATTTATATACATAAACACATATATGTATATGTATCTCTGTATCTTCCTACCTATCTGAATCAAACACATAAATGTGAGTGCCTTTAGGGTGAGGGGGGGCATAGAGAGAAAGTGAGGGAAATGTGAATGATCAGGTATAAAAGCAGAATAATAAGAGAGAAGCCTTGCATGTACTGCTAATGAGAGTATGCTGTGAATGTAGGCATATAATAACTCAACTCTCCAAATACTTCAGGTTCCAAATAAAATTATAATTCACATTAAAATGTAAAAGATGCCTTAAGTGAGGAGAGGGATCTGACCCTAGTCTCATCCTACCCAGAAGTACCGCGTGCCCTTAACTGTCCTTTAAGTGCCATGGAATAGATACTGTATTTTCCCAACTACCCTGATGTAATAGGGAGAGTGATTTTAGACCCCATCTATAAATAATTTTCATGCATTGAAAAGTAAAGCAATGTGCAGTTGATGTTTTGCTACTAAGATTAGATAGGAAACAATTTTTTTTAAAAGCAAACAATTTGTTGAAAATCAGTCTGTTTATTGTCTAAAATCTTTTGCTTGAAGCCAGTGCATCTGATTTATTTTTAATCTGCAGTTTGGGGTTTTCTAAAATATTCAATGGTATGCAAGTTAAAAAAAAATTTAATTCCAGTATAGTTAACATACAGTGTTATATTAGTTTCAGGGGTACAATATGGTGACCCAACAATTCTATACATTACTCAGTGCTCATCATGACAAGTGTACTCTTAATTCCCATCACTTATTTCACCCGTTCCCCTCACCCACTTCCCCTCTGATGACCATCAGTTTGTTCCGTTTAAGTGAGTCTATTTTTTGGTTTATCCTTTTTTTCTTTGTTCATTTGTTTTGTTTCTTAAATTCCACATTTGAGTAAAATCATATAGTGTGGTTATCTTTCTATGCCTGACTTAGAATCATACTCTCTAGATTCATCCAGGTTGTTGCAAATGGCAAGATTTCATTCTTTTTTTATGGCTGAGTAATATACCATTATATATAGGTACACATAGTAGTATGAAGTTTTAGCTGCCCTTATTAGCATACATAAATGGTACTGTGTTTTTGTCCAGGTTTGAGATAAAAGAGTCACACATCATGAAGAAAACTATTGGGTTCTAAAATATATCCAAGCACTCCTTTCTGGTTTTTGTGCTCTGAGCCTAAGTCAATATTCTTATAGGACACACATACCTTTCGTCACATGAGACATACCCAAACACGCTGTCCCTTTTTAGTTATGAAATAAACCCTACAAACATACAAGCAACATGATGCCCATGGACCTAGCAAACCGCATCACAGGAAATCCCAAGGAGGTTGTGTTTTAAGAGCACTAGGACTTTATATTTGCTGTTCTTTGCTGCACTTCATGCCTATCATAGTACCTTTTTTCTTTTTAGCTGCTCATGTTTACTTATAAAGTTACTTCCAAATACTGTTTCACATAAATAGTTCTAAACAAGATTTGTCATCATACTCTCTTATGTGCCATGAAGTCTCTCTCCAGAGCCAGGGACAGATGCTGTAGGGGATTCCTGGGTTCCTGGGGAGCTCAGTAGGTGTGGAACAAAGATGCCCTGTGTGGAGGTTTTCCTGCCTTCCCTCCGGGACCTGCTCCACCCTGGGGTCAGCTCTTTACCTGGACCTGCAGATGCATGAACATGCCCCGCTCAGAACCAGCCTCTGCTGCACCAAGGCAGGCGGCACCATGTGAGGGAGCCTTTCAACGACTATAAATAGTCCATATATAAATGAATTCTCTTCCCCCTCCCTCCCTCTCTCTCTCTCTCACACACACACATGCAAGCATACACTTATTTGTCTTTGGTCTCACAATTCACTTTTTCTTTTGTTTCTCCCTTTTTAGAATTATCCTGTCAACAAACTCTTCACTAAAACCTCTTAATGTACTGACATCTGTGAGAGTGGAATGGGAGAATAAAGGAGTTATAAAATACAATTCTCAAGACTGAGAAACGTAGGATCTAATGGGGCAAATATATACAAGCAAGGCATGGGAATATGAACCAAGAAGCTTTCCGTACCACATCACACTGTTTGAAAACTTATGAGAAAGAGAGTGAGTGGCTGCATGGAAGATGAGGAACTGCCCCCAGCTGGCCTACACAAAGCACTGGGGCTTTGTTGGGTAGAGGGAGTAATTGGAAGAGCTGGCCTGGGGCAGAATCTTCACAAAGGTTTTCTGGGGGAACCAGAGTTTGAGCAAGTCGCTGGTGGAGGCCTCACTGTTCTAACCCACTGCTAATGAGAAAGCAGCTCTTTGATGCCAGGAGAGGCTGCCGAGCAAGCACAAGGACTTAACGGTTTCCACTGAGCTTCTGCAGATGCGTTCTCTAAAGAGTGGGAAACTCCATCCCAGACCTCCATCCCAGTACATTAGGAGGTTTTAGACCTCCTGAGGAGGCCAGGAGGGTGCCCATATACATGAACAGGAAGACTGTGGCAAAAAAAAAAAAAAAAAGGAAAGAAAGAAAAGAAAAGAAGAAAAGAAAAGAAAAGAGCCAATAATACAATGATGGAAATCCTCAGCTTTGTGTCCAGGGAAAGCTTGGTTTAGCAATCACTGTGAGCGAGTGGAACCGGCTCAACGAACGTCAGCAGCTTGAAGACATCTGGTCTTTATTTTTGGACTTTTGTACACTGAGGAGGATTATGGTTGTATGATGTAGAGGCCATTTAGATCTGTCAATCTACAGAGTGTCTTATAATAGGAATCCCTCACACTTAGAATAGAACTTTGTTCTCCAAAGTCTCCTTGAGATTTTCAGATATTAACTCTTTATCCCCCAAAGTGACTTTCTGAGGCAAGCTACTTGAAGAGTTGTTTTTCATAGAGAAATTGGGGTATGGAGTAGTGATGGATTTTAGCAAAGGGTGACCTGATATTTGCTGGAGCCCCAGGGTCTTCAACATCCCATGGCTGCCAAAAATAATGCTTCTGTGCCTCCTACTGAGCCCCGTGGTCTTCATTTCTTTTCTACTTGCTTTGCCTTCTCTCTGGCTTCTGTTTGTCTTTGGTCATCCTCTACCTGGGCTTGTTCTAAAACAAATTATCAGTCTGGTAAAGTCATTGATACTTACTTTCCAACTGCTGCCCTTCCGTATCCAATGGCCAAGGACCCGAAGTCTCCCCCTAAGCCCAGTTTTGTCTCTTTTTCCACCCTCTTGCCCCGGTGATTCCTGACTTTCCTCACTTCCCTCATTAACACTTGTGTAGAGTTCCATTGCCCATGGCTCTGATAAGTGATTGGCTATTTTAGATGATTTATTTGTAGCAAAGCTGTTACTGTCCTAAAAATGGCTTAAAGGCCTCCTCCACCAGATAACATTTACATTTTCATTGGGGATTTCTTTTTCTTTCTTTCTTTTTTTTAAAAAAAATTTATTTATTTATTCATGAGATACACACAGAGAGAGGCAGAGACATATGCAGAGGGAGAAGCATGCTCCATGAGGGGTGGCTGATGTGGGACTCAATCCCAGGACCCCGGGATCCCGACCCAAGCCAAAGGCAGACTCTCAGCCACTGAGCCACCCAGGCGCCCTTCAATGGGGATTTCAATGCCAAAGAAGTCACTTGAGGATTCCTGCACTTTGGCGGTCCTGGCCCTTGATTCTCTCCGCATCTGGCTGCCCACAGAGCCCACCTTCAGAGCTGGTACCTGCTCTCAGGTTGTGGCTTCCACAAGCTGATTGGACTTTTTCTCACATTCCAGGGTGTTCTGTTTACATGGCGTCTTTTAATATTTAAGGAGCAAAGGGCACAAGAAAAACCAGGTAGAG
The DNA here is from genome assembly GCF_053574225.1 of Canis aureus. Taxonomy (NCBI): domain Eukaryota; kingdom Metazoa; phylum Chordata; class Mammalia; order Carnivora; family Canidae; genus Canis; species Canis aureus. The sequence continues at coordinate 57,962,946 of NC_135616.1, forward strand.
GGAAGGGGGGAGAAGGAACATTGCAAATTGAATAGAGGGCCAGGCCCCCAGGCTCAGGTATCTAGTTTGTGGGAAGACCTATTGGGTACCAGTGATATTATTGTCCATTAAGAAAATCCATAGGCTTTTTAAAAATGCATTTTCACCTTAATATAGCAGGAGCAGCCACTCTGCCGTGCAATTCCTGAGGATTTATGGCTGGTTAGGGTTAACGGTCTGAGGTGTTACTCCTTTCTGTGCCTCATTAATCCTCCGGAAGCGCCTGCGCCTAGGTGGTTATTTGGCTCCAGGAGTGCCTCAGAGGCACCTCTGTACCCACGCCAGCTTCCCAGGGGGCAGCAGAGGCCCCACCGGCTGGCTCACAGCCTCTGCTCAGGCTCTTTGTCTGCCCCACTGGGTCTCTCTCCCTCTCTCTCTCTCTCTCTCTCTCTCATCTCTCAAGCCCAGCTTAGCGACTGTCTGCCCCAACCCCCCCGACACCCCCAGGGCATTACCGGAAGTTTGAAAAAGACAAAATGTCCTCTTCTAAGAAAGAGGAAGGTGAGTGTGATCCTCCCCGAGTCATGGGTGTCAGAGGAGACTGGTTGACAAAGGGACAGAGACAGTATCTTAGCAGTACAGTGTGCTTTCTGACAGTCAGAGACCACAGTCAAGTGTCCTGTGCCTGTCTGGGCCACCCCTTTCCCTTTCACCAACGTGAGTTGAGTACTGAGGCAAGAGTGCATGTATCTGGGACACAGCCATTTACAAAAGCCACAGGGCTCTTACCTTCAGGTTTTCTACATTTGATAGCGTGCTTGGGATGTGTGTGAGAGAGGGCCTGACAGTGAACAAGTACACATTTAATCTTTTCACAGCACTGGGACTCAGAACAGGTGTGCCTATACCCATTTCATAAATGGGAGATCTAAACCTTGAAGAGGTTTTAAGGGAACTGGTGTATACATTTTCTCATCTGTCAGATGGATTCACTGAGGGCATACTGTGTTCTAGATCATCTCCTAGGCTTTGAAATGTGAGGATGACTAGGGTATGGACCTTGCTTTCCACAGCTCGAAGTGTAATGGGAAAAGAGCCACAAACACACATTCCAATCTAATAACCGCTACAAAGGGGCCTGTGCTTGTAGAGTGGGGGCCCTGGATGAAGAAGCCCTGAACCTGCCTGAGGAAGACAGGGATACAGGAAACAGAGTTCACCCAGAGACAAGTGTGAGGCTTCCTCCTGGTAGTGGCATGCAGAGAATGTGCTCAGAGACACTTGTTGGATTGAATTGAACCAGCTTTTAGAGGTCTGGCTTACTATCTGGTTTAAAAAGAGCCCCCAGGCCATCAGAAATATTCAAATTAAGCAAAAAACAAAACAAAACAAAAAACAACCTCTTCTCCTTACAAACTGACTTTGAAATTGGTCACTGTACTTTTTGTTCAGCTTCCCTGCTTTTATGTGATTAATTAAAAGCTGAGTAGCTGCGAACTTGCAAGACAAATGGCAAATTATTTATATCTTACTTATTAATATAAAATGTCCAGAAACTCTTGCAAGAGTCTGCTGCATCCCCCACCCCCCCATCATTCCCACATACCTACCCCGCCTCTGTTAGACTGGTCCTAATTAAAAGTGCGTCTGCTCATCCTCAGCCATAGCAGGGTAGAAGGAACCATGGGACCAAACTCAGGAAACAAGGACTTGTGTCCTGGGCCCACTATTAGCTAAAAATCTGACCTTGTGTAGGGCCTCTTAATCTCTTGGTGTCTCAGTTTCCTAAGCTGTCAGTGGGATCTTCATGCCTGTTCTACCTTATAACATGAGTCCTTCTGAGGATCAAAATGGTTGTGACATGTAACAGAGATTAAGAAGGAGCAAAAAACTCTGTACACTTAGGGGATGTCATTTACAATTACCATAGCAAAGCTGCTGACAGATGCTAGACATTTGCTAACTTAGTTTGGTTTCTGGTGTGTGCAAGGGAGTATCAGACTTCTCATATTCCTTTGGTGTCAGAGGGGTGTGATGTAGCCCCAGCAGCTGAGGGCAAACATCCCACTTTAGCATTCTCCCCATCCAAGGGATGGATTTCCCCTTAAAGTCTCAGCTTCCCCAGTCTAATAAATTATAACAAATGGTCTCATTTTTCTTTGATAAGTGACGACCCCTGGCTGCCTCATCTCCTTTCAGGCTGCTACGGCTTCCATGAGCTGGCAACTCCAGTTCTCCTGGACTTTGGCCAGCCCTGCACAGGAAGACCGCGGAGATCAGGATGAGGGTTATTCATATCCTCTGCAGACACCTTCTCGTGTTCAGTGTCGGCTTGGCTGGCATTACAGGCGGAGGGAGCGCTGAGCATGGGCGCGGAGGGGGTGCAGGAAGGAAAGGATGGGTGGCGAGAGTTCTGTTGCCAAGCTTACAGGGTTCTAGGAGGAAAAGTGGGTTGAGGGGGAAAGCAGAGACAGAGGATGTAATAGCCAGAGCCAGATATTTTATTGGCACAGACAGAAGAAATAATATTTATTTCTTCTATACATAGAGTGATCGTGCTGTCCACATCAAACACTGAGACTGTGGAATGAGATTAAACAGGTCTATTTATGACAACGACAGGACAATAGAGTCTGAATATAGATTGGGAATATCCTGGAAGAGTGTTATCTTCTATCTATGACCTCTCTCTTCTATCTATGACCCCATACCCTTCCATGATTTCAAAGTTACTGAGTAGGCACAATTGGGAAGTCTTGTTTGGGATCTTTCTACCTATCCCTCTTTTTGCTTGCTTCAACAAGTACTTAGTGAGCACCTACAATATGTGGGGCCAGGGGCAGCTCCATGGGCATGGGATCTATGCAGTTGCAACAGAACCCTACCCTTAGGTAGGTAGCTTAATGCGCTACTGCTGTTGTCTTCAAATTTGTAATATTTCTTCAACAGGAGCTCCCAAAGCTTGATTTTGGACTGGGCCCTGTTGATTATGAAACTGTTCCTGTGTGGCATACCATAATTAGGTGCTGGAGATACAAAGGTGAAAGACAGGTGTTTCCAAAGTTCCTCCCTAGCTGTCACCAGTCTGCTGCCCAGGCAAGACCCCAGGTGCTAGACATAGTGTGCTTCATGCAGTCATCCGCTCAGTATGGTCTTAGCTAACTGGGAGTATGAAAAGTTTCTTCTGAATTAATTCACTAGAAAACATTACAAATTATGTAAATATTTTCTTTGTTATAAAAGTGGTGGAGGGGATCCCTGGGTGGCACAGCGGTTTAGCGCCTGCCTTTGGCCCAGGGCGCGATCCTGGAGACCCGGGATCGAATCCCACGTCGGGCTCCCGGTGCATGGAGCCGAGCCCGCTTCTCCCTCTGCCTATGTCTCTGCCTCTCTCTCTCTCTCACTGTGTGCCTATCATAAATAAATAATAATAATAATAAATAAAAGTGGTTGAAATTACCATAGAAAATTAGGACTATGCAAAAAAAAAAAAAAAAGGAAGAAAATATAAATCGATCCATGGTCCCATTACCCATATGCAGTAGTTATCTCAGGGTGGTGAGGTATTAGCTATTTTTAACTTTAATTATTCTTATTTATATTTTTAAACAAACATAGGATCCCACTGTATTTGCAATTATATAATCCTGCCTTTTCACTTAAAATTGCATTCTGGCCTTTTTTTTTTTTTTATTGGAGATCAATTTGCCAACATACAGCATAACACCCAGTGCTCATCCTGCCAAGTGCCCTCCTCAGTGCCCATCACCCAGTCACCCCAACCTCCCACCCATCTCCCTTTCCATCACCCCTTGTTCGTTTCCCAGAGTTAGGAGTCTCTCATATTCTGTTTCTCTCACTGATTTTTTCACTCATTTTCTCTCCTTTCCCCTTTATTCCTTTCCACTAATTTTTATATTCCCCAAATGAATGAGACCATATAGTGTTTGTCCTTCTACGATTGACTTATTTCACTCAGCATAATACCCTCCAGTTCCATCCTTGTCAAAGCAAATGGTGGGTATTTGTCGTTTCTAATGGCTGAGTAATATTCCATTGTATACATAGACCACATCTTCTTTATCCATTCATCTTTCGATGGACACCAAGGCTCCTTCCACAGTTTGCCTATTGTGGACATTACTGCTATAAACATCGGGGTGCAGGTGTCCCGGCGTTTCACTGCATCTGTATCTTTGGGGTAAATCCCCAGCAGTGCAATTGCTGGGTCATAGGGCAGATCTATTTTTAACTCTTTGAGGAACATCCACACAGTTTTCCAGAGTGGCTGCACCAGTTCACATTCCCACCAACAGTGCAGGAGGGTTCCCCTTTCTCCACATCCTCTCCAACATTTGTTGTTTCCTGCCTTGTTAATTTTCCCCATTCTCACTGGTGTGAGGTGGTATCTCATTGTGCTTTTGATTTGTATTTCCCTGATTTGGCCTTTTTCTGTATCATTAAATAATTTCCAAAAACAGTATTTTATATTGGTAGCATTCTATCACAGGGATGTACTATGATCTATTTTCTTTTTTTTTTGAAGACATCTAGATTGTTTCCAATTTTTAGCTGAGGTAAATGTCACAGGGATACAAGGATATTGGATGGATATCCCTGTATATAAATTTTTATCTGCTTCCTTGGTTATTTTCTTGGGATAAATTTCAAAAGGCAGAATTACTGGCTAAAGGATATGGAGAGTCATAGCACGTATACAAAGTGTCTTCCAGAGGATGATGACAACTTCTAGTCTCACCAGGATGTGAATAAGAGGACTTCACAAATCTCCCAATACTGGCTATTTTTGATTTCTAAAATGCTTGGTTGTCCAAGTTTACGGGTGACAGCATTTCTTTGATTACTTATTAGATTAATAGGTTTCTCATGTATGTATTTGCCATATAAATGCCTCTTTTATAGGGTGTCCAATCACAACTTTTATTAGAGTGCTTTCTGTTTCCTTGGTATTTATAAGTTAGCTATCTTTTAATTATCTTAGTTTTTTTAACATTATTGAACATGCAGAATTAGGTAAAAGTGGCTAATAATAAATGCATATTTAACATATTATCTCTGCTGAAGATTACCTTCACTAATTCTTTAAACTCGAGGAATTATTTTCTCTGTAAAAACTTTGTTGTGTGGCACCTGGGTGACTCAGTTGATTGGACATCCAACTCTTGATTTTGGATCAGGTCTTGTTCTCAGGGTCCTGAGATGGAGCCCAACTTTGGGCTCTGTGCTCAGCAGGTAGTCCGCTTGAGATTCTGTGTCTCTCCCTCCACCCTTCCCCTCTGTTTGTGCTCTCTCTTTCTCTAAAAACAAACAAAAATATCCCACAAAGCTTTGGTGATGTTCAATATGGGAATGAGTTCCTGCAAAGGAAATGAAATTCCTGTAATGGTAAGAATTCCTGTGAAGGCTGAATGAACATCCACCAAGAGTGATGCTGATGCTGAGGGGATTCTTGCACCAAGTGAGAAGTTGGCTAACTGAATCATGTCCATCATTTTTTACTCTTTCTTTAGTTTAGTGGCAGAATTTCAAATACCATTTTCTATCTGGTAAAGGCCCCTCCAGTTGTGATCCGTGAGTAGTTACATCCAAGTACATTTAGGCCTCCTTGGGTCAAGTAAGTTATTGTGTTAAATAATAATAAATGAGAATAAGTTCCAAGTGCTATGATCAAGAGGATCACACATAAGTATTTTAGGGAGTAAAAAAGAAAGGATCCTATGAGGGCTACAGAAATCAGGGAAATCCCCAAACCAGACAAAGACCCCACCAAAAAGGAGAATTATATCCCTGATGAACATGGATGCAAAAATTCTCAGCAAGATACTAGCCAATAGGATCCAACAATACATTAAGAAGATTATTCACCATGACCAAGTGGGATTTATCCCCAGGATGCAGGCTGGTTCAAAACTCGTAAAGCAATCAATGTGATTGATCATATCAGCAAGAGAAAAAACAAGAACCATATGATCCTCTCAATAGATGCAGAGAAAGCATTTGACAAAATACAGCATCCATTCCTGATCAAAACTCTTCAGAGTGTAGAGATAGAGGGAACATTCCTCAGCATCTTAAAAGCCATCTACGAAAAGCCCACAGCAAATATCATTCTCAATGGGGAAACACTGGGAGCCTTTCCCCTAAGATCAGGAACAAGACAGGGATGTCCACTCTCACCACTGCTATTCAACATAGTACTAGAAGTCCTAGCCTCACAACCAGGCAACAAAAAGAAATAAAAGGCATTCAAATTGGCAAAGAAGAAGTCAAACTCTCCCTCTTTGCAGATGACATGATACTGTACATAGAAAACCCAAAAGACACCACCCCAAGATTGCCAGAACTCATACAGCAATTCAGCAATGTGGCAGGATACAAAATCAATGCCCAGAAATCAGTGGCATTTCTATACGCTAACAATGAAACTGAAGAAAGAGAAATTAAGGAGTCAATCCCATTTACAATTGCACCCAAAAGCATAAGATACCTAGGAATAAACCAAATCAAAGAGATAAAGGATCTATACCCTAAAAACTACAGAACACTTCTGAAAGAAATTGAGGAAGACACAAAGAGATGGAAAAATATTCCATGCTCATGAATTGGCAGAATTAATATTGTGAAAATGTCAATGCTACCCAAGGAAATTTACACATTTAATGCAATCCCTATCAAAATACCATGGACTTTCTTCAGAGAGTTCAGAAATCATCTTAAGATTTTTGTGGCATCAGAAAAGACCCCGGATAGCCAGGGGAATATTGAAAAAGAAAACCATAGCTGGGGGCATCAAGACAGTGTGGTACTGGAACAAAAACAGACACATAGATCAATGGAACAGAATAGAGAATCCAGAATTGGACCCTAAACTTTATGGTCACCTAATATTCGACAAAGCAGGAAAGACTATCCTGGAAAAAAGACAGTCTCTTCAATAAATGGTGCTGGGAAAATTGGACATCCACATGCAGAAGAATGAAACTGGACCATTCTCTTACACCATACACAAAGATAAACTCAAAATGGATGAAAGATCTAAATGTGAGACAAGATTCCATCAAAGTCCTAGAGGAGAACACTGGCAACACCCTTTTTGAACTTGGCCACAGTAACTTCTTGCAAGATATATCCATGAAGGCAAGAGAAACAAAAGCAAAAATGAATTATTGGGACTTAATCAAGATAAAAAGCTTCTGCACAGCACAAGAAACCGTCAACAAAACTAAAAGACAACCTACAGAATGGGAGAAGATATTTGCAAATGACATATCAGATAAAGGGCTAGTATCCAAGATCTATAAAGAACTTATTAAACTCAACACCCAAGAAACAAACAATCCAATCATGAAATGGGCAAAAGACATGAAGAGAAATCTCACAGAGGAAGACATAGACATGGCCAACAAGCACATGGGAAAATGCTCCACATCACTGGCCATCAGGGAAATACAAATCAAAACCACAATGAGATACCACCTCACACCAGTGAGAATGGGGAAAATTAACAAGGCAGGAAACAACAAATGTTGGAGAGGATGTGGAGAAAGGGGAACCCTTTTGCACTGTTGGTGGGAATGTGAACTGGTGCAGCCACTCTAGAAAACTGTGTGGAGGTTCCTCAAAGAGTTAAAAATAGATTTGCCCTACGACCCAGCAATTGCCCTGCTGGGGATTTACCCCAAAGATACAGATGCAGTGAAATGCCAGGACACCTGCCCCCCGATGTTTATAGCAGTAATGTCCACAATAGGGAAACTGTGGAAGGAGCCTTGGTGTCCATCCAAAGATGAATGGATAAAGAAAACGTGGTCGGGATCCCTGGGTGGCGCAGCGGTTTGGCGCCTGCCTTTGGCCCAGGGCGCGATCCTGGAGACCCGGGATCGAATCCCACGTTGGGCTCCCGGTGCATGGAGCCTGCTTCTCCCTCTGCCTATGTCTCTGCCTCTCTCTCTCTCTCTCTGTGTGACTATCATAAATAAATAAAAATTAAAAAAAAAGAAGATGTGGTCTATGTATACAATGGAATATTACTCAGCCGTTAGAAACGACAAATACCCACCATTTGCTTTGACGTGGATGGAACTGGAGGGTATTATGCTGAGTGAAATAAGTCAATCAGTGAAGGACAAACACTATATGGTCTCATTCATTTGAGGAATATAAAAATTAGTGGAAAGGAATAAAGGGGAAAGGAGAGAAAATGAGTGGGAAATATCAGAGAGGGAGACAGAACATGAGAGACTCTTAACTCTGGGAAACGAACTAGGGGTGATGGAAAGGGAGGTGGGCGGGGATGGGGGTGGGGGTGACTGGGTGAGGAGCACTGAGTGGGGCACTTGACAGGATGAGCACTGGGTGTTATGCTACATATTGACAAATTGAACTCCAATTAAAAAAAAAAAAAGAAATCAGGGAAATCCTTCTGGAGGGAGTGAACCTGGAATGAATCAGTCTGTGTGCTGGAGAGGGTGTGGAGGCTTCCAGGTACAGAAAACATCAGTATGACTTGTTGTAGGCTATGAACCCAGTTGAGGGGTGGCCCTGTGTGTTTGTCACCAGTCAAGTCTAGGCAGAAGAGGCTTGATCATCTTGAAAACCAGAAATTCTTTGGAACACCAAGTAAGGAAGAATGCTTCCAGAGCTAAGGGAAATTCCAGTTGGGGATTCCACAGTGCAATTCTGGTGTTAAGGCTCATTCTGTTTTGTTTAGATGTCCTAGATTATATTTTGTAGCTCTGAGACCTTCCTGGAGGCCATCATTCTGGAGTAAATCCAAATGGGCCGAGATTTTTTCTCTTCCTTTTCTCACTTGTTTGCTCCTGAGCTTTTATTCTCATTGCCTAGTATGGCATGTTGGCAGGTCTGGTGAGTTGCAGACAGTAGCAGTTGCCTTGCAGGAGATGAACTTCAGTTTCTCCATCTGAACTTTGAGAAGCTGCTTTCACATTTGGAAACAGAGTGTCACAAAGTTGGGTTCTGTTGCAAGGAAGGAGCCTTGGCTCCTGGCCTTTCTGGCAAATCAGTTAATGGAGCAAGGTGCTAGTGAGGCTAAGGTACTGCATTCACTTCTCATTTGACTCAGTTATCTTAGTTCCACAAATGGTCCACAATGGTCCTAAATTATACTCCCTAATCTGATCCTTCACTTTACAGAGTCACTAGTTTGGAGGGAGAGGTGTAGGTGCTTCAGCACAAACCACTTTCTCATTTGTACCTCACAACTGAACAACTGAGATGTAGACATATAGTTGGTAACCCATGAACCAATTTGATGAGTATTTGTTGAGTTTTTATACATCTCAAGTTCAGTGTACCAGGAACCATGCTAGGTGCTGGAAGTGCAAATTTAATTAAGGTGTGCTCTGTCCGGGAATAAATATGTGAAGGACAGCATTAGGGGACCCAAGATGGACTGGCTGGGAGGATAAGCGGCAAGGGGCATGAGATCAAGGTTGAACATTATAAAGTGGACAAAATGTAATAAATGGGAACAATCTGAAAGTCTCATAGTCCATTTATCTCAAGGTTTGTAGATTTCAAGTAGCTTCCAAATGAATTTTGCTGAGCTTACCTTTGGAATATCTGAGTAAGCACCAGAAAGGAAGGGTATATTTAACACAAGACAATGGGATTCCCCCATCCTCGATGTCTCTTGGCCATCGTATTCCTCTCTCAAATGACCTTTATAGAGGGCTTCAGGGTGAGTTTTTCCATCTTACTTAGGGGTTTTGTTGGTACAGAAGAGTATTTGGATGTTTAACCAGCACCAGGAAAAGCAAAGCAAATCTGTTTATTAGTTCATGCAGCTTTTAGGTCTACTCATCATTAGTGAGGGATGTCAGTTTGGAAGGGAGCTACTTCAGTCAGCAGAGCAAATTGTTGTTGCCAACTCCTTGTGGACATACCTCCAGGTGTATGGTCCCATCTTTTCCATTCTCCTAGGTAAGCACTACAGAATATAGTCATGGGGAGGTTTGCATACCTAGTTCAGCTCTAATCCTTTTGCAGGTGAAGTGGGTTTGGAAACAATTAGAAGTTCTAGAGGCAGCATCTTCATGGGGCACTTTCTGCATTCTCTTATTCCCTCCCAGCTGCCATCTTTTACATGAGGAGGCAAACCGATTTTATATTATAGTCTGTTAGTCCATTGCTCACAAGGCTTGAATTGGTCCCTTAGTTGCCTGCTTCCTTCTCCCCTCCTGCTTCCAGGTGTGACCTTTCCCAAAAGGAAGAGGTTCCCTGATGGAGGGATTATGAAGAATGTTGATCCCTTGCCCCTCATAGGTACTTTGGGACATATATCCTTTTAAAAACTTTATCTTAATAAAAAACATTAACAGTATTTATGGAACATATTCTGTTAGGTACTTGGGTTGACAACTTTAAACACATTATCTCGTTAAACACACTGGTCCCGTAAGGCAGAAACAATTATTATTCTGTATTAAGAGATGAGTAAAGTGAAGTGTAGAAGAGTTAATAACTTATGGTAGTTGGCAGAAATTACTCAGAATTCAAGTCCAGAGTTGTAACTTCATACTCTGTGTCTAACTACTTCTAAGCATCCCACCTCCAAATACTTTCAAAGACTATATGGTAAGCAGCTTGCTTGTCAGCACCACATAGAAGGAACAGTGTTGGTCTCAAAAGTATTTCTTTTTGCTCTAATTTCCTTGATAAGCACCAGATCTTTTTGACCAGAAAGCATTTTTCTTTCCTCTGCTCCTAGTGGGGTTTAAAAATCCTAACTGTTGAAAAAGTACTTTTCTATCAGAAAAAAAAAGTTGTTTGTGACCTCTGTCTGGTACCCACTGAAAGCACTGTTCCCCCCTCCCCTTCTCCCTCCCTCTCCTCCTTTCTTTTATTTCTGTGAGTGGAAGTGTTCAACCCTTGGGCATGGCCTGCAAACATGCACTGTAACTCATGCATCCCTCTGGCTCCCTTATGAACATACTTGTGATGATAAACAGTGAGTGGTCCAGTACTAATTGCATTGTGGGGATAGGTGGGTACAGCAGCTTTTTGGCGGGGCTCTTCCTGTGAGTGGCACCTTGGGAAGTGCTGTCTTCAAGGATAGTGTTAGTGTTGCATACTTTCTGCCCCACACTGGAGAACAGCTCCCATTAGAAAAGGAAAGAGAAGCTGACTATGGTATTTCTTGGGAATTGGCCTCAGTGTGACTGCTTGTGAGAACATCCATCAGGCCAAAAGTCCTGGACTGTTTTATGGTGAGACTCTGCCCTCACCTCCCAGGTGCAGGATGGCCCCACGCACTTCAGGCATCTGAAGATGTCCCCCAGCTCATGTAATCCTGGCTGTATCAGAGGCCTTGGCGAGCCCTAGGTGTAGAGTCCACTCCAGATGCATGTGCTCTGGGCTCCCTGCAGTTTGGCCCTCTGCTCTGATGCTCTGCACATATTCCTTCAGGAGGAGCTGCCAGTGACTTGCAGGAGTTTGTTATGGGTTCCAGGAAGGGACTTTGCCCTCCAAAATACCTTCCAGAAGACCACATGGAATTTCTCTAACAGGAAGCACAACTCTCTTTGACACCAAGAAGTGATAACTTGTGCTGACTTCTCCTGTTGTCCCATGTGGGCATGTGTTTCTGTCTACTTCCTCTGTTCACCAGAAGCCCTGGTGGATAGGGGGTGAGAATTCTCACTTCTGCTCTCCCTTTCAGTGGACAGCTGTATAATACCATCTCTGTAGTTTCCCAGTGAAGATGTCTCAGCATTCATTTATGCTTTTTACCTGGTCTTTCTAGACCAAAACCTGGAAAGGCAAACCAGAGGACCACATTCTAGATTAGGAGGAGAAGAAAGTGATCAGGCCAGGAGATACCAGTCAAGAGGATTGGGGCTGGCTGTAAGCTCCTCTGAATACTCTGAGAGAAGAGAAATAGAGCTGAACTGAGAGAAAGAGTGCTTTCCTGAAGGAAGATGTCTTATCCCTGCAGGCAACAAAACACAGAATCTAGAGAAATGTTCAACCCCCAGTGAAAATGGACCAGAAGCAACAAAAAATGTGAAATAAAAACACAACCATTTTAAAAATAACACAATTCCAAAAATACTTTGTGCTTATCAGCTTTGCGCCAGCGTTCCTCAAGTGGCGTCTCCTCTAATCACTGCGGGATCTGATTTCTAATCTGGACACCACTGCGCAGGGTCAGTGATTTTTTTAGGGGAGGGGTGTTGAAAGAGAACAAGAGCTGGCTTCATAGTTTAGCTCCAAGTCCCCAGTGGCTTATCAGGTCAAACTGCACACCCTCAGAATGTGAGGGGGCTATTGATTCTAGGATCCAGGGTTTGTCTTCTCCAGTTTTTAAGGATAGTTTGCCATAGCTGGTAAATGTGTCTCTTTGGGTCAGGTTTATGCCTAAGCCAAGGAGAACATGGGAAAGGAGATATTTGTTACTTGACACAATAAGAACCCATATGTGGCAGTGAAAATTGGGCAAAGCTTAGGAAAGGAGGATTATGGGTGGTTCTGAGTTTGCTTGGTGTGGGCTGAAGGGGTTTGAGGTATTCCTCCAGATGGATGAGGAGCTCAAGCAGGTTTCTGGAGACTTATTTTCCTCTAAGATAATTAGATTTTTATTCCCAATTTTCATTTGCCCTGCCTTTTAAGACCCAGTTCAAGATTTCCTACCCCCTGGAAAGCCTTCTCCAGATATAACAGTTTATTTGAAGTGTGTATGTGTGTGTTTAATTACAAGTTTTTAAAAAGTTATAAAACAGTTTTTCCAAAGAAAACATACAGATGGCCAACAGCAACATGAAAAGATGCTCATCATCATTCATCATCAGAGAAATGCAAATCAAAACCAAATGGGATACCACCTCACACCTGCTAGAATAGCTAAAATCAATAGCATAAGAAACAACAAGTATTGATAAGGATGCAGAAAGACAGGAACACTTGTACACTGTTGGTGGGAATGCAAACTGGTGCAGCCACTCTGGAAAACAGTATGGAGGTTGCTCAAAAAGTTAAAAACAGAACTACTTTATGTCCCAATAATTGCACTACTGAGTATTTAAAGAATACAAATATACTAATTCAAAGAAATAAATGCACTTCTATATTTATAGCAGCATTACTTACAAAGCTAAGATATGGAGGCAACCCAAGTTTCCATTGATTGATGAATGGGTAAAGAAGAGGTGATACACACACACACACACACACACACACAAACACACACACATATGGAATATTAATCATAAAAAAGAATGAAATCTTGCCATTTGTAACTAATGGATGGAGCTAGAGAGTATTATGCTAAGTGAAATAAGTCAGAGGAAGACAAATACCATATGATATCACTCATATGTGGAATTTAAGAAACAAATCAAATATGCAAAGAAAAAAAGAGACAAGCCAAGAAACAGACTCTTAACCATAGAGAACAAATTGATGGTTACCAGAGGGGAGGGGTAAAATATGTGATGGAGATTAAAAAAATAAAATTATAAAACAAAACACAGATACAGAAAATCATACAAAACAAATGCAGGATTTAATGGATTGTTATAGGGCAAGTTTCTATTTAACCATCACCCAGAAAGAGAACTTGTCAGTCACGTCAGAAGCCCACCTGGAGGGTATCCTGTAATGATCACAGTAGTCTCTCTACCCCTGAAAGTAACCACTTTACTGACTTTTAGAGAAATCATTTCCTTCTTTTTTTTTTAATTATTGAGTGAGAGTATTACTACCCAAGTGACATCTCTAAACATTGTAGTTTTGTTTTGCCCATTTTTAAAAAATTTGATATGTCTTTAAAATCTCTTTAAACCTACAGTTTTCCCCTCTAAACTTTTTTTTTTCCCAATACAATTGATTTGTTGAAATACCAGGGCATTTGCCCTGCAGTTTCCTGCAGTGTGGTTGTTGTTGACTGTACACTCCTGATGTAGTTCAACAAGTTCCTCTGTCCTCCTTGTTTCCTGCAAAATGGCAGCTGGATCCGGAGGCTTCCAACTCAGGCTTAATCCTTTTGGCAAGATGATGGGTGATACATCAGCAAGTATATGATGTCTGGTTGCCTTCTTTGTTACTTTAGCATATATTGATACTCAGTGCCTAGATCCAACAATTTATTTTGAGTTGCAGAATTTTTTTCCATTTATTAGTTAGAATCTATCTATAAAAAGATAATTTTTCTTATCTATATGTTTAATTAGTACAATTCAGACAGGAAAGGTGTAAAGTAAATGCTTCATTCTTTCCTTTTATTTACTGTTGTCAGATAATGAATGTTTCCTATCATCCTGCAAAGATGCTTTTTTATTTTAACTATTGTGAACTCCAGTTTCCATGCATTTATGCTTTATTCAACATACCTGATGGGTTTCAAGCAATTGATGATAATTGTGATAATTATCCCAGCTCAGTTCATCCCATCTTTTGGTCAGTGAAATCTCTTCCACTGGCACTTGAAGTCTCTGTCAAGATCCTAGTAGTCTTTGATGGTTTCCTTGCTACCTAGTGGCAAGATATTCTGGGCTTGTCTTGTACCTTTTCTGCATTTTTGGCCCTGGAATCTGCCATCTCTTTAAGAATCCCTTTTAGGGGCAGCCCCGGAGGTGCAGTGGTTTAGCGCCGCCTGCAGCCCAGGGCGTGATCCTGGAGACCCTGGAGACCCTGGAGACCCTGGAGACCCTGGATTGAGTCCCACGTTGGGCTCCCTGCATGGAGCCTACTTCTCCCTCTGCCTGTGTCTCTGCCTCTCTCTCTCTCTCTCTCTGTGTCTCTATGAATAAATAAATAAAATCTTAAAAAAAAAGAATCCCTTTTAGTAGGAAATGGTATTTTAGAAGCTCAATTTGGACACAAAGTATGCTCATTACTACTGTGTTGGTCATTGTTTCTTTAGTGGACAGAGTGAGGAAATATCCATGTATTTTTAAAAAATATCTACGTATTCTTAAAGATAAAATACATCATGAGTTCATTTTGATACTCATAATTCAAATTTGGTACTACAGTTTTGTTTTGTTTTACAAACACAACAGGCTCAGAACAGTATCAGTATTACTCTCACCAATGTGATTACTGAGAATTAGGCTTTTTCAAAAGAGATAAACCAAAAAACAGACTCTTAACTATAGAGAACAGACTGATGGGGAGGTGGGTGAGCGGGGGATGGGTGAAATAAGTGAGGAGGATTAAGAGTACACTTATCATGATGAGCACTGAGTAATGTATAGAATTGTTAAATCACTACATGGTACGCCCGAAACTAATATAACACTATATGTTAACCAGATTTAAATTAAAATCTAAAAAATCTATTTTGTGGGGATAAAGTAAGATTTTTTTTTCATTTGCTCTCTGCATTTGTCTCATTTTGGGGAGGTATTTTTAAATTTTTAATAGACTTTATTTTCTAGAGAAATTTTAAGTTCATAGTAAAATTGAGCAGAGAGCACAGGGACTTCTCATTTACCCCCACGCTCCTACTTACTATATAGCATTTCCCATTATCAACATCCCCTACCAGAGCTAGTACATTAGTTACAATTGATGAATTTATATTGACATATCATCATCATTCAAAGTCTGTAGTTTACATTAGGGTTTACTCTTGGTGTTATACATTGTATGGGTGTAGACAAATGGACAATGGCATGTATCCACCATTATAATACACAGAAAAGTTCCATTGCTCTAAAAATCCCCTGTGTTCATCCCTCCCTTCCACCTAACCCTTGATCTTTCTACTGCCTCCACAGTTTTGTCTTTTCCAGGGATTTTATGGTTGGACTCATACAGTAGCCTTTTCAGATTGGCTTCTTTCACTCAGTTATGTACATTTAAGTTTCTTCCAGGTCTTTTCATGGCTAATTGCTTATTTCTTTTTAGCAGTGAATAGTAGTCCATTGTCTGAATGTACCACAGTTTACTTATTCACTTAGTAAAGGATATCATAATTTCAAATTTTGGCAGTTATGAATAAAGCTGCTATAAATACCCACGTACAGGTTTTTGTGTTTTCAGTCTTTTTGGTAAAAACCAAGCAGCATGATTGCTGAACCAAATGGTAAGAATATGTTTAGTTTTGTAAGGAATTACCAAACTGTCTGTACCATTTTGCATTCGTACCAGCAATAAATGAATGTGCCTATTGCTCTACATTTTTGTCTGTATTTAATGCCAGTGTTTTGGATTTTGGCCAGGTGTGTAGTGGTGATGCCTTGATGTTTTAATTTGCAATTCTCTGATGATGTACAATGTTGAACATCTTTTCATATGCTTGTTTGCCATTTGTTGTATTTCCCTCTGTTGAGGAGTCTGTTCAGGTGGTTGGCCCATTTTCTAATTCACATTATATTTTTACCAACTTCTGAATGTGTGCCATGCTTAGGCTTAGGGTGACTAGTAGGTGAATCATTCAGAATAAGCCTAAGATTTATCCACTATGGACTTCTGATATTTGATGAATTGGTAGAACAGATAGCTAGAAGGTATTTGCATGTAGTGTTTCCTGGTAGTGAATCCATTAGGGGCAATTCTGAAAACAGGAAAATGTGTATCACTCCCATTTGTCTTATGTCTGATTTCTGCAAAGGCACTAGGCTATAGATAATAACTAAAAGGATTATTTCAATAACAGTTATGTCCAGTGGTAAAGAAAGGCCAGGTTATGATGCAATAACAATCAAGTGTGGAATCCCAGGAGCTTGATAACATAATAGTTTATTTCTTTCTTAAAAATTTCCCTGATTGGAAATTTATTTTTTTCAAGTTTTTATTTAAATTCCAAGTAGTTAACATATAGTGTAATGGTAGTTTCAGTAATAGAATTTAGTGGTTCATCACTTATATATAATACCAAATACTTGTCACAAGTACTCTCTTTAATACCCATCACCCATTTATTTAACCCATCCCTCAACCACTACCCCTCCAGTAACCCTCAGTTTGCTCTCTATAGTTAAGTACTTTCTTGGCTTGCCTCTTTTTCCACCCCATGTTCATCTGTTTCATTTCCTGTTTATTTAAAAAATTTTTTAAAAAGACTTTATTTATTTGACAGAGAGAGAGAGAGCACAAGCAGAAGGAGTGGGAGAGGGAGAAGCAAGCTCCCCGCTGAGCAGGGAGCTCGACACAAGGCTCCATCCCAGGACCCTGGGATCATGATCTGAGCTGAAGGCAGATGCTTAACTGACTGAGTCACCCAGGTGCCCCTGCTTATTTCTTTTTTTTTTAATATTTATTTTTATTTATTTTATAAATATATAGAGAGTGGGGTGTAGGGGCAGAGGGAGAGGGAGAGAGAGTCTTAAGCAGACTCTGTGCTAAGCCTGGAACCTGACATGGGGCTTGATCTCACGACCCTGAGATCACTAACCTGAGCTGAAACCCAAGAGTCGGATGCTTAACTGACTGCCACCCAGGTGCCCCATTCATCTGTTTTGTTTTTTAAGTTCCACATGTGAATGATATCATATTTGACTTATGATATCATTTCATTTGGTGAGTGATATCATTTTTCTGACTGATTTCACTTAGCATAATACACTGTAGTTCTATCCTTATTATTGCAAATGACAAGATTTGATTCTTTTTTTATGCCTGAGTAATATTTCATTGCATATGTACATCACATCTTCTTATCTATTCATCAGTTGATGAACATCAATATCAGTTGATGAACATTTGCACTTTTCCCATAATTTGGCTATTGATGATAAGGCTCTGTAAATAGGGTGCATGTGTCCCTTGAAATCAGTATTTTTGTATCATTTGGGTAAATACATAGTCATGCAATTGCTGGTTCATAGGGTAGTTCTATTTTTAACTTTTTGAGGAACCTCCACGCTGTTTTCCAGAGTGGCTGTACTTCATTCCCACCAATAGTGTAAGAAGGTTCTTGTTTCTCTGCATCTTTACCAACATCTCGTTTCCTGTGTTGCTGGTTTTAGCCATTCTGACAGATGTGAGGTGATATCTCATTGTAGTTTTGATTTGCATTTCCCTGATGATAAGGGATGTTGAGCATCTTTTCATTTGGCCATCTGTATGTCTTCTTTGGAAAAAATGTGTATTTATGTCTTCTGTCCATTTCTTAACTGGATCATTTATGTTTTGGGTGTTGAGTTTGATAGATTTGGATACTAACTCTTTATCAGATATGTCATTTGCAGATATCTTCTCCCATTCCATAGGTTGCTTTTTAGTTTTGTTGATTGTTTCTTTCACTATGCAGAAGCTTTTTATCTTGATGAAGTCCCAATAGCTAATTTTTGCTTTTGTTTCCCTTGCTTTTAGAGATGTATCTATAAAGAAGTTATTATGGGCAATGTCAAAGAGACATTCCCTCTTCCTCTATTCTCCTCTAGGATTTTGATGGTTTCCTGTCTCATCTATAGGTCTTTCATCCGTTTTGAATTTGTTTTGGTGTATGGTATACGAAAGTGGTTCAGTTTCATTCTTCTGCATATTGCTGTCCAATTTCCCCAACACCATTTGTTGAAGAGATTTTCTTTTTTCCATTGGATATTCTTTCCTACTTTGTCAAAGATTAGTTGATCATATAGTCGTGGGTCCATTACTGGGTTTTCTGTTCTGTTCCATTGATCTATGTTTGTTTTTGTTCCAGTACCATACTGTCTTGATCACTACAGCTTTGTAATCTAACTTGATGTCCAGAACTGTGATGCCTTCAGTTTTGCTTTTCAAGTTTGCTTTGGCTATTTGGGATTTCATGTGTTCTATACAGATTTTAAGATAGTTTGTTCTAGCTCTGTGAAAAATGCTGTTGATATTTTGATAGGGATTGCGTTAAATGTGTAGACTGCTTTGAGTAGTCTATTATTAAATATTTTAACAATATTTGTTATTCTAATCCATGAGCATGGGATGTTTTTCCATTTCTTTGTTGTCATCTTCATTTTATTTCATAAGTGTTCTGTAGTTTTCAGAGTACAGCACTTTTACCTCTTTGGTTAGGTTTATTCCTAGATATCTATGGCTTTTGGTGCAATTGTATATGGGATTGATTCCTTGATTTCTCTTTCTGCTGCTTTTGCATTTGCTCAAATGCAAATGTGTTGCATTTCTGTACATTGATTTTGTATCCTGTGATTTTACTGAATTTGTGTATTAGTTCTAGCAATTTTTTGGTGGACACCATAGTTTATTTCTTGCTCATTCTGTGTATTCAGTGCTGGTTGGTGGGGGGTTCCTTAGTCATTGGGAATTCAGACTAACAAATGCTCTACTCTTTTGTCATTGTATTATTTGGAACACATGACTTTTGTTTTGTTTTTGTTTTTGTTTTATTAGAGGAGAGACTCCTGGAGTGTTTCATGTTAGGTTTTCTGTGCTCTGGCCCGGAAGTGACACACCTCCTTTCTATCTACAACTATCACATGACTGCCTAACAGCAAAAGGGCTGGAAAATGTGGGAAATAAGCTGGGTATTTAGTGAGTACCACTCTCTCTCTGCCATACTCTATCAGCCATTGTGGGCTTAGTGGTAGTCATGGCAGTGCTCACTTGGAGACTACAGAGTCCAGCAGGATATGGTGGTATCTAGTGGAATTAGAAGGGGTGCTCAGCAGGAGACTCCAGGGAATAGAGGGAAATGAGGACATTTAGTTTCTATCCAAGGCTTACACACTTATTACGAACTCTCTAATTGCTATATTGCCTCACATAAAAACTAAAATTATCAACCCTTTTGATTTGCATAGTATAAAAATGAGAGGAAGCTGGTACCAGACAATTTGTTTTCAAACCTGGACTGTGAAAGAAACCATAGGAATAGGAGCTCCTTGGTGATCCACTATGGTTCCAGAAGTACCTGTGCTTTAAACCCCTAGGATTTTTTCTCTCCCCAACTCCTCCCTTTTTTTTCCCTATGGCAAAAAATACACAACATAAAGCTGACCATCTTAGCTATTTTTAGGTTCATGTTAAATGACACTAAATACATTCATAATGTTGTGCAACCATAACCAGAATTAGGCCCTATAAACTCTTTCATTTTGTAAGACTTTTTAAAAAAAGATGTTATTTATTTATTCATGAGAAACACACACAGAGAGAGAGAGAGAGAGGCAGAGACATAGGCAGAAGTAGATGCAGCCTCCGTGCAGGGAGCCCGATGTGGGACTCGATCCTGGGACTCCAGGATCACGCCCTGAGCCAAAGGCAGATGCATAACCACTGGGGCACCCAGGCATCCCGTCTTGTAATGCTCTTGATATTTGAAAGTTTCAACATCCTGAAACAGCTTGAAACTCCATACCTATTAAACAGTACCTCTCCATCCCCTAGTCCCTGGCAATCACCATTCCATTTCCTGGCCTCTATAATTCTTACTGTGCTAAGTAGCTCATATAAATGGAATCATACAGTGTTTGTCTTTTTTTTTCATTCCTGGCTTATTTAACTTATTGTCATGTCTTCAAGGCTCTTCCAAAATTGTAGCAAATGTTAGAATTTTCTTCCTTTTAATGGCTGAACAATATTCCATTGTATGTGTATACTGTATTTTGCCTATCTATTCATCAATCAGTGGACACTTGGGTTGTTGTAATGTTCCAGTAATTGTGAATAATAGTGCTACAAACATGGGTATACAAATATCTCTGAGATTCTGCTTTCAAAACTCTGGGGTATATATGCATAAATGGAGTTGCTGGATCATATGGTAATTCTATTTTAAATTTTTTGAGGAATATCCATACCATTTTCCACAGAGGTCATACCATTTTATATTCCTATCAACAGCGCACAAGAATTCCAGTTTCTTCTTGTCCATGTCAATTCTTGTTGTTTAGTTTGTTTGATAGTAGCTCTCCCAGTGGATGTGAGGTGGTATTTCATTGTAGTTTTGATTTGCATTTTCCTAAAGATAAGTGATGTTGAGCATCTTTTCATGTGCTTAATTGGTCATTTAATAATTTCCTCTGGGGAAATTTCTATTCATTTTGAAATCAGACTGTTTTTGTGTTGTTGATTTTTGGAGTTTTCTATATACTCTGGTTATTGGTCCCTTATAAGATACGTTATTTGTAAATATTTTTTCCCATTCTGTGGGTTACTGATTTACTGTGTTGATATTGTCTACTGATGCACAAAATTTTTACACCTTCATGAATTCTAGTATGTCTATTTTCCTTTTTTGCTTGTGCCTTTTGTATTATATCCAAGAAATCATTGTCAAATCTGTTGTGACTTTTTAATAAAAGATTTAATTTATTTATTCATGAGAGACACAGAGAAAGAGGCAGAAACATAGGCAGAAGAAGAAGCAGGCTCCCCATGGGAGCTGGATGCAGGACTTGATCCCAGGACCCCAGGATCATGATCTGAGCCAAACGCAGATGCTCAGCCACTGAGCCATTCAGGTGCCCCGTGATGTTTTTGTCATATGTTTTCTTCTAAGATTTTTATAGTTTTAGCTCTTATATCCATTTTGAGTTAGTTTTATATATGGTATTAGGTAATTGTCCAATTTCATTCTTTCAGTGGTTATCTAGTTTTCTCAACATCATTGTTTTTTTGTTTTTGTTTTTTTAAAGATTTTATTCATCCACCCAGGAAAGTGAGAGAGAGAGAGAGAGAGAGAGAGAGAGAGAGGCTGAGACACAGGCAGAGGGAGAAGCAGGCTCCCCACGGGGAGCCTGATGCAGGACTAGATCCCAGGACCCCAGGATCATGCCCTAAGTCGGAGGCAGATGCTCAACCGCTAAGTTACCCAGGTGTCCCCCAACATCATTGTTGAAAAGACTGTCCTTCCCCAAAGAATGGTACTGGTATCCTTGTCAAAAATCATCAGATCATACATGCAGGGAGTTATTTCTGGGGTTTCTTTTCTATCTATTTGTCTATATGTCTGTTTTTTGTGCCACTGTTTTGATTACTGTAGCTTTGTAGTAAATTTTGAAATCAGGGCATGTGAGCTCTCTAGTTTTGTTCTTATTTTTCAAGATTATTTTGACTATTTAGGGTCTCTTGAGATTCCATGTGAATTTTAGCATGAGTTTTTCTATTTGTGCAAAGAAAGTCTTCGGGATTTTTGATAGGAATTACATTGGATCTGTAGATTGCTTTGAGTAGTATTGACATATGAACAATGTTAAGTCTTCTACTCCATAAGGAGAGGATTTGTTTCCATTTATTTATGTCTTCTCTAATTTCTTTCAGCAATATTTTGTAGTTTTCATTGTACAATTCTTATACCTTTTTAGTTAAGGCAGTTTCTAAATATTTTATTCTTTTTGATGTTATTGTAAATGGAATTATTTGTAATTTCCTTTCTAGATTGTCTATTCTTCATGTATAGAAATGCAACTGATTTTGCGTGTTGACCTTCTTTCTGCTACTTTACTGAATTTATTAGGTTTAATAGTTTTTTTGGTGGAGTTATTAAAGTTTTATACATATAAGATAATATTATCTGCAAACAAATAATTTTATGTCTTTTTTTCTGATTCGGATGCCTTTTATTTCTTTTTCTTGCCTAATAGCTCCGCCTAGAACTTCCAATACTATGTTGAATTAGAAGTGATGAAGATGGACATCTTTGCCTTATTTTTGATGTCAGAAATGTTTTCAGTCTTTCACCGCTGAGTATGATGTTTGCTGTGGATTTTTCATTTATCACTTGTATTATGTTGTTTTTCCTTCAACTCATGTTTTGTTGATTTTTTTCATTGAATGGGTGTTGAATTTTGTCAAATGTGTTTTTCTGCATCTTAAAATTAAGATGATCATGTGATTTTTCCCCTCTTCATTCCTCAGCATTTTCCTCTGCATATTGATGTAGTATATTACATTGATGTGTGTTGAAGCATCCTTGCATTTCAGCAATAAATCCCACACAGCCATGCTGTTTAATCCTTTTAATATGCTGCTGATTTTGGTTTGCTAGTATTTTACGGAAGAGTTTTGTTATCAGTGTTGATAAAGGATATTGGTCTGTTGGTTTCTTGTAGTGTCTTTGTCTGGCTTTGGTATCAGGGTAATGCTGGCTTCATAGTATAAATTAGAAGCTATTCTCTCATCTTTCTATTTTGAAAAAGTTGAGAGGGTTTGGTGTTAGTTCTTCTTTAAATGTTTAGTAGAATTTGGCATGCTTGGTTGACTCGGTAGAGCATGTGACTCTCAGTCTCAGGGTCATGAATTTAAGCCCCATGTTAAAAAAAAAAGTGTTTGGTAGAATTCATCAATGAAGACCAGAGCTTCTTTGTTTCAGGGCTTTTCCTCTTTGGGAGATTTTTGATTACTTATCCAAAGTCCAAAGTCCTTATTTGGTATAAGTCTATTTATATTTTCTATGTCTTCATGATTTAGTCTTTTAAAGAAAGTTTTATTTATTTAAGTAATCTCCACACCCAAGGTGGGGCTTGAACTTAAAACCCCAAAATCAAGAGTTGCACACTACTCTGACAGAGCCAGCCAGAAACAGAAATAGGTTTTCTGTTTCTAGGAATTTATCCGTGTTATCTGGGAAATCCAGTTTGTTGGAGTACCCATGTTCATTGTATTCTCTTATAATCCCTTTTATTTCTGTGGAATCAGGAGTAATGTCACCACTTTCATTTCTGATTTTAGTAATTTCAGTCTTCTTTTTTCTTAGTCTATGTAGATAAGAGTCTGTCAATTATGTTGATCTTTTCAAAGAACCAACTTGTGGTTTCATTGCTTCTCTCTCTTTTTTTTTTTCTATTCTCTATTTCATTATCTCTGCTTTAATCTTTATTATTTCCTTCCTTTTGTGAGCTCCCTCTAGGTTTAGTTTGTTCTTCTTTTTCTAGTTCTTTAGGTTGTAGTTTGGTTGTTGATTTGAAACCTTTATTTCTTTAATATAAGTAGTTAATGTTTAAAATTTCTCCTTTAGTACTACTTGCACTGTGTCACATGTTCTGGCATGTTGTATTTTCATTTTCATTCATCTCTAGTATTTTATAATTTCCCTTACAATTTTTCTTTGATTCCTTGGTTACTTAAGGGTGTGCTGTTTAATTTCCACAGATTTGTGAATTTTCCAGTTTGCTTCTGTTATTGATTTCTAACTTCAGCCTATTGTGGTCAGAAAAAAATGCCTTTTTTTAAAAAAAGGGTATGATTCCATTTATATGAAGTACTTAGAGTAAGTAGTCAAAACCATAGAGAAAACAGAATTAAGTTTGTCAGGGGCTGAGGGATAGGTAGAATGGGGGAAGTTATTGTTTAATAGATAGTTTCAGTTTTGCAAGATGAGAAAAGTTCTATAGGTGAAAGGTTGTGACAGTTGTACAACAATATGAATATACTTAATGCTGTGGAACTGTACATTTTAAAATAGTTAAAATAGTAAATTTTATGTTATGCTTATTTTACCACAATAAAAAATAATTGGAAAAGATTCTTAATACTTCAAAGCCTATTTTTACTTAACTTTTAATCTTGATAGAATCACAAAAATTTTAGTCGAGAGAAGATAATAAGAAATGCAAAAACAAAGATATCTCCCTACTCATTTAAGACTGATATAACTTTTGGAGCAAAATAATGAGTTTATATGTGAAAATTTGAAATATAAATAATTCCCAAATCAATACTTTGTCACATCATATTTAGAAGTAGAACTGTAAGCTCAGTTTGATATAAATATACTCTGTATTTAGATTTTTTAAAAGTCCAGAATATTGATTTACAGCACAAATTTTCTAACTAAAATACTAGAAAAACTAGCCTTATTATGACTTTATGCAGTGACAATTCTTTTTTCTCGTTAATTAAAAAATCGTTTTGGGATCCCTGGGTGGCACAGTGGTTGAGCCACTCTCTCTCTCTTTCTCATGAATAAATAAATAAATCTTTTTTAAAAAAAGTTCTTGTACAGCAATGGAAACCATCAACAAAATGAAAAGGTGACCTGCTGAATGGAAAAGACATTTGCAAATGATACACCCCCAATAAGGGGTTAATATCTAAAATATATAAAGAACTTATACAACTGAACACCAAAACCCAGATAATCTAATTTAAAAATGGACAGAGGACCTGAATAGACATTTTTCGGAAGAAGACATACAGATGGCCAAGAGACACATGAAAAGAAGCTCAACATCACTAATCATCAGGGAAATGGAAATTTAAACCACGAGATTTCATCTTATACCTGTCAAAATGGCTAAACTTTAAAAAAACAACAGAATAAGAAATTTGTGTTGACAAGGATGTGGAGAAAACAAAACTCTCATGCACTGTTGGTGGTAATGAAAACTGGTGCAGCCACTGTGGAAAACAAAATGGAAGTCCTCAAAAATTAAAAATAAAATATGAGCGGTACCTGGGTGGTTCAGTTGGTTAAGCCTCTGTCTCTTGATCTCAGCGCAGATCTCAACTCACAATTGTGAGTTCAAGCCCCGCATTGGGCTCCACACCGATTTAAAAAGATATATAAACCCCTATGTTTATTACAGCATTATTTACAATAGCCAAGACATGGAAACAACACAAGTGTCCATTCATAAATGAATCAATAAAGATGTGGGGTGTGTACACACACATGTATGCACACACACAATGGAATATTACTCAGCCATAAAAAAGAATGAGATCTTGTCATTTGTAACAATATGGATGGGTCTAGAAGGTATAATCCTAAGTGAGTAAGTCAGACAGGGAATGACAAATACCATATGATTTCACTCGTATGTGGAATTTAAGAAACAGAACAAATGAACAAAGAAAAAAAGGGAGAAACAGACAAATAAAAAACAGACTATTAAATACAGAGAACATACTGGTGGTTGCCAGGATAGAGGTCTATGGCGGGATGGGTGAGATAAAAAAAGGCAATCAAGAGTACACTTGTCTTGATGAGCACAGAGAAACGTAAAGAATTATTGAACCATAATATTGTATACCTGAAAGTAATATCACACTGTTAACTATACTTCAATTAAAATGATTTTTAAATTTTTTAAAGATTTTATTTATTTATTCATGAGAGATACACACACACACACACAGAGAGAGAGAGAGAGAAGCAGAGACACAGGCAGAGGGAGAAGCAGGCTCCATGCAGGGAGCTCGCCCTGGGCTGAAGGCAGGCGCTAAACTGCTGAGCCACCCAGAGATCCCCACAAAACCTTTTTATTTTGGTGTAGTCCCAGTAGTTTAATTTTGCTTTTGTTTTCCCTACCTGAGGAGACATGGCTACAAAAATGTTTCTATCACCATTGTCACCATTGTCAACAATTATTACCTATGTTTTCTTCCAGGATTTTTATGGTTTCAAGCCATATTTAGATCTTTATTTTATTTTTAGGGATGATGTGAGAAAGTGGTCCAGTTTTATTCTTTTGCATGTAAATGTCCAGTTTTCTTTTTTTCTTTTTATTTTTCTTTTTTATTTTATTATTATTTTTTGATGTCCAGTTTTCTTAACACCATTTGTTGAAGAGACTGTTTTTCCCCCCTTGTATATTCTTCCCTCCTTTGTCATAGGTTAATTTACTATAAAAGCGTGGGTTTATTTCCAGGGACTCTATTTCGTTTCATTGATTTATGTGTCTGTTTTTGTGCCAATGCTGTACTATTTTGATTACTCCAGTTTTGTAGTATAACTTGAAATCTACGATTGTGATACTTCCAGCTTTGTTCTTTTTTCTCAAGGTTGCTTTAGCTTTTTTTTTTTTTTTTTTTTGTGGTTCCATTTTTAGGATTGTTTGTTCTAGCTCTGTGAAAAATGCTGTTGGTATTTTGATAGGGATTGAGTTAAATCTTTAGTTTGCTTTGGGTAGTGTGGACATATTAACAATGTTGGTTTTCCCAATTGATGAGCAAAGAATGTCTTTCCATTTGTTTGTGTCGTCTTCAGTTTCTCTCATTATTGTTTTATAGTAATCAGAGCACAAATCTTTTGTTCCTTGGTTCACTTGATTACTAGATATTTTGTTCTTTTTCATACAACTGTAAATTAGATTGCTTTCTTAATTTATCTTTCTGCTATTTCATTACTAGTATATAGAAATTCAACAGACTTCTGTATATTAATTTTGTATCTTAAACTTTATTAAATTATTAGTCCTAATAATCCTTTGGTGGTGTAGTTTTTAGGTTTTAGGGTTTTCTGTATGTAGTATCTTGTCATCTGCAAATAATGAAAATTTTACTTCTTCCTTACCAGTTTGGATACTTTATATTTCTTTTTCTTGTCTGATTGCTATGGCTAGGATCCAGTACTATTCTGAATAAAAGTAGTGAGAATAGACAACCTTGCCTTGTTCCTGATATTAGAGGAAAAATGCTCAGTTTTTTTTACCATTGACTATGATGTTAGCTGTGGGTTTTCTGCTATGGTCTTTATTATGTTGAGATTTGTTCCCTCTAAACCTACTTTGTTGAGAGTTTTTATCATGAATGTTACACTTTGTCAGATGATTTTTCTGAATTTATTGCCATGATCCTATGGTTTTTATTCTTTTTCTTGTTGATGTGATGTAGCCTATTGATTGATTTGGAAATATTGAACTACCCTTGCATCCCTGGAATAAATCCCACTTGATTGATGAATGGTTTTTTAAAATATGTTGTTGGATTTGATTTGCTAATACTTTGTTGAGGATTTCTTCATCCATTTTCATCAGAGATATTAGTCTTTTTTTGTAGTGTCTTTGGTTGTGGTATCAGCATAATGTTATCCTTGTAGAATGAATTTGGAAGCTTTCCTTCCTCTTCTGTTTTTTTTTTGAATAGTTAAAAAAGAATAGATATTAGCTCTTCCTTAAATGTTTGGTACAGGGGCACCTGGGTGACTCAGTCTGTTAAGTGTCTGACTCTTGATTTCAGCTCAGGTCATGATATCAGGGTTGTGAAACTGAGCCCCACATCAGGCTTTGTGCTGAGTGTGGAGCCTGCTTAAGATGCTCTCTCCTTTTGCCCCTCTTCCTGCTCTCTCTGTCTCTGAAAAATAAATAGTTAGTAGAATTCACCTGTGAAGCCATCTGGTCCTGGACTTTTGTTTTGTTGGGATTTTTCTGTTTAGTGATTTGGTAGTTTTTGTAAAATTTTTTATTACTAATTGTCAGTAATTGGTCTGTTCAAATTTTCTATTTCTTTTTGGTTTGATTTGGAGGTTATATGATTCTAGGGATTTATCTGTTTCTTATAGTTTGTCCACTTTGTTGGCATATAAGCTTTCATAGTATTTTTTATAATCCTTCGCATTTCTGTGATGTCAGTTATTTCTCTTCTTTCCTTTCTGATTTATTTATTTGAATCTTCTCATTTTTCTTCTTGATAATTTGGCTAAAGATTTATCAGTTTTATCTTGTCAAAGAATCATATCCTGGTTTCATTGATATCTTCTGTTGTTTTTATTCTCTTAATTTATTTCTGCTCTGATCTTTATTATATCCTTCCTTCTACTGGTAGAATCCTTCTATTATACTTCTATTATACTTCTACTGATAGAATCCTTCCTATTATATCCTTCCTTTCTTTGTTCTTTTTTTCTAGGTCTTTTATGTGAAGATTAGGTTGTTTATTTGAGATTTTTCTTGCTTCTTTTATTATATTGTTATAATCCTCCCTTACAATAGCTTTTGCTTATCTCAAAGATTTTGGACCATTCTGTTTCATTTTCATTTATCTTCATATTTTCTTTTACTTCCTCTTTGATTTCTTGGTTGACCCCTTCATTGCTTAGTACCATGTTATTTAGCCTCCCTGTATTTGTGTTCTTTCTGGGTTTTTTTTTTATTGATTTCTAGTTTCATATTGTTGTGGTCAGAAAAGATGCTGATACGATTTCAATCTTTTTTGAATTTATTGAGAATTGTTTTTTGGCCTAACATGGGATCTATTCTGGAGAATGTTCCCTGTGCACTTGAAAAGAATGTGTATTTTGCTATTTTGGGATGGAATGTTCTGAATATATCTGTTAGGTCCATCTGGTTCAATGTGTCATTCAGAAGCACTATTTCTTTGTTGATTTTCTGCCTGGATTATCTATCCATTGATGTAAGTGGGGTGTTAAAGTCCTCTACTATTATTGTTTTACTGTCAATTTCTTCCTTTATGTCTGCTAATAGTTGCTTTATGTATTTAGGAGATCCCAGGTTGGGTGCATGAATATTTAGAATTTGTTATATTCTATTGTTGATTGTGTCCTTTATCATTTTGTACTTTCTTTCTCTCTTGTTGCCATCTTTGTTTTAAGGTCTGTTTTGTCTGATATAAATACTGCTACCACAGCTTTCTTTTTACTTCCATTTACAAGGTACAAGTTTTTCCATCTCTTCACTTTCAATCCATATGTGTCTTTATGTCTGAAGTGGATCTCTATGAGCAGCAGATAGTTGGGTCCTGCTTTTTAATTCATTCGGTTACTTTATGTTTTTTGATTGGGGCATTTATTTCATTTACATTCAAAGTAATTATTGACAGGTATGTATTATTGCCATTTTGTTACTTGTTTTATGGTTGTTCTTCTCTGTTTTTTTCCTCTTCTTTTGTTCTCTTCCTTTGTGGTTTCATGGCTTTATTTATTTATTTATATGCTTGATTCTTTTTATTTATTTATTTTTTTGTGTATCTATTACAGGTTTTTGGTTTATGGTTACTATTAGGTTTTTATATATCATGCATATAGAAGTCTATATTAAGTTGATGGTCACTTAAGTTTAAATCCATTCTAAAAGCCTTAAATTTTAATATCCCTCACATTTTATGTATATGATGTTACACTTTATATCTTTTTATTATGTGAATCCCTTGACTGATTTGTATAGATATAATTGATTTTACTACTTTGTGTTTTAAGCTTTGTACTACTTATTTGAGGATGTCTTAATTTCTCCTTCACTTTTGAAGGACAGTTTTGCTGGACATAGGATTCTTGGTTGACTTTTTTTTTTTCTTTTTTGGCTCCTTCTGGCCTCCAAGGTTCCTGAGAGACATCAGATGATAATCATTATTAAGGATCCCTTGTATGTGATATGTCACTTCTTTTGCTGATTTCAAGATTCTCTTTGTCATTGTATTTTGTAAGTTTTATTATAAAGTGTCTTCTTGTGTGTCTCTGAGTTCATCCTCCTTGGGTTTGTTGCACTTTGATTTTTATATTCATGTCTTTCATCAAATTTGGGAAATTTTCAGCCATTATTTCATCATATATTCTCTCTGTTTCTTTCTCTCTCTCTTCTTCTTCTGGAGTTCCCACAATGCATATGCTGATTCATTTGATGGTGTCCTACAGGTTCCTTAAGCTCTGTTTATTTTTCTTTAATCCTTTTTCATTTTGTTCCTCAGACTCAATGATTTCCACTGTCCTATCTTCAGCTGCACTGATTCTTTATTCTGGATGCTCAAAGCTGCTTTAAATTCCTCTGGTGAATTTCTAATTTTAGTTATGCTTTTTAGCTTCAGAATTACTTTTTAGCTTCTTTTTAGTCTTTCTATCTCTTTATTGATATTTCTATTTTGCCCACGCACCATCTTTTTTTTACTTCCTCCACATTATCCTTTAGTTCTTTGAGCTTCTTTAAGACAGTTGTTTTAGAGTCTTTATCTAATAAATTTGCCAAAATGTTTTTCAGGGATACTTTCTGTTGATTAATTTTTTCTTTGAGTGGGCTATTCTTTTTTTTAATTTTTTTAATTTTTAATTTATTATTATTATTTTCTTGTATGTTTTTTATTTGAGTTCGATTTGCCAACATATAGCATAACACCCGGTGCTCATCCTGTCAAGTGTGAATAGGCTATTCTTTTCTATATCTTTGTATGTCTTGTAATTTTGTTGTTGAAAACTGGACATTTGAATCTTATCATGTTAACTCTGGAGATCATATTCTCTTCCTTTCATAAGGTTTGCAGTTTTTTATTTTTGGTTTTGTTCATTGCCTTTTTAAAAAGATTTTATTTATTTATTCATGAGACACACACAGAGAGAAGCAGAGACACAGGCAGAGGGAAAAGCAGGCTCCATGCAGGGAGCCCGACGTGGGGACTCGATCCTGGGTCTCCAGGATCACACCCTGGGCTGAAGGCAGTGCTAAACTGCTGAGCCACCCAGGCTGCCTGCCCTTTTTTCTTTCTTTCTTTCTTTCTTTCTTTCTTTCTTTCTTTCTTTTTTTAAAGCCTTACACTATTTCTGTGCCAAGGATAATTCTGAGGTGTAAACTTAGGGTCATCTCAGGTCTTTCCTGAGCCTGCACCTTTCCCTGGGTGTGCATGGTCACTTTGTAATTTTCTCTGTATATTCAGTTGCTTTTGAATATTCTAGTCCTTAATGTCTGTCTCCTGAATGGTGAAAAAGAGAAAAAGGAAGAGGGAGATAAAGCATCAACCTTTTAAATCTCCTAGAAATCATTTCAGCTAGAGGGGAGGGGTTTGCTACATAAGGATAGCTACCCATATCATTTTTTTTTTTTTGCTACCCATATCTTCATCTACATCTCAGTGATTAGAAGGAGCAACCAGTGGTGAGAGCACAGATTCCTGATATTAGGAGGACAGAGTCCTTATTGCCCATCCTGGCTTCTGTAAGCTGTATGCAGATTTCTCCAGAAACACATGCATGACTGTTGCTGTGGAGCTAGGAGTAGGGAATGGATAGTGCAACTAACTGTGACCAGCTAAAGGTGACCAGAATTCACCATAATTTACTATCCAAGCCTTCTGCTGTAAGTTGTAAGCCTTCAATAGACTCCAAAGTTCCAAAATATTTATATCAGACAGATTCTGCTAATGCAATTATTGTCTAGGACAAGAGACAGATTCCTGGTACTTCCCACTCCACCACCTCCTCAAAATCCTCTTCCAAGTCCCAGGATTTTACATTTGGAAGTCATATGTTGTATTGTTAAGTGGGAAAAACAAGCAAGTTAGAAAATTATATGTGCAGTATGAACACATCTAGGTCAAACAACTACAGTGCGAACTAAACACACAAAAAAGGGGAAGAAAATAAATGTAAATGTGGTAGTCATCTTTGGTTTAAAAAGAAGTTTCTTTTTCTTCTACTTTTCTGAATTTTCCATATTGAAAAATAAAACAGAATAAATTTACATACTAAACATAGTACATGTATACTATGCCATAAAACTGTTCCTGGGGCACGTGGTTCATCTAAAACATGTGCATAGGCTTCCCATGGTGAGAAAGCTACATTGTCATTAACTCTGGCTGGCACAGAGTAGGTGCTCAATAAATATTTGTTGAATGAATGAATGATTACATGTGTGTGTATGTGTGGGTATGACTTGGCTCACAAATAACCAAAAGCCTAGTATAGGTGAGGAGTTTTTAATGGAGTGTTACTGAAAATAAAAAGCCTAGATTCTCCACTCTTGGCCCAGCATCAGTTGTTACTGGCCTCAGTGCATCTTTACAGGAGGAAGGTCTACACTGGGGAGAAATGGTTACTGCTTTCAGTAAGCAGCAAGAACCCTGTGTACTGTTACTTTATCCTCCTGATACCCAGGAATAGCCTTGGCTAGTGAAGTTCCTGTCATTATGGATCTTCCAGGATGGGAACTGTGGAAAAAATTGCCAGACATATTTACTTTCTGAAAATCTCACCAGACAAGTTAAATGATTGAAAAAGGTCATATGGCAATATCTTGGCTGGGCCAAAAAAATAATCCAGCATCTTACATTCCTTTTAAGAGAGATTAGTAATTTTAGTTTGCTCTTTCACTTTGTTTTTTGGAGGATGGAAGAGGGAAATGGTTTAAAGAGGAGAAAAAGAGTCATGGCCATTTGTCCACTTCATTTTGAAAGTCTGAAAAACTGAGGTGGTAAAATGTTAAAAGAGAAGCAGCTGAATTATCTCTGTTGTGAGACTTAACTGGTACATATAGTGGCAATGGGAAACAGAAATCAAGAGAAATTACTGGGCCTCAGGGAATGCAATTTTTCAATATTGTTAAGGTATTGGATTTTCTGAGTTACTGTAGTTATTTGGTGCTATGACTTTAAAAGGCTTTTGTGAGTTTTGGAGAAAAGCCTATTTTATAAAGCTTTGATCATTTCTCATCCCACTTAGTGTCTTTTCTGATGACCAGGCTAACATCCTTTTATGTATTTATGTATTTATTATTTTTTTGCTAACATCCTTTTAAAAGAGTTAAAGGAAAAATATTGAAAACACATTCTTAATTAAGGCTTCTGTCTCAATCATACCAACATCTGGATCCTCTAGTGGTGTAAAATATGGTTAAAAAATATTCACAAGCATTGTATTTAGTGTTTAGATTACACATTCATTGTGAGTAGGGATCTTGTCTATCTAGTTCCCTGTGTCCCAATACCTGTAACACTGCCCAGCACACAGGGAATTCCTAGTGTTTGTTTACTGAATGTCATTTGTTTTCTGCCATATTTGTGGTTCTGAGCATTCAAGAGTACTCAAATCCCCCCATAAGGTAAACAGATGGCGGCCTTGCTTCTAGGTAGTATGCTTTATTCTGATGGGACATGATAAAGATGGAGTCTGGGTGGGTTAGGTCAGTAGGAAGAGAGCATGGAGGAGGCTATCACCTTTGTCTGAGGAAGTCTAAAAAGTGGCATTTGGGGTGGATATCGAGGTGGAAATGGTTGTCACTTATACCTATGGTAGTGAAGTATCAGAAATTTCCATTCCAATGGCAACGTTAAGTGAGAAACCAACACAGCCAGTTAGGTATGGAAGATGACAACTGGAAATCAGAAACGTGGTGGTTCTGATGAATTTCAATGATTGTTTTTAGTGGAAAAGCCCTGTGTGTTCTGGATGCCAATGTAGGGACATTTTACTGGCACTATGTGGCTTCTGTGCCCAGGCTAGCCAGAATGGGCATCTGTGTTACTATTCTGGAAGGAGGCCTGTCTCCTGTCCTCTCCATTTTCAGACTTCCCAGGCATATAGCACTTAACAGATGGGAAAAGAAATACTCTTCTACCTTGAGAAGACTGCAACTCCACTAGGAAATTCTATTTCTCATCCAAGCTTGAGATGCATGCCTTTTAGGATTACCTGAACACTAGCCTTTCGAAGGAGTTCATCTTCCTTGTGACCTTAATAATAGGGACTTTTAGACATTTTGTTTAGAAGAAAGACAAAGAAGTGTTCCCCTACAATGAAGTCTTAATCCTTAGCCCTATTCCTTGCACTGACTTCTGGTAATTCCTGTTGAACAACATATGCCTGGGACAAAGAACTCCAAGAAATAAAAAGCACCCTAAAAGATTGCCAGAACTAATGTGTAGGATCCAAGAGCTCTGTACTGGTCAGAACAGGTGACTGGTGCCTGGAGCCTTATGTATCTTCATACCACCTGGAAGCAGAGCTATAGACAGGGTACTATTCTTATGTATTCATAATCAGTGAGCTAGTGCTCCCACACATATGGGCCTAAGTGAGACTCTAGGTAGTCTCCCATTTGAGGGTTGACCTGTCCCTTAATTCTATCAATAACTCCTAACAGTATGATTGTTTGAAATTGTTTACCATGGGTACACTGGGAACAAAGCTAGCAAGGTCACTGAACCCTAACTTCAAGTGGACTTTTATTCCAGTTGGTCTCTTGGCCCAGTTGTCACTTTGGAAATGTTGGCTAAGATGATTGTATCTGCATCACCTGGGAAGATTTTAATAATGACAGGTTTCTGGGTCGTTCCTTGGAGGTTATACTGTATGAGAAGGTGGAAGTTCTGGAATGTATCTTTTTGAAAAAATTCTGATGTGAAACCAGTGTGGAACCAATGGTCTGTGCTCCTCTTTGAGTCCTTGGATATTTGCCTGGGGAAAGCTGTAGTCAGGTGCTCTCAGCTTTGTTGCTGAGGCACTAGGAACCTCAAAACCCTCCAAATGCTTTGACAAGAACTTTTACATGGGTCATGGTCATCCTTAAGTAATCTCCATGTTTTCTTTCCCCTGGATGCTATCCTTATCTTGTTTAGCCCTTCATAGGCAGCTCCAGGGTGAAGCTTTCTCAGTCCCTCAGCTGCTCTCAAGAAGATAAATCAGTTCTACAAGAGAAAGACAGTTTTTGATTCCTTTATTTCTATCACCAAAACCTATGCCTCCACAACCATGTCCTCTGTTGTACTTCCTTTTCATAACCTTGAGGCATGCTAGTGCTTCCCTTTGAGGTGCAAAGAGTTAGAAATGTGATTCTAAAATTTTAAAATCCTGGCTTTCAAGCACTTTAATTTGTGGTCTATAGTAAGAAATTCATTTTATATCATGATTCATTACAAACATACATACCTAAAAAAAGTTATGTGTAAGGCTATTTAACTCTTACTATATGCATATACTCCATTATGTGTATTCTTCTCTTTCATTAAAATAAAGTACACTGGCTTAGACTTGCAAAGTTATTTTTAAAGAAAAAAAAGAAAACAAAACTACTATAAGGATTTCCAGATTGACCTATGCCTGAAATAAAGGTGTAGACAGTATGAACAATACAAAATTCAAACTTTTGACAGATTGCCAGCCCAGTTATCTGCTCTTAAAGACATAGGACAATTATGCTGATTAAGTATGTATTTGTTACAGCATATAGGCAGTGCCTCATGCAGCATGCTAGCTGCTGGCTGGCGTGCTAGCCTTAGCTGGGATCTATGGCCAAATATTCTTTGTGGGTTCTGCTGTTGTAAAGACTATAAAGGAAGAAGGACATGCCAGACTGCAGAGCATGCACCATCAAAGGCACTTAATTTTTAACAAGAAGAAGATTGTTAAGAATCTTAACAAAGAAACCTTTGTTAAGGATCCATATTGATTTCAAAGACTATTCCAATGAACAATTCTGAAATAATAGATTCCTTTTAAAAATGGCCTGAATGTAAGTAGAAGTAAAGGCCAATAGTTAAGATCCCAGGTTTAGGAGTCAGGCAAACTTTGATTTGGTTCCTTGCTCTGCCACTTAGCTTTGTGTTATTGGGCATGTTACTTAACCTCTCTGAGTTTCAGTTGCCTCATCAGGAAAATGAGGAGAAAAGTAGAATCTATTTACTAATAGGGATATTATTGCATTAAATGAAAGAACATAAAATGTTCAGCAGAATCATTACACAGCAATGATCATAGCCTAATGGTGTTATTTGTATCACACCAAATGCCAGATGTAGATTCAGATAGTGGATAGTGGATTTGTTTTTACCTCCATTAGAATGTGTTGACCTCAGCTTGAGAATGTGTGTACAGGGACCTTATTTAAGCTATCTGTATTATGCCACAATATTCTTCAGCAATTCGTTTGGTAGGATAGAGTAGCCAGCAAGATTTGGCCAGGCTTCCCCATGCTCGTCTGTCAATCCTGTGTTCAAAGATAGGGGGCAGTCCTGTTGCATCCCTAGCGAAGCTTCTCCATCCATTTGTAGATTTTTTTTTTTTTTTTTTAAAGTAGGCTTCTTGCCCAGTGTGGTACCTAGTACAGGGCTCAAATTCAAAACCCTGAGATCAAGACCTAAGCTAAGATCAAGAGTTGGATGCTTAATTGACTGAGCCATCCAGGTACCCAAATATCACAGTCACCTATTTATATCATAGGAGTTAAACTTTGCTATCCATTTGGTGCAGGTAAATCAAGTTGGATGGAAATGGGGTATAAGTAACATAAGGGTTTGAGAGTAGATCGGCTACTTCAGTGTCTCCACATTAATCAACCAATGAGAACATTTTCTCCCCAGGAATTTGACAAGAATTCTACTCAACAAACATTTAGGGGGCATCAGTAATTATTATAGTAATAATGTTAGCTAACATACATTTGAAAAAAAGATTTCATTTATTTATTCATGAGAGACACAGAGAAAGAGGCAGAAATACAGGCAGAGGGAGAAGTCTTGATCCTAGGACCCCAGGATCATGACTTGAGCTAAAGGCAGATGCTCAACCACTGAGCCAGTCAGGTGCCCTGCTAACACACCTTCAGCACATACTATGTGTTCTAGAAACCTTTACATTATCATTAAATTATCATAGCAACCCATGGGGTAGGTACTCTTATCACATCTACTTTGAAGATGAGGAAGCTAAGGCATGGAGAGGCAAAGTAATTTCTCCAAGGTCACACAGCAAGTAAATGAAAGCATAGAGCCATATTCTGGGAGATCATAGAGGAACAGCATTTTAAACCAACTCTTTGGTCTGGTTTGGGTTTTTGGCTTTTTCTTGTGAATGTTCTGGTGAATGGTTGGTGGAAGCAAGCAGCTCATAAGAACTCAGCAGAATCATTTAAAAAAAAGGGAAGTAGTGATGCTTTGACCTTTACCCTTGTGAGACAATCACATAGCTTAGTCTGTGCATACCAGACTAACAAGTAGATGTACCTAATAAACAGCACCCTCTGAGTTAGCTTTTGCCAGGCAGGAAGAAGTGTTAGAGAGAAGGTGGTATCGTGCAAGGTTAGCAGGCTATGAGGACCCTTGGGGAATCCTGTAGGTATTTGCTGGGTAATTGTAGAGTGGAATGACTCATAGAAATGTCATGAATAAGGGCGTATCCTCTTATGGCTTCTCCATTCCTTATACTTTTCTTTTTATTGCTGGTCAACCTGTGTTATTTAGTACCACATAAGGCTCAGGCTTCTCTAGAAAGAATCCAAGTACCTTGCTTTCTGCACTGCATCTAGAAGTTTCCCTTTTCCAGGCATTGTGATCAAGAAACCTCTGCATACAAGATAAAATACAGTGACTTGATTTGTAAAATTGACTCCTATTGCTTTATTCCTCAAGTTTACAGTGCATCACCCTTAAAGCAAAGAAAGTCTAAACAAATTTATTTTCTCAAGCTTGGATTTGAAGAATTAGCCTTCAGAAGAGAAA
This sequence comes from Canis aureus, assembly GCF_053574225.1. Taxonomy (NCBI): domain Eukaryota; kingdom Metazoa; phylum Chordata; class Mammalia; order Carnivora; family Canidae; genus Canis; species Canis aureus. The sequence continues at coordinate 58,000,728 of NC_135616.1, forward strand.
TACACAGGGAAGTGCTTGTAGCTAGGGGCCCTTCTCTACCTTTCACTGGCCACAGGATAGGGTTTCCAGCTGACTGACAACCTTTGAGGCCTAATGTGGAACACTGCTGCTCACTTACTCTTGCTGGAGAGAAGCCAGCTGGTGGGAGGAAGGGTGTGTGTGGAGGGAGTAGCCTTCCCCCCTGACAGTCCTCCTACTCCCACTACCTCTCTCTACCATGCCCGTAACTGGGCCTCCTCAGTTCCCAGCTTGGCTTGGCAGTACTGCTCTGGGCACTAGTCTCCAAGAAGTCTCTCTGCCTCCCCAGCAACTGGGGCACCTGAAAGGGCAGTGCTGGATAACTCTCAGTAACACAGACCAGCCCAGGGAGAAGGCTGCTCCATGGTTTTTGGGCGGGCAGACCTGGAATGAGTTGGCAGGCTTTATTCCAGTCTTGAGGGACAGGTACCCACATCAGGAAACCACCATCCTAACTGGCCCCTTTCTTGGCAGTCTGAACTGAGAGGCTAAGAAGGGAAAAGGAGAATGTAGAATTCCACCCCACCTTAAGGGCAGCCATGTGGTTGCTGGGGAGTGGAGGTGGGCAGGCCTGAAGGGCCAGGTGGAGAAGGAGACAGGCACGAGTCATTGTGTGGCACACGAGCTGTCTGCTGGGCAAGGTCTATCCTCATAGCTCATCCTGTACCTCCTTCTACATTCAGGAGGGGCACCCACATGTGACAGAGAATGGATGAAGGAAAATATTTTCTTTCTCCAGCAGTAATTTCCTTCCATGACACTGGTTAGGACCTCCTCCTCCTCTCTCTCTCTACCCCTCCCTCTGGCTCTCGCCAGGAAGGAAAATCCTACGTACACACCTGGAATCATAGGCCAGACGAAAACACTAAAGCCAGTCACCCGACTATGCACACATTCTCCAGCTCCCCAGGGAAGCCACACTAAATGTCCCTCCTGGACATACCTGTGATTGCGTGTGGGAGAGCACTCTTCCTTGTTCTCCACCTGCACCTACACCCCACAGTGCCTTCTTCATGTTATCTCCCTCTGCCCCTTGGCCCACCCACCACCACTCATCCTGTTAGTGCAGCAGGATTGTGAAAGGGTAAAGGCTTTCTGAAAATAAGTCTGAGCCCAAGTGACGAAGGGGGAAGAGAAGCTTTCTGAATATTGGATTAAGACTGGCTCCAAGAATATTGATATTCCCATAAGAAAGCCGTTAGCTTGCCCACTACTTTAGATCCCCATGAATATTTCATTGGTTGATTTAAGCTCTGAGATTTTAAAACACACAGACACAGACACAGACAAAGCACCTTTTCAGCAATAGGGCCATCATGTCATCCTCCCACACCTGGGGCTCAGACACAGCTAAGGGACAGGGTCACATGACAGCTTTGGGACATCTGTCCAGTCATCTGTCCACCTAACAGGCATCTATCTAAATTTATAACTAACCAGGGATATCTCCTACTGTGGTCAAGGCAAGGTTTCCAGAAGACAAACAATGGTTTAACACACATTTGTGACTTGCTGAGGAAGTTGACTTCCTCTGCTACATATTGCTGAGGGAGACCAGTTGTCAAATTAGAGGATTATCTGCAGCTGAGTTAATGATGGGAGCTAATCAGTTATAGCATCTGGGGGTAAAGGAAAAATTGAGGCTGTGATTTATATTGCTCTGACCCTGGACAAGAACGAATATTCATAAAATGATAGATTTCTTTTTTTTTAAAGGATGGATTTCTGCATATTTCCCATTAATTTCAACATAAAGAGTTTTTACTAGTTCCCTTGGTCAAAATGCCTCACTACTTTGAAACTTGAAATTCTCCTTTCTTCACTATAACAAATTCTCATGCCATAGGGGAAAAAGAACTGCCATTCAACACAATTTAGAAAAGTCTTTCAATCATATGGAAATCTACTAGTCCATATCCTTTTCTTCTTGAAGCTGAATAATGGCAGTCATGAGTGACACTGCATTTATTACAGGGGAGTTTGATATAATGGAAAGAACTTCTGTTTAGAATGAAAAGACCTGGTGTATAGATTCAGTTTGGCCACAGAGACTTTGGGTAAGTCCCTTCACTCATCAGTTGTTTTCTATCCTATAGTCACTGATTAAATGTTATTAGTTTCCTCATGACTCTTTTGGTTGTTAAGTGAAGAAAAATCCAGTTGTCATGAACAGAAAAAAAGTTTATCACTTCATGGAACTAAAAAGCCCAGGGGTAGTTTCAGGCTAACAAGATTCAAGGGTTTACATGAATGGCATGAGAATTGGTTTTTTTTTGGTTCTGTTTTCTCTATATTGGCCCCATTTTCCAGTAGGCTATATGGTTTGTGTGGCAAGATGACTACCAGCATCTCTGGATTTATAGTCTGTCTTTTCAGCTTCATGTCCAGTGGGAAAAAGATGCCTATTCCTGGAAGCTAAGGTCTTGGTGTGTCTTGAGTATAAATCTCAACTTGGGTCACATATTTATCCCTGAACCAGTCACCATAACCAAGGGTTTCAGTACTCTGAGCAGGCTTAGATGGAGTGCCTAGCTCTGAAGTCAAGCCTACTCAAACCATATGTAACAAGAGAGGAGAATGGACAACTTCCTGAGGAAAATCAGGGCAGTGGTACCATGAATGGGGTGGTGGTGCAGAGTGTGGGCAGGTAAAACTTATATATACTATTTTCAACATTACCAAATGTCCTCCATGTTGTTGAGTCCCATAGTCAATTCTCCATCCTCCTTACATGATAATCAGTACCATTTGACATACCGAATCATTCCTGCTTTCTTACAGTGTTTTCTTCACTTGGATTCCAGGCCCTGCTCATCTGCCCCTGAGTCCTTTATTGACTGCTCCTTTGCTGGTTCCTTTTCCTCTCCCTGACTGTATCAGTCAAGACTCAATCAGAAACCACACTGGTGATTTGAATATAATAATAATAAAAAAAACCGTACAAAGAATTAGTTTGTATTAATGTATTGTTTTATGCACTAGTAAAAAGTGGGTTAGAGAAGGAGTAAAACAGGACTCTAAGGGATAAACAAGTAGCAAATGCAGAAACCTACTCCCTAGCTGAGATTCAGAGCTCTTTGAAGGGCTTGTGGCTGTTCCAGGAACACAAAGTCTGGCAGTAGGGAAGAAACTTGCCAGAGGCCATGAGCAGAAACTGGATGGATGTTGTGGGCTGCAGCTGGTCCATAAGAACTGCTAAGGTGAGGGCTTCCAGACCTCTAAACCTAGTTCTCAGTAAATGGCACAAAATCTTAACCTACCTCTCAGCAAGTGGCAACTCCACTCTTGCAGTTGCTCAGGTTCAAACACTGGAGCCGGCTCACTTTCTTTCACATACTGAATTTAACCTCTCAGTATGTCCTATTGGTTCTACCTACCTCCAGAATTGGCCCACCTCCACTTCTACCTCCCTCATCTGCATCACAGCTTGCTCTCACGTAGACAGTTGTATTGCCTTCTAACTGGACTCCTCGCTTTGGTCCTTTGTCACCACAATCTCAGTTCAGCAGGGTGGCTGGAATGACCTTATTAAAATAAAAGATTACAACAGTCATCTGCTGAAAACCCTTCACTCACTTCTATTACACTCCAAGGTCCTTATAATGGCTTATGAGGCTCTAGATGACATGTCTCCTCTTTATCTCTCTGGCCTCATGTCTTTTCTTCTGTCTCACTCCATTCCAGCCATGCTGGCCTCCTTGCTACTTCTGAAACTCTCCAGGTTTATTATTTTCAGATCTTTGCACTTGCTCTTCCCTGTGTCTAGAAGCCACACGGTTCACTCTCCTAGCTCCTTCAGTTTCTTGTTATGTGTCACCTTCCCAGGGAAGTGTTTTCCTGTAATTATACAGGCTTCCAACCATGGAATAAGTAAGTCACAGGGATGAAAGGTACAGTATAAGGAATATAGTCAATTATAATAGCATTGTATGGTGACAGATGGTAGTTACCTTATGGTGAACATAGCAAAACATATAAGCTTGTTGAGTCACTATGTTGTACATCTGAAACTAATGTGACATTGTGTGTCAACTATATTCAAATTTGAAAAAAATAATTTTTTTACCACACTTTTCTTCAAAGAACGTACCGCCTCTGACATCTAAACATATGTATTGTTTATTATCTGTCTCTGCCCACTGTGATACATAAATACAAGTTCCATGAGAACAGAGATTTTTGTCTAATTTGGTTGTTGATATAATCTTTAAGTTTTTATTTAATTTCCAGTTAACGTACAGTGTAATATTTGTTTCAGGCATACAATATTGTGATTCAACATTTCTCCACAATAGCCAGTGCTCATCATGACAGGTGCACTCCTTAATCCTCATCTTCTGTTTCACCCATCCCCCCACCCACCACTTCTCTGGTAACCATCAGTTTGTTTTCTATAGTTAAGAATCTATTTCGGGGGATCCCTGGGTGGCGCAGCGGTTTGGCGCCTGCCTTTGGCCCAGGGCGCGATCCTGGAGACCCGGGATCGAGTCCCACGTCGGGCTCCCGGTGCATGGAGCCTGCTTCTCCCTCTGCCTGTGACTCTGCCTCTCTCTCTCTCTCTCTCTCTCTCTGTGACTATCATAAATAAATAAAAATTTAAAAAAAATCTTAAAAAAAGGAATCTATTTCGGGGTGCCTATGTGGCTCAGTTAGTTGAGCAGACGCTCAGTTCATAATCTTGGGTTTGTGATATTGAACCCCACATTGGGTTCTGTGCTCAGCACAGAGTCTGCTTGAGGTTCTTTCCCTCTCTCTTCTCCTCTGCCCCTTCCCTCACTCATGCTCATGTGTGCTCTCTCTCTTTCAAAAAGAAAAAAATCTGTTTCTTGGTGTGCCTTTTATGTCTTTTTTTTCCTCCTTGCACATTTGTTTTGTTTCTTAAACTCTACATATGAGTGAAATCATATGGTATTTGTCTTTCTCTGACTTATTTCACTTAGCATAATACTTTCTATCTCCATCCATGTCATTGCAAATAGCAAGATTTCATTTTTTATGGCTGAGTAATATTACATTGTGTATATATATATATATATATATATATATATATATATATATATATACCACATCTTCCTTTTATCCATTTATCCACTTATCAGTTGATGGACACTGGGGCTGTTTCCATAATTTGGTTAACATAGATAATGCTACTATAAATATCAGGGTGCATGTATTTGAATTAGTATTTCTGTATTTGTTGGGTAAATACCTAGTAGTGTGATTGCTGGTTTGTAGGATAGTTCTATTTTTAACTTTTTGAGAAAACTCCATATCGTTTTTCAGCTGCACCAATATACATTCCTACAAACAGTGCAAGAGAATTCCCCTTTCTTCACATCCTCACCAACCACCTGTTCTTTCCTGTGTTGTTTGTTTTAGCCATTTTGACTGATGGGAGGTGATATTTCATTGACGTTTTCATTTGTATTTCCCTGATGATCAGTGGTATTGACCAGTCTTTTCATATATCTGTTGGCCATCTGTGTCTTTTCCTTTGCTGTGCAGAAACTTTTTATTTTGTCAATAAGGTACTAAGGAATGAACCTAACCAAAGAAGTGAAAGACCTGTACTTTGAAAACTATAAAAAATAATGAAAGAAATTGAAGATAACACAAAGAAATAGAAAGACAGGGGTTCCTGGGTAGCTCAGTTGGTTAAGCATCTGACTTTTGATTTTGGCTCAGGTAGTGATCTCAGGATCATGAGATCTCCATGCTCAGTGTGGAGTCTGCTTGAGATTCTTTCCTTCTTCTGTCCCTCCCCCTGCTCTCTCTGTCTCTCTTCTCTCTCTCTCTCTTTCAAACAAATAAATCAAATAAAAAATCTTAAGAGAAATAGACAATGCTCATGGATTGGAAGAACAAATACTATTAAAAAGTCTACACTACCTAAGCAATTACACATTTAATAAATCCCTATCAGAATACCTACAGCATTTTTCACAAAGCTAGAACAAACAATTCTAAAATTTGTGTGGAACCACAAAAGACCCCAAAGAACCAAAGCAAACTTGAAGGCAAAGCAAAACATTTCTGGACTTCAAGTTACAATACAAAGCAGTAGTGATTGAAACAGTTTGTTACTGGCAGGAAAATAGACACATAGATCAATAGAACAGAATAGAAAACCTAAAAATGAACCCATAACTATATGGTTAGTTAATCTTTGACAAAATAGGAAAGAATATCCAATGGGAAAAAGACAATCTCTTCAACAAATGATGTTGGGAAATCTGGGTGGCAACATACAAAGGAATGAAACTGGACCACTTTATTTTTTTTAATTGTATTTATTTATTTTTAGAGAGAGAATGTGAGAGAGAGGGCAAGTTAGGGGAGGGGCAGAGGGAGAAGCAGAGAATCTCAAGTAGACTCTATGCTGAGCATGGAGGCTGACATAGAGCTCGATCCCACAACCCTGAGATCATGACCAGAGCCAAAACCAAGAGTTGGATGCCTAACTGAGCTACCCAGACACCCCAAAACTGGACCACTTTCTTACACCATACACAAAAATAAATTCAAAGTGGACTGAAGACCTACATGTGAGACCTGAAGCCATAAAAATCCTAGAGGAGAATTAGGCAGTGATGTCTTTAACATCAGCCATAGCAAATTCTTTCTGGATAGGTCTCCTGAGACAAAGGAAACAAAAGCAAAAATCGATTGCTCTTTGATATAATCTTAATGCCTGGCTTATAGTAGATATAGAGTCAAGAAATATTTTTTAAATGAAAGAATGCATGTATACCCTGGTAATATGTGTGAAGGTCACTGAGATTTAATAGCAGGTAGTCCTTGCCCCCAAGGAATGTATAATCTAGTAGGAATACTTAGGTATAGACATATCTACAGTACAAGGTAGAATGGGATATATACTACAAGGGAAGTTCTTAGCATGGAGTATGGTTTGAAATAAGTAAACAGTCCATTTGGGTATCTTTATGTGTAGGGATAGCAGCAGTGAGAGAAGAGAGTGGAAAGACACATTGGTACTAGGTTGTAGTTGGCCATGCATGTCAGGATAAGGAAAGTGTACTTTGAGAACCATTGAGGGCTTTTGAAGAAAGAGACTTTAGATGGCTTGATCATGTTTATGGGTAAAGGAAAAGGGGCTAATATGAGGTATGAGGAGAATACATTGAAGAAAGAAGTAATACTTGAAGTGGAATCAAGTCTAGAGAAGATGAAAAGGGATGGGATAAAAGACCAGGAAGAAATGGCCAAAAGACCTTTCACAAATCCTAAGGAGAGATCTAAAAAATCTACCCCTCACTCCAGATAATTTGGTATCAACCATTTAAAGACATGCCTTAGAAACTATTGAGGTAGAGAATCACTGAGAATAAGCAAATGAGCAATTCTAAAAACATGGCCCTCAATATTAAGTGTCTAGGTTTTCTGGTCAAGGCCATCTTGATCAAAGTCCATGCTATAAGCATAACCTAATATGTATCTCTGTTTTTGTTTTGTTTTTAAAAGATTTTATTTATTTATTTGAGAGAGAGAGAGAGAGAAAAAAGAGAGAGAGAGAGAGAGAGATTGAGAGAGCACCAGCATGAGAGGCAGAGGAAAAGGGACAAGCAGACTCCCCACTGAACAGGGAGCCCTATGCAGGGCTTGATCCCAGGATGCTGGGAACATGACCTGAGCCAAAGGCAGACGCTTAACTAACTGAGCCACTCAGGGGCAGTATGTCATTGAAAACATACTCCAGCAGCATTCAGAAAGCCAACAGCTTCAAAATATCCATATCTGGCCCTCAAGTCTACTTCATTGCCAAGGTGAAGACTCCTGGAAGAGGTGATGCCCAGCTACTGTCCTCTGCTGGAGTCCACATGGGCCTTGGCTACTGTGGCCAAGGAGTCAGAATCCAATTGGAAAGGAAGCTGGTGAATTTCTAAAGCAAAAGTTCTAAAGTATGATTAGCAATCCAATTATGAGAAATCCTAGAGGAACTAAATAATCTGGAAGTTTTTATTCTATGGGAATCTTGAAGTACAAAAGGTTAGTTTTGCTTGGGGAGGGAGGAGTTGGGAGCTACATTTACAAATAAGGTGATTATTTGGCTGGGCTTGAATGCAATTGTGGAGTTAGGGGAGAGAGCTAGACATTTGCATGAACAGAAACACAGAGTTATGAACATGTCTGACATGTTTGGGAAAAGTCGAGTCTGAGTGTAGCTTCAGCATAGGACGAACAGAGTAGGAGGAACAATGGAAAATGAAGTAAAAAAATGAACCAGATTGTGACAGGTGAAGAATGTCAAAAGAAGTTATTTGAATTGATAAGAAGTATACTTGGGAAAAATCAAGTTTGTTTTTTTTTTTTTTTTAAATAGTGAAGATCAACATAACAAAAAACAATATTATTTTTTAAATTAGGTTAAAAACATTCCTTAAAAAAAGATTTTATTTATTTATTTATTTGAGAGAGATAAAGAGAAAGAGAGCACAAATGGGAAGGGGGAGTAGGGGCAGGAGAAGAGGGAGAAACACTCTCCACTGAGCAGGGAGCCTGACTCGGGACTGGCTCCCAGGACCCTGAGATCATGACCTGAGCCCAAGACAGATGCTTAACTGACTGAGTCACCCAGGCACCCCTAAAACTTTTTTTTTAAAAATATTTTATTTATTTATTCATGAGAGACACACAGAGAGAGGCAGAGACATAGGTAAAGGGAGAAGCAGGACTCAATCCCAGGACCCCGGGATCATGACCTGATCCAAAGGCAGATGCTCAACCACTTAGCCACCAAGGTGCCCCTCTCTAAAAACATTTCTAAAATAAAAATGTCACAGTGGTCATGTATTTTGCTTCCATTAACATCATTCTGTTTTGGGAATTGGAAATATTCCCAAAGTTTTACTCCCTACACTTCGAGTTTTGATTTTCTGCTTGGTTTCATCTGATCTCATTGAAGCAGGAAAGTACAATCAGAGAGATGAAATGATTAGCAAGGGTTCTATGAGAAAGTGGCAGAACTAGAACATGAACCAAGGTATTCCATCCCTTACATCCAGCACTTGTCAAATGTAGCAGACCCCAGACTTTGGGCAAGTGTGTGGGTGGATGTGCACAGGATGCTCTTGAACATGAAACACGAATCCTGAATTACAATGCCAGTGGGTCAAATGCATGGGATTGGAAATACTAAAATGTGAGACTTGAGAATGAGAAATGCCTATAAAACTAGTAGAAGACAGTGGTATTTACATGGCATGGGTGATAGAGTCTGGATCTACTGGCACCTTGCACAGGTCATGCTTAGGTGGCTGCAGAGCTGGCTTAAACTTGCTCTCCTCCTTTCCCTGCTGTCTCTCAGCTCAGGCAACATGTATGTCTCTTCATTGGCACTGCGGTTTCTCCAGTGACAGTGAAGAACATTTCTGCATGTTTCCAGAAATAAAACAGAAGTCATTGATTTAATGATGGTGACGAGAATCATGATGATATCCTGAAACTCAGGGAAGTTAAATAATTTATCTCAAGTTGTATTGTTCATCAGTGGCAGAGCTAAATTTAGATCCTAGTTTGTATAACCCCAAGATCTGTCATAACCATGACCCTTACATGCAGTCTGAATGTGCTACCAGTGCACCCCTGACTGATCTGGGGTTCTGGCCCACACCCTACATGGCATTGGTAGCCTCTTAGAAGAGTGTGGGTTTAAGCTGGGATTGGTGCTATGGCTGCTTTCATGTTGAAGTGCTGTAACAAATTGAAGGTCAGCTAGATTGGACATTTCACCAATTATGATGATGATGATGGTGGTGGTGGTAGTGGTGGTGTAATCAAAACAATACCTTAAAAAAAACAAAAAACAAAAAACAAAACAATACCTTCAATGTGGTTTTAACTTTATGGTTTCCAAACATTTTCACATGCATACTCTCATTTAGAACTGCTTGGCTTGGTCTAGAAAATGGGTATTATATATAGTTAAGAATACTCATTGAGGGTTACATAGGAAGTTGGAAAATCTGAATAGATTTCAACCATTTTTTAATTATAATCCACAATAAAAATATGTTTTATATTATGGTCCAGATCCTAATGCTCTCTGATTGATTCCATTTATTTCATTGCACTGCATTGATTTCAAAATGTTGGTTACAATCCAACAAATTGACTTCATGACATGCTAACCAATTGTGATTTTCAATTTGAAAAACACTGGGGAAGATCTATTGAAGTATTTCCTACTCTGATATATTACTGTTCCATAATATAACAAGTGTGGAATCATGTCAAAACAAAGTTTAATGTTGAAGGAGAGTGAGGACAGTGACCTCTTGCCCTATCCCATGTCACTTCTCCTCCCAATCTGATTTTCAAGGCAGGCACTTTCAAATTCTTATTTTCTCCTTTTCTAAGTAATACTCTTAGTCTGTTAGTTTTTAGTTGATCATTTTCAGACATTAGCTAGTAACTTCTTGGTGCTTGTTCACCAATGCCCTTTCATTAAAATGTTAATATGGCAGCTCTCTTGCTTCTGAAGGTGTTTGAGAATGTGGTTTATGTATGGTAGGTTCATGGATATCAATCTCCTGAATATAAGACTTCATCCTCAGTTACAGGTAATGCTGCCTTCCATCTCAGGGGCAAAATCTGTAGCATGGGAGCAGAGCTGAATACATGCTCTCTACAGGCAGGAAAATCCCAAAGAGAGAGCTTAGGTATATTCTGTAGTTGTTCCCAGATTTACCATTCATATAATCTCTTCCCCTGAAGAGGGGGGAATGAGAAGTGGTAAGTGATCAAGAAGTCTTTGCTAGGTCATCCACAGCTAAACTCAGAGCATGTGAGACACACTTAGGCATACATCCATCCAAGAGAAAGACTGCTTCTCTGGACTCAAAGCAGGAAACAGAACTCTGAGTAGCTGGTCAAAGGACCCAAAAACATCTCCACTCTTGTTAAAGGATTTTTTTTGTTGTTGTTGTTATTTGCCTGGCTTTATATTTCTCTTGAATTATGTTTTACCACTCAGAAACTTACTACCAGATGCTCAGGTCTGGGACATCCAATTGTTAACATCACTGCATAAAATTAAATTAAATTTTAAAAACCACACAAATATTAAGACAAAGCTATGGATACGTCTGAACATAAATTAGACTGAAACATAAACTGAATACTCTAAGAATGCTGAGTCCCCAAATTTCATTACATAATTCTCCAATCATCTAAGGTGGAGAGTGGAGTCTATTCGGCACCACCAACTGATTTCAGCATTGTTAAAATCCAGACCGGGAATGGAATCCTGCAACTGACAATGAATTTGGGCTATGTATTAGCCTTTTATCTGAAGCCACAGACAAAATCTTGGAATCATACTTAAAGGTCTTACTGCAATGGGAGGCCACACACAACTCATAGGCACAATAGTATCAGGGACTTCCAAGTTAGGCTTGAGAAATTCGGGTCTTGCTTAATTACATGGCCTGTGCAAAAGATGAGATTGCCAACAGAGCAATGTTCTGTTGCATTTTCCTGACCCTTTGGGGTTTAAATTTGCAACCTGCATCAGCAAAACTTTTGGCATTTAATTCTATTAAAATCAAAGAGCCAAATTTCTGCCTCCTGTTACATGAGCACAGCTCTTACTGACGTCAATGAAAGCTGTGCATGCATAACTGAGGGCAGATTTTGGCCTGGGCTATAGACATATGAGAACTGGCACACCACACTCACATCCAAACTCCATTCCCCTTCTCCCCGCCCCCTGCCCCCACCTTCTGATAACACGACCTCTTCATTCGTAACTCTCTGTCTACACATTGGGAGCTGGGCCTTAACCCAAAACACAAATTAGAAGCATCATTTAATACAGAAATTTAACCCAGATGCAAATTTAACGTAAATGTGACAAAAGCCACCTGAGTGGTCACTGTCTAACAAATTTTGCAAACAGATTATGGGTGACTTCCCACTGAAATATACTTAGTGTAGTTATCTTATTTGTGCATGTAATTAGATAGAAGGAGGCTTACACTTCCTTTCGCTTTACTGTTTAGTTTTTGTACTTGACAATGCACTGCCTACACTAATGAAACCCCTGCTGCTAAAATGCTCCACATATTCCAGTGCCTGGTGCAGTGTCTGGGACAGAGAAAGCAGCCTAGCGAATATTTACAGGACACATGGATTCTATGAGGCAAGAGATAATAATAACTCACAGTTACCCAGCGCTAACTATGTGTAGGACATTGTCTTATATATATTAAGTTATTTAATTCTCACCATGCCCTATTAGTAGGTTTACTATTTTATAAAGGGGGTTACTATACAGAAGTTAAGAGGCTTACCAGCTAGTGGGTGGTGGAGCTGGGATTTCAATCCAGGGAGCCTGGCTCCAGAGGTCAGGCTGTTAACTCTGCTACACTGCCTCTCAGTTAAAATGCAGGCATTGTGTATTATTAATTAGTTATTAGTCAAGTTATGTATATGGTAGCTGGGCAATTCTGCTGAGAAAAGCAGGAATGTTTTAGTAGTAAGAGCTTGTTAGCAACTGTTTGTGTGACCTTAATTGTCTGAAAAAGTTGTGTGGGTTTTTTTGTTTGTTTGTTTTTTGTTTTTTAGCTTTCCTACATACTAGGAGCAATAGTATAACCTCTCAGACTAAGCAATTTAGTCTCATGGCATCTTTGTTAAAAGGGAAATGAATTTTGCAATATATTTTTTAAAGATTTTATTTATTTATTCATGAGAGACACACAGAGAGAGGCAGAGACACTGGCAGAGGGAGAAGCAGGCTCCATGCAGGGAGCCCTACATGGGACTCGATCTCAGGTCTCCAGATTCACACCGTGGGCTGAAGGCAGCGCTAAACCGCTGAGCTACCCGGGCTGCCCTTGCAGTAAATTTTGAAGACAAATTTTATGTGTACCACTTTTAAACAAATGTTAAGGTGTCATTGACGATTATCGCCTTCAATTAATTTTTCTGTAGTCACTTTAAAAAATAATTACATGTATCTAGGCCATGCATCGGAAGTGTTAGGAGTCTCATAACTGATTTTTAATAAGGGTCAGCTTTTCCCTCTTAATAATATATCTAAAGGGGCACCTGTGGGGCTCAGTTGGTTAAGCATTGGGGTGTTGGTTTCAGCTCAGGTCATGATCTCAGGGTCGCAAGATGGAGCCCAGGGTTGGGCTCAGCAGGGAGTCTTCTTGGGATTCTCTCTCTCCCAATCCCCTCATAAAATATATAAATCTTTTTTTTTAATTTTTTATTTTATTTATTCATGATAGTCACACAGAGAGAGAGAGAGAGAGGCAGAGACACAGGCAGAGGGAGAAGCAGGCTCCATGCACCGGGAGCCCGACGTGGGATTCGATCCCGGGTCTCCAGGATCGCGCCCTGGGCCAAAGGCAGGCGCCAAACCGCTGCGCCACCCAGGGATCCCAAAATATATAAATCTTAAAAAAAAAGATGTATCTAAAGTTGTCATTGGTTTAATAGATACCTATGATTTGACATATAATTCTTTACATTGAGGTGTGAGGGACATAACTGCCACCAAAAGATGGAAGCTTCTTCCTTGTCCAAAATCCTACAGGCAAAAATGGGAAAAGGTGGGCCCTGTCTTAGAAGTTATCTGGACTACAGAATCCAAATAAATTTCATTTGGTTTTTGTAATGCCCAGAGTATAATTTTATTAGTCTTGTGGTTCAGCAGTTGACCTGCTTCCTTATTCTGGGCACCTCATTGTTTTTGGTTTCAAGTGGAAATTCCTTACCTGTCCACTATACCAGGAACTTGAATTGCTCATGATATCATTTCAGAGACCTCCCTTTGTGATAGTGGGCAAATGATAGGCAGTGGAGTCTAGGAAGAGGTCAGATTTTGCTGCTTCCCTTGACATGAGGAAATCAAGAAAGGGAGCTTGAAAAAAGAAAGTGGGAGTACTATTTTAGCAATATTGATTTTGAAATGATGGCAAATCATTCAAGTTGTTCAGAGAGTGGGGGATGTTATTTGTCCATGGTCATATGACTCACTCGTAACAGACTGAGGACAAGAATTCAGAACACTTAACCCCCAAAACCACATTTCCCTCAGTCCAAACATCCTAAAACATGTCAGGTCCAGGAAGCCTTTTTTTCTTCCATCTCTTCTTGGAACTAGACAGAAAAAGATTTGGATATATGTCCATTAAAATCCTATCCCATTGCCAGGATGTGTATCTTCAGTGTGGTCTTTCTTGCCTATGCTTAGAAATATTGTGTTATGTTGGTTTTCTCCACTGTCTCTTTCAGCAATGTGTTTAAATACAAAGTAGATTATATAGTCTTCAAATGTTGTCTTTTACTTCTCTTTCAGAGAATATTTTCTGATCTTATTTCAAAAACTTCAATCTGGGGGCAGCCCCGGTGGCCCAGCAGTTTAGCGCTGCCTGCAGCCTGGGGTGTGATCCTGGAGACCCAGGATCAAGTCCCACATGGGCTTCCTGCATGGAGCCTGCTTCTCCCTCTGCCTGTGTCTCTGCTTCTCTCTTCACTCTCTCTGAATGAATAAATAAATAAATCTTTAAAAAAATTTTCAATCTGTAGACTTTTAATTATGAGCTAGTCTGACCACCTAGTGCAGGATTCATTTCTACAATATTCCTTAATAATGATCATCAGCTTCTATTTAGTGTGTGCTTATGAGCTCACAAAGCATCTACTGCATCATGATTGAAGAGTTCTTATTATTAAACTGTATGTAGGTTAAGAAGACTAAATACTTGACTCTTAAGAACTTTGATCCACTAGTTCTAGTTTTACCTTCTAGAGCATATTTTTCAAACTGAGACTCCATTTCAACATTGTATTTTGTTTGGTCCACATGGTGTTTTCAAAAATAATGAGCCAACACTGAAGACACTAAAAGATTTTACATAAAAATCAGGTCTTCTGGCTCTTATTGAAAAAGAAAGATATTGCATTATTGTATGTACATTCTTACAGGGCAACAGTGATATGGTCCTGAGTAGGGGGCTGCTTCCTTTAGATGGAACATAAGTTCAGCAGTTGTCCACAGCCCTCCACTCCCTATAGATTTCCACATCCTGTGGCTGTCATGTGCCATTAATTATCACGTTCTGTTTTTCAAATATTGGCTAGTTTCATATCCTTATGTTACCTTTCTGAATTCTGTAGGTATATTTGTGACCCCTAGCATTAGGCAGCATAGAGTAAATATGCTCCTTCCTCTGCATTAAAGAGATGGCCTTTTGCCCCCTGCATTTCTTTAGTTCTCCTTTTTTGCAAGATAGTAAGTTTCAGTTCCTTTAACCAAATCTTGTAAAGTAGGGCTTCAAATGCCATCACTCCCCTGACACTCCTTAAATTTGTTCAGTGCTCTTTTAAATCATGGTACCCAGGGGGCACTTGGGTGGCTCAATTGGTTAAGCATCTGACTCTTGCTTTTGGCTCAGGTCATGATATTAGAATCGTGAGATTGAGTCCTGTGTTGGAATCTGCTTGGGATTCTCTCTCTCTCTCTGTCTCTCTTTCCCTCTGCCTCCTCTACCCCACTTGTTCATGCATTCTCTTTCTCTCTCTCTCTCAAATAAATAAATACATACATACATACATACATACATACTTGCCTACATAACGTTGAACTGAACACAGTGCTGGGAAGCTGGAACCATGGACTTCCATTATCCTTTCCAATTCTCAAGTTATAGGTATCTTCACAATCTGGTAAATATTATAGGTTGAGTGAGAAGGGTGGACATTTTCTGTTTTGTTTGCACAGTATCCTTCTTTTCCCCTGAAAATAGTATTCTTCTATTCTCTTTGATCTGCTCCTTGCCGTGTTCTACTCTGGGAGTTGCTAACTGCATATGAGACTTTGACCACAGAGATTCTTCCCAGGAAGAGCACCTATTACAAGCCAGGACAAGATTTTTCCTGGGATTTTCTAACCAGAGCTTGAGATTTTGGTTTCTCAGATTGTAAGGATGTAGGTCTAAAGCTACAAGTGGGCAGCTTTCATGCTTGTTGGAAATGGTCAGAAAGAAACCAGAACACAGAGAAAAGCATAGAGAATCACAAGAAGAAATACCAGGAAGCATCACTAAAGTCCCTGGTACCAGGCACCTCTGAGGCTGTCCTTTCCACATTCTGGTTTTTATTCTTTTTCCTTCTTTCCCTCTCTCTGTCACTGTCTTCCTCCCTTTTCCATTTCCTTCCATCTTTTCTTTCTTCAAAACTTTATTTGTGTATTTATAAAGAAAAACATAGGACTGAATATTGCCATCATTAAGGACAGGCCTTTGCAGGATGGTGGAGTGATTTCTGACAGTGGGGTGGAGGCCCCTACTTGCCATCAATGAGTGGGTTCTGCAGGACTGCGATGACTAGGTCTCTTCAAAGGAACATATCGGAGATGTAGTTGTCCTTGTTGACTGGCTTGGACTTCTTACGTTTGCTTTCTTGGGGATCTTGGTCTACATCTCCTTCACATTTTCCAGCACTGTGTCACAGTGCTTGTCAATGGCCTTCACACAGTTCAGGAGCTCCTTGTTATTGCCACAGTGGATAAGCCCTTAGGCGTAGTTCCTGACTGATGTGTGAGCACAGAGAATGGACTAGTGTTAAACTCCTCCTCCTCCCACTTTTGCAGCTCCTCCAGGGTCATCTCACTCTTGGGCTTGTTGGTATGCTCATGGTGATGGTGGCTGTGCTTTCAGGTCACTTGTGTCTCCTCTGTGTTGTTTCTGCCTCTGAAGAGTCTTAGACTAATTTAAATTACCTTTCTCTGGCTGGCAACCAACCTAGAAAATCTTCTCTGGCATATTAGGTAACTCACAGGTAATATGACTCCATGAATGAACAAATGACTGCTTGGCTGAATGAGAAACTGGTTTCTTGCTAGGGTTGACCATGGATTTCTTGTAATTTCTAGTTCACAGCAATCACTTTGGGACCACGCATTTTGGGGAAATAATTATGTACTAAATCAACTTCTATTTTGCCTTATTAATCCTTGTATTTAAAGAATCGTAAATTAATAGTAAGTAATGGTTCAATTTAATTGATTACAATATCAGAGTATATGGTTAGACATGCCATGATCCCAGAATAGATCAGAACTTAATCTTTGCATATTCAGCATTCTGCCTCAGACTTATTCTGAGGACTACAAAACTCTGCAAGACATACACATTTTAGGCTAGTGGTTTTGAGCTTATCCTTAGGCTAGGAGATGTAGAGTTGTGTTGAAAGGACAGGATGGTTTTGAATGTTCTGATCTCTAGTTTTGTGGAGTGTTTGTGATCCCTCAGATTTGGCTTGTAGCCCAGAGCTTGCTTCCATCTGGAGAGCGAGGACAATCGTGGGCAGCCCTTTCCATCAGTTCTCTTTCCTACTGCTGCCCTCTCTCTTCACAAAAAGGAGTTCTGAGGCTGCAAAGACCCACTGCAAAGAGGAGACGTGCCTAACATTGGCCTTGTCACAATCTATCCTTCCTGGATAGTCAGTCAGCCTATGCTTTAATTTATTTTGTGGATGATAACCTTTTGAGTCCCTAAGTAAGTTACTGACCCTCTCCTAGCTCATGGTAACTGAGCAAATACTTGCAACCTTTCCCTGGGTCTGAGTCCATGATGTGTCTCTCTCTGTGTATGTATGGATGTATTTGGAGATCACCATGTTCTTTCAATAATAAATGAGAACACCCTGCTCTAGGTTTGAAATGTTTGCCACTTTGCAATTTAATTGGAAAAAATCCTAAGATAAACGAGTATGTGTTTAGATACACATGGATAAATGTACTTGAGTCAAAGGAAAAGTGACACCTTGGAAAAATTTCAAATTTAGAAATATATATATATATATATATATATATATATATATATATATATATGATATATATGCAGAAAGTTGTGAGGTTTTGTTAGCTTAGTAAAAATTGGATAATTTACCAGATTTTTCCCCCCCCCAACCTCTTCCCCATTAGAAAAATTTCCTATGTGTTTTTTCATTTCTAGGTAATAATGTTTCAGAAATAAGAAGAAAATGATATTAGGGACAACCAAATTAAATATACTATAGTTTTACATTCCTAAACAAAAGAAAAAATGCTTTTAGATATGAAAAGAGACAAAAAGAAAAAAATTCAGTTTCCTTATATACTTTATTTCCAAAACTTTTTTCACCATAAGTTGACTTTTTCTTTCATAAGTTGATTTTTAAAGAAAATGTATACCTCTAAATATGTGTTCATATAGACATAACCACTTGACTTAGTTCATGTCTGATTAATGAGCTTTATACTCTCTTACATTAGTAATCGCAATTTATGTCTATTTGTCTCAGACTTCTTTTGACCAGCAACATGAATTTGGAAAATTTCTGGCTCAGATTAAAGGTACATTCTGTAGCCATGCAATAAATCAAATATAACCAGTTCTTGCTGGGGTTAACTTTTGATAATGACTCAATACCAATTTCCCTTAACCTATGTTCATGATAGCATAAATTTAAACCATGGTTACTGTTGACGTCAGCAATATTAGTTGGCTAATGCCCTTGAGAAATCATCCTGTAGCAGCTCACTTAAAAAATTGACGAATACGTGCTTTACTTTGCTAATAGTCTGAACAAATTGGTTTTATATTATAGTATATTAGTACTTGGAAGGCTGCTAGGCTAGCATTAACTGGCTATTGTCAACCGTACTCATTTCCAAATGTTATTCATAAAATGTTTGATGCCTCAGACAACATGCATACATATATTATAAAATATAAAGGAAATAAATACATACTGACTGATAAAACTGAATCCAAAAGCTAAAAGCACAGAAGTAGTAGCAGCAAAGCAAATTCCCAGAGTTAATGGAAAAGTCTTTCCTCACAATTTTATTATCTCTTAAAAGATAGTTTTATTTTATTTTATTTTTTTATTTTTTTTTTAAAAGATAGTTTTAATGTGGCTTCTAACAAATATCTTCCCATATTTTTAGTGATCCCCTTATTTGTTTCTTTTAGTATGAATGGCAATTACAAACAAACAAGGAGTGACAGAGCTTTGTAAGAAAATCTGTTATTGCTACAGAATTCTTCTGTGTGAAGCTGCCCTGTTTTTTAAGGAAGAGACATCTCAGTCCCTCAGGCCACTCTTCTCTAACCGCCCAATCATATCCTCCTGTCTTTCCAAATGGATGAAACAGAAAACTACAGGAACTTAAAAGGGAGCAAATGAGCTAATAATGAGCTACTGTACCCCTTGGCATTTATAAAACCTTTTCTCTCTTGCTAATGTAATTTTCCAACCAGACATGGGGAAGCCTTTCTCAAGGTTACATACAAATGGTTGTAGAGGAGCCCAGAGACTCCCATTTCATTCTTTGTAATAGAGAAGAGTGATTGCTTCCTTGACTTTGTGGCTCTGATCATTCTTTAAGTGATTAAGTAAGAAACAACAACATGTCTCTGAAGGAGAGCTTCCTAATGGTTTTTCTGTGGCCCATTGGCCCTGGGGAGCTCACCATGACAGCAGGTCACCATGGTAATACCATACTCTTCAGCTTCCCTCTGAACCTTTTGTGATAGTGACACCAACATCTCATTTATAAATGTAATGCATGTGGTGCAGCTTCACAGTTGCTAATAAAAGACAATCTTTTGTGGAATAACTGAGTGAAAAAAATGATGAACATAGACTAACATAACGAATAACTTCTGGTGTAAGTCCTCTTTTAAGTCTGGATGTACTATTTTAAAAAATAAGCAGGACTAACACTTACTGTTAAATGTAGGGATGACCTATTAAGCAACAACAAAAAAAGTGCAAGTTTTATTATCCACTTTTCTTCCAACATCTAATTCAAGACATGCTTGCTGTCTGCACCATTCTTTCAGAAGAATGGTTTGAGAGAATTAGGACAAAGTGATGACACCTCAGACAAGGTTCTTGTCCATATTCCTTTACATTTAAATGATATTAATGAAAGTGGTATTTGATATAGTACAAGCAACTATCACACAGTTATAAGGATAGAGTTGGATAAGTTGTATTCTCAGCCATTCTTATGCACATACTCTTTCCCTGAAATGCTTGATACAATTAATATGATCAATTATTGATACATTTTTTTCTTGGAAAAATTTTTTGTTGTTGAGTCATGCTAAATAATGTTGTGTGTGTGTTATTCTTAATAGTCTCTTCCTCTGCCCTGTTTCACCCTTGGTGAAATAGGTATTGCATCTGGTCAGCCTTTCAGGGGAAAAAAATCCCTAGTTATGTTTCACGTAGGGAGGGTAAAGAAAGTACTAGGACAACAGTGCAGTCTCACCAGATAAAAGGTAGAAAAGTCCTGTGGAAGGGTTGTGCATGCAGGCATGATTAGGTTGTTTTTCTTACATGCAACTTATTTCACATCCAATTGAAGCATGATCCATTCTTTGATCTTCTGATGTTAATTGTGTGCTTCATTATTAAGAGGATTTTTAACATTCATTTGCTCTGAGAAAAAGTGATTTGACTTGATCATGTCTGTGGAGTCTGCATCTCAGGTTTCTTTTCCAGGCTTGTCAATAAAACTGGTTTATGTCCTGAGTATGAGACCCTCATGCTCTATATCATTAAACACTATGGAATAAACATATTTTATTAGTTTACTATTGTTGCTACAACAAATTACCACAAACTTAGTGACTAGATAATACACATTTATTACCTTACAGTTCTGTAGGTTAGAAGTCTGATACAGGTCTCATAGAGCTATACTGGTCTAAAATCAAGGTGTTAGCAGGGTACATTTCTTCAAGAAGCTCTATGGGGGAATCCATTTCCTCATCTTTTCTAGTTTCTAGAGGCTGCTCACATGCCTTGGCTTGTAGTCCTCTTCCATTTTCAAAGCTAGCAATGGCCAGTCGGGTCTTTCTCACATCAAGTCACTCTGAAACTAACTCCTCTTCTATTTTCCACTTCTACTTTGAGAACTTTTTCATTACATTGGGCCCACCTGGATAATCCAGTGTAATCTCCCTATTTTAAGGACAGCTGATTAGCAACTTTACTTCCACTTAGAGCCTTAAAATAGCTTAGTATAATTTGTTTCCATAATTTGTCATGTAACGTGACATTTTCACACATCCAAGGGCTAGGACATAGGCATCTTTGGTGGTTATTCTTCTCTTCCCCATGTGAATATAGAAAGAAGGATTTCAAGAGATGCTTAGTTAGTATTGTAAAAAAATTTAAAATATAACTTCCTCTCACAATAAGAACAAAAGCTTCTTAGTCAATATGTTCATTATTCCAGCATGGAGTTGACCTTGTTCTTGAGTAAAGGGGCCACTATTCCAATAGTATGAAGTGAGGAAGTCTTGCAGAAGTAGTGTCTGTTCACTGTAAGGTTTAGGCACAGGCATTCTGGAATGTTATATCCATGCTCAGGAGGCAAATGCTGTAGAAAGCCTTTTCAGAGTAGGAGCTAGAGTAGCTTGACAGTGGCAGTTTTTGAGGTAGAAAAACATGGGAAGAAAGAAGTTGCACAAATAAGCATTAAACTTATTTGATTTGATTTTTTAAGGATCATAAACTAAATCTCTCTCATCTACGTGGGCTGAAAACCTACAGTATCAGTTTCAGGAGGTAACTCGAAAGTTTCATGTCAGATTTTCCTCTTTTCATTAGGCCGATTTCTGGAAATTGTGAAGCAGTGAGAGTTAATTTTTTTTTTTCAAGGAACATTTAATAACAAGGTAGATAACATACTTATTTAACATGGTACTTTTACATCACTGAAGCTAAAGCAAAACATCTGGTTCACTGGGTATAAATAGCCTACTTAATGTGTGTACACTGCAGTGCAATTAAAAAAAATACTGTAATTTTAATTTCAGAACTTCAGAATTTAAGTATCAATATTCTCTTTTAATATGGGGAAAGAAAATGCTTTTTAAAATTATTTGAAGCTTGGACAAAAATTCCATAGCTATATCCTTAAGGTCTCTCTGTAGTCTTCATGATTCAGATGACACAAAGGAAGCTTCAAATTCAACCTTTCAGAGAAGACATTCCAGCTCGCATGATCTCGTCAACCAGGAGGATGTTGGTGGCAATCACAGTGCAAGAGTGAAGAAGCTGTTTCTTTACACAATAGTTATCCCATATGCCTACTTCGGCGGCTACCATTGGCTCACCTGTGTTCAAGTCCACACCCACAAGTTGACCTGATTCTGAATGTTCTGCTTGAACTTTAACTAGTGTTTCCTGAAGGTCAAAACCAGAGTTCTGAGCAAGAACCTTGGGAATAATGAGCAATGCATCAGCAAATGCTTGAACTCCCAGATGGGCCCTCCCCTTTACACTGGGCTTATATTTAATCAAGGCTTCTGCCATTGCCACTTCCACTGCACCCGCACCCGGAACTACACAGCCATCATCAATAGCATTTTTAACAGCCCTCAAGCCATCTCTTATTGCATCTTTGATTTGAGTGAGTGTGTGCTTATTTGGTCCTTTGATCAATAATGTGACCGAGTGAGGATTGTTACACTTCTTAATGAAAGTGAATTTCTCTTCTCCCAATGTATACTCATAGACAAGTCCTGCATGTCCCAAACAATCAGGATTTAGGTCATCGAAAGAATTTAGAGCTACTCCACCACAAGCAAGAGTCAGCCTTTCCATATTTCTCCTTTTAGCTCTACGTAGAGCTGCTATGCCTTCTTTCGCAAGAGCATCTAAGGAAAAGGGGTCGATTCCCTTTTGATTAATAACAACAAATCCTTTATCTGAATCACCACAGACTTTCTTTTTCAGTTCTATTATTTTTTTAACTCTATCTTCAATGAATTTTCTTTCAGCTTTTACGAGTTTCTCTCTCTCTTCTGCACTCTTGTAAAAAAAACCCAGAATTCACTTCTGTTTTTTCATACTCTAACGACACATTGCATGTGAGGATGTATGCATCTTCTACTCTTTTTTTCATATCAGGATGCCGTGCCCCATGGTCCAAAACAAGACCTCTGATTAAGCTTGTATCAGTTTCAGATTTATATTTCATCTCCATGATTTCAACCATGAAGAGATCAATAGGTTCATCTGTTTTTTTAATGGCCAAAATCGAGTCCACTACAGCCTCTGTTAAGACATCAGCAAGTTCAGCATGCACTTTTGTACGTAGAGATGTTCTGGCCACATCTATAAGTGTTTCCTTGTCCATTTCTTTGCTTACTTTGACTTGTTCCAAAAACTGAAGTGCCTTTTCCTTTGCAGCTTCAAATCCTTCTGTTATTATTCTGGGATGAAGACCTTCAGAAATGTAGAGATCCGCCTGTTTCAGTAGCTCTCCAATGATTAGGACATTGGATGTGGTACCATCACCAGTTATGTCATCCTGGGCTGCTGCTACTTTGGCTATTAGGGAGGCTGTTGGGTGTTGAATTTGCATTTCATGAAGCAGCACATTGCCATCTTTAGTAAGCTTGATGTCTCCAGCACCAGACACGAGCATCTTCATGGTGCCCTTAGGCCCCAAGTTGGTCCTCAGCACGGCCTGCAGCCCCCGGGCCGCGCTGATGTTGACCGCCAGCGCCGCCTGGGCGCAGGCCACCTCGGCCTTGGGGTTCAGGGTCTTCACGGCCGCCATAGCTGACCAGCAGAAGAGGAGGCACGGCGTGCTGAGGGCCCGCAGCTGGCTCGGCCAGTGAGAGTTAATTTTTGATCTCTGATTTCTGTTATGGTCATTCTGCATTTACCTTTTGTGATGCTCTGAAACATTGCTGGGGAAATTGGTTGATGAAATCTTCAGATTACACGAAGGAGGGAATTTTTAAGATGTCATTAGGGAAATAATAAATACACTGAAAAACTTTAAGTGGTACAAAAGGGTAGGTCATAGGAATAGCTCTCCTAGTCTAGACTCCTATGTTCTGTTCTAGAGAAACATTTTCCTGCATATTACTCTAGAAGTATCTGTTTCCTGTGCATTCTTTTAGGATGTTTTCATGCATATGTACACATGCAGATATATAAATATGTGCTCCTCTTTACACAAATGAATCTATATAATAAACACTGGCTTGTTTCTTATTTTTGTTCACTTAATATAGTTTGGAGATCTTGACATATCAGCAGATATAGAATCCCTCTAGTCTTTTAATAGCTCATTTAAGCCTAGACTTTGTGCATTTCCAGGATGGAAGCCACATTTAAATGCTTAACTATGTTTCCTGATGCTGTCTGGCTATTTTCTAGGAGCTAATCCAAGACAAAGATGGTGTGTATAGGAATATGGTCGATTGTATTAATATTCATAAAATATCTTAATTTTTCCCTATGGTGCCTTCCCTGTTGAAGGATTTTCTATCCATGGCTTGTTGAAGTAATGGATGGCCATGTGATTTGCTTTGGCCAATGCAGTGTCAGAAATGTGACAGTTCAAGGCAGAAGTTGTAAGGTGCTATGTATCTTTTCCTTCTTCCATAAAAGTTGTTTATATCTTAGATGGATGTCACTCCTTCTGCTAGGTTATGGAATGAAGGTGACAGGGGCCAGAGCTGTAACCTATAATCTATCCAGAATGGGTGGATAGCACGAGTGAGAAATAAAACTATTATCTTAAGTAACTGCTAATGGTAGGTCACTTGGACGACAGAATGACCTAACTTATTCTCCCTGATACAGGGAGCAACCCAAGGAACAGTCAGAGAATGTGAAAATTTGTAGTAAAATAGTCCTTATGATTGTAAAATGGCTTTCCAATGACCCTGTCTTTCCTAATTCCTTCCTCCGCAGTTCATTAAATCAAATGACCAAAAAACCCACTAATTAAGGATATAACATAATACTCATTGACACATATAACATTTTCATTCTATTTATTCATTTTATTATGTTTTCATTCTATTTCAACCACTCTTAGGCTATTTTGTCCCCAGATGTAAGTAATCAATATTTTTGTGCTTTAAAAACAAACAAAAACATACTGGGAACAAATGCCTGCTTTTGGCTATGATGGAGTCATTGGGTCCAGACTTCCCTTTCCCCCATAAATAACTTAAAAAATGGGAAGTATACATAGGCACCTGTTTTGGATATTGGAAAACAGGTATCATAGGACTGTGTTTTCTGAAAGTAGAGAAACAAATGAGGTGGACCTAAGATTGCCCAACTTTATGCCTGGAGGCCTTTTCTTCACCCTGATTCTAAGAGGGGGATCCCAAACAGAGAATTGCAGAATTGCTGAATTGCAGAGACAGATACTAGAGATCTGGAAGGCTGAGGTCACTGGAGCTATCAGGACAGATTATTGGAAAGGAGGGTGATTGCACAGGCAGTTTCAAAATTTTCATAGGGATTCCCTTGGGTCTGTTTTTGAAGATTTCACTCTGCAAATATAGGGAGAAATGCTCCCAAAAGCTAGGCTGGAAGATACTCATAATCTGAAGAGCCAGATCAGAGAGTCCTTGTTGAAAACTTGGGCCATTTGGTGGAGACCTCAAAGGGGTCATGCCTTAATAGTGGGGCTAAAAGACTATTCAAGATCCACTTTGCAAAGCTTAAAAACAATCATCAAAAGATCCAGTGGATCTTTAGGTAATGTAACTCTGACAGAACAAAGTACACTCTTTAAAGGAAGACCACAAAATCCAGCATTCAACAACATAAAAACAACAAAGTTCAGTATAGTCATTTGAAAACAGGAAAGTATGATCCATACTCAGTAAAAAAATAAGTTGAAAGAAACATACCAGAAATGACAGAGATGATTGAATTAATAAGTAAGCATATTCAAATAACTATTAACCATATACATAGTAGTTAAAAATATGAACATAATGTTGAGAAAAATAAGTATATAGAGAAAGAAACTTTAGTTTTAAAAAACAAAACATCTGCAATGAAAAATCACTTGGTAGAATTCAGAGCGGATTAGACATTGCAGAAGGACAAAATTAGTGAGTTGAAAACATAAAAATAAAAACTGTCCAAAATTAAGCATATAGATAAAGAAAACCAAAAATAAGCAGAGCTTCAGTAATTTTGGAAAAAAATTCAAGTAGTCTAGCATGTATGTAACTGGTGTTCCAGAAGGATAAAGGACAGAAACATATTTAAATAAATAATGTCTTGAAATACTCTAAATTTGTTGAAAACTGTAAACCCACTGATCTGTAAAGCTTAAGGAATTTCATGCATGCTGAACACAAAGAAAACCACCTTAAGACACATACATAACCAAATTGGTAAAAACCAGTGATAAAAAGAAAATCTTAAAAAGCAGGTGGTGGGGAAAAATAACATGCTATGGATAGAGGAATGAAGATAAGAATTACCACAATTTTCTCATCTGAAACTGTGCAAACAAGAAGATAATGGAACAGCATCTTGAAAGTGCTGAAATCAAAACCAAAACCAAAACCAAAACCAAAAACAGAACAAGAAAAGCAAGCAAACAAAAGTACCTGTCAAATTAGAATGGAAATACTCAAAAATGGAGGTGAAATAATAACTCCTTAGACAAACAAAAGTTAAAACAACTGTATCCAGAAGAACTGAACTGCAAGGAATGTTAAAAAGACATTCTTGAAGCAGAAATTTAGAACTATATACAGAAATAAAGATGCCTGCAAATTGCAAATATATGGGTAAGTTTGCAGATATTTTTAATTTAAAATTTCTTCAAAAGATAATCAACTATGGTTGTTTGTTTTTTTCTTAAATTCCATACATGAGTAAAATCATTGGGTATTTGTCTTTCTCTGACTTCTTTTGCTTAGCATAATACTCTAGCTCCATCCATGGCATTGCAAATGGCAAGATTTCATTCTTTTTCATAGCTGAATAATATTCCAGTGTGTGTGTGTGTGTTATACATATATACCACATCTATGTCCATTCATCAGTCGATGGACGTTTGGGCTCTTTCCGTAATTTGGCTGTTTTTGATAATGCTGGTGTAAACAATCATGGGGAAAAAAAGAAAGAGGCAGACCACAAACCAGACTCTTAACTATAGAGAACAAACTAATGGTCACCAGAGGGGAGGTGGGTGGGAGGATGGGTGAAATAGGTGATGAGGATTAGGAGTACACTTGCTGAGATGAGCACTGGGTATTGTAAGAAGTGTTGACTCACTACATTGTACACCTGAAACTAATATTACACTGTATGTTAACTAACTGGAATTTAAATAAAAACTTAAAAAAAGGAAAAAAGGATAATCAAGTAAACGAAAAACAATATTACATTTTGAGGTTTATAATATGTGCAGAAGTAAAATATATAAAAGCACAAAGAATGTGAAGGAGGAAATGGAAGCATACTGGCATAAGGGGTGTAATAGCATTTTAAGATATAGACTGTGATAAGTTAAAAAATGTATGTTTTAAACCCAAGAGGAAGCACATGTGCATATGCACAAACCAAAAACTAAAAAGCATAAAAGTAGAACTAATAAGCCAATAATAGTGTTAAAATCTAATCAGAAAAGATATTTAATCCAAAAGAAGGGAGAACAATAGGGGAAAAAAGAATCATTGGGGCAAAAAGAAAACACTATCAACATAGTCAATTAAAGCCTAAACATATCAACAATCATACTGGATGTGAACATTAAACACTTCAGTTCAAAGGCTGACATTGTCAAAATGGATAAAACAGCAAGAGCTAATTGTTCTTGTTCTTTTTATGTTGTCTACAAAAAATCTACATTACATATAAAGTCAAAAATAGATTAAATGTAAAAGGATGGAAAAAGATATACCATACAGACACTAATCAAATGAAAGCTCCAAATGCTATATTAATATCAGAAAAAGTAGATTTCAGAAAAGATATGTCACCAGGGTTATGATACAGAAAAAGCAATTGAAAAAAAAATGCAATCCCTAACAAAGAAGTACATTTTCTTAACTTGACTTAATGGGACATTTACAAAAGACTGCAGCAAACATTATACTTAATTGGGGAGCAACTGAGTACTTTTCCACCTAAGATTGTGAACAAGGCAAGGAAGTTTGTTCTCACCACTTCTATCTAACATGTTATTGATGGTCCTAGCTGGTACAATAAGGCAGGAAAAAGAAATAGAAAGCATACATTTATTTAGAAAGGAGGAAGAAAATGTTTTTATTTGTGGATAACCTGATGGATGTTATGGGCTGGAGGAAGAAAATATTTTTGTTTGTGGATAACCTGATAGTTGTTATGGGCTATGTCCCTCAAAATTCGTGTGTTGAAGCCCTCACTCCCAGCACCTCAGAATGTGACTGTATTTGGAGATAGGGTCTTAAAAAGTGATTAGGTTAAAATGAGACCATTAAAGTAGACCCCACTCCAATCTGACCGGTGTCCTTTAAGAGGAGGAAATTTGGACACAGAGATACTGGGAGCTTGCATACACAAAGAAAACACCATACAAAGACATAGCAGAAAGATGCCATTTCTAAACCAAGAAGAGAGTCCCTGGAAGAAAACAAATTTGCTGACACCTTAATCTCCAACACTGTGAGAAACAAATTTCTGTTGTTTAAGCCACCCAGTATTTGTTATAATAGACTTAGCAAATCATTATAATGGTATTATAGAAAGCTTAAGTAATCTGAAAAAGTTATTAGAAAAAATAAGTAAATTCAGCAAGGTCGCAGGATATAAACTTGATAACAAAATCAGCTGTGTTTATCCATACTAGCTACAAATAATTGGAAAAATAGAATCAAAATCAATACCACTACCATAGCAACAAAAAACCATGAAATCATAAAATACTTAAGAATAATTTAGCAAAATACTTGTACAATGAAAACTACAAAGCATTGATGAGAGAAATTAAAGAATAAATTGAGAGGTATATCATGCTTAAGAAGTCTTCGAGTTTGTAAATCACATCTCCCCTACTTTCTTCTGTAGATTCAGTGCAATCCCAATCATGGTTTTTCTCTTCTGTATACATTGATACAGTCCTTATACAATTTATATGGAAATGTAAAGGGCTTAGAATAGCCAAAAACTATTTGAAAAAATAAAACAAAGTAGGAAATGATTTACATGATCTAATTTCAATTGTTACTATACAACTACAGAATTCAAGACAGTGTGGTATTCATGTAAGGATAGTTCATGAAACAGAGTCCAGATAAAGATCCATCTCATAGATAGTCAATGGATTTTGACAAAGGAACCAAGGAAATTCAGTGGGTGAAAGAATGATCTTTTAAATAAATTGTTCTGTTGGCCATGTCTTTGTCTTCCTCTGTGAGATTTCTGTTCATGTCTTTTGCCCATTTCATGATTGGATTGTTTGTTTCTTTGGTGTTGAGTTTAATAAGTTCTTTATAGATCTTGGAAACTAGTCCTTTATCTGATACGTCATTTGCCTAACTCTGGGAAATGAACTAGGGGTGGTGGAAGGGGAGGAGGGCGGGGGGCGTGGGATGAATGGGTGATGGGCACTGAGGGGGGCACTTGACAGGATGAGCACTGGGTGTTATTCTGTATGTTGGCAAATTGAACACCAATAAAAAATAAATTTATTATTTAAAAAAAATTCTATCCTAAAAAAAAAGAACTTATTAAACTCAACACCCAAGAAACCAACAATCCAATCAAGAAATGGGCAAAAGACATGAACAGAAATCTCACAGAGGAAGACATAGACATGGCCAACAAGCACATGAGGAAATGCTCCGCATCACTTGCCATCAGGGAAATACAAATCAAAACCACAATGAGATACCACCTCACACCAGTGAGAATGGGGAAAATTAACAAGGCAGGAAACCACAAATGTTGGAGAGGATGTGGAGAAAAGGGAACCCAATTGCACTGTTGGTGGGAATGTGAACTGGTGCAGCCCCTCTGGAAAACTGTGTGGAGGTTCCTCAAAGAGTTAAAAATAGACCTGCCCTACGACCCAGCAGTTGCACAGCTGGAGATTTACCCCAAAGATACAGATGCAATGAAACGCTGGGACACCTGCACCCCGATGTTTATAGCGGCAATGTCCACAATAGCCAAATTGTGGAAGGAGCCTCGGTGTCCATCGAAAGATGAATGGATAAAGAAGATGTGGTTTATGTATACAATGCAATATTACTCAGCCATTAGAAATGACAAATACCCATCATTTGCTTCGACCTGGATGGAACTGAAGGGTATTATGCTGAGTGAAATAAGTCAATCGGAGAAGGACAAATTTATATGGTCTCATTCATTCAGGGAATATAAATAATACTGAAAGGGAATAGAAGGGAAGGGAGAAGAAATGGGTAGGAAATATCAGAAAGGGAGACAGAACATGGAATACTCCTAACTCTGGGAAATGAACTAGGGGTGCTGGAAGGTGAGGAGGGCATGGGGTGGGGATGACTGGGTGGTGGGCAATGAGGGGGACACTTCATTGGGTGAGCACTGGGTGTTATTCTGTATGTTGGCAAATTGAACACCAATAAAAAATAAATTTATTATTACAATAAATAAATAAATAAATAAATAAATAAATAAATAAATAAATAAATAAATTGTTCTGGAACTAATATTCACATGGAGCTAAGTCAGCATTTACTCTTACTTTATATAATAAATATTGATGTGTTTGAAATAGATCACAGAACTTAATATAAGAGAGAAAACTATAAAACTTCCAGAAAAAAACAGGAGTAACATCTTCACAACCTTGAGATAAAAATGTTTTTATGACATATGAAACATAAAACATAAAGAAATTACGATTTAGGTCTAAAATTTAAAAATTAAAATCTTTTCTTTAAAAGGTGAAGTTGTCACAACTTCAAAATTTAGGCATACTCCATCCTTCTACAAATTGTGCATATTCTTAGTTTTTCCCTCATATTCTGTAGCTTGTTGGATAAATTCTTATTGTTTGCTTATATTTTTCTAAATTTTTAAATAAAATGTTGTGTTCTTATTTTTTCTTACCCATCCCCTGCCCTTTTTTCCCTCAATTACCAGCAACAAAATGTTTCCTCAATTCTTCAGCTGTTTTAAAGGGAAGATCTGCCTCTTCTCTTTTACCCTCACAGGTTCTCTCCGTCCACTTCTTACTTAATGAAACATTTAATGAAAGGGAAAACACAACCTAGGTTTTGAGAGAAGAATTACAGCAAAATATCCTTACAAGTTGGAAGATCTGAGTTCCACTCCTAGCTCTTCTGTGAATCAGCCATGTTATCTTGATGCAGTTGGCCAGTCCTTCATTCCACAAACTCCCTGACTCTGACCTCAATCAACTTCCTCATTTCTAAAAGGAGAAAGGTGAACTCTGTGAGCTATTTTGCCTCTCCGAGTTCTTCCCTGAAAGACCTATAGAAACCATACAAGTACTCCTTTCTCATTTACATGCTACATCTTCTGATATAGAACTGTCCTCTTCTTGCTGGCAGAGCAGGAAGAGGAAGAGGATGCATTTCAAACATCTTCCCAAGGCTCAAAGACAGGCAACTGAAGTGAGTACTGTGGAGGAGGCACAGCCATAACAACTTTCTCCAGAAAGCACAGCATACTTGCACTAATGGATCTCATGCACATGGATGTCCACATGAATGGTTTATTACCACAATTTTATGGATGACTGTCTTAGGCCTTAAGATATGCCTTAATCCTTCAGACCTTAACCTAGGTCAGCCTCTGGAGTCTTTTCCTTCACCTTATGTATTTGGCATAAGTCAAAACCTCAGTAGGGAAACCCCCTCAGGCTTCCAATCATTTGGACTCAACCTCTGTTTCACTGCAGTTTAGGCTCATCACCCAAAATAACATTTTGACAAAATGTAAGACTGAAAAAAAGATGTATAAATTTATTTTTCCACATGGGTTCTTCATGGGTTAAATCTGTTTCAAGGAAATGTTGGACTTTGCATAAAATCTTAGGTGTTGCTAGGACCAAAAAGGAGGCTTTGTGGGAATATGGTGTCAAGGATGACCCCAGAAAGCCTTTTCCTCTGATGCATGTCTGTAGTAGGTTTTGCCCATTTCAGACTGGCCCCACTGGTCAGATATGCTTCCATATCCCATGAAAATGATCCTTATTCTGTGTACTAATCTTTATTGAATTCTTAATGTGTATTAAACATTGCTAAAGAGACAATAATGAATAAGAACCTGGAGGCTCTGGAGCCTGACTGCCTTGGTCCTAATCTTGTTTTTGCAGTTCTGTGATCATGGGCAAGATATTCATGATATTCACTAAACTTTAGCTTCTTCATTAATAAAATGGAGAGAATAAAAAAAATACACCTTTGAGAATTAATAGAGCTAGCACCCATAAAAGACTGAGCACAGTGTTTGGTACTTGGAAAGTCTTCTATAACTGTTAGCAAATATCCTCATCATTAATTGAGGTGGAGAGACTTTAGTGGTAGATGTTAATGGATCAGGGCTATTCTTTGGGGATCCCAGGTAAGGGGTGATTAGTTCTGACCAGCTTAATGCGGATGGCTTTTCAGAGGAAGGGACACTTTAGCTGCCCTGAAGGGTGAGTGGGAGTTTGATAGCTAGGAACTGTAAGAAGGCATTCTGGTTGGATGGGTCAGCAATACAGTCCCTACATGTTCATATCTAAAAGGATGTAATCACTCAGACTTTTAAAAGATAAAAAGCCCCAAGCTCATAATGGGAGGAACTGTGGTGGAAGGACAATTAAGATTAGCAGCCTGTACATGGACCTCCTGCTGAACTTAAACAGATTTCTCAGACCAGTGACTCATCAAGAGAACAAACTACATGTACCTGTTGCATAAACCCAGTGCTTTTGGTTTATTTTTATCTTGTTTCTGTAACCCCTCTTTGTTCATTATTAATACCCAGTGTACTGGTGAGACAGGCTTAAATGTGACAAACTCCACTGTGGCTTTTTGAATTTGTTATACATTTTCGTGACCAAGAGAGTGAGTTCCTCTTCGCCCTGTCTTTCTTTATTCCTTCTGGAAAAGTGGTCTTCACTATGACAGGAAGTACTTTGTTCCAGAGTAGATACACAACTGGAATTACTCTTTACTGAGCATTACACTGGGCGCTTTCAAGACTTTTCCCCATTTAGTCCTGACAGCAATCCTCTGGATGGGACATTGTTTTCCCCTTTTATGGTTGAGATTCAGTGATGAAGCTCCTGGCCAGCATCCACTAGCCTGAACATGAGGTGCTTTGCTTGAGAGACTCTCTTGGGCTCACTCTCCTCAGTATATCACAGATTCTTGAGAAACTCAGGATTGGAAAGAGCCACTGACAATGTAGGGAAGGCAGAGCCTTAAAGCCAAGTCTGTCTTCACATTGCCCTCAAGCTCAGGTCCATGGCTTTTGAACATTACATCACAAATGCTGCCAAGCTTCCCCATTCCATCCTTTGAAGTCAAGTAGAGAAAGCTTAATTCTTTCCTCTGTCTCCTTTTATGTATCTGAGGAAAGTTTAATCATTAATACCCTTATCCTCATCACTTAAGCAGGCTCCACACTTGCCTGGTGCCCAGTGCAGGGCTTGAACTTACAACCCGGAGATCAAGACCTGAGCTGAGATTGAGTCAATGCTTAACCAGCAGAGCCATATATATATATATATATTATATATATATAATATGTATATTATATATATATAATTTTTTATTTTTTATTTTTTGCAAAAAGCTTTGGTGTTGTAAGCTTTGGTTGTTGAAGGATGGCAGAGGCAAAGAAAAACAAGTGACCATGTGACTATGTCCAGGAATCTGATTGGCTCTCAATGGTCTCAAAGGTGAACCACTTTTATTCATGTGGATGGTTTTCTCAGGTACTGAATAGTAGCAACTGTCATCTCCATTTTCACTTTATTTTACTTAAGAAAAAAAAAATCTATTGCCTGCCTCTTCAAGTTCCTGTTCTGTGATTTCTTGTATGAATGAAACTTGTGAAAACTCTTTAAAAATTTTTTAAATTTAATTTGCCAACATATAGTAAAACACCCAGTGCTCATCCTATCAAGTGTCCTCCTTAGTGCCTGTCATCCAGTTACCACTCCCCCAACCCACTCCCCTCCTGCAGCCCTTTGTTTGTTTCCCAGAGTTAGGAGTCTTTCATGGTTTGTCTTCCTCTCTAATTTTTCCCCACTCAGTTTCCTTCCTTTCCCTTATAATCCCTTTCACTCTTTCTTATATCCGCTTGTGAAAACTCTTGAAGATTAATAAATTGAACTCACTTCAGTGTGAGCAATTTATCTGCAATGCAATCCCTGGTCAACTCTTCCATTCCAACCAAATTCCCATATTTAGAGAGACTCTTCCTCAACTTTACTCATAAACCAAAAGAATATTTCCATTAGTTAAAATTCTAAGAATTTTCTCATTAAGAAGTCAATTCTGCAATGGCATTTTTTCCTTTCTTCCCCTGCCTGCTTGCTTTGACTGGTGGGGGGATTAATTGGGCCATGATCAATCTTCTAAAAGACAGCAAATTGGGAATGGCAGGTGAAGGAGGAAGGCATGAATATTAATTAGCTAAGATTCCAAACAGAGGCCTTTTAATTATATTAAAACGCGCAGGCCTGCAGGCAGTGAGATAGTTTCTGTTGTAAATCTGCCGGCAGGCCATTACCTCAGCAATGTCAATGCCTTTTAATGAATGAATATATACATTTCAAGTGGGGGAGAAAAAAATACTTTCCTATTTATAAATATTAAAAGAAAAGCTATCGCTGTGAGGGGATATCCATGACAGCTCCTCTCAGGCTGGAGGTGTTTGGGGAAGGTGGGGAAGGCAGTCTCCCTAGATAGCTCATCCTAGGCTGTGAAACTGAAGGCTAGTATGTGGGGACCAATACAATTGGAAACAGATGACTGGAAGCTGGGCTGAGCCAGAGGCTCCACTTCTTTGTAGGTTGGTGAGTAGAGCACATAAGGAAGTTACATTAACTTGTCAGGTTACTTCAGAAGGATTTGCCACAGGAAACAAGGAAGTCAGGGGCTTTTGGTACTTGTGAACATGAAGAAAACATTTAAAGATTGAAGGGTGACCAGCCCCTGTGGGGGGAATATTAAGAAGTGCTAGAATTCCAGGGCAATAAAGAAATGAAATTTGAGAAAGCAGATTTCAGAAGATCTAGAATTCCAATGGTAGTATCCATGGAGGAGGTCAGAAGGAAATAAAATGGTGGTGAGAATGGGAAAGTGGGGTGGGAAGGCAGGCTGATCACAGATTACACTAAAGCTGGTTGCAGATTACCTCATAGACTCAAAGATCTTGAACCAAGTTTAGGAACCAACTAATCTAACCCCCTCAACTTCAGAGAACTAGAAATAGATCCAGAGGGGAGGAATGAGTCATCTCGGAATGCTAGTCAGCAGGGAAATTCTTTATCTACTCACCTATCTACCTGTTTATCTACCCACTTACCTCCTTACCTATTTGTGTGTTCATGTAATACTTCCTCCTAGAAAATATATGCATATCTTACATAATCTGAGAATTTTAATGTCTGTGGCCATAATAATTCAACCCAAATGCAGGGAATTTATAAGGTCCATCTCAATCTATTGGAATGTCAACAGAAAGACTGAAGAGCCTTTGTGGAGTCACCCTTGATTTTGGAAAGCTTGGCAGGTGAAAAAGGAAACTCACTGGAAGATACCTGAAAACTCTTGGGCCTTGAGGTTTGACATTAGCCGACTGAAAGGAAGCTATGCGGAGAATAATTTTTTTGAGTGCAATTAAAAAATAACTCCTTGCGTTTGAAATCCAATCAAGGTTATTGATGATTTTGAAAAGCTTTAGGTGGGCTTCTCAAAGAAAAAGGCAGAAATCACCCACAAAAGGGCACACTCCTATTTCTGAGCCTATGTGTATGGAAGTGGGTATGTAAAGAGTTGATGAGAGCAAGACCTAAGTTGGTCTCAAGAGGGAGAGCATTCCCGGAATGGACATAGATCTATCTCATAGCATCTGCCTTCAGTTCAGTAGGAACTCAGGAGAGTTGCTCCTGTTTTTTCTACCTGGAAGATTTGGCTGCTGATAATCTCCAGAAAATGGAAACACCATGAATGTCCATCACCTGCTTGCATAATAAATTGCAGTTAATCAATATAAACTTGGGTGACTTCCTACAGGGAGAAGCAACTCAAAAACTAATTCAAGAGATGAATAGGAAAGCACTGCTGCTCTGTTGTAATGATGTAAAAGTTCACACACATTTATCTAGAGAAGAGATTAGGCAGGCTCAACATTTCTTTGAGATGCATTAAATTTCACCTCATGACAATGAGACATAGTAATAGAAATTGGTAATGTTGAGAAGATGGTGAAAGTCACATAGCAATATGTTAGATGTTCATTTAGTTCAATGTGGACTCGATACTTTCTATGTGACAGACAAGGGATTAGGATCTAATGATGCAAAGCAGATTAAGACACTTTACCAACCTGATTTCAAGAGACATAAACAAGTGACTTCAACACATTGGCATGAGTGCAGAGTGGGAATGTGCACAGGGAACAAAGAAACACAAAAGAACAGTGCCCGGGATCCCTGGGTGGCGCAGTGGTTTGGTGCCTGCCTTTGGCCCAGGGCGCGATCCTGGAGACCCGGGATCGAATCCCACGTCGGGCTCCCAGTGTATGGAGCCTGCTTCTCCCTCTGCCTATGTCTCTGCCTCTCTCTCTCTCTCTCTCTGTGTGTGACTATCATAAATAAATAAAGAATTAAAAAAAAAAAAAAAAAGAACAGTGCCCGTCTCATCCAGGGGGCAGGGAGAGGCTTTTAGGGAAGATAGAATCTGAGTTGGATGGGTGAAGAAGAGGGTAGAAGAATAGAGGGAGACAGGAAGGGGAAAGGATCTGATCTTCAGACCTAATAGCAGTAGCAAAGATACACAGCATAGAAAACTGTATACTTCTGCATACACGATTTTCCTCATTAGAGGAAAATCTCTTTTGCTGTTCTTGTCTCCAGATGAAGGCCCATGTCCACGTAAATTAGAAATTTGCCTCTCGGGATCCCTGGGTGGCGCAGCGGTTTGGCGCCTGCCTTTGGCCCAGGGCACGATCCCGGAGATCCGGGATCGAATCCCACGTCGGGCTCCCGGTGCATGGAGCCTGCTTCTCCCTCTGCCTGTGTCTCTGCCTCTCTCTCTCTCACTGTGTGCCTATCATGAATAAATAAAAATTAAAAAAAAAAAAAGAAATTTGCCTCTCTGTGGGATGATGATAGGAAGAACTAATAAAATGGAGCAATCAGCAACCCCCCATTCACTGTCCTGAGTTGATCCTGTTTTTTCTACCTGGAAGATTTGGCTGCTGATAATCTCCAGAAAATGGAAACACCATGAATGTCCATCACCTGCTTGCATAATAAATTGCAGTTAATCAATATAAACCAAACACAGTGATATATCACAAGGTCCCTTCACTTGCTGATAGTATCTTTCTGTTTTTAATATTCATAACCAGTCAATGACACTAAAGTCAGTAGTTGGCTGGAGGCTACCATGGAAAGAAACTCTGTCATTGTCCCTTTGGTTGTTGTCAAGTATTCTCGACTGCAGTTCTTCTGTAAGGTGAGGGGAGAGCAGAGCACTTTGAACCTAGAAGCTTGGGCAGGGGAAAGACTGAACCTTATCTCTGGGTTAATTTGCCTTATTAGTAACTGTCCTTGAGGCCACTCTTAGCAGTTGGCCAAGGTCAAAGTCTTAACTGCCTGTAGGGGGAACTGGAAGAAAATCATCCCTTTGCAGCATGAGCACCATTAGCTTTTCTCTAGACAAGGGAATTAGAAATGTTATACTCCTTTCCCTCCTCCTCAACTAATTCCATCTCCTATTTTTTCTTCTTTTTTTTCTCTTTCCCTACACCTCTTGCTGGCCTTGGGTCTAGATACAAGGCTGGTCAGAGAATGTACCCATGCTAGGGATTTTTTTTTTTTTTTGAGGGGGGAATTTTTCACCTTCTTACCTTCCTCCCAGAACTACCAGAAATTCTGGAAGTACATCAATTCAGTTGAGTTCAGGAACTTGATTAATTAGGAGTCTTTCTAAAGTAGCTGAGGTTCAGGCAGTTAAGCCACACTTTTAGAGAGCAGAATTGCTGTGCTAAGTTGGAGTTGGGAAACTTCCAGTGATTTATGGCTATCATGACACTTTGAAGATCTTGTCATCTCTGTGCCAATGCTGGATAAGTAATAGAGAAATTTCACAGTTAGTCTTTTATCAGAGATGGCACATGCATATCTTTCTGATTAAGGTAGATCAGTTTTTTGAGTAAGCCAATGAAATGAAAGCTTCAAAAGGACACATCAGCCCTGTGATAAATGGGCTGGTCATAGGAAAAAGGGGGATAACTGAAAGTCAAGGGAGTTTGAGGAAGAGACTGCTTGGCAGAGAAGAATTAATTCAGTAAACTGGTCCTATTACCAGACTCTCCTGGACTAGTTTCTAAGGATTAGGGAGCTGCCAATAGAAATAGACCAAGTAATTCTCATACAGACTTTGCATGGGGTTGGAAGTAGAGGGGTGCTCTGGGATTTAATATAAGGACTTTGTGTGTGTGTGTGTGTGTGGGGACACAGTAGGTTAAAGGTGACTACAACTTCCTTCCTTCCTCCCTTTGCTATTCTATTATTCCCAACATGAAGTTGGAGCATATTTTCTCTCCTTTTGGACTTTACCAATAGAATGTGACAGAAAGATGGTGCTATGAGGCCAGAGCTGAAAAGATCTATAGCTTTTTCTTTCACCTTTCTTGGAACTCAGCCACCATACTGTGAGGAATCCCAAAAAACCATGTGGTGAGCCTGACAGCAAGGATACCAGAGGGTATAGCCCATAGCCCTAGCTGAGCTCCCAGCCTTCAGCCAGCACTAATATCCAGCTGTTGTGAATGAGATCATGTTGGCCATCCTAGTGCCCAACTTAACACCATGTGAAGCAGCAAAAATGCTCAAACAATTCACAGAATCATGAGAAATGACAAACTTGTTTTTTGAAGCCACTAAGTTTTGGGGTGGCTTATTACACAGAAATCGATACTCAAAACATGTGGAATCGCCACACTTTGGAGAGCTGCTTGACTTCACTGGAGTGCAGCTTTGTCAGGGGAGGGGTGGACAGCAACTGGAAGCAATACCAGTGGTAAGACAGGCCAGCTGCCAGTGGGAAGGTGCTGCCAAAGGGAAGGAGGAAAAGTGATGGTAAAAGTGGTGGTCATCAAGAGAAGGCAGGCAGTCCTTATTGATGTATGTGGGCAACATGCACCTGAGGAACTTTTAGAAAGATTTAGGGAGACCTTGATGGAAATGAAGGTGAGACCTAGAGTTTACACAAGAGCAAACCCCAGCCTCTGCAGATTTTTGTTTTTAGTCCATAACCTGACGTTAGCTGGGTCTTCTCTTCTCCTTGAGATCTAGATGAGATTGGATCAAATCTCCCAATTTCACATGTTGTGCAAGGTCAAAAGGTTACCCAGGATTACTGTGAGTTTCTAGGGGAATACTTTCTCCTCTTGGGCCCTGGCTCCAAACTCTTGCTTCCTCCATTTATGGGTTATCTCATTGTCCCTTTTTATGCTGTTTCTGTTTCATGTAATATTAACCTAAACACAAAATTTAGTTCACTAGATGTCAACCTATACATGAAACGTAAGCCTTCTCTTTGATGCCACAATTTCTACTTATAAAAAACAATTTCTGTGATTAGTAGATTCTAATAAGGAGTTTGGGGGTCTAAGAAGGGGACTTTAAATTGTAGCAATACAAACTTGAAATTGAACCTTTGGTACATCTTCATTCTTAAAATGTCTTTCAGTGCCTGGCCACCTAGAGGCTTCATAAGCACTGTCATTCCAAGTACTGTCTGAACCTCATTCTGTGTCATAGTTCCTTCTACCCTTCCATCTTTCAGCTGGAAACACGAATTCCTTTCATCTTTTCATGTAGAACAGCTATCTATCTATTTATTCTGCTCAATGTCTCACTCTCTGTCCTAAGCTGCTTTTTACTGTATTTACTGAGTAAAGACGGCTGCTCTCCAGAGAGCAGTTATGATGTCAGTTGTTATAGTAATAACATTTCACTTTTCCACTTTATACCCTACTAAAATCACATAGTTTCCTGCAAAGGTGCCCAGCACTGGTCTCTCTCCTCTCCTCCTTCTCACTGTATGTATCTGTGTGTGTTGAGTGAGAGGAAAATCAAACATAATAAACTTGAACCAGATTAGACTCACTACCGTTCATCTTTTTCCTTCCTCTGGGAGGATGGGGTAATGTCCCATTAGGCATCCTGCAGGGTGGTGCTTTCTTTGTAACTCCCCTACACGGGCTAGGTGAGAAGGGAAGAGTTTCTGAATCTCTTCTCTGGGTTTCTTGGTACCTGGTCTCCCCATCCCACATCAGCTTCCCCCCAAGACTAGGGACAGACAGCAGAACAGCCTTGCAGGCTTTGCAGACTTGCACATGGGGAAGCAGCCTCTTAGGAGCAAACACAGCAAAGTCCTGTCTTGACATGAAGACTCCCTTGCCCATGCTGAATTCTCCCAAGACGCTGGATGTGTGCGACTTCAGGATGCATCATCTCTGTGTATGCTTACTTCTCTGTGGATAACATGGGCTGAATCTCCAGCC
The DNA here is from genome assembly GCF_053574225.1 of Canis aureus. Lineage (NCBI taxonomy): Eukaryota > Metazoa > Chordata > Mammalia > Carnivora > Canidae > Canis > Canis aureus. The sequence continues at coordinate 58,041,297 of NC_135616.1, forward strand.
TGGTTTTCCAGGGCACCTTGTCCAAACCAGATACAAACGATTTTGTGCTTGAGGAGCTGTGAAATGGGCTGATGAGACCCAACATCTTTTTGTGAAATTTTTTTTTAGATTTTATTTATTTATTCCTGAGAGATGCATAGAGAGTGAGAGAGGCTGAGACACAGGCAGAGAAGCAGGCTCCGTGCAGGGAGCCCAATATGGGACTTGATCCCAAGACCCCGGGATCACACCCTGAGCAGAAGGCAGATGCTCAACCGTTGAGCCACCCAGGTGTCCCTTTTTGTGAATTCTAAACCCATCTGATGTGTAACTTCTCCTGTGTATTAACTGGCAGCAACTCCTTCCAACTTCACCCACCCCCAATTTCTCCTCAGAATTTCCAGAACAGTGTGTTCTCTGGCCGAGACAAAACTATTGCCTTAGAAGAGCCCTACATTTCCCCCAGTTCTTCTCATTCATTAAATTGAATATGAGGCTTAACTGGGAACCCAGAAGCTGTCAGATTATCTCTGATCCCTGCAAGTCAGACTGTGACGAGCTTGAGCCTCTCTCCATATCCTGAGCCTGATTCATCACCAGCTCGACATTCTTTGTCTTGCTAGTTTCCTTTGGGGAGGCCCTGACACTTGAAAAATTGCAGACAAAAAATGATCTGTGCTCAGAACTTGTGAGTTGTTGTTTTCTTTTTCCTAAGTGACATGTCAGAGATGGTGAGTGTACAGTTTCATTTAGAAATTCATTCATTCATTCATTCATTCATTCATTCATTCATTTCAATGGCATGACTCTATAGTATATTCCCTAGGAAGTCAAGTGTGAATGAGCCATAGACTCTTGTTAAAAGAGTTTACAATTCAGCAGGAAAAATAAAGTAATCATACCTCTCCAGTTTGGCAGGGTTGGTGCCCTCTTGGAAATGGGAACTCTAAGTGAGTCAGAGCTGTATGCTTCTTTACAGTACCCTCCTGTGCAATCCCATTCTCTCTTTCATATGTTGGCAAGAGGCTTCTCTCTCCCCTCCAAATTTTCTGAAGTCGTGACCTGCGGATTTCCTTCAGGTCGCTCATGCTGTTTGTTGTTTGACAGCCCTCGCAGGCGATGGTGGTGTTTTAGGTCCCTCATTATGTCAGAGAACTCCTGCTAATCTTTTTTTTTTTTTCCACCCGCTAATCTTTAATTGCCTGCTGATTTCTACCATTTTCTCATCCCTGGCTGTTTCCCTGAAGAATTCTCAGCCTACCCCTAAATTTACCTTTCAACATACATTGTTACTTTTTGTGTATTTCTTTCCAGTACTTTAATTTTGCAGACATTTTCTCAGTCAATATGTGTCAAAACTGTTGATCTATATACATAAAACAAACGGCAGAGATGAAGGATATGTTGGATAAGCCACACTCAGTGCAAGACGTGCTCAGTTCCAGGTAGCATGGGGGCACCCTTCTGGTGGCCAGCATTTGCAATATGGTGCAACAGCACTCAGTGGCCGAGGGAGCAGACATCAGGAGGCTATGCTAGCTCTCATGGGTTGGCACCCAGGCCCTGGGAAAGAGAACTAGATGTTTAGCATACTTCAATGCATTTTTTCCTGAAAATATTAAAAAAAAAAACAGCAGTAAAACAAGTCAACACTACAAGAGAAGGGAGAGGACATTAAAATACATATACAAGGATAGAGTGGGACCCAAAGTAAATAAAACACATAGGAAACTATTACTTTTGGCTCTGGACATGAAGAAAGGCTTCCTGGAGGAGGTAGACTTTGATATGGCATTATATTCTTTGCAACAAATAATGAGACTATTCACCATGGAATAAACAGGGAAGTGAAATTGATTAAGAAAGCAGAAGTAAAAAAGAAAAAAAGAAAAAAAGAAAGCAGAAGCATGGCCCTTCCTTATGGAGCTACATTTGCCATTTGCTCCCAGTAAAATGTTACGAGCTTATAATTTCAGAAGCCAAGCTTGGCTGTCACTTTTTTTTCTTTGTCTTCTTGAAATATAGGAACTATTTCCTATTCATATTTATAGTCCTAGAGCCTAGCACAGTACCTGGCAAATGGCTCAATAATAATTTGTCAGCTCATTGGCTGTTTGAATGTTCAGTCACTCAATCTTAGAACTCTTTTGGTTTCTGACCAGCTCCATGTCTGCATTCAAGCATTTATCTGTCAAATATGAAGTGTCTATACATAACATTACAGTGCATTTGCCTATGTAGTTCAACACTCTGAAAAGTATTATATGTGAGGGTGGTGGTCCGCTCTATTTAACAAATTATAAAGTAGATAAATAGATATGTCAGAAAGATGTTCAGGGTTTCTTTTAATACATTTGGATAGTGGTTCTTAATGAGGTTAATGGAATAGTGCCATTCTGACTATCTCAGAATTATCTGGGAAACTTAAAGCAATTCAGATTTTTGGGCCTTGCTTTGGTACTTTTGAAATTTTCCTCAGATGATCCTGATACACCGCCAGGTTTGAGAACCACTGTCTTAAGCTTTAAAATAAGATTAAATTTCAAAAATCCTAGCTGTTGACAGGTTTCCAGAAATAGATCACGTAGTAGAGGCCCGTTGAAAGTCCATCTAGGCAACTTTTGGAAGGAAAGTATGGTCTCACTTAGTTCACTTAGTCTCCTCTAGTCTTCTCCCAATGATATATTTGTCGTGTGTTTCTTTCTCTGAATGCAAATTGGTATCCATTTATCTTGAGATTTTGAGACAGCACCCATTTCAAATAAATTTCCTTATTATTCTCATAAGTAGAAATGGGCTACTAGTATCCTTACTTTCGAGATGTAGTTCCATGCTCACAGAGATCATAAGACCTAGCTAGTGACCTAAAGCTGGTGAAGGGAGCTTGAGGTTGTGTTTTTGTCACTACACCTTGCAGTGTCTCCTGAGGGATTCTGTCCCCAGAGCTCTGTGTGCATCACTAGTCCTCACAACAATCCTGCAAAAGAATGGGTCTCTGGAGGCTTCCATTTTGTGGATGGAGTAGTCCAAGAGCTGATAATCTCTAGGACATTGCTGCCATTGAAATCCTATTGCCAACTCTGGCAACGATTTCTCGGTGTTTGCTAAACCCCATTGCCTTTTCCTCAGGGATGCACAGCTGCACTACATTTCCTAGCATCCCTTGCAGTTAAGTGTGACCATGTGATTGAGTTCTAGCTAATAGAATATGAATCCACTTCTGAGTTTAGCCTATTACAAATCCCTGGTATAATCCTTTGGACCCCTTTTCTTTTCCCATTTGCAGGCTGAATGCAGCAGACAAAAAAGCCCTAGAAGATTCAGAAAAAGCCCTGAAAGATTGTATGAATCTTCATCAGACAGTCCTCTGGGAGAAATAAACTTTTACTGAGTTATGACACTGAGGTTTTGGGGAGAGTTGTTAGAGCAGTGACCTTCCCCTGACTAATACAGCCCCCCCTGCCTTTGATCCACAGCCTCTGCAGCTATCACCCTAACCTTTAATGAGAGAGCTCCAGACCAGGGGACTAAGGGAAGAGGTCTTTCAAAGGAACTGCCAGGAGGGTGATGTGACTTGGTGCAAAAGTACAGGCTCAGAGTTGGAAGATATAGATTCGAGTTCTCACTTTCTCCCTGTGTGACCTAAACAAATTGCTTATCTTGCCAGAATGTCTCCCCCTGTGAAATGGGAATTACAAGAGATAACCTGAAAAAGAATCTGACAATGGAGCTCATAATCCACAAAGACTTCAGAAATGCAGCAAGGCCTTAGCAGAAATTGAAGGAAGTATCAAAGAGAAACAGTTTGTAGTTTCAAGTAGCAAGTCTAGACAGCAAGCTCAGCACCGGGGCTCTCCTGAGCAGTGTCCTGCGGGGCACCTCTGTGGTGAGCGCTCTCCACGCATTATCACATTTGGTGCCATGACAACTCTATGGCACGGGCACAGGTGTTACAATCGCCACTCTGGAGACGAGGCTTATCTAGATCAAGTGTGCAGCTGGATAATTTTTTGAGGTATTTCTTCCTGCTTCTTTCTTGTTTCAGAATAATGACAGAATGTAAGTTCAATGAGGGGAGGGCTATTGTCTGTCTCTTACCCATGGTATGCTAAGCACCTAGCCTGATGCCTGACACAGAGTATATACTCAATGCATAGTTTTGGGCCGAATGATTGACTAATCTCTTGGAAGAATAAATGAATAATTTCTACCTTTGTTTTTATCCCCACACCTTCCTCCACTTACCTAGGTTTAGAATGGTCAGGCCTGTATGTTTAGGTTTCTGAATTCCCTTGCTTCTAAGTTGTTTGACTAGTTTTTGTTTTGAAGCCAAAGAAAGAAGTTGCCAGGTATTCAGAAGAAATGCCTCACCCAGGTTGATGCTTTGATTTAAAGAAGTAGATCTGGCTTCGAGAGACAGATGGTAGGATAGTAATAAGTCCTATCATGTTCCCTGATAGAACTCTGAGTGGACCAGGGCTCTTGGGGGGTGGCCTGTGAATGCCATTGGCTTGGACATTGAGTGCCAGGCAGGGTGCCCAATTAATCTTAGTTTTCCTGGTTTTAATACTTGAAAGCTTGTTTCCTGCAAACCCCTCAGTCCCCAGTAAAGCAGGATAGTTGGGCATCCTCCACTGCCATGTCTGGGAATCTATAATGAAAGATCATCATGGCATGGAGTCTTTCACCCTCAAATGGACCATGAGGGCTCAGACTTTAAGAACTCAGGATGCCTGAGAAGACTAAGGAACAGAGGCTCTTCCCCGTGTTCTCTGGATACACGTCTTCTGAGATTCTTGAACACTCTGACAATGGGGCAACTCATCCCCTGACCTTCCCCTACCCCCAAATATTACAGAGAATTCATATCTTGCCTGTGAAGATCCAGAGGCAGATTTAATTTGACTCAGAAAAACAATGCAATGTGATGCTTCTCATACCTAAGGAGGTGAGCTAATTCATACCAACTGCAAAGATGTGCCCAAAGGTCCAGAGCTAAATAATGGTAGAATCGCTACTTGAATACAGATCTGTCTGGGTCCAAAAGGTGGTTTTCTTTCCATTGTGTGGTGCCTTTGGAGGCACAGTGGCCCCAAACACTGAATGAAAAAGAAAACAACAATTTGTCCATTCAAATGAAGTTTTGTACACAACTATTTCTTTGTTTCATATGATTGATTTAATTCAGCCTGCAGCACCAATTTCTCTTCCTTCTAGTCCAGATTTCTCAGTTTGACATTTAAGACTCCGGGTTTTAGCTGGAACTCACCTTTTCTGACTGCTAGCTCCTAACTTCTTCCACGTACCTTGTGCTTTAGCCAAGCGGGGCTTCTGCATGCTTTCCCACCTCTGGGTCTGTCTGCTGTTGTGCCTGCTTCCAGGAATGCTCTTCTCCCATCCTCCCTTATCCTTCAAGTACTCATGAAGTCATCCTTGATCCATCCTTTCTAATCTCCTGCAGTTAAGTGCCCCCTGCATTCAGTTACCACTCTCATAACTCATTCTGCTTACAGGAGGGTTCCTTGAGGGCAGGACACATGCCGTGCATCTTTTATAGCCTCCAAGATAACCTAGCACAGCAAACTGTACATAGTAGGCACTCTATAAATATTTGTTGCAGTGCGGAGGATTAAAGAAAGAAACACATCTTAAAGTTTTCCCTAGTGTGTGACTTAGAACTGGGACAAAAGCTAATTTGATAGAATGTGTTTGAAGTGGGAAAATCAGGTGGGAAAAGTGAGAGTAGGGCCAGGAGCCCCTTATATTCTAAGAGTGCCCCTGCAAGTCTCAGAAAGAGCCAGAGACTGATCTCTCTGATCAGAAGTCAGCTTCATCCAAGTGTCAGAACACAGCTTCCTGTGGGTGAAAGCCCACTCTGAGGCTCTCCTTCCAGCCTGGAGTTAACCAAGAGAGGCAGACAATCAGAGGACACTCTGGATCTGATCTGCTGAATTTACCCAGTTCTGTGCTTCAAAGTGCCAGGGATGCCAATTACCTGAGGTTGTAAGGCATTGTCTTCCATCCCAGGGAGAGGGGAAGGTAGTGGTGTGGGGAAAGGGGAAGGAGAGCAGCTCAGCCCAGAGAACTGCTGCAGGAACTACTGCTCTGCCTTCCCTCACCACACACATCTCCTCCAAATGTGCCCTTGATGTTGTATCCTCCAACCCAAACAGAAAACCTGGAGAAAAAATGATTTTGTGGCTAGCTCTGTTTTCAATACTGTGGAATATTTGCCAGCATGGTGATCCATCACCAGACCTTTTTTTTTTTTTTTTTTTTTTTTTTTTTTTTTTTTTAATCCTGCAGGATAGCCACTTGCCTTTTTCATCAGCATGTTCGCATCCATGTTGCTACTTATTTTCTCTTGTGGCAAGGTTTTGGTTTCTTTTTCTTTCTTGATTTTTGCCCTCTGTGCCATATTTCTTTAGAGTTTTTCTTCTGTCATCCCTTCTTTAATGCCAGCAATACCAATGGCCTACAGAGATTTCAATGCTTGATGCACAGAAACTGGCTAAAAATCTCAACATTGCTTCATACACATTCTGGAAATTTCTCTCTTTCATTTCTGCAAATGGGCATGTCACATGCACTGCAAAAGACGAAAAGGCTCATGGTTCAGCCCTACCCAGGGGTTGGTAAGCTGCTTGATCTTCAAACAAAGATCAGTGGGGTGCAGGCCCTCCGAAGTTCTGGGAGACAAGATGTCCCCAGTGATTTGGGGAGGCCAGACTGAGGGATCATAACTTCAACTGAGGGAAGTGAAACCTTACTCTTTCCTTATGTGTTGAACTCTGACTCAAGTCAGGAGCTATAAGATCTGTGAAGCCTAAGACCCAGCTACATCTTTAGAGAGTTGTAGAAGATTCTCCTTTTCCCCTCAAAATTTCCTGTGGTAGAAAGAGGCTGAGACTGAGAAAGAAAGATTTCTACCAAATAGCTTTGTGGTCTTGGACAAGTCACTTCAAATCTCCAGATCTTAATTTCTTTGTAAATTCTAAGTGTTGGAAAAACACGAGACTACATTCAGGGTAGATATTTCATGGACTTCTCTCAGATGCTGAGGTTAGACAAGTGTGAGAAATGGGGCCTCAAGAACTAAAATCCAGAACTTTCTCAGGCAAAGGAAGCTCTTTTCCCACTTTCCTTCTCTCCAGTTTTTTGCATCTCTACTTCTTGCTTCCAGCTGGGAGAATCAGTTCTATGACCACACAAAAGTCCCATCAGGCCCAGCACCTTAGGCCACATTGGTATTTATAAAAGGCAACTAAAGTTTTAGCTCTGTCTACCAGAGGCTACCAGGCCAAACTGGAACTGAATGTTCTAATTTGTATTGAATTATTTGCCAAGCAAATATGGAAGTTTTTTGATGTAAACAAGAGTGTTTGCAACAACATGGCTCCTAATAGCAGGCAAGCAGACCAGGTCCAACTTGGATCCTGCCGGCTTCCAGTAGCTCTGCAATACTGTTGATGTGAGTTAGTCCAACATGACCCTGTGGGATATTCAGGGTTCACCATCATTGGTTTTCAGTGTATTGTGTCAAAGGCCAAGGCTGCCAGATGTATGACTTTCTGAATAAGGGTGGAATCTCAAAAAAGGTTCTGCCTTGGTGTTAGGATGTTTAAGATGTTCATAAGCATGGTAAAAGACAGTGGTAAGCCTGGAATTATAGTCTTGAGTCCATCAGTATTTACTGAGAACTGAAGATGTTTCTTTAAGTAGTATTTGAATTTTGCCAAGTTTTCCCACAGAATCTCAATTTCGAATTAATTTTCTCAAGCCACCAGTTGCTGTTCTACCTTCATAGGAGAGACTGAGAAGCTTTCCTTTCTAGAACTTTTGGGAGCTCCTTATAAGGATTTGCTAAGGTCACTGACAGCCAACTGATATCTGACATTGATTAGAGGCCTTAGGCATCAAGGTTTCTCTTTATGCTAATTCCCGGGACTTTATGTCCAACTGGTGTAGGGATGGTACACAGGTCAGTAATAAACAACCTACAAATATAAGATCATCAAGTGGGTGGTCTTTCATATTCTATGGAACTCCTGTTGGACCTGAGCCGGTCCTCTGGTGCATTTGGCCAGTGACTAAAGTCAATGCTGATAGCAGCACTCTGTAACTCAAGACATGGGCTCCCTGGAGACCTCCTGGCTGAGGGCTTCCCAGGCTCTCCACTGGCCCTGACATTTGGCAGAGGTGCTGAAGAAAAGCTGTCTCTCACTCTGAGGTTTTTCAATCCATAAACCAGCAGCCATTTGGTCGTGGAAGACCCCGGCAGAAATAACACAAGAAAATGGAAAGCGCATAAGCACATTTGCCAGGTTTAATAGCCCTGCTTTGGCTCCCCACCTCCGTTACCTTAGGCATAAATTGCTGACCTCTATTTAATTTTCTGAACTGCAAGAATTATGGGCCCAAAGTTCAGTGAATTGGAAGAGGGAGGCTTTTATGCCTCTGAGCCAGCTTCCCCATACGCATTAAGTCTACAAATAAAAGCAACATTTCTATTTATACTTCCTGGGGTTTGTGTATTAGAGAAGCCAAGCACGTCCCTGCAGCTCTTCGAAGGTGACTGCATGGTCAAATCTCCATCCAGGTAATGGGATGGAGCCTTCCAATTCAGGCCAGAGGAAACAACCAGAGCAGATGGACAAGAGATATTAAAAATAACACACGCAATTTCATTCGGAAAAGGGCACCTGCTCAAACAGTGACTGATTTACCCTCAGTGGTGTTTGTTTGATTCTCCTCCTGGCCACTGCTAACAAATGTGTGCTAGGGGAAGTCTTATGTTCTTACCCTTCCTGGGTACTCACCTTGAATGATGGCCAAGGGCCCAAGGGGCCACTTGGCTTCCTGTGGCTACCTAACTGTGGGTCAACACAGCCTCCCCCTCCAGGCATAACAGGAGCATAATTCCTGCTGCTGCCACGCATGCTGGAGACTCACACATCCACATCATGTCTTCTCTGTGGCCTTGCCTGACTCTTCCTGTGCTTGGCTGCCTAGATTCCCTTCTACCTCTATGTCAGTCTCTACCTCTGCTGCCCAGCACCAGCATTATCCCTGGATTCCATACTCATTTATTAAACACCCCTGCCCCTCCACCTACCCCCTGCTGCCCTGAAAGACTAGAAGCTTCCCTGCTTGCCCCAGTGACTGCTGCACGGGTGGGATTAACATGGATTTGTTCATGCCAGTCATGTAGGTGGTTCATACTGAAGCCAAATGAAGGTTTGTGGAATTTGCATCTGATTCTTCACTGCTGCCCCTTTACATGTCCTCCATCTTCCTTTGGGGCCGATCTTTGCACACTTGAGTACCTCAGAACTTTTCCGATTCCTGCCCAAGGATTGGCTTCCTGCTCCTCTCCTCTTGCATGTGTGCTAGAAACTAATTCTCATTATGGTGTAAGTGGACCTATATGGGGCAACCCTTTCCAAAGATAAGCTTTGCGTGTAGTCTAGGGCTTCCAAAATAATGCCTTGATCCAAAGGTATAGGTCAAATGGTAAGGATAATTAGCTGCCTCAGCAGGCCATTAGGGGATTATTTTAGGGGGGACAGTGATTCTGTTCTACATATTCCCTGTGACACTGTCCATCATTTCTGCCTTGGACAAAGGGCTAGGTTGTTTAAGCCATTTTATTAGGCTGAGCCTGGGTTACTGGACACCAACGTCTTCACTTGCTGAAGAGGTAATGAGATAAGTCTTTGGTTCTTCAGACAACTCCACTTGGAGCTATTTGTTATTCAACTGTCATGCTATTTAGTTAAATTATTAATTATTATTAATAATTATTATTATTGTTTGAGCAGCCAACCAGAGGAATGAGGATGTTGCCTGTCACTTCTGTGGTAATACCTTAGGAAACACTCACCACATGACATTTAGTTCTAAAGGACTACTGCCTTTGTCTAGGGTAGCATTTCTCAAACTCAATGTGTCTAGCACCTGATTATCTGGTTAAAATGAAGGTTCTAATTCCATGGAACTTCCCGAGATTCGGCAGTTCTCACAAGCTCCTGGTAATGCTGGTGGTTCTGGTTCTGGGGGACCCTACTCTGAGCGGAGAGTCCGGATGTGTGCTACACAGCAGTCATTGGCCATGTGTGGCTACTGAGCTCTTGAAAATGTGCTGGCCCAAAAAGAGACTTGCCATAAGTGGGAAATACATACCAGAGTTTGAAGACAGTATGTAAAAAGTCTCATGAATCAGTTTTTAAAAAAATACTGATATACATTGAAATGATAATATTTTGGATATATTTGACTACATAAAATATATTACTAAATTTTAATGCACCTTCTTTTTAAGAACTGTGGCTTCTAGGAAATTTTAAATTTTAAATTGCACATAGGACTTGTATTACACATCTTTTGTGTTGCTGGTCTAGAGAACTGTGCCTATGCAAAGCAGCAGAGCAGAGACGAATTGCCCATTTGAGCTCTGGCACCTCTTTGCATTTCTGTCCTCTTGCCCCAGTGTGTTTGATCATTGTTAGCTTCTTGCCTGTTTTGCCTGGCTTCTAACGTTAGGGTCTAGGTTGATTGCTGACTTCTGAGGGTCCTCTGGGCTTAGACTACTCACTTCTCTTCCATTAAAAAATAAGATTTTATTTATTTATTTGAGAGAGAGTGAAAGCATGGGGGTGGGGAGTGTTGGAGAAGGAGAGAGAGAAGCAGACTCCCCACTGAGCAGGGAACCTGACTTGGTCCTCTATCCAGGACCCCCCAATCATAACCTAACCTGAGCCAAAGACAGATGCTTAACTGACTGAGCCACCTGGGTGCCCCAGCTTCTTCTCCAGTTTTTTGACTTCCTTCCCAATCTCCGTGATTCATAGCTTCCCACAGCCTCAGCAAGATGGTAGCTCAAACCTGCCCAGATTGGAAGAACCAGTCTGGCTGCTTAGAATGGGGGAAGAACATGTAAGTGTCAGGTTGCCTTTAGATTAAAAAAAAAAACAATAAATAAATAAAACATTTGAAGATATTTGATGATTTCAACAGATAGAATAGACTCACAATCAGGAGGTTATTTTACTTAGAATTGTTAACTGTAGGAAGGCCTATTCCAGCCTGAGCTGTGGCATACCTGAATCTGAGCAGATGTGCCCAAGAGAAGCAACCCACACATGTAGTTTATCCTGGGTGCAACAAGAGCTCCCAGATTCAGAGCTGCCTTCTCCTGGGTACCATCCCAAACAGGTCAGCTGAGATGCCTGAAACTTCTTTGCATGAGATCAACTGCAAACACATAGAGAAATGGTTTTTGGAGGATTTGGCAAGAAAGAAGGATAAGGGGTAGCCTCTGACTCTTGATTTAGGTTTAGGTCATCATCTTGGTTGTGCCTACGAGTGGACGGGGGGGGGGGGGCGGCGGTCCACGCTCAGCAGAGAGTCTGCTTGAGATTTTCTCTCTCTCCCTCTGGTTTTCCCACCACTCACACATGTGTGCATTCTTTCTCTCTCTCTCTCTCTCACACACACACACAAATAAATATTAATTAAAGAAAAAGAAGGAAGAATAATAAAATTAAAGAAAAAGAAGGAAGAATAAGAGGAAGGGTAAGCAATCAGTTGAAGTGGAAATTATTTGTGCTTATTCTGCTGCAATTACGACTAAATCTGTAAATTGCTAAACATTTTACTTATTGGAATCAAAACTACTCTTTACCATGTTCCTTATGCTCTTGTTTCCATCCTCAAGATCAGAGAGAAATTGCAGAAGATGGTGATAAAAAGCGGAAAGTTGAGAGGAATGAGACAGCTTGCCCCAGGGTAGAGAAAAATGAGAAGGATGTGAAAAAGAGATAAAGATAAAAGAATAAAACAGAAGAAGAATTGTTCTTAGAAGAAGGGACCATCCGTCTTCCCCTTTCCTCCACGCTGCTGGCTAGAATGTAGATGTGATACCTGGAGCATAAGTCACCATGTTGGGTTAGACAGAAGTGCATGTTGATATTGTGGAACAACAAGAGATGGAGAACCCAGATTCCCGATGACTGGAGAGCCCATACTTATTAGTTATTATTAATATAGTAATCACTACTAATATATTATTACTAATAATACTATATAATAGTTACTTATTATTACTATTTTGTTGACCTCTAGGTTTCATTTTCATAACAGCTAAATTAAACACATCTGTCTGTAGCCTACGGTTCTTTAGGGTTGGCTCTCCCTCACTGTTAAACAAATACTACTAAGAACAGACATACTATGCAGATGACATGGGGAAAGGAGCATGGTGGCCTAAAGGCACATGAGAGATCCAGGGGCTAGTGTTGGCATTTCTTCTGAGAGCAGAGTGTGGTAGGGGGAGGGAGAGAGCAGAGGACAACCAGCCTGAGGGGGAGGGTGTCCTTAGGGCCAGAAAAACAGCATGTGGCACAGTCACGAGAACAGGAGATGACAGACCTGGATTTTAGTCCCAGCTGTGTCACTCACTAGCCCTGTGACCTTGGAAACAGTGATGTGACTTTCTCAAGACTGTTTTCTTATATACATTGGAGTTAAGAATGGTTCTTGCTTTTTGGGTTTTTGTGAGGAATAAATGAGATATTGCATGTAAAGTGCTAGTATAGCGCCTGGCACAGAATAAGTGCTGCCCGCTATTACTTGAAAGTGAAGGCTGGACACCCTGAGGACACATTTCATCTAATGCCTTTCATTTTGAAGGTCTCCTGACAGGCGCTTTCTTAGGACCTCATACTGCGAAGTCCCTGTGGGAACATATAAGGCTAGAATCTAAGTTGATGGAGAAAGGGCTCTTCACTAATTAAACTAATTAGCAACTCATCATAGCAGCCTGTGAGGTTACACTGTCACGGGCATCTCTGCTCACAAGAAAAATAATAGCATCATTAGCCACAACCTGTCAGGAAAACAAGGCAGAAACTTCGGAAGCAGCAGCCACCTGCTCGTTTGTCTCATACTTTCTTTTCTTTCTCTGGAAAGAATAGCAGGTTGTGAGAAAGATGTTTTGCCTGTGGCAGCTAAGTAAGGTATGGGTGAGCCTTTGTGCGCTCCTCTGAAAAGTCATGATTATAACAATAATGACAATAACCATGTCGATAATAATACTGTTATCGGTTATCTGTTGCCATGATAATGCTCCATAACAAACACTATCCTAACAAACAAAGTGCACACAACGGCACGTGATGATATGGATGTCTTTGGCTCCCGGCTTTGTGGGGTTCAATTCATTTGATTTGGCTGATCTCTGCTAAACTAGGTCATGCTTCAGAGGTTGGCTGTGGGTCAGCTGAGTGCTTTGCTGATCCAGGTTAGATTTGCTTCCTTGCATGGGGGTTGGCTAGCATGGGTCGATCTAGAATGGCCTCAGCCAGGGTGGCTGGGATCACTCATCCTGCCTCATGGTTCCCCTCTAGCAGGATAACCTCAGCATGTTCTCGAGGCCATAGCCAAGCACCAAGAGAAGCATATCCAAGTGTGCAGATGCTTTTCAGCCTCTGTGTGGTCACCTTCACAAACACCCACTGGCCAAGCTTAAAGCCACTGCGAGAAGGCACCACAAAGACAAGAGGAGAGAGGAAAGAATTGGAGGCATGGATCGATATACAGGTGATGGTAATCCTAACAGCTATTGGGTATGTTATCTTGCTAAACTCTGTTCATAATCATCTCCTTTAATCTGCCTGCAACCCCACAAGAGAGGTAGAATGATCATTCTGAGTTTGTGGATGGGGAATAGAGCCTTTGAGAAGAGAGGGCATATATTTAATAGTAGAGATACAACCTTGGACTTCATTTTCCTAACTCCAGAGCCTATGCATTTAATGTCTTCCATTCATTGCCCTGTTGAGGTAGAGCAGATTGTTTTCCTAGTAGATTTTTTTTTTCTAAAGGACCTTTCCTTATAGAATCTTCTATCTTGGTTGATAATGAGGAGACAACATATGGTAAAAATAACTGTGTGCTCGGATTGCTCCTTTGCTCTGAATGCACTTGGTGCAGATTCAGCTCTGCCCCCCATTGCTGACTCACTAGGGGCCCACTGCCCCCTCCCTCCAAAGTGGTGGACAAGTCTCAGATATTAATTAGAAGACAATGGGATCCAAATGTTATCTGTGCTGTACCACCTTGCACCTCTGTGTCCGTGCTTTGTCATTATTCTCTTAGGATTTGAGTTACTCTTGTGCTATTTCCTCAAGCATATATCTTGAGTGGTTATGTGAATATAGGAGATGCTCAATTAATTCCATACTCTGACTTAAACACCTACACATCTCCCCAGTGCAGCAGTTATTAGTGTAGAGAACTGGAACACACCTGGCACCAAATTTGGTGTTCACGCACCAAATTCTGTGTCCTCGTCCTTCTCACCATTCTTGGCTCAGTGCTTAAGAAGCCAACCTTTTCTTTTCTTTCATTTCATGTCTTTCTTTCTTTTCTCCTTTTTTTTTTTGCTTGAAAAGAGAGAAGATGGTTACTTGAAGGCAGAGGATGTATGTGTATATGTGTGCATGTGTGTGTGAGAAATGTCTGTGTCTTTTTCTGACAGAGACAAATCAGTGAATAAAAATAATTTGGGAAACACTTAAGTATGGCATTTTTCCAGGTGTGGAAGGCACAGTGCTTCAGTTTCCCTGTGGGAGTAGCACCTGGGATGTTCCACTCAGGGGCTCTCTGGCTCTGAGACTCTGGCCTACACGACCCAGGATTAGCAGCCTCACCCCAGGAGCAGACATCTTCAGCCATTAGTGCTGAGGCCCCCGGGCCCCTGGCCCTGCTGCCTAGACTCGCAGTGTGACGTTCCTCTTCCCGCCTTTAACCTCAGCCATCTTCATGCCTGCCAATTCTCCCACTCCCCCCACCTCTGCGTGTTTAGCTTCCTCTGTGGCGGATGCCTTCTTCCCCCTGAGTTCCCTGTCTTGAATCCAACCAGTCAGCCCAGCCCTGCTAGATCTCTCTCTTTCCTCTGGGACCCTGGTGCTCGGAGGAAGGCTCTGCCTCAACTGTGCTACTTCATCAGAGCCACATAGGGACTTAGAGTGCTGCAGGCCTTGTTTGCATCTCATTGTCTCTCAGCCTCCCAGCCACACATTTTATCCTACTGACACACACTCTTGAGTGACACAACTCCCTTCTCCAGGTCTCCCAGCCTCCTCTCCCTCTCACTCCCTGCAGAGCTGGGGCCAGGCCTGGGGCCCACTGGCTCCCCTTCGCTTGAGCAGGGTGGCTGTCAAGTGCACCAAGCCCTTTATCATCATGGTCTTTTCCTTTAATCCTTACAACCTAGTGAGGCAGCTCCTGTTATTTTTCCCATTTTTACGGAAGTGGAAATCAAGACCCAGAGCTGAGGACACTTGTCTAAGGTGACACCAGTGAGAAACGAAGACACCAGGCTCCAGAGCCACATCTGAGTGACTCCAGAGCCCACGGCTTGATCCACTGTGTCACCACCAGATGTCTTCCTGGAAGCCAGACTGAGCTGGGTGTCCCTCTGCACAAGCTCTCATGATCACTCTTGTTGATGAGGGCAGAAACGAAACTTGTCATGCTTCTCTACTTTTTTGGATCAGCTTTTCTCCCATCTTTTCTCTGTCCATCCCTGGTGCCCCAGGCTCCCCCCCCCCCCCCCGAAGAATGCCCACTCAGGCCATGTCTTCGCCTTGTCACTGGGCAACTGCTTAGGGTGGAGTCACCTGCACACCCTGCTGCCACCTGCACACACTGCTGCCAGCTCTTCATTCCCAGGGCTCTGGAAGGCAGACTCGTAAAAGAGGTCCCCGAGACTGGTTAGGAGAGTCTTACAGTCTGGTTTTGCTTGGCCTCACAGGCTTTTCCAGTTTGGGCTGTTTATGTGGCCTTTGCAGATTACCCCTCAAGTTTGTTCCTGAAGAGACTCCAGTCATGCCCGAAGCATTTCCCTTTCCCCTACATCTCTTGATGTAGGCCTGAGGCTCACGGAGGGAGAGTGGAATTGGGATGGGAGCTTCCCAGGTGCTAAGTCAGGCCCGGTGTTTCGTGCTGGATAAGTCAGCCCCTTGACACACTTTCAGTTCAGATGCCCACAGTGACTGGCGACGAGAGCCATGCTGACAGCAGAGCTTAGGTGCCCAAGAGCTGTGCCAGTCTCCTCATCTGACTGCCTCCATTGATAAGGAGTGGGGGGCACAGGTCCTAGCCAGGGAGCGGGTGGTGGGGGTGCAGAAACTCGGGTCATGGTGGCCTGACTCAGTGGGGACCACTGATGCTGCACCCTCAGCACAGCAGATTCCTCACACACGGCCTCTGTTTGCATCAGTTTTACAAACATTTACCAAGACCCGTATTCTGTTGTGCAAGCTATGCTAGGCTGTGGGCCCAAAGGGCTGGTTAAGAAGAAGTCTGGGAACTTAAGCAGCTCATAGTCTGAGGTGGAGGGAGGACATACGGGGCGGGGAGGAATGTTCTGGGTGCACATTGCACTGCTAGATTGGAGAATCAAGATGGCTTTTGCATTTTCAAAATGCTGTAGGTTTGGTGGTAGGACTTCTAAACCTTTGCTGTTTGCCTAAACTTGCTCAAACACACATGTCATAGAATGAAGGCTTCGATCGGAATAGTTTTCATTTCCTTAATTAAGATGAATTGACCATTTTGGGGAAGGTGGACATATGTGATGTTTATCTTTAATTAAATTAAATTTAAATATATATATATAAAAAGCTGAGTACATGTGGGTTATTCCCAGCAGACTCTGGCATGTGTCGGACACCTGGTCAGGAGCTTTGTGCACTCAGAAGGGGTGCTGCTGTTCTGATGAAGCAGCCTTCCCTGTAGTCCAGCAGAGGTTTCTTTGGATACTTGATCTCCTGACCTTCATTCCACTGTGACTTCACTTAGGTTTTGCTCCAGACTTAGGAGAACTCATGCTGGACAGGCAGTTACAGAACATTTTGGTGGTGGCATGCTTAAAATTTTTTTTCAGCTTTATTGAGGCATAATTAACAAAAATGGTATATATTTAGGGTTCGTGTGATGATTTGATATACATCATGATATGCTTAACAATCAATGAACACATTCATTACCTCACATAGTACCTTTCTTTTTCTTTTAAAGACACATTTATTCAGTGTCATGATCAGACTATCACATTTAGCAATCAACAGCATGGGTGCAAAAAAAGAAAATCTACATTAAAACCTTTTGTTGGAATGCTTTACACTTTCCACAGAACAGAAACTAAAATAACCTGTTATACAATTAGTGACAAATACAGTCCTTGAGTTTTTTGCCCATTCACATGAGTATAGTCTAAAACATATCTTCTTTGTAGCAGTGAGGCCCTGCCACCACTGTGCTTCGTTGAGTTCACAAAGCTGTTGTAACCTGTAGCTTCCCTGTCACTTCTCTGGCTCTCCTCTCCTGCTAAGCTTTGTTTCCTGGCAGTAATTAAAACCTTCTGCTACTGCCATAGCTGCTGCTTCTGTTGGAACTGCCATAGCCACCTTGGTTTCATGGTTTGACAAAGTATTGGCTCCCACCACTATAGGGGCCAGAGCTTCTGCCTCCCAAATTTCCTCCTTTCATGGGTCCAAAATTTGAGGGTTGTTGTAATTGCCAAAAATCGTTATAGCTTCTGCCACCTCTAAAGTTGCTTCCGCCACCACTGCCATAGCTGCCTCCACCTCCTCCATTGGTATAGCTGTCATAGGGGCCACTCCCGCCATAGCCACTGCCCTGGTTTCCATAATCCTGTCCACCACTTCCATAGCCTCTGCTTCCTCCAGAATAACCAGGACTGCCTCCTCCATAACCACCATCATTACCAAATCCGTTATAGCCATCCCCACTGCCACAGTATCCACCACCACCTTGACTGCCACTGAAGCCACCTCAACCACTGAAGTTCCCTCCACGACCAAAGTTGTCATTCCCACCAAAACCACCTCCATGACCACCATCAAAGTTTCCAGAACCACTTTGGCCTCTTTGGCTGGATGAAGCACTAGCCATCTCTTGCTTTGATAGGCTATCCTTACTTCATAGTTGTGGCCATTCACAATATGGTATTTTTATTTATTTATTTATTTATTTATTTATTTATTTATTTATTTATTTAATTTTTTAAAAAGATTTATTTATTTATGATAGAGAGAGAGAGAGAGAGAGAGGCAGAGACACAGGAGGAGGAAGAAGCAGGCTCCATGCCGGGAACCCGATGTGGGACTCGATCCCGGGACTCCAGGATCGCGCCCTGGGCCAAAGGCAGGCGCCAAACCGCTGCGCCACCCAGGGATCCCACATAGTACCTTTTTAAAAAAGATTTATGTATAAGAGAGAGAGATTGGGAGAGCAGGGGTGGAGGTTGGAAGGGCATAGTGAGAGGGAGGAGAGAATCCTAAGCAGACTCTGCACCAAGTGTGGAGGAAAACTCAGGACTGGATCTCATGACCCTGAGATCACAACCTGAGCCGAAACCAAGAGTCAGACACTTAACTGACTGAGCCATCCGGGCACCCTATATCTTTCTTTTTTCTTTTTTTAAGATTTTATTTATTTATTCATGATAGACATAGAAAGAGAGAGAGGCAGAGACACAGGCAGAGGGAGAAGCAGGCTCCATGCTGGGAGCCCGACACCGGACTCCATCCCCGGACTCCAGGATTGTGCCCTGGGCCAAAGGCAGGTGCTAAACCGCTGAGCCACCCAGGGATCCCTCCTTTCTTTTTTCTTTAATGGTCAACTTACTTACCATCTGTTCTTTTAGTAAATTTCAAGCCATAATACAATATTATCAGCTATAGTCAGAATGTTGTATATTAGATCCCCAGAACTTATTCATCTTATAACTGGAAGTTTGTACCCTTTGATGAATGTCTTCTTGTTTCTTCTACCCCCAATTCCTGGCAGCTGCTGCTCCACTCTCTGGTTCTATGAGTGTGATGTTTTTAGATTACACATATAAATTAAAATTATACAGTATTTGTCTTTCTCTGACTTTTTTCACCTAGCATAATGTTTTCCAGGTTTATTCATGTTGTTGCAAATGACAGGATTTCTTTCTCTTTCATGGCTGAATAATACTCCATTGTGTATATAAATCACATCTTCTTTATCCATCCATCTATCTATGGACACTTGGGCTGCTTCCGTATCTTGGCTACTATGAACAATGCTGCAATGAACATGGTAGAGCAGATGCCTCTTTGAGGTAACTGATTTCATTATCTTTGAGTAAGTACCCAGAAGGGGGATTGCTGGATCACAGGATAGTTCTATTTTTAATTCTTTAGGAACCTCCACAGTGTTTTCCAGAGTGGCTGCACCAGTTTGTCCTCCCACCAAAAATGTACGAGGTTCCCTTTTCTCGTTATCTTCACCAGCACTCATTGCCTGTCTTTTTGATAATAGCCACCCTAAGAGGTGTGAGGTGTGAGATATCTCACTGTGGTTTTGTGCTTGTTTGTTTTTACTACTAAGCCGTGTGAGTTATTTACATATTTGGATATTAACCCCTTATCAGATATAGTTTGCAAAAATTATCTCCTATTCTGTAGGTTATCTTTTCATTTTGTTGTTTCCTTTCTTGTATCTGGCTATGGTTTTCTTTCAAGTCTGGACTTGGCTAGCCTAATGATGGAAGGAGACATGAGGAACAGGTAGTTCAAATAGTATTTTTTTTTAATTGAATCTTTGAGAGGTGTGGGTACTATTTCAACCTCTGCATGCCCTTTCTGGTCTTACTATGTTGGGAAGGGCTCCAGGCTCTTCAGCAGTGAGAGGAGGAGAGGGAGGGACCATTTGCTTCTCTCTAGGAATTTCTTTTCCCCAGTGATCAACATTTCTCAAGGTTTCTCAGTTGAGCTTGGTGGAGTTTTTTTTTTTTTTTTTTTAATCTCTGGAAATACATAGATAATAAGACGCAGGTACACCCTAGATTTCCTTGCATGGTCATTAAAGAGAAAGTTCTAAAACCATGGGTAAACGGTAGGACTTAGCAATAAATATTATCCTGGAGGCTTGAATAAAGTGAGTGGGGCATTGTGTACACAGCATTCTCCCTAGAAATGCCCTTCACTTCACTAGGAAAATTCCTAGTCTTCATATATGACTCTATTCAAAGATCACCCCCTCTGTGAAATCCTATTGATTACTGCATGAGCCATTGGTTACTTTATCCTTGTTGTCTGGTAGCACTTCATTCAGATTTCCACGATAGTGCTTATAGGCACACCATACAATTTGTTCATGTTCGGGAATTTCTCACAAGTCTATGAGGCAATAGAGGACAGGGCTTGGATCTTATGGTCACTGTGTCCCCAGGGTCTAGCGTGATGGCTGGCACGTAGAATGTTTCCCAGAAGATGAGGTAAAGCCAAAATGACGGAACTGCTTCTTTCCTGAAGACGTAGTTGACAGGGAAAGATGAGGCCAATCTGTTGAGTTAAAATGAGGCTCTTAACCATATGGCCAGATATACTGACCTACTCAGTTCAACCCAAGAAAAGTCACAACTCAGACCCTCCACGGGTGGAATGTGTAGGTGGCATTATGTGGAACACATTTTTCCAGAGATCCCCTGCATCCCCACCATGGCTTCTGAGATCTTACTGCTTTAGCCCAAGAACTGCTCAGAGCCAGCGATGGCCTCGGCCTCTGTAACTAACATTTTCCAGTGATAATTTGAGGCACATTATGTGGCACTGGGGGACCAAGGACCAGAATCCACGATTTGAGTTTCAAGATTCACAATCCTGGACATTGTTTTCTATTTTATTTATTTTTAAGTAGAGGGGAATCGAGTAGACTGCTACTTGAGCAAGGAGAAGCTTGCTATGTGATATTTAGAAAAGTGATCATTTGGTAGAATGTGTTTTGTACATCTTTGTGTGTACATAAGGCACACACAGTTCGAACCACTACTGAGGAATATGTACTTCAGCTTTCTCACCAAATACCACATGAAATGCAGTTAGAAGCCCCCACATGGCTATTCTCCTTTGTGGATCCTGGCACTATGTTACCAGCAAATACATATATAAGATTCAACCAGATTTGTTTGCATCATGTTTTGGCCCTGGTTTAGGAGTGGTTCTCCATGGGGGAAGTGCTGCCCCCTAGGGACATTTTGGGGAAATAGTGAGGGTGTCTTTGCTGCCACAGTGATTGGGGTTTGCTGTTGGCATTCAGTGGGCAGGTGCTAAGGATGTTAGACTTCTCTGTAGTGCATGGATACCTCCACAAAATGAATCCTCATCCTGCTTGACTCTTGAATTCTGGCTGAACATTCACATAGACGAAAAACCCATTTATAATGATCCAAGTCTAGAAGTTAACTTTATTTTAAACCAAACGCTTAATCACAGAAGTATTTTTGTGTGTGTATGTGCGCTTTAAATATACTTTTCCATGGATGCAACTTCCATGTTATCGAAGAAAGATTGCCTTCTGATTTGTTTGCAAATTTTACCAAGGGCTGTTCCCCATTTTGGAAACATGCCATTGATGGCAATGTTGCTCACAGTATTTGAGCCACTAATATACATGTGGCTATCCCTCTGCATTTGGAGCTGTAGCAGTCATGCCAACTCCATGAACTTGTACTCATATACTTTGATAGCCCTGATTTCAAAATGTCAATATAAAGAAAAATCCCTGTAATGTCTGTTGAGTATTTTGTTATTTCTCTTAAATCCATACTTATTCATGAGAAGTAGCTTCAAGCATTTGATTATTTCATTTATCTTCTATTGTAATTATGTCAGAAATATATGTTGAAATGATACCTTATTTTCTGTTTTTATATTATAGATAGAGCATTAACTTTTTTATAATTAGGGAAGTTGGGTTTGAGTTTTCAGTACAAAATATTTACTATGAAAATGAGATCTATAGGACTGGCAGGATTGAGAATGACAGATCTGGACAAATGAGGAGTGATGAGGACTCAGGAAAGGCTGATCCTTTGAGTATAGTAAAAAGTGACATCCAAATAGATCTTTGGGAGTGATTAAAAATTTAAATCAGAAACTTGTAGGGGAGGACATTGGAAGGAGTTGACTTCTTTAGTAATGCTAATGTTTTTTAAGCACTTAGTCTGTGCTGGATTGATTGCTGAGAAATGTGCCTTATTATGGTCTCTCATCTGGAATGTAGGCATGCTGTTATCCTCACTGGTGGCCATGGAGCAGAGCCCAGATTGGAATCCATGTTTGTCACCTACAGAGCCTATCCTCTTAACTATACCACATTAGTTAGAGTTTGACCTGCAGGAAAGAAACTTGAACTTTTCTTGGCACCTACGGGACAGGGGGATCTTTGTTGAATGACTGGGGGGTGGGAGTGGGCTGGTGAGTGAAGGTTCTCAAACTGCCTTGGTTTGCATTTCTGCCTCCAGTTGTGGCTGTGATCTCTGGAAAGGCTGGGCTGGGTGGGCATTTAGGAAGGGTATAGATCCTCTTCCAAAGGCCTGCTCCCTTTCTTGAAGACATCTGGGGAGCATATTCATTTTGAAATATTTACACATGGACCACATTTCAGCAATTAAATAACACGAGTACCATTCAGAATTTAGAATCTGGCCTAAAACCTGGAGTTCTGTATCAGAGCTGACCTTAACACAGGAAATACATATCTGTGATGGTTAATAGACCATCAACTAATAGCTGTTATTGTGTTAAAAGTTTGTATTAGTTATAATAAATAGACAACCCAACATTTATCTATCTTGCATGATTCCTCCCAGATGGAGTTAATGACTTGGAGAAGTGACTAGCTTTCCATTAATAACTGGTTTGTGATGTGTCCCTTAGGTTTCATTGGGGACGTGATGGATCTGGGGTGCATGGATAGTGAGAACAGGAGTCCATGGGGATCTGTGGAAGGTACCTTAGCAGTGGTGGAAGCAGAGCCTGCACCTGCCTACTGCTGTCAGTGGAGGCCACATTTCTTGGAGGCACTGGACTCTCAACCAGGGGAGACTTTAGGAAAAGACCTAAGGAAGATCTGTCCTCTACTCCAGAGAAACCACTGGGATGTCCTCATTAGAAAAGTCTGGTATTGTGCTGGGAGTCAAATTGTCATCCGTTCTAAAAGGCTGTGCAGAATAGTGATTTAAGAGCATGGCCTGTAGGGATAGGCAGTTGTTTTCAAGGTGAATAAGCTCAGATAAGTTTCTTGAACTCTCTCTGCCTTGGTTTTCCCATCTAAAAATGGGGATTGTGGTGAAGCTATCTCAGAGGTTACTTGCTAGATTAAATGAGATAGTTTATGTACATGGCTTAGTTTACATTGACTGGTAGATGCTACATTGAGCACATAGTATGTGCTTAATATATGTTAACCGCTATTATTATCCTTCATTTGAAAATGGGGATAATAAAAGGACCTACCTCACAGAACTGTTGTGAGGATTTAATCTAATATATATATTTACAAATATATATAAAGTAACCAGAACAGTGCCTGCCATACTGTAAGCAATAAATGTTAGTTGTTATTGTTGATAATGTTATTAGTACCATCTTGAGGGAATTACCATATTTTAGGATTGTAGCACAGTAGCAAATTTAAAAACTGCTCTGATTTAAATATTTTCATTAATGCTATATATTCTGATATTTGATTTGCTAAACATATAACAGTGGTACATTGTATAGGACACTTTTGTCACTATAATAACAGAGCTCAAAAACTCCCCTGTTGCTGCATATCAGTGTTATAGTAGAGTTATATTTGAATATATGACTTTCTTTAAGGATTAAAATAAATATTGTGGGTGTCCACTGCTAATGTATGCCTAAGTGTCTGAGATATTTATAGGAAGATATTTAACCAGCACTGGCTGGTTATTTTTTTATTTTTAACTTTGTTAAATTTTAAAAATTATTTTTTAAAAGATTTATTTATTGAGAGAGAGTACGGGCTAGCCCAAGTTGGGGGAGGGGCAGTCAGACTGAATCTTCTAGCAGACTCTCTTGCTGAGCACAGAATCAGATGTGGGGCTTAATCCCACAATCCCAAGATCATGACCTGAGCTGAAACCGAGAGTCAGACATTTAACCAATTGAACCACCCAGGTGTCCCCCACTTTTTTCTTTAACAATTACAAACAATTTTCTAAACAATTAGAAGAGTGTTGGGCTGGAAATTAGAGTATCTCTAGTGTGACCTCTAAGAAAGCTCAGAGGTCTTCTATTCTGATCTCCCCATTTTATGGACAGCTCTGAGAAGCTCATTAACTTGCCCAAGGTGTGGCAGTTATCGAATGGCAGAGCAGGGGCTTGGATATTGGCCAATGCTCATGTGGCAGTTGGTTATTTGGTGTGTGTGGGTCATCTGGGTTGATGGAGCTGGGACCAGAAGCCAGCTCTGCTCTGCTCAGTCTGCTTCCACAGGTGCCCTGAGGGGCTGGGTGAGCCGATCAGTGGAGAGTTTAGGTACAGAGCGGCCCCAATCCCCGACCAAGCAGTCACACACTCCTTTGGTCTTTGGACACCTGCAGGATGTAGATAGAAGAACACTATATTCAGAATCAAAAGACCCTGGCCTTACCTCTGGCTCCAATTTTCTCTCTACCCACTACCTCTGGTTTACAGAGGTATAATTTATGTACAGTTACCTTTTTCAGTCCACACTGCTTCGAGTTTTGACAAATGCATAGTCATGCATCATCACCATGATCAAGGTAAAGAACAGCCTCATCACCCCAGGATCCCTTTGTGCTTTCTGTATTCACTTTTTCTCCCCCAATTACCAGCTTCTGACCCCCACTGATCTGTTCTGTCTCTATCATTTTGCCTTTTCCAGACTGTCATATAAATGGTGTCATTCAGGATGTGGCCTTTTGAGTTTGGTTTCTTCCACTTCAGCATAATACATTGAAGATTTGTTCTGGCTGCAGTCTTAGTGTCTGTAGGCCCTTCGGTAAGTTGTTTAGCTTTTAGCCTCAGGGTGTTAATCTGTAAAATGGACTCAACACTTGCCTTGCATTTGTATGTTATAGACAGGAAGAAAGAATACACACAGATGTGCATTAGCTCAAAGGAGAAGCAAGTTATATAGTCTTCTTGTTATGCTTGTTATGAGATTGTCTTTTGAACAGACTCCAGTTGGAAAGGCAATGATGATTGGAGCATAAACCCTGTAGAGCTTCTTTGCCCCTGATGAGCAAAGCAAGATCTAGCATCACTGTGAAACTCTCCTCAGCCAAAGGGCTCCGCAAGCTGGTCCCAAGGCTCGAAATGTTACAAGAAACACTTTCCCAATAGGGACTGTCAACAAGGGAAATAGATCTCTGACATGTCGCTTCTACCAAGGGGTGGGGAAACCTAACCTATGGATGAAATGCTTTGATGTATATAGGTGAAAGGCACTCTGCAAAACACTACCATCAACATTGATAATGTATAATAGAATAGTGTTGTGGGGAAACAAAATGATTATCTAACACAGAGAACCAAACAGTTTGACAAAAAGATAGGGCGTCTCTTGGCTCAGAACACCCAGGAAGGAGTTGGAAGTGCAAATTTGTGTTTCCTTCTGAGTGCTGTATGATTCTGAGTTACAGAACACATATGATCAATGTATATTGCCTGGATGTGGATCAGGAGAGGCCAGTCTTTGATATCATCCTCCCATCCAACTGGCATGTGGATACCAAGACAGCAAGACACAGGTGCATGCTTGCAGAGGAGGGAAAACCCGGACTGGGATTCAGGAGAACTGGATACTGTGTCTAGCCCTGTTGTTATTTGTGTGACTTCTCTCTTGTTTCCTACCCATAAAAGAGGGGGCTGTAGTAGGTCACCCTGAAGGCATCTCAAAGGACCCCAGGAATGATAGAGCCACTGACTCCCAGCTCTGAGCACCGGATCAAGGGGCACAGAAAGCAACAGCCCTGAGCCTTCGAGTGAAATCCTTCAGAGAAGCTCACTCTTTCCAGCACTAGCTGAATAAGATTCCAATAAACATATTGCTGAAATGTTTGTTTCCGGGTGTCATTTTAGACTGCAAGTAGCGAAAACAGATCCGGCTCCTATATATAGATACTGCATTTGGTTGTGTTCTGGGAGGCTTTTATTACTACACTCCCTGGCTGGCTCCCAGCTGAGCTTTTCCCTCAAGGGATCAGATTTTGGAATCAGAAAGTCAGAGAGGATCATTGACCATATTAAGGGGTCCCTCTCCCAGCCCCTATCTCTCTCTCTCTCTCTCTCTCTCTCTCTCTCTCTCTCCCCCCTCTAGTGCTCTATACTGCAGGTGGATGCCAACATGGACTGGCTCCTCCCTGTGCTCCAAGACTCTTAATAATAATAATGACAATGCTAATGGAAACTGACCAGCCCCACTATGGCAGCAAGTACAAGCGGAACAGCCTGCCGTCCTGGGCTTAAGGGAAACATAGTATAATTTGGGTTGAGACAAAGAGCAGATGGTCACAAACAGCCTAGTCTTTAGAGGAGTCAGGGCCCTCTGTGGACAGGAGCAAAGAAAGGGGCCACTAAGTATTAAGGGTGGGTTTTTTTTTTTGGGCGGGGTGAAGGAAGGGTGATAGGTGTTGAATTTTCCTGGAGAGAATTCTCCAGGGGAAGATAATACTGGGAACAAAAAGTGGATGAAGGGAAGTGGAGGTGGGTGTTGGAGGAAGGATGTAGGCAGGGAAGGAGGAGGAAATGGGGCTTCACTTAAAGAGACAATGTTGAACCCTGGCAATCTGCTTTTCTAGAACGTGTCTGATCACTGGAGTGAGCCCCTCCTTTGTTTTCTGTGCAGAAAACCCAAGCCCTGCCTTGTTTTGCAATGGCTCTCCTCACCTGCCCCTCTGGTTTCCCTGTATTTAACCATCATGGATCTGCCTGCCTTCCGGTCTCCATATTTTCTGTGCCTCACCACCTCTTCCTTGTTTTTCCTTCCTCTCGGTCTCATTCTTCCCTCCTCTCTTCCCCGCTTTTCTTCTTCAGTCCTTCCTCCTTCCAGACTCTTCTCTCTTCCCCTCGCCCCCACCCCTCCTCCTTCCATTTCACTCCTTCCCTCTTCAACCCTCCCCTCCCCCTCCCTCCCCTTTCCCTCCTCTTTCCTGCCTGCTGTCCCTTCCCTTCCTGCTCTTTTCCCCTCGCCCCTCTGTCCCTCTCCCCTTCTCGCCCTCTCTCCGGTCCCCAGGTCCCCATCCCCTGCCCCTCTCCCTTCTCCTGCCTCCTTCCCCGTCCCTCCCTCCCCGTCCCTGTTTATCTCTTAAGCTCCAATTTCTCGCCTTATAGATTTACCTGCAGCACCAGACACCGCTCCTCTTGCAAAAACTGTTTAAGAAATCCATATCCTCTCCCTTCATTGCTTGGGCATTTCAGAAATGATATTCCTCCCCCAGCTACCCCCGTCAAAATAAAATAAATTCAGCCAGCTCCTGCTGTGTGTCCTTAAATCCATTCCCTCTGGCTTCGCTGGTTTGAAAGCCTGTACCCTAGAAGGGGCCTCCTGCATTTGCTGGCAACCCTGCTCGAGTCTGATCGCCACAGATAGTGCTTTGGAGTGAAAAAAAGGGGGAAAAACCCTCTCGTTGGAGATTTCAAAACAGAGTCTACCAGCTTTCCAGTCTGTGCACTTGCGGAGTGGCAGGACTTGGAGAAGAGGCGTTGGGGGCTTGGGGCGCCGGTGTTTGTCCTAAACAAACAAGCCACAAAATTCATGTATATATAAATGTGCGTTGCCTTTGGCACGTGTGGTGTCTCCCTCCCTGGCATCCAGGGTGGGTGCTGTGCACGTCTGACTTCTCTCACACTTTGGCTGGGGTGTGATGTGCAAGTGTGTGTGATGGAATTGAGGAGGGGGCTGCTGTGGTTTTTATCTGATCCACTTGACAGATTACTTGAATCCAGCCCACCTTTCCGCACATGTCAAACAGATGGGATCATTGTTACAAGCCTTGAGAGAGCCGTGGCTGAGCGGTGGGTAAGGCAGGGAGGGGGAGAGGGGAGGGGGGCGGAGGGGAGGGGGGCACCTTCTAGTAGCTTTGTGTTTTCACACGTTGGAACTGACAGGAGCCCTTCTTCTCCGTGGGGAGGGTGCTTTGGGGGGCCTGGGGCTGATGGAGGGGGGATGGAAAGGAGAGCGAGAGGTGGGGTGTTGGTGGGCAGGGTTATGATGTCACAGCAAAAGTTACAACAGGAGGAAAACACAGAAATGGTTCAACATTTTTTTTTTTTAAACTTTGGACTGCCAAGAGCTGAAGGAGAGTGGTGAGCAAAGGAATGAAGGGGAGAGAGAGAAACTAAACTGGAAGCTTGAGTTTTGTATAGCTTCTTGAAACCTTATGAATGGATTACTAGCAGCTGAGAGCCAGGACAGCCCTATAGGGACTACAAGATCATTCACACATTAACAGGGGCAGAAAAGCAGGCGGAATCCTTCCTTGCTGTGTAATCCCTCCTTCCTGAAATGAATGGTATGGAACCTTTTTCTGAGGGTCATGGGGGTGGCATGAAGGAGGGGGAAGTTTTCTTCTTTCCTTACCTGAGTATCTTTTCTTCATTTACACTAAGGTTCCTCTCTTTCCTTCTGGTCTTTCCTGCTGTTTCTCTCTCTCTCTCTTTCTGTCTCTCTCTCTGCCCCCCCTCCCTTTTTCTTCCCTTCTCCCTGCCCCCCCTTCTCTGTCTTTTCTACCTCTCCCTCTACTCCCTTCCAAAGCCTCAAACTCTTTTGAGCTGCTTCAGAGGGGAGAAAAAAAAAAGAAAAAGAAAGGACTAAGTCAGAAGGAGTGAAGGGAGATAAGAAAACAAGGGAAGAGGACAGTCTAGGATCGAGGGCTTTTCTGTTTAGTAATGTCCACGTGCCTGAATCGATCTCCTCTTTGGGGACTTGCTTTGAGGCTCCAGTGGATGCTGCAGAGGGAAGCTGGGCATGCCAGGGAGTGGGTGATTAGGGCACAGTATGTCAGAAGCAGACCAGTCAGGGCTGGAGGAGTTGAGAAGACGAGGGGAAGTCTCGAGGCACAAGGGGCACTGCGATCTCACTCCAGAGTATGTGGGCTGCATGTTTTAGGTGTGGGCAGCACAAGCAGGGATTTTAGAACCGTGAGTAATTTTTCCTAGTAAGGAAGGACCCAATGTATTTCTCTACCTGTTTTATGTGCCCACCTGTGGTCAAACATCCTCACCTGTGTCGAGAATTCAGAAGCATGCTCTCTGTGTGTGCATACGTTCGTGAGTGTATGTACACGTCCGTGTGTTCAGGGGGTGGGACTCAGACATAGCCTGCCTCTGGGCAAACATTGCAGAGGCTGGAGTCATGTTATTTACTTCCCCATCCTCTCCATTCATTTCAAATCAATTGAAAAAATCATTGCTTGTGTCTAGCTGTTCACTTTTGTAAACTACTTATTTTGAGCATCTCATTTGTTTATTTGCTCACTCAGCATATGGTGACTTTTAGTAACTTCCGAGTGAGAAACTTCAGAGTGAATAAAAGAGACTGTGTAGTGCGAATTCATAGCATTCCCACATAATGCTTCTTAAGGCGGGCTAATTGATTTTTCCTTTCTCCCAATGTCCAGTGTAAAGTGAATTTGAGGTATTGTTCTTTTGAATCCCAAATGATTGAAAGAGGGGGGAAATACAGGAGGCTTGTGGCAAAACAAAGAAAGAGAAGCAAGTGTTCCCTGAATGGCTGGTGGGGGTTTATTCGACAGTAAGCAGATCTGTTCACAACACATGTGCAAGTGTGTGTGTGTCTGAGAGAGAGAGAGAGAGAGAGAGAGAGAGAGAGAGAGAGAGAAAGAGAGAATACACACCGAAAAGAGTGCTCCAAGACAGTATTGATTGCTATTGATTGTGTAGGCTGCGGCTGCTGAAGGAGAAAGCCCGAGATGTTTTACTGGGGAAACCAGAAGTAGCGTCTGTCCCCTGTGCCTCGGTGAGGTGGGGAGGTTTTCAGGAGGAAGGAGGGGACAGGGAGTAGGTGGAGTGATGCACCGAACTTATTAGCTTTGACATCATCATTGTCTTTAAATGAAACAAACAAGAAGATAATTACAGGCAGAGAGAGAGGGAGAGAGGAAAGCAGGAGGCGCTGAGAGAACAGGTCCCCCGAAGTACATGCTCTTCTCACTCTCTTTCCCATCTTCCCAGGGACCCACAAGACACCCCGAAGGTGAAGTCAAGGGCTCTCAGACTTATAAGGTTATTAGGACACCAGACTGGCATCCCCAAGGAGAACTTTACGGAGACTTGCAACATACCAACAAGTTGGAAGGGGATTAAAAAACCCGCCGTGCTCCAAAGCCCAAGCACCACGCTGAGGGAAACACTGTGACCTGAACAGGCACACTGGCAGCTGGATGGGGATCTGGCTGAGGAGGACCTCTGGAGAGCAAAAGCTAAGTACCAGCTTGGATTTCTGTGTCCCTCACGTTCCCTTTGCAATTTGAGATCTAAGCATCAGATTCGGTATTTCTGTATGCAAGTTCTTTCAGCGATTTGTTTGAAGGTGGAGGTATCTTAGGTGGAGGGCTCCAGAAAGAACTGAACCCTTAGGGCAGGAAAAGGGAGGAAGAAATGAAAATTAGAAGATAAGTGTCTCTTTAATGACTTCAGGTAGGGAGTGGTACCGGTTTGGGAGGGAGTGTGTGTTTGGGAGGATTTGGCTGCTGTCTGTGTGTCCCTCTTCTAGTACCAGCAGGGGGAGGGGCTATTGAAGAAGGGACCAAAAGAAAAAAGGAAAGAAAGAAAGAAACCTGAGCTCTTTGGGAGGAGGTTCCAAGGAACCCAGAGAAATGAACTTTGTTCTGCAAGGACAAAACTAGAGCCAGGAGAGCCAGGTCAAGGGAGAAGGGAGAGGGAAGCACAGCACTCATCATCGGTAGCCAGAAGAGGCACTCTTTTGGGGCTGCTCCTAAAAGTTTGGTCCGTGAACAAAACAGTTTCCCTGGTGACTGCGAATCCACTGCTCGCCGTCTCTTTCTCTTCTCCCCATCATTCCTGTGTGGTACCCAGAAGTTGACTTCTGGTTCCATATAAAGAGCTGGGGGAGGTATGATGTGCCTAAAGATCCTGAGAATAAGCCTGGTGATTCTGGCTGGATGGGCACTCAGTACTGCCAGCTTGGAGCCGGGCTGGACGCGCAAGAGATCCCTGGCTCAGAGGGGACACCTGAGCCAGGTGCTGTCAGAAGGAGAACGCTGTTGGCTGGGGGCCAAGCTGCGAAGACCCAGAGCTGCTCCCCAGAATCACCTCTTTGGGGTCTACCCCAGCAGGCCTGGGGACCACCTGAGGCCCTACCCTGTGGGGGGGCAGGGAAGCCCCCAGGCAGGACACAGTAAGCCAGATGCCACAGGGGGCATGGCTATGAGCCCAGCTGGAAGTGTAGGGCTGAGGGGTGAAGCTGAGCAGCCAGCTACCCTGTGGGCCTGGCATGGTTCTAATAGGTGGTCCGAGCTGCAGGGAGACAATGACACTTATCTTGGCGATAGAAGATCCAAGGAGATTCCAGGTGAGGCTGAGACTCAGGAGCGCTCAGCCATGGATGCCACCATTCGTGGCCCAAAGGAACCCCAACCAGAGAGCCGAAGGAAAGGCCGAGCCAAGACCAGGCATCGTCGCCAGGCGGTGAAGGGGCAAGCTGGGGGCATGCTGGGAGACCCCGGTGTCTCTCCCTGGCATTTCCAGTCTTGGCCTAAGCATCCCCTTGTACATGGTGTCAGGACCAGTCTGGCCGAGGACAGCATCCAGAAGAATGGAGGGGACCCCTCCCGGGAAGCAGAGACCTTTAACCCCCACGGAGGATTGCCTGTCTTGTACTTCTCGGGGAGGCGGGGGCGGCTGCTGCTGCGTCCAGAAGTGCTGGCTGCGATTCCCCGGGAGGCGTTCACAGTGGAAGCCTGGGTGAGACCAGAGGGAGGACAGAACAATCCAGCCATCATTGCAGGTAATGGCCCACTCCTGGGCTTTCTGTGGTCCTTGGGGGTACAGCTGGCTTTACTTTTGCCTGGATTAGACATAGGGGGCCGAGGAGAGGAAGGGGACAGGGGCAGGAGAGCCAGGAGGTGCTGGCCAGGGAGGGAGGGGGGAAGGGCCTTTATTCATCAGCACAGCCGGACTCCAGACATCAACTACGATAATGACTCTCTAACCACAAGAGCATTTGTCCCAATGAGTATTGATCTCATGTGGTTCTATACGTCTTGCTTGCACTTAGGAGACCTTCAGCTCGATCCTTACCCCTCTTTAAAGGGAAAGATCTTTGGTTTGTTGTCAGTGGGGAAGAGGTGTCATGCTCCATTTCTCGTAGTTCAGTCTGAGAGACCAGGGCAACTTTGACACTACATGTCGGAACCAGGACTTACACAGTGAACCAGGCATGGGTGGGGCCAGGCCACAGGAGAACAGGGCTTCCAGGTGCACAGCCTTAAGCCCTGGTGGTTCTCTCTTCTTTGAGCAGCCCTGGAACTTAGCAGAATGCTACTCTCTGGCCCAGGTCCTGGGGTCCCTTTACTGGTCCTAACAATCATGTATCTAGCCTAAGAACAGCATCATCAGCTGGGAAAGATGAGCACTCACAAGCCAGGATCCCGGTGTCTAGCCCTGGCTTCTGCACGAAAGACCTAAAAGGGAACCGTGTGTAACTATGGTTCTGATCACAGCTAATATCCCAGAACATTACCTATAGTGTTTTCTGCTATACCCAGATCTTGGCTTTCAAGGAAAGTCACCCAGAAGGACAAAGAAAAGGATAGCATTAGGAATAATTATCTCCCTTGCCTTATGGGGGCAGGAAGCGGGGGGAGGGGTTTGGTTTCAAGCAAGGGGCGAGGGTTAGACATGACAGGTCATTGCTTACTGTCTCATTATCCCTTTGGATTCCCCCCATGATAGAACCTCACACAAGGCTAGGCATGTTGTAGATCTATCTCAATCTCATTAATTTGTATTATCTACAATGCCCTTTGATGTTTGCCAGTCCCATTTACATTGGTTGGGAAACCAAAACCAATGACAAGTGTGCCAGAGGCCAAGTGGGAATGGAACCCTAGAGCTCCTGAAGTGCTTGACAACTCCCCAAATGAAAAACTTCTCAGGTTGCTGGATGCCTGCAAATAAGTTTCAGACTGGAGAAAGAAATCTGGAAGGAGGGAGCCTCTTTCAATGGGGTGTTGCTGGAACATCCCTCCTGGACACACTGTCTCCCCCTCTTTGGCTGTGATTTCTCCTTTGGAAGCTGGGATTCCCAGACACTGAGCACTCTAGAGTCTTGTGGTTTTGCTTTATTTTATTTTTGGGTGGGAGAGAGGGCGTGAGGGGAGGGGAGAGAGAAGGGGCTGGGCTGTAAGATAGGTGGGGGCAGAGAAAAAGTAGAAGGAAATCCTTATTCTGGGGCCAAATGGAAGAAATAATGAGATGATTATCTGATCAGAGTTGGCAGCTTCACAGCTTTTCCCAGATGACATCTTCTTGCTGCCTAATCTCGCTTCCTAGTACCCATCTGCCAGGGAGACTGTGTGCTTGCAGTCTAGACCAAGACCCACGGCTCCACTCACCCCTCCTCCTGCAGTAGCAACAGAGGGACCTGGGATCAGTTCCCTGGCTGTGAAAAATCAGAGAAGGATCCAACAGGAATATATGAGCGAAGTTCTCAGAGGCTCTCAGTTATTAAAAGCCAAACCTGAGGGAACAAATTCAGGACAGTGGGTACCTGACTTCTGTCCTATACCTTCCATGTCTCGTCTTGTGCTCTGCAGAATAGCATTGAGAGCTGATTCTAGTTATAGCATTGCTTGTTGTGCCTCACCTGCCTCCCCACCCCCCACCCACATCTCTGTCCCTTGCCCCACTTGTCCTTCCCCAGTCACCTGGCCCCCCTCCTACCGGCCCTGGCCACAGTACACACGCTCAGATCCTTCTCCAGAGTGTCCCTCTGAACTCTCTTGCCTCTAGAAGCATGTAAAATTAGGCAGGAAGTCTTTTGCCGAAAGTCTAGCCTCTGAGGCTTCTTTCTCTTCAAATCAAAGTGGCCCCTGTGGTGTACTGGTATTTCCCCTTTAGGTCCACACCAGGAGTGCCGAGGGTGGGGAATACCCAGGTCCGGCTCCTCTCCACCTAACTTCCTGTAGCTTACCTTAGGCTTGCACACATCAGAACATATTCAGGAAAGATCTAGGGTAAAAGTCTGGGAAAGATGGGGGCTGAGAACAAAGCCTTCATTCTTCAGGATTTTAGTGGCCGGGCTCCCGAGGGCATAAGTCTTCATCTACTCACTGTGCTTCATGTCCTTACTTCGCCCATGGGTCCCATGGCTTAGAGCTGTGAGGTGGCCAAAGGCAGTCCCCCTCAGGTTTAAAAGTCTCTGATTTACATGAATTTACTCACTCTTATCAACAGACCAGTCCGTCTGCCCTCTCTTACCCAGCCCTGGTCCTGTAGCTGGTCACTGCCTGTTCCTGTGCTGGTGGGCCTTCACCTGTGCAAAATAACAACTGGATCATGTTCCTGGGAGCTAAACCTAATCCAGCCTTTGAAGTTCTGTTGCTCCAATGAGAATTATCTGAGATGCTGCAAGACTGGACCCTAAACTCTTTTCCAATGGCCCTCCAACCTCAGCTTCTATCTCCTTAGACTCAGCATCTCAGTTCTCAATGTCCCAAACTTGGGGCATTTTGCCTTCAGAAGATACCTTAAGCAATTCAATTCTACTGGCCACTGTGAGGGAACCCCCCCTGTGATGTGGGGCCTCAGGGAATACTTCTCACAGGGGGCACTAGGTGGCAGTGTTGCTTCATGCATAAGAGAGTAGGTGACTCTTTGGAAGCCACGTAGTGGGGAATGTGTCTGGTTTCTTGGAATGCCATCCCTGTCCTGGCCTCTGGACTGTATTTTATCATCCCCTCCCAGAGTGTTGTTGGTAGGCATCCCTTAGGGTTGGCTTCATACAGGTCTTTTTGCAGGGCCTATGTGAAAGGGCTAAAGTGGTATTGGGGGTTGTAACTGACTTGCACTTGCAGGAACTAGTAAAACAAAATCAACTAGTTACTTCCTCCCTCCACCCTAAACTCCCACATTCTTCCAAAATAAGAAGTTAGATTCCAGAATGGATTGCTGGAATCCTTTTATTCAGGGCCAGGAACAATGCAGGCCTCACAGACTTTAGGTGCTGAAGTTCTTTCTGGCCCCTAGAGGGGATGTGATGGTGTCCCCCACCACCCCAGGCTTAGGCCTTCCAAAGTTGCCTATTGCCTGTGCTCTGGAGGAGGGCAGTAGGAGGTGGGAGTGGACTGTGTAGGACTGCTCTGGCATACGGGCCTCCATGAAAGTAAGGATGCAGGGACCTGGCAATTTAGGGAGGTGGGGCCATGGAGGAGTAACCTGAGGTCACCAGCCTATTTGGTTGGGTTGTTGGAACTCAGCAGTGGACAGAAGCCAAATTCTGTCCCATCCTGATGGGAAATCCTTAAGCTCCAGCACCCAACCCTGAAACCATCCTGTTCCCTCCTTCTCAGCTTCCTTTCCCCTCCTTCAACCCCAACATACACAGAAGAGAAACTTTTAATGGGTTCCTCCTCACCCGTAATTGATTTCAAATGTTCCCTGCAGTTGCCCAGCTGAGTAACCACCTGCAGCTCCAAGTTGCAGGAGACTGAGTAAGTCCATGGCAGGATTAGAGCCCAAGTCCGTGTTTCTTCATTCAACAAATATTTACTGAGTGCCTTGCCATACAAAGCCTGCAAGGCACCGCGGAGAATACAAAGATGTCTAAGAAACTGTCCCTAACTTGAAGACCAGTTCTCTTCTGAGGATCCAAGTTTCAGAGTACAGAACTGAGAAGTCAGGCAGACCTGGAATCAGATCTCATCTCAGACACTTATTAGGGCTCTGATCTTTGGCCACCCATTGAACTTTTCTGAACCTTGGATTCCTCAGATCGAGGAATGAGATAAGGTCTTTACAGAATCATTATGGTGTTTAAATAAGTCACATATGCAAAGTGCCCAACACAGGGCTTGGCTCCTGGTACTTATGTACGACGTGGTATTAACAGCGGGAGACAGTCATCACTAAGAGCAGTGGGTGTTACCCTACTTATCTTTGATTCTACCCAGAACCTATCATTTTTCCTTATGCCAGAATATTCATTTTAATTTCTTAGGAATTTAGTTAGGTAATCTGTGAAATAGGAATGATGGTAAATAGGATTTTTCACGAGATGGTTTCAAGATGATTGAGAACACTGTAGAATCAGATGCCTAAAAGAATTCAATTTTTAAAAAATCATGTGTTCTTTTTACCCTGAGCAGTACTATTTTGAATAAATTGGACAATGGCACTAAAGCTTTTTTGGCATCACAAACTCTTTTGAAAATCTGATGAAAGCTATGCTTACTCCCCAGAGAAATGTACATATTCACATAGTTTACATAACTTTCAGAGCTTTTTGGATTTGCTTGATGGCCAGTGTCTACTGCCATGGGTTTAAAACCTCTTGTTTAGAGCACTTTGATGGCTTTTTTGGGTATATTTTGAATGACATCTGAAAAATGCAATTTTATGGGATGTCAAGACATCCCCTTCTCCCAACAAGGGAGCTGTGTACTCAGGGTAAGAAGTTTCACTAGTGTGGACATGGAGCTTCACAGAAGACAGATCCTGCACTCAGAAGTGTCAGCATGGATGTGAGGAGAATTGAACAGAAGGACCATGTGTGCTCTCTCCCACTTTATCCAGTCTTAATGGGAGCGGAAGAGCCACGTACATACCTGTTACAGAGCTCCTCAGGATGAGGATTCTGTGACCATCCTCCTCAGCTGCCTCTTCCTATGTCGTAGCAATGATCAAAGTCACAGTGCTTGCCCTCATGGCACCCTGGCAAATTATGCATTTCGTTCCACATTACAGCTCTGCTCCCTGACTAGGGCCCAGGTGTGCAACAAAGCTATAGCACCCCTACCCTTTGCATGGAAGAACTATGGATGTGAGGGCTGATGTTGGTCTCTGGGGGGTGGGTTTGCCTTCTGTGGTGAGAATGAGATACATGCACATGCTTGTGTAGACAAGCCATGTGCCCTGATGGTTGTAAGTTAGCATCTGCACATGAGGGGTTTTGATCTTGTGCCTGTATGCCCCTCCAGAAGGGGAACAATGTCTACTGTTAGAAGTGAAACCTGTCACTCTGCCCCTTTCCTGGCTAACAGCTGAGCCCCTTGACTGTACAGCCTTCCCAGATTCCTATGTGAGGGTGAGCTCACATAGCTTCCACAGCCCTTCACAGGTGGTTTCTGGGGGTACGTGTTGCTTCCTGCCTTATCAGTTCTGTACATGTCTCATTTCTATCTACTCAAAGTTCCCCAGGAGCCAGATGCATATCTGATTCACTTTTGTCATCCTAAAATACCTAGCACAGTGTTAGGCTCTCAGTTACATTTGTAGGAGACATAAAATAGAAATTTAGATTGCTGTATGCCCATTAGGGATGAGAAGAATGGTGAGAGGAACTTTCTGCACTGGAGGCTCTTTGTGGGGAAAAGAAAAAGTTTGCCAACTCACGCTCTAGAGCATTGCTTCTCACCTTAAATATTGATAGAGATCACTCGGGATTCTTAAAATGCAATGGCTGCCATGGGCACATGCCTTGCAGTGGTTGTACTGAGGATAAGCCTCACAGGCCTCCAACTGCTGGCTGTTTCACTGACCAGAGACCCCAGGAGCTATGCTCTGAATTCATCACGACATTTGCACTGAGGCCACATACACTTTGGTGTGGTGAGGATAAAGCAAACCAGTTCCTGAGCATCAGGGCATCTCTGACAGCCAACTCTGGCTTCAAGACTCTCAAAGGGCTTGCAGAACATTCCTGTGTCTGAACAGCTTCCGCTGTACCTCTGCTCCCTCTTTCCTTCCTTCAAGGTCAGACTGACAGGACGGACCGAGGGCTATCCCAGCCTTTCCAGGCACCCGCCCACCCTATTCTTTCTCCGAGTTGTCTCCCCTAATGAAATTTTGTACATGAATCCAGTCTTGGCATCTGCTTTTTTGCACTAACACAACTAAGTAACACAGTACAGATTTTGATTCAGCAGGTCTGGGGCAGCCGGAGATTCTGCATTTCTAACAGACTCCTCGGTAGTTGTGCTATTGTGTGGACCATATTGAAGTAGCAAGACCCTAGGCTTGTGAGTCTAGAGCAGGGGTCAGCAAACTTTTTCCGTGAAGGCACAGTAGTAAATGACTCAGGCTTTGCAGGCCATACAGTCTCTGTTGCAGCTATTCTGTCTTTAGAGTGTGTGGAGCAGCCGCGGACAACATGTAAATGGATGAATGCGTCTGTGTCTCAGTAAAACTTTATTTATAAGCATAGGCAGCAAGCCAGATTTTTTTTAAAAAAGATTTTATTTATTTATTTATTCATGAGAGACAGAGAGAGAGAGAGAGAGAGAGAGAGAGAGGCAGAGACACAGGCAGAGGGAGAAGCAGGCTCCATGCAGGGAGCCCGATGTGGGACTCGATCCCGGGACTCCAGGATCATGCCCTGGGCCAAAGGCAGGCGCTAAACCGCTGAGCCACCCATGGATCCCCGGGTTTTCATTTCTTTGGGGTCTCTACCTAGGAGTGGAATTGTTGGGTCACTCTAACATTTTGAGGCACTGCCAGACCATTTTCTGAAGTAGCTGCAGCACTTTGCAATCCCAAGCAATGCATGAGGGTTGGTTTTATATTTCCTACCCTCTACATGGGAAGGGCTCCTTGACCACACTAATGACTAGGGCCCCACCATTGCTAACATCCGATAGCACCTGGTCTTTGAGAAATGTGCTGTTGTCTGGTGCAGGAAGTAGAGACACCTGGACCCCAGTCCTGAGGCCTCTGTAATCATAGGGAGCCCTTGATGGTTGAAATGGATGCTACCCTCAAGCTTCTTCCCCCAGCTTCTCAAAGGCATCCTAAAGCGGCCCTTTCTCTCCTGACCCCAGCTCTTCATGGAAGGAGTTCCCCTTTGGCTGGAATTGCATTACTTTCTATTACTTTCTGCACATATGAGCCCTAAAAGATATCCAATGGAGAATATTTGGGCCCTCAGAAGTTACAGTGCATCAGACTGTGTTGGGGCAGTACCTTCAGGAAACAAAGGAGGAGAGAGACAGAGAGGAGGAAGGAAATAAAGCTCATGCAGCTCCCTTATCAATGCCCTCAACCTTCTTCTGGGTTCCAGCTTTGGGTGCATTGCTGTCTCCCTGTGAGCCACTCAGGTTAGGACCTGGTATCTGACTCCCAAGGGCTAGATGTGGGACTTAGGAGTCATCCAGGTGTCTGTGGGTGGATGGGAGAAGGAGAGTCCCCTCTGGGTGGTAGCACAGAGAGTCCCCTCTGTGTGTGTGTCCTCTGCACACAACCATGGGCATCTTCCTAGTCACACCCCAGCTTCAGTGCCTGATGCTTATTATTGCCCTTCCCATCCTCACCCCCAGCCTTCAGTTACTGCCTCTCTTCTTGGGATTCAAGAAGAAGAATCTGAGAATTCGGGATTCTTTCACCATCTCAGGGATTCAATGCCATGGGGAGGACCAACCTGGGTAGTGCCACTAGCTGCTCTCTCTCCATCCTCTGTTAGTGGTGTGTCCTCTCCCATCCTCAAGGAATGCCCTTAGGCATTCTTGGCATAGTTCTTGGGTGGAGCCCAGGTTGTCGGGTTGGAAATGTTCAGGAGTGTCAGGGGCAGGGCTGGAAACCAGGGATCACCTTTGGCAGCCTGAATAAATTTGACCATTGCTGGTTGCCTGCAATGCTTTCTCCTTCCTGATCCCTCCTTCATGCTCTTCTTTATTTGCTCCTCTGGACTGCCCATCTGAGTCATTCAGAATATGTGCACCTGGAATATGTGTCCCTGGCTCCTTCTTGTTTCCAACCTTGTCAATGCCTCAAGGAGGCCAAATGAATAGGAGAGGGAGACTGTAACTTCGTTTGGATTCTGAGCCTACATACCCTGAACATCTCTTAGATTCAGGTCCTGATGCCATAAACAAGTCCATAAACTCCATGCTTCTGCACTCCAATACATGGAATTAGATTACCCTAGGGGCTTGTCAAATCCCTTATGCTCATATCATATACATCATGACGTTGGCCCCTTCCAGAAAGCATGTTGTATGCTATGTTTGTGTCTAAGAAATAACAGCATCCTCTGTTTCTCATGCTCACTACCTACTTTAAAATAATCCTACTCTTTGAATTTTTTGAAAAAGAGAACATCCAGGAAATAAAGCAACAGGGGGCAAAACAAAAACATCCCAGTTCTCTTTATGAGTCAGCAATGAGTGGTGAAAAAAAGTGATTGTTTCCCAACTATACACATAGGGTCCCTAGAACCCCAAATCTCAAACATTTGAGGTTGCCATGGCAACCAGTTGTGCTGTCAAGACCAGTAATTATGTCTCATTTCTGGATTAGAAGTCCAGTTACTAATCAGAGGGGAAGTCACAGAGTTTGAAAGTCAATCAGTTAGCCAACCATTCACTTGGCTACTCATCATTTGCTAATTTTCATACAAATAATTGCTATACATTTTGGAAAGGATAGGGAAGAAGTAAAGTAGTTGGATTCTACTTGTTCATTCCTCCATTAATTTATTCACTTATCCAACATATTGAGCTTCTAGCAGGTGAAGT
The DNA here is from genome assembly GCF_053574225.1 of Canis aureus. Lineage (NCBI taxonomy): Eukaryota > Metazoa > Chordata > Mammalia > Carnivora > Canidae > Canis > Canis aureus. The sequence goes on from NC_135616.1 coordinate 58,081,882, forward strand.
TTCAGGCATTTAACCATGTGCTGGAGAATCAAAAATGGGCAAGACCTTGCTTCCTAGTGGGAGCAGACCTGTAACCAGTTATTACAGCCTAGCCACTGGGAGGGTCTTGTCTTGCCTAGCTGAGTCTGAGAGCTCCTTGAGGTTAGGGAAGGAGAGTGGTTAACCATGGAGACAGAAGGAGGCCTGGGAAACAACAGAATTGGGGAAAAGAGAAACGGATAGGACTTTGAACGTGTCAGATGGTGCAGTGGTGTCCAGCCATCCAGCAGGCTTGAGGAGGACTCAGTGGATCCAGCAGTTAGGTTATCACTGGTGGCTTGAGAGAGAGCAGTTTTACTCCAGAATTGGGAGTCTGAAGGGGCAGATGCTCCATTACAGTGAGTGGAGATATGAATGAATGGTCAGAGAATGAAGACAGAGAGTAGGGTCTTGTGTGCCCTGCACAGAAACTCTGCTCTTGGGGAGGAGATGATGTCAGAAGCAGACACAGATTCAGACAGGGTTATTTCAAGGTAAGAGAGATCCGAGTCTCAAGGCCTTGTGATAATATGCTGATGATCAAAGCAGGAAACAGCATCAACACACAGGAAGATCATGGAAGATGAAGTAACAGAAATGTAAAGCATTGCAAATGCAAGCTCAATCATCTCAAGACGTTACTGAAGAAATTTGTATTTGACAAATAGTTCGTGTGGTACTTTGTTCCAGGCCATACTGTGTTCACTGCACAAGCATGAACACATGTGCTCCTCAGAATAAGTGGAGGAAATAGGTGGAGAAGCTGGAGCAGGATAGGACGCTGCCTGAGGTCACAAGCCTGGACCTCAAATGTGCGTGCTCTTCCTAGACAACATGCTCTTACCTACTGTGTGAAGCTGCCTCTTAACTTTTATGGCAGGAACTGTAAGGAGTGATAGATCCTGGTCTATCTTGACCGTTCCATCTCAATCCATGCCTCCTGTTTTGTTTTGTTGTATTTTTGTTTTTTCTAATTCCTCTCAGCAAAGGCCTCTGTCCACATAGGTCAGCACTTAGAGTTCCTGTCCCACATGGAGACCCTTTGCCACCACCTCCCTCAAAATAGATTACATATGATAGGAATCAGTCACCAAAAAACACTACTTAACTTTTTTTTAATGTTTATTTTTAAAATCTAAATTCAATTAATTAACATATAGTATATCACCCAGTTATCTCATACCCCCAACCCCTCCCCTCTAGTGACCCTCAGTTTGTTTCCAATGATTAAGAGTCTCAGAGGTTTGTTTCCCTCTCTGATTTCATCTTGTTTTAACTTTCCTTCCCTTCCCCTATGACCCTCTGTTTTGTTTCTTAAATTCCACATATGAATTAGATCATATGACAATTGTCTTTTTCTGATTGACTTATTTCACTTAGCATAATACCCTCTAATTCCATCCATGTTGTTGCAGATGGCAAGATTTCATTCTTTTTGATTGCTGAGTGATATTCCATTATATATATATCACGTATTTTTTACCCATTCACCTATTGATAGACATCTGAGTTCTTTCCATAGTTTGGTTATTGTGGATATTGCTGCTGTGAACATTGGGGTGCGGGTGCCCCTTCGGATCATTGCATTTGTATCTTTGGGGTAAATCCCTAGTAGTGCAATTGCTGGATAATAGGGTAGGTCCATTTTCAGCTTTCTGAGGATCCTCTACACTGTTCTCTAGAGAACAGTGCAAGAGGGTTCCCCTTTCTCCATATCCTTGCCAACATCTGTTTTTTCTTGGCTTAACTTTTAGCCATTCTGACTGGTGTGAGGTGGTATCTTATTGTGGTTTTGTTTTGTATTTCCCTGATGCCGAGAGATGTTGAGCATTTTTTCATGTGTCTGTTGATGGCTATTCTACTTTGACAGTATCTTTTGGACCTGTCCTATTCATCCCACAGCTACTACCTTCCTTTTGGCCACAGTGATTCTGAACGTCTCTCACTTAAGAGATGAATTCATTCAGCTACACCAAAGGGAGCTTTCTCAAGTACAAAGTAGCTCAAGTCACTTTCCTGAGTAAACCCTTGGATGACCCCACTGCATGCTCACACACCCATTCCTATATGTACACTTATATGCACCTGTGTACATGCACACTCACACATGCATGGTTACTGCTCCCTCACACAGTCACACAAACACACACACTACATCACAGAGTTAATTTCTAGTGGCACCAAACCATGAGCAGTGACACAGATATACCACTCTTTCCCAGGCCTCTGGCCTCTGGCCTTTGCACTTTTTCTCCCAAAAGAAAACCACTCCCACAAACCCACATTCATCTGATTTACTCTTAAGTTTCTCCCTAGCTTTTTAGTTAGAATGATCTCTTCTGGGAAATATTCCTTGGTCTTGCTAATGTAGGTTTGTTCTCTTCTGGGTTCTTCTGGTACCCTGTAGTCAGCCTTATGAACACTCAGATCAGCTTATCATGATTCCCATCCCACTTTTTATTTATTCAGCAGATACTTGCTGAGTTCTTACTGTGTACCAGGCACTGTGCTCGGGGGCTGATGTTAAATGAACTTGCATGGCCCTGCTCTCCTGTGCCATTTCTCTTCTAGTCTAGCCTCTCCACTGGGCTGTCAGCTGCTTGGTTCATCTGTAGTATCTAATATGTTAACAATAAATAAAGCTGGGGCACCTGGATGGCTCAGTGGTTGGGCATCTGCCTTTGGCTCAGATTGTAATCCCAGGGTCCTGGGATCAAGTTCTGCATCAGGCTCCGTGGGGAGACTGCTTCTCCCTCTGCCTATGTCTCTGCCTCTCTCTGTGTCTCTCATAAACAAATGAATAAAATCTTAAAAAAAAATAAAGCTCACCCAACAAATATTCAACAAGAGGATGAATGAATGTGTGAGTAAGCAAAGTGCTGGATTAATTTTGACAAACTGTGGAGTGAATTACTCTGTTTGGAAGTATGCACAGGAAGACGTGCTGATCTTTAAGTCCTCTTGGTTTGGAAGATGGCTAAAAGGTTTTAAATTCACTCAATAGTGACTAGAAGGAGTGATTATTCTCTTCTGCTTCAGCTTCTTCAGCCCCCTAAGTCTATTAATCTTTGATAAATATTGATCAGGATCTAGTCTTCCAGAAAAATTGGATATGATCACAACTTGGTTTTTAGCTATGATTATTTCTAAATTTTCAGAAATTATCCATTCTATTTATTTGCTTCTGATTTGTACGTAGGATCTCTTTCTTATTCTCTTCTTAGAACTTTTGTTTTGTGTTTCTGTTCACATTAGGGGAAGGAAGGGAGAGTGTACCTAGAAGAGGTTAATCTTGTTCATCTGAGGGGGAAGCTAGCAACGGATCTGGAAACTTTCCTTGGTCCTAGCCTTTGCTCCCTCTCTGGTCCTCTCAAAATCTGGAGTTATCACAAAGGTCTTTTTTAGGGGGTGAATTGTTTAACATAAAACGTAGGCAGTACCTCGCTCAATAATTTTTAATCTATTCATTCACTAATTTATTTATTCAGTAGATATTTGTTGAACACAAAGTAGGTATTCAAGACCCATTTTTGAAATAAGTTCTGACTTTATGCAGAATAATAATAAACAGCAGAAATCTATTTTATTTTTATTTTTTTTTATTTACTTATTTTTTTTTAATTTTTATTTATTTATGATAGTCACAGAGAGAGAAAGAGAGGCAGAGACACAGGCAGAGAGAAGCAGGCTCCATGCACCGGGAGCCGACGTGGGAATCGATCCCGGGTCTCCAGAATCGCGCCCTGGGCCAAAGGCAGGCGCCAAACCGCTGCGCCACCCAGGGATCCCCAGAAATCTATTTTAGACATTATTTCAAGGGACATTAACAATATGGAGTAATTGCACAATAGAATGTCCTTATAATCCTTATAATCTAGCCTGTGGCATGCATCCTGTGAATGGAGGTAATCTTGGGCACACCTCGCTCCTTGGGTGTGGTGGCTTTACTGCACCCTTGGACAGTGGTGCAGAGTGTCACAGGCCTGACCTTAGCCAGGAACAGCCATGGCAGTGGAGGGGGAGGGTGCACACAGGTGGCCCCACCCCTCTGGCTTTCTGCCTAGGGCTAGATTTGGGAACTAGGAGAGACATGCCTTATGCTGCTGGGCCACAGAAAGCCAGGTAGGAAAGAGAAAGGCTCCTGCTTACCTTACGGTTTCTGGTACTTCTGTCACCATCTCGCCTCTGGCCCTGCCTCCTACTAGACTGCAGGCTTTCTTTTCTCTAGTCCAGCACCATGGGGCCCCCATGTTCAAGCTACTTGGCTCAGCAGTGGGAGCCATCTGATTGCCTGCAGGCTTCTGGGGGCTTTGATGGATCTTGATCATGTGTGTGTCTCCCCAGCAGCCAAGATGGGGCCTGGAGTGGAGTGGGCAGTCCGAGTTGAATGAGTTGATGGGGAATGATCTGGCCCCTTTCCACACATAGAACCTGATACCTCCTCGCTCCCCAGAGTCAACCACATTCCCGAATCAGGGAAGTCTTTCCTCTCCCCATGACCCACCTGTTACTAGCTCCTGGCCTTGGCACAGACTGTCTCCTCACCTGAAATGTCCGACCTCACTCTCTTCTTCCATCTAAATTCTTTACTTAATGTAGTGGTGAGGAATTCAGTATGGGGAGTCAGGTGTTCTGAGTTTAAGCCCTTTACTCTGTGTGAACTTGGCAACTAAAGTCCCCTCATTTGTAAAAATTAGCATGATAGCTATTTCTGTTTCATACAATTGTTGGAATAATTAAATAGATTGATACACATCATGTGCTTAGAGCTATGCCTGGGTCATAGTGTGTTGATGCAGGTTGCTGTTTTCATCGTTTCATGGTGATGTGGTGGCACAGAGCCTTGACTTCGAGACACTGCCTGTTGATCAGGCCAGGGCTGATCCCCTAAAGCGTCCTCTGCCCATTTTTGTCCCTGAAAATTCTCTTTTCTTCTGAGCTCCTGTGCACAGATATGCATGTATATCTATGTGACACAATTTAGCATGGGATTATTTGTAGTGAAACTTCGAGGCACTGGATTCTAACTCACTAGTATTCTCAACTACGATATTTTAGTTATTCCACTTTTTAGGATACAGAGGGACATGATTGCAAGATGAGTTCAAAAGACAGATCCAATAGAAACAAAAGCTATTCATGAGGTGTGGGGTCAGCTCCATCCTTTCCACCTTCTGTGGCCCCCATCACAGGATGTCTGACAGTGGGAAAGGATGAGAAGGATGAGAACCTTCAGGATGAGCCTAGACATCCCAGACTTGGACACTCAGAACAACAGGGGCCTAGTGACAACCCAGCCCAGCCTCTCTTTCACAAACGGGAGCATGAGGCCAGAGACGGAAAGGCACTTTCCAGACATCACACAGCGGCAGGCTTGGGGTCACATTCCAAGTTATTCCAAGTTTCTTGGTTCCCAGTTTGGTGTTACTTCAACTCTTCCAGGTTGCTTTTGGTTAATTTAAGTATCTGACCGGAAGGCAGAAGAAAACATTTTAGAAAGACTTCTAATACGTATGAAAAGGAAAAAAAAAATGACTTTAGTCCTCATTTAATTTGAAATGTCATTTAATCACCTATTTTCCTTGTTCCTTCTCTTTCTCACACTGAGGCCAGGCAGCTAAAGCTGTTTTACAGCAGGGGTTGACCCATAGGTCGGCTTTAAGTGTTCTCTTTGCACACAGGGCTCTGAAGACTCACCTGGGTTTAATTTGAGAACACACACTTCCTATCTTCTGCTTTTTTAGACTTTTAAACCATTGGAAAAGGGGCTTTAGATTCTGATTGGCATAGTAGTTGGGTTTGTGTGGTCCCTGAATAGAACTGGCTTCCTAGAAAGCTGCCAGAGTCTCTGTGGGTTATTTGTGACCACATGGCAGAGGCAAAAATGTTCAGATATTATTAAGTAAACACAGGCAGTACATGTTTACTGAGTGAATATGAGACGTGTTGGACAAATCCGAATGCTCTGAAAGTACTGTGATGTCTCATTTTCTGAAAGCCTGATATGCAATCATCTAACCTAAGTTGGGAGGTTACTTTCATTGCATGAGGATCTGCTCCAAGCTTCCTTTAAATAAAGACTCCTGCAATGCCTCTGAATCATCAAGTATATTTAACACTATTTAAACACTACTTCTTAGGGCAGCATTGATTCTGTAAACTGTACCTGGCAACTGAAATGCCAAAGCAAATTTTTAAGAGAGATCTCAAAATTATTTATTTGGTGGAGGAATGGGAAAAACAGGAAATTGGTGTCGGGAGCTGCTCAGCTGGAATTTTAAGAGTTCTCAGAGAGACCTTGATATAAATGGGATAAGGTGGCAAAAGGAGGGCTGACGCCCCCAGCTGAGGGTACCACAGTGTCTGTGTCTCTCCCAGGACTAGCCTGTACTGGGTACTAAGGTGTCTTCTCAAGGATAAAGAGATGCAAAATATCCAGGCTGTCTAAGGTGGGACTTACTATCATTCCCTTAGCCTTCATACCACTGACCTTCTGTATTTGGGGGTTTTGTCCTTTCTGTTGTATTGTTGAAATTCCAAGGACCTGCTTCTCTATTTTAGTTTAGGTGGCAGATCAGGTTGATAGGAAGAAAAACCTGCAGGCAGCTCTGCACTTTTACTGTGGAAAAGGAGCCCAACCCACAAGCTCATTATGCACACCAGCCTTTTCTCGTTTGAGCTTTGATGGGCTGTTTACGGAACGTTAAGTCAGCAGGACCAGCAAAGTGTGTGAATGCTCAGGAAATTTCATACTGTTCATTCTCAAAGGTTATTAAAAATGGTTGAAATGACATCCCTGCTCCCCAGGAAGAAATCCATGTGCTTAATTACTAATTAGGAGGCTGTTTTTTTTTTTTTGTTTGTTTGTTTTTTGTGGAATGAGTGGATGTAAAGAACATTTTAACACTTCTTACACTTTGATTATTTATTTATTTTCTTGTGTGGGGAAAAAAATTTAAACGTGCTGAAATGTACTGAGGTCACAGATGATGTTGGCACAACCTCTCACAAGCCTGACTGGCAGTCATGGAAACCGGGGCTCCACGTGAGCGTACAGGCTCTTTCCTGGGTCATCCTGGAGATATGGAGCAAGGCAGAGGGTGCTCTACGATGATGTCCACAGCTTCTGTTTGTTGAGAGCAGCTCTGTAGGCTTCTAAAGGTGTGTCAAAACCTGAGGCCTGACCCTCTGGCCAAAACTCCAACACGAATGAAGAGGCCTTCTTCATAGAAAGACTGGACACTGTGTGCTCTCTGTAGTGCCCTGGGGGTGGAAACCACCTGCCAAGGACTGTCTCCCTGATTGCCACAGTCCCGTGGATCCCAGGAATGTAAGCCCTCCTCGCCCCACTCCATGGAATAAAAGCCAGGGCACCAGCTGCATATAAAGCTCCCCTCCAGACCCTGGCACTCTCAAGTGTGGCAGAGGGTGAATGTGAAGATAGTATCCACCATTTAGTGGTCTCTGGAAAGGATTTTAGTCAGCCCCAAGATGCATGTTTAAATTAGAAGCCTGCCCCTCGGCAGGTCATGATGGCTAGCTAATAGACCTCCTCCACAGAAAGAGCTCTGGGTTTGCTGCCTCTTGCTTTGTCCTAAGGGTGGTACCTGTTTAAGAACCCTTGGTTCACTGGGACAGATCTGTGGGACTCATGAGCGTAAACCCACTGGCCACCAAAGCCAGATGATGTGGAGGTGTTCCCTGGCAACAGTGGCAGAAATCGGTACACCAGACTGGGGTATGTGTTTCTTTCTGGGTAACACCAATTACTACAGTCCCATGGGATGAGGGACAAACTCCCCTGGCCTAGAGCCAGGTGATCAAGAGGCATCCCCCTAGGCAGCACCTGCACAAATCAGGACGCCAACACCAGATGTGTATAAAAAACTCCTTCCTGGGAGCTACCAGTGCTTAGGGACACAGCCAAGATAGCACCCACCCATCTGCATCCCTAGAACACGTTCTGGCCAGCTAATATGTGTGCGGTACTTTGGACACCTGCCCCTTGGGTCAGCACTTGAATATCAGCAGGTAAGTCTCCTTCACGTGAAGTCTGGGTGCCATGGGCAGCCTCAGAGCTGGGCACACCAGCTCTTTGTGGGTGGGTTCTCAGATGGCTAGTCTTGTTGGGACACGAACTCTGTTAATTTTCAAAGTTAGATGTTTTGGGGGCTTGTCTCTTAAGTGTGTGTCTTAAAACTTGGGATGCCCAGTGAGAGGTTGGAACCCTTCCCACTCATCAGGAAGAACCTGTGGGGCTTGAGTTCCCTGTTGTGGTTCGCTATGCTGAGGCTGGAGTTCATGGTGCGACTGTGTCCCGGCCTCTCCTACCCGTGCGTAGTCATCACTCAGCCAGACCTTGGGTTTGTAAAAGAAGGAATTGTTCTACAAGTAGCTGTAGACCTAGTGTGTCTGTGGGAGGAAGAGAATTCAGGATCTTCATATGTTGCCATCATGGATGTTTGTTGAGTTTTACCTCCAGCTATTTTATCTTTTAAAATTTTATTTATTATTTACTCATTTGTTTATCTTTCCATTTTACTGTTAATTGACATATAACACGGTGTAGGTTTAAGGTATGTGGCATAATGACTTCACTTACATATTTTCAAAGTGATTACCACAATACGTTTAATTTCCATCACCTCATATAGATACAAAAAAAAAAAAAGGGAAAAAGAGAATAGTTTTTTTCCTTGTGATGATAACTTTTAAGATTTACTCTTTGTGACTTTCTTTCTTTCATTCATTCATTTTTTTTAAAAAAATATTTTATTTATTTATTCATGAACGAGAGAGAGACAGAGACATAGGCAGAGGGAGAAGCAGGCTCCCTGTGGGAAGCCTGCTGTAGGATTCAATCCCAGGTCCCTGGGATCACGACCTGAGCCAAAGGCAGACACTCAAACACTGAGCCACTCAGGTGCCCCGACTTTCAAATATACCACACAGTAGTGTAAACTATAGTCATATTGTACATTATTTTCCCAGTACTTGTTTAGCTTATACATGGAAATTTGTACCTTTTGATCCCTTTCATCCAAATCTCCACCCTCCCCAAAATGTTATTTTTAAAGGCAGAGTAGTTTGGTGTTTTGTTTGGGGGGACTGGACTGTCTTTCTATCATAAATACTGCTCTTGAGGAGGTATAATAATATACCTCTTAATTATTTCCTTATTATGATACCCAGAAATGAAATTACAAGGTTGGAAGAAAAGAATATTTTTGGCCAATGGTTGCCAAATTGTTCTCCAGGATGGTTTATCAATCTTCTCTCAACCCAGCAGTGCATGAGTGTGCATGCTTTTCCACTGTGTCACCAATTCTAGAGACTATCATCGTTCATCTTTACCAACCTGAGAGACAAAAATTTTTACTTTGTCTTAATTTACATCTTTGAGACTGAACATTGAAAATTCTCATTTCTTCTTTTTTGAGTTTTTACACTCATATTTTTATACCCTCCATGCCTCTGTTTCCTATTGTTGTCACCTAATACTATTGTGCCAGTGATATGAAAGCAGAGGGAAGTGACACAAAAGGTCATGAGGTAGATGTGTCTATGGTACCTCTGTGTGTGAGCATGTGTGTGCACGTGTGTGTGTGTGTGTGTGTGTGTGTGTCTGCAGAAAATGGATGATGGTGGGAGTGGAGATTTATGTATTTAAGTCGCTAGTGGGGTTGCCCGAGTGGCTCAGTGGTTGAGCGCCTACCTTTGGCTCCCTGCATGGAGCCTGCTTCTCCTTCTGCCTGTATCTCTGCCTCTCTCTCTGTCTCTCATGAATAAATAAATAAAATCTTAAAAAAAAAAGTCACTAATGGAACTCTGTTTCTTACCCACTGTCGACAGAGGCCCCTTCTCAAAGACCCAGGTCCTGATCTGCTCTCATTTAGAGGCTTGCTATTCAAAGTGTGGTCTGAAGACCTGTGGTCTGAAGTATTGGCTTCACCTGGAAGATTGGGGGAAACCCAGAATTTCAGGTGCCGCCCGAATCCTACTGAATCAGAATCTGCGTTTACTCAGAGCCCTGGGGGTGCTTATACCCACAGTAGAATCTGAACAGCTCTGTCCCTACTGTGGGCCTTGTAGGGGATCTGTGGGCACTTACAGCCTGAACTCTTAGGCAACACGGCTGATTAAAGGTAAAAGCTGGTGGTGTTTGGATTTAGCTCCCACATCTCCCACCCCTCAATCAGGAACAAAACTAACTCTCAAAGTAGCTAACATTTATTGATGGCCTGTATCATGAATCTTGCTAACTACTTTCTGTGGTTGTCCTGTGCGGGCCATGGTTTCTGAGGTTGTAGTGCCTTTAGATTCTTGTCTCTGCCCACCTCATTCTGTATTTTCCTGCTGTCTCCTCTCCCTTCCAAGCTGTCACATGGACCCTTACCCCTGCCCAAGTGCCTGACAGAAATCCAGGGAAGCCCCTCATCCTGGTTCTGATCATCTTTGTGCATAGTGAGGGTGTGACTAAAAGAAAGAGTGGACTAGGAAGAGAGCTTGAAAAATTTGCTGGGAAGATGCTAGTGAAACGTTCCCAGGAGGACTTTCCCATTCTGTGCTCTAATTTATAGAAGCTTGGACTCCTAGGTAAAAAGCTGAGCCTAATCCTGTCTGGATGGAAAGTTATCTAGAGCAGCTGAAAAATACCTCCCTGGGCCTCTCTTTTTACTTTCTCCTCTTCCTGCTGACATGGCCCAGCTGTCTGCCAGTTTGTGTGGTCTTTGATGGATGGCCTATCTCCTCCTCCTTCTTGGTCCTTTCAGTTCCCCTCATGGCCTCTCTTGGGGGCAGGGTGTTGGGTAAGTAGTTCTGCAGAAGGCAGTAGATAGACGTGTGCAGGGGCCACAGCCATAATATCCTGAGAAAAGACCTTGCCTTGTATCAGATTGATTTATGGTCATGACCTAACCTGGCTCTGTTTTTTTGCTCATTTTTCTCATAAAAACAAGCTTGCACCATACAGCATGTTTTTTTAGTTACCAGAGCTGATGACACCGTGTATGACTCCTTTGTTTTGTTGAATAGAACCTCACCTTCCTGGAAGCTGATGGGCCTTCTTGGAGAAGCAGGACTGTCACTTCCAACTTTTATTCTCCCAGAAGTGCATAAAAGACTCTGCCATGGGGCTTTCCTGGAAGTGACATTTTATGGCCATCTCAGTGCCAAGGACAGTATTTCTGTCTGGACCTTTATCTTATACCACCTTGGCTTGTATTATAGTTAAACGGTCTCTTTGGTGGGGCTCTGCCATGGACAGGGGCTCTCTCCACAATGGGGCTTTGCCCAAGAAAAACTCTCAACAGGTTTTACCACATGTGCTGTAATCCAGCTCTGTAGGAAGGAAGCAGCTTATTATGTGGGGGCTGGGGAAAAGCATGTCTAACATCACAGGAAAGTCTAAGCACTCATGATTATACAGTGAACAGAAGGCTTGGTCCTCCTTGCATCATTCCTCTAGATCAGATGCAATTGCAGGGCTTTGGAGCAGCACCATCTGTCCCCCCGCCCCCAGCCCCCCCAGAGTGGTGAGGAATATGTCTCCTCTGAGTCAAGTCTCATGACTTGGTTTGACTTCTGGAACAGAGTGGATACCATGCAGGAACTAAAACCCCTTCCTCTCTTGACCTTGTGGGAAATTCATAGGTGTCTGAGGTTTTTGTCCTCATGGCGCTCTCATGTTGCTTGATGGAATAAGGAAGGTAGCAGTAGTACCATGCAGCTCAACAAGGACCACTCTGATGAGCACAGTCAGGGAAGGCTTCACAGATAAGATGGGCCTTGGGCTGACTTCAGGACATGCCCACACATGGAAGGCGTTTCAGACAAAGGGAACAGTAGGACATTATCAATGGGGCTAGGATATTGATGATAAAAGTGGTGTGTTGACTGGAGAGCAGGATTTAATTGGGGAGGTGTAAGAGAATGAATCTCTGTGCATTCCCGGCATTGGGCCTACATGGCCTCTCAGACAGGGACTTTTTTTTTTTCCCATTTATTTCAACACTCTGAAATAAATTCACACAATGTTCCTGAAACACAGGCACTCCTCTGTTTTGGGATGCCCCTTTCCTCCTTTGTCATTACCATAAAATAAGAATGCCAAGGACAGGTTGATTCTTGACAGTTCTCAGAAGATTCTTTTTTTTTTTTCTCACTCTATATTGACTTTTATTACTCCCAGTGTGGATGACACTTTCCTCATAATTATGACGCCAGGAGCACTGTTGAAGCATGACTCCCTCTGTCTGGGCTTGTGGTCAGGGACTTCATTCTGTCAAAAAAACCTGACAGAAGATCCTAGCAGGGGAGAGGGAAGATTTCTGGTGAATCCTTCCCCCACAGAGAGTGGGCAGAACAGTTTGACTGGATTGGTTGAGAGGTAGGGGCAGCTCTGACCTGGACCACCCACTCCTCTGTTTTATTACATTTTTTCTAATACAGGGTACCCTCCACCAGTTACATACCTAGGGAGGAAACCAAGAAAAGAAAGTAGAGGTGGAAGCCACTGGCCTGGAAGGGAGTTTTCAGTTGAGTGTTCTTGACATTGGCTTCCCTTCTTCAGCCTTCAGTTGTGGTCCTGGCTTTGGGATGAGAAGCTCTCCCTGTGCCTCAGGGTCCCGCAGAATTAATTACTGAGTTGTACATGTCACAGAAAACCCTGCAGGACCACCTAGAAATTTTTTTTTTGACCACCTAGAAATTTTACCAAATGTTCAGCAAGTCAGCCTATCAGTTGGACAAGATGGACATATTAACCAGCCAGGCAGTCTGTTCTGCTCTCCAAACTATTTCTGGGGGGTGGATGTTAGCTTCCACAGGTTTCAAAGAGTCAGATCCCAGTCATCTTCTAGGAGTGGCCCACATATTTGTTAATGCTACACTCACCATCCTGTATTGCTCTTCTTGTTTCAAAACAATAACTAAACACTTCCTTTTTAGTATTTGAAATATTTTAATGTAGTAGAAAAAGTAATAGCTTTTTGGTGAAACAGACCTGGATTTGATCCCTGTGTCTGGCCCTTACTAGACGTAAGACTATGGATGAATTGCTTAACTTCTATGAGCCTCTATGAGTTTTTGGTCTGTAAATGA